>NC_088678.1:5227003-5880379 GCF_950023065.1 Planococcus citri | reverse complement strand
GTCCGCTAGGAGCGGTAGTTTCGTTTTAATGATATAGTTGTTGTATTGTCCGCTAGGAGTGATAGTATTGATCTGTATTCATTTTAAACACAGTTAACGTATTCTTGAAGAGTAAAAATTCTCTTTTTTCCCTGTTTCTCGATTTTAACTTGAAAATTCCCTTTTTTTTTTCTCTTATTCCATGATTTTAACTTTATAATTGTTTTCTTTTGATTCAACATGATTGAATTATTCATTAGTATTCTAATGATTTTCCATCATGTTTTGTGTTATCATTGAAGAGAGAAATTTCCCTTTTTTTCTCTCTTAAGTTTCTTGATTTTAATTATTATTTTTTACTCAAACTGATTAAATGAAATGTCTACTAAAATCAATATTAAATCAATTAACGTGGTGATAATTTTTTATAAAAAAAATCTCATGAGGTCTCAGAGTTACCTATATTTATTGATGTAGTAAATCCATTTCTTGATCATCTTTATGTGAAGCCAAATTTTTTCTGTACATGGTTTCACATGAAGATGATAGAGAGTGGATTCGATCGCCTTACCTTCTGCTCCAAGTGCGACAACTCTATCACATAGACCAACATGAGAATTGAAATGAAGAGACAATTATTACAATTTAGCTGAATTGTATATCTAAGTATTTTCAAAATGAATGTGATAATGATGAAGCTTGGTAAAAAGTATAAATACAGAAGAATTGAATTTAAATAAGTCATTATGGTGTTATATTTCTTACAATGAGGTAGTTATGTTCATTCATCGTGATGAAAAAAATGAAGAGAATCAGTCAGCAGTAAAATATTATCAAGGTACTGGAGCAATTAATTGGATGATAGATAGATTACCCTTTGAATTACATGTACCAACTTACAGGTATGTACTAGTAGTATTATAAAAGGAAAATTTTTTCATTTGTCATCTCAACAAGTATACTAATCTTTCATATTTAATCATTTTAATATTTATTTAGATATTTAGGACCAGGAACTAAATTGATGGAAAAATTAGATAATAATATCCCAGGAATAAATCCTCTTGATGAAGCAGCCAAGCAGCATGATATAGCATATGCTCAATCATCTGATTTAACCAGCAGACATATTGCTGATCAAGTTTTAGAGAATCAAGCCTGGGAACGAGTCAAAGCCAAAGACTCATCAATAGGAGAAAAAGGTACTGCATGGATGGTTACCAACACTATGAAGCTAAAAAGAAAATTAGGAGCCGGTGTTTCAAACCGAAAAAAAAAATCTCAAAAGAAACCAAAACAAACTAAGAGGAAGTTAGGTGCTGGTGTTTCTAATCAAAAAAAGAAGTCTCAAAAGAAATCAAAACAAATGAAAAAAAAGTCAGGTGCTGGTGTTTCTGTTCGGAAAAGAAAATCTCAAAAGAAACCAAAACAAAAAGTGAAAGGTTGTGGAATCTCTTTTTCTCAATTATTAGCAAAGGCGAGAAAATCTATAAAAGGGAAAAAATTTAATCCAAAAAAACTAGAATCAGCAGTTAAACATACATTGTCTTCAATTAAGAAGTTCAAAGTAAAACCTCCTCCTGCAGGAAGAGTATTACCAATCCCAATAAGTGGAGGGGCAATACCTTTGATACCAATCTTATCAGCCTTAAAACACATTGGAACTATATTAGGTGGGATTGGTGCAGTGGTGGAAGGAGTTAAACAAGTGAAAGCGATTAAAGATCAGTTCAAAAAACAATCCTCAGTTCCAGAAACACGTTTAGGAAGTGGTGTATTGGTAGCTCCTCATAAAAAAGGTCTTGGTATTTTCTTACATTGAGTAAAAGCAATCTTAATCAAGAAAAAAAATGAGGTTACCACCAAGTAATAAACCACTGTATGATTTTCAAATCTTATATTATGTAGAAAAATTCAAAATTCCCAATTTTCGTGGTATTTTTTGTAGAGATAATTTACCCAAAGTACCTCGTTTTAAAGAATGTGGTATTATTAATCTAGATTCTAAGCAAGGAATTGGTACTCATTGGACTGCTTATTGGAAGATTGGATCTAGTGTCATTTATTTTGACCCATTAGGAAATGTACCTCCTCCTAAAAATTTTATAAAATACTTTAAGAAATGTAATATATATTATAATCACAATTCAACCCAGAAAATTAATGGTGTCAATTGTGGTCATCTCTGTATAAAATACCTTGTAAGCATGGTTAAAGATAAGAAAAAAAAACTATAAATTGAATTGCAATTGATAAATAAATATAGTCTTATTTCAGCTTTAACATGAGTTCATATCGTTTTTGTGTTCGAAGTGATCAAGCAAATATTCGTTATCAAATTTTTCAATCAATACATTTACCTCATCAAAAGTATGAACTTGGGTGTGTTTCATTCTCTGTGAAGAAAAACTTTAACAATGTCACTTTAGGTAATAATAAAATTTATTATCGTGATGGCGTGGATCAAGCTTTGAGATGTCTAACTCTCGAACAAGGTCAATATTTCGAAGTAGATAAATTAATTGGAAAAATTAATACTGAGTTTTCAAAATGGCTTAAAATTGCTTATGATGTAATATCAGAATCTTGTGTCTTGTTTTCTAATAAGCTAATTGAGTTCAATAAAGATGATAGTGTTTTACAACTGATCGGTTTTCCAAAAGATCACAATCAGCACTATACTTACACATGCTCTATTAATGACAGTATCCGCAGTAAATTAAATTTCAATTCATTTTCCAATCATACCACCGCTTCAACTCATTCAACTCCTCAGATTATAAGAGATGAAAACAACAACAATCTTATTTCAAATGAAAGTAATAAATATCAGGAGAAATATGGAAATCTTACCAGTATTATAACAGGAACCAGTCAGTTAACAACTCTAGATGATATGATAGCGAGTATGAAATATATATATGGAGGCACTGAGAAAACAAATTCTGTAAGATTATCAGTTTTTCCCAAGATTTTAAATATACATAGCAATTTGATTACAAATAGTTTCAGTAATCACGAAAACCTTCGAGTAATCCACTCTTTCCCAATTAATGTACCTCAAAATTCGATAATCAGGGAAGAACCGATCAATATAATTTACTTACCTTTGTCCCATGGAATACAGAATATTTTTGAAATCGATTTGGAACTAAGAGATGAAAATGGTAATTTCATCAACTTAAATCAAGAAGAAGCATTCATCACATTGCATTTACGTGAATCATCAAAAAAAATAATTTAAAATGATTCTCTTCAGTCATCCAAGAAAATTATCTAGACAAAATACAATGCCAAAACCCTATATAAAGGCTGGAAATATGATCAAAACTTCAGTTCGCAAGCGAAAGACAAATTGTAACAAAGTCTCTCAAGATAACAAAAATTTTCTTTCATCATTAGGATATCTTGTGAAGAAAGAATAATAACAGTTGTTAAAATGATTGACGAATTTAATTTGGATGTTTTACAACCTGTTCAATATGATACCAAAATAGAAGAAATATCTTATCACTCATACAAACCATTCAATCAATCTTGTGTGAATTATAATGACGAGATTCGTATTCCAATCAATAGTAAAGAAATCATTACTTTTCCTCATTCATCCTACATATTTATCAGCGGAAAAGTGGAGGAAGGAAATGGAACATTCGCATTTGATTATAATGGATTAGCTTATTTATTCAAGAGTTTATCATATGAACTGAATGGAGTATCAATAGATCATGTGACAGATGTTGGTATTACAAGTACTATGAAATCCTATTTATCCATATCATCTGTGGAGAAATCTTATTTCAACTCTTTGGGGTTCGATAGTTCCAGTACAGAACAATATACTGGAAGTTTCGATAAAAATAGTGGTCTTATCCAAATTCATTACCCTTTGAATAGATTGATGGGATACTTTGAAGATCATCGGAAAATCATTTTGAATGCCTCCCAGGAAATCATCATGGTAAGAGCAAGAGATGACAGTAATGTGTTTGTGTGGAATAGACCAGTTGCAGGAGCAGCAGCAGCAGGTGCAGACCAAGTAGCAGCACCACAAGGTATACCTCCAAAATTCATAATCAACGAAATTTCATGGAAAATTCCTCAAATCAAAGTTTCAGATGCAATGCGTATTCAGTTTTTGAGTATTATCAAACAAAACCGAGAATTATACATACCTTTTAGAACATGGGAGTTGTATGAATACCCTTCCTTACCTCTTTCAACCTCTCATACATGGTCTATAAAAACAACTACTTCACTTTTAAAACCTCGTTTCATAGTTGTTGGTTTTCAGACAAATCGAAAGAATAATTATTCATCATCTGCATCAAAATTTGATAGCATTAGACTACGATCATTTCAATTATTTCTGAATGATATATACATTCCTTATGAAACTCCATCTCTTGATACACAAAAAAATCAGTGTTCAATACTGTATGAAATGTTTGTGAAATTCTATTCTAGTTTCTATCAACAGTCTAATCTTTATCCATGTCATGATATGAAAACATTTTTAACAAATTTCCCATTGATTGTTCTAGATTGTAGTCGACAAAAAGAAACAATTTTATCAAAAAGTGTAGGAGGACCATTAAATGTAAGATTTGATTTTTCATGTGAAGACAATGTCCCTGCTGATACATCAGCAAGATGTTTAATTTTCTATGACAGAGCTTTTTCTTACAGATCCATGGATGGAATTGTAACTCAAATATTATAATTTAAAAAAATTGTAGATACTTTTATCATTATTATTAGGTATTACTGTTTATTTTTTAGAAATTATGAAATATAAATATTAGTTCATTCATCGAATGATTGTTATTTCTTTTCAAGCTTTGCTATAAGGTAGTAGTTCATTCTTGTAAAAATGAATGGGTTTGGTTTACCACCGAATGTTAAAATTGAAGAACAAGAACAAAAACTTTCTATAGATAAAAGTATATTTGAAAGTGTTGATGATCGTCAAGTTCATGGATCATTGTTTCCTAGTTCTATTCGAGGATTAATTGTGGGTAAATCTGGTTGTGGAAAAACCAATTTGATGATAACACTTCTTCATCATGCTAATGGTCTTAGATATCAGAATGTATATTTGGTTAGCAAAAGTTTGTTTCAAACAAAGTATGAAAAATTAAAACAAGCTTTCCAATTGGTACCTGAAATAGGCTTTTATTGCTTTACATCTTGTAACGATTTGAATGACCCTGAAGAATGTAAAGAAAACAGCATTGTTATATTTGATGATATTTCAGCTTCAAATGAGGGAAATGAAAAATTAAGAAAATTTTTTTCAATGTCAAGACATAAAGGCATCTCTTGTTTTTTATTGTGTCAAAGTTATGCAAGAATTTACAAATCTTTGATACGTGATAATGCAAATTTCATCATTTTATTCAGTCAAGATATGCTTAACATGAAGCATGTGTACGATGATCATTTGAGTTCTGATCTAACCTTTCTTTCTTTTCAGAGTATATGTAAATTTTCATGGAATAAGCCATTTGGATTTTTAATTATTGACACTGAAAAATCTATATATAAAGGAAAATTACGTTCTTCATTCCATCATTTCATTACTTTTGATTGAGAACATCAGTTGTGATTGAAGAAGATTGTCAGTCATGTCTAATAACGTAATTTCTAACATTGACAAGGAAATCAAACAAAAAGAAGAAATTGTTGAAATAGCGCAAAATATTCAAAAGAAATATAATGAGCTGAAAAGGTCTAAAGAAGATTCATATAGAGAAATAAATGAAACATTTCAACCAATAATCAAACCACTGAATGAAATTAGAAAAATTGGAGAATCAAGACTTCAAAAACAAACTGAAGAAGAAGAAGAAATAGACCATGTATATACTCAACCTCAACATAACATTCAAGAAGAATTGTTAATGAAACATGGTCTCCCGGCATTACGGGATACAATGTATGGTTTGAAAATTAGTCCCAGAAAGAAAATTTTTGTAATGGGAAATAAAAAAGTAGATGTCACCAAAAACTTTTTCATTTTAGGAAATCGATCTTTTCATCGTACCACTGGATTAGATAATTTGCTTACCCAAGATTATGTTGATAAAAGCTCATACACTAGTGAAGATCTGAAAAACTATGTTGAAATTTTAAAACAAACAAAATCTCATAAACGAAAAGACAAGTCTTGGAAATCATCAAACAGAGAAAAATATAATTTTTTACGAGACATTGTTAGACCAATTTTGGAAAAAAAAAACAACTTTTAATTGTTTTTCAGATGAAAATGAAATCAACTCAAATTCAAATGATGATAATTTGATACCAGAAGTACTTAATCAATCTTTCAAAACTAGTGAAATAAATGTGAAACACAAAAAAGGTGGAGGTATTAAAAAGAAAATGGAAAATCAAAAAAATAATAAAATTAAAACAAAAAACCAATTAAGAAAGAAACAGAAAAAAAAGTGTACTCCTCGAAGAAATGCTTCAATCCAGAACAAACAATTAATGAAACCATGTAATAGCAAATATCAAATAGTGTACTATGATGATGTCAATGAATTAATTGAAAGATTGAAATTATTAAAGGGTGAACAAATGGCTGGCAATGACTCTCCTCAAATTTTTAATGAAATACAATCTATTATTGAGGAGCTAGAAGAACGTAAAATAATTTAAAATAACTATAAATACATCTGTTTTATTACTAATATTTTCAGTCTGTTGGAGAGTATCATGGAACCATCTTTCAAAAAGGTAGTTGTACATGAGTTACACGGTCCAATTCGTAGACATTTTCCTCGTCGTAGAGTTGAAATTAGATCATTATACGATCTATTTGCTGCAGATCTTATTGAAATGAGAGAATATGCCAAAATAAACAAAAATTATAACTATATACTAGTAGTTATCAATTGTTTCTCAAAAATGGTATTTGTTGAACCTTTAAAAAAAAAACAAGGTAAAATTGTTTCGTTGGCTTTGGAAAACATTTTCAAAAAAAGTCCTCATCCACCAAAAAATTTTCAAACAGATGATGGTAAAGAATTTTGGAATAAGGACTGTAATCAAATTTACTCAAAGTATGGAATTAACCACTATAGCACATTTTCACCCATAAAATGTGGGATAGTAGAACGAGTCAATCGAACATTGAAGAATATGATATTCAAAGAGTGTAGTTTAAGAGGAGATTTTAAGTACCTTGATACTCTTCAAGATATTGTCAATAAGTATAATAATTCTTATCATCGCACAATCGAATGTAAACCTATTGAAGTAAATAAACAAAATGAGAGAGAAGTCCTTTCTAAAATTATTAAAAATACTGGTTCTCATCATCCATTAGAAAAGTTGATGAAAGAAAAATTTAAAATTAGTGATTTTGTTCGTGTAAGCAAATATAAAACAATTTTTGATAAATCTTATCATCAAAATTGGTCAAATGAAATATTTCGCATTGCTCATATCAGAAAAAGTATTCCTGTGACCTATTTGCTAGAAGATGAGCTTGGAGAACCAATTTTAGGATGTTTCTATGAACAAGAATTGAAAAAAGTTTCTTATCCTAATGTTTATTTGGTAGAAAAAATTATTAGAAAGAGAAGAGATGAATATTATGTGAAATGGTTAGGGTTATCTGAAAATCATAATTCATGGATTAAAAAATCAGATTTCACTTAGGTAATCATCTTTAAAACATATTTGATGACGGTCAAAGATATTATGGAAATGTCCTAGAAATACTCCTTAGGTAATCATTTTTTTAAAAAAAAGTATGTTTCTGAGAGATAATTTGAATGAATAATCATTTTTCAAAGTTGTGATGAAATGACCTAAAAAGAAAACTCCTTCATCATCAATTATTTGTAATAACCATCCATATCTGTTGACTCCTCTCACTCCAATAATCATTTTTAAATTGTAAGTGGGGATAGCATGAAAAATATTTCTTCTTCAATCAGTAACTGTCAATCTCAACTAAGCATTACATTGAGAAAGTGATTTATAATCAGTACTTACTTTCTATTTTTCAATTTTTTTTTTATCATTATTGAAATCAATTTTCCGAAGTAGTAAAAAATGAATTTTAACGATCTAATATGTGAAAGTCGTATCAATGTTGCGTGTATGAATTATTACATTGAAACTGGGATGTGTGTCAACTCCAGCTTTAAACCTATTATTCGGATAACCTCTTCTTATGGAAATCATCTGGACCAGATATCGTTATCAACAGATCAATGGCTTCTACTAATGAAACGTGAGTTTGGATCAATTTTCAAGTTTTTCAAACTAAAAGAATTATGTGATGAAAAAGAAAAAACTGTTTCCATTGATAAAAATCTTTCCATTCATTTCAACTTTGAAGGTAACAATGTAGTTCTTATGGAAGATAATGTTAAATTAATGATGATGACAGAAGAATTATTTCATGATTTGGTTCGATGGTATGATACTATCTCATTGAAACTTGAAATTCTTGGAAAATATCAAATCTACGCTGTTTATGTTTTTTCAAAATATGTTAATCATTTTGTAAAAAAAGTTGATATAGATGAGGTAGATGGTGCAATGACAGATTTAGATCATATTGATTATATATCCTCCCATGAATTACCAGATATTGATAATTTTTCTGTTAATTATAAACATTTGGATACACTACTCTGTATGATTATCCATTCTGAAATTCGAATTCTTTCAAAAGAAAAAATATTTGATAAAGTAGAGTTTATAAGGAAATTTCACTCAGAGTCATCTTGGTCTAATAGTAATTACTTACTTCTATGAGTTGAAATATGTGTAGAACATATGTACATATTTTTTTTATAAGTGGAAAAATTATTCTTCATTATAACTTAAGATTGTAAGACACCCTTTCAATTGAATAAATATAAATTGTTTTTTTTTATTTATTCTTTCCCATTTCTCATGTTGGAATAAAGAAATCACACTTCTCAGAAGTATTCATTATGTATTTTCAATGAAAAAAAAAAAAAATAATTTAAAGAAAACATGGAATTACAAGTTGAATAAAATCAGTAAGTAGATCAACAAATTTTTTTTCAGTTTCCATCATTGACTTCTTCTTCACCTCCTTCACGTATAAGCATTCTGTTCATCAACTGTAATAGAAACAATATCATAATGAACTTGACATAAATAAACTTATTTTCTAGGTATTTTAGGTATTCTAGGTTATGATATTGATAAACTAATATCAACAGGGATCAAAGTATTTGGAATTAATTTTTGGTAAGTAGCATAATTTATGTTTATTTGACGAGGCGGAGTAACATTTGTATACTTAAAATTACATTCTTCGATTAAAACTCCTTCCAGCCCATGAAGATTAATTCTAATTTCATTAGAAAAGTGGTGGAAAAGTCTAGAAGGTTCGTTAACGTTGTCGAAAGTGCAATTTCTCAAACAAATATATTCAACATTTTTATACAAACCAAGAATTGATAATAATAAATTCAAACCTTGAAACGAAACATGACGATATGAAATGTTAAAACAAATGATTTCGTATCCTCTTAGAAATTTTTTCACCACTTTTCTAATGGAATCTATTCCGCTAGAAAAATCAACTCCCTCGCCCTTTAACATCTTATCAATAGAGAATCCCAGGTGCTCTATTTCAAGTGATCCACATTGACCATGAAATAGAACCCGGGTATCTAGGTATAAATGATTGAGCGGGTATTGACCAAAAAGACGAATTCCAATAGAATAAAAGAGCCTTGAACTACAAAGAAAATTTACAATATCTATTTTAGATCTTAATATTCTTAATATATGATCATAAATTTCATCAGGTAATACAGGTATTACAATCTGAAAAAAAAAAAAAAAAAAAAAAAAAAAATTATACAACAAGTTTTACATCACAATGTACTACTCGGAACTGCTTTGAAGGAGTATTCATTGCAGTCATCATTGTTATTTTATAGTATACAAAATCTTCAAAGCATTTTTGTTTATAAACACAGTTTTGTATGTTAATCATTTTCAACAGATCATAATTTTTGAAATAACGAACTACTTCCCTCTCATAGCCATCTATTTCCTCAGTTGATTTTAATTTACAATTTTCAAATGTCAGAAATTCTAATTTTTGGAACAGAAATGTGTGCAAAATTAAAAAATCAATTATTTCTAAATTTATTCCTTTGGTTATGGAGTTATCTACCACCATAGAGTTAAAATTATGATTTTGTAAGGGTGATAGAATTCTATTTAATCTACATTTTATTTTCCGAAATGATGTGTCACCATATTCAATGTATTCAAAAATTGTTTTAAAACATTTTTCAAGGTTGATCGAGATATCTTTATATGATAAAATAAACTCATTTAAGATAATTAAGGATTCATTTTCTGGAATCTCCTGCAAAATAAAAAAAAATTGGGTTGCTAACAATTATGCATGAATCAAGTGGAAATGAAAAGTACATAAATCATGGAGAAAGTGATCTAAAAATTCAAATGTTATTTTCATAATCATCATCATCACAGTCACTATCTATTTGGTCATCAGAAGAAAGACTATCAATCTTATAGTGACCCCATGCAAAACTATCAATTTTGGAATGAAAAAATCGCTTATCACAGTGTGAATTTAAACATAGCTTCCTCTGTAGTACTGTAAAAATCTCGTGATTATGAGATCTAAAAGACATTTGATATTTTCTAATATCAACATCCTTAAAAAGAGAAAGTTCGTAGTCTGAAAATGTAATTTCATTTTTCAATACACTTTTTTTCACTCCTTTAGCTTTTTTTTTTACTTCTGTTTCTGATGTGGAATTGTTGTAGATTTCAAGAGCATAAACTTTTGGTCTTAAAGAAATAAATTTTGAACAATGATGAGATGACAATTCATTTTTGAAATAACCTGGAACCTGTTTCACTGTATTATTATAACATGCGTGATCTATAGGATAGTTGCTACAATCAAAAATTTGATTTTTTAAATATTGTTCAATATCATTAGTTGCAACAGAAAAAATGAAAGAATCTGTATCCATGTACAGTAATTTTGGAAATGAACAATCCGAAAAAATGTGACTTAATTTCTCATAATACACTTCATACATAAAATGACGCGAAATTTCCAAAATACTAATGCCTACAAAAATTGGTTTATTCAATTTAACAATACTTCTTAAGAAATGTATTCCTACTAAATTTTCGCTAAAAACAACTGATTTTTTGAAAGAAGATTTAGACACACTGGTGTAATATTTTCGAACATCATTTACTAACTTGAAATTTAATCTCTCTCTTTGATTTTCAATAAATTTTCCGAAGCAAGAATTGATCATTAATTTAAAAAAAGATTTATCAAACTCGTTAGTAGCATTCTGCCTCAGAACAGTATTTTTTTCAATATAAATTTTCAAGAAATCAGATTGATGAAATTGTATAGCCCTGTGTATTTTTTTCAAAATTAGACCATGATTGAGACATAATTGAAGATTTTTTAAATGAATAACATAATTTTTTTTATCTTCCAACGTACATAATAATTTTTCAGTTTTTGAATTTGGAGGACATTTCTTTTCCACACACATAGGAAAATCATTGTGTAAATCATGAATTTGTTTAGGATATTCCAGATCAACCTCAAAGTAATATGACAAATCACCATCATTGTTTAAATGAATGATGTAATCAGAAGTAAAATAGTCTAAATCATTTTGAGAAACCCATCGAAATTTTGAAGTTGGTAATTTTTGCTTCATGGCAAACCCATATAAGTTATTTACATCGATGTATAGGATGGAATTTGGAGGTTTATTTATATCATAATTAGGCAAGTGAATGTTGTTTCCTTCTGAAAATTTTCTTACTGTATTGACTATACCACCTCTGAGACCTCTTTCAAAAAACAAATACTGATCCATATCAGTAAGAAGTTCTAATTTTACTCCTGTCATTTTTAGCATTGCTTGGAAAGAAAATCCTGGCAATGAATAAAAGTGACAGGGGTCCAGACCATAATTTTTCAAACAAAGATTTCGAAAACTGACGAAGCAATCACATAAAAGAAGCACATCGGAAATGCAATAAACTACCAAATAATCTTCCAAAGTTCTGCAGTTAAATTTCTCCCAACAATTTTTTGCAAATTGATATTCTTCGTCAGTCAAGTCTGAATCATCTAAATCATTTCTAAAATAAATTTTTTCAGGAAGTTCTCTCAATTTAAGTTTTTCAAGATTGTCCAAAAAATTATAACAAAAATATCCTTTTTGGGTGATTATGTTTGTTAATTCTGAATTCTGAAAATATTTATTTGTATGTTTCAACTGTGTTGAAGGTAAATTTTCTGACAGTGTTCTAAGACCTGCTGAGAGAAATCTGAAAGAGTCTACGAATCGAATCCAAAAATTGTCAGTGATTTTTATGGAGAAGCTAATATAGTCTTCCTCAGAGTGAGGAATGACCGTTATATTTTCTGTTGGCAGAAAACATTGGAAAAGAAGGTGGCTATCGTAATGTGATAAATTATGGAAAAAAATGGGGAGAAAATTTGGGGTACGTAGTTTCAAGTTACATGAATCACAAGCTGCACCTATGAACATACCTGTTATATGGTCATGGTGTCTAACTTTTTTGTCTCCAAAAAAAAAACCATTTCCACAAATGCAACATTCTGTCGCATTTTTAAAATTTTGTATATCAGAAGGTGTCATAATAATTTGATTTTTATACTTTTGATATCTTTTGGCAATTATTTTACCAAATTTTGTTAATTTTTTGAAAAAAATTTCCACCGCATTAATTCCAGTGTAGGAAACAGGTTCCATAATTTTTGAATGATTTTTACCAACAAGGTAAAAACAAAATGAAATAGGAATGTGTTGGTTTAAAACCCTATTTTTAGATACCCAATCATAATCATTTTTGGACACTAACATAGTCTCAAAATCTGCGAATCCTATGTACTGAATTGGATCCATGAACTTAAATTGATCAAATTCCAAAATGTTTCCCCCCGCAGTTGGAAGAACATATTTAGCTGGTTCACTTATCATTTCAGTACACCAACGTTTATGATCTTCTAACTTAAATTCCTTGTTTGGACCAGAATAATGTATAAAACATCGTTTACACACTTCAATTGAACCATGGTGTTTCGTAATTTGTTCCCTTACTAAACTATTAAAATTTTTAATGTAAGCAAAATGATTTTTTTCACCTGAACTTAAAAAAAGTAGATCATAATGAAATCTTTTTTCAAGTTCGCACACCTTGATTGGAAATATTTCGTCGTTATTTTCAATGCCATAAACATTAACAGATACTTCATTGTTCTGTTTTTCAAATTTGGAAACATCACGAAGGGTAGTGGGAAAAGATATGTTTTGGAAATCAAATTTCAAGTTGTATTCCTTCAAAATTCTATTCTCAATGACAGGAAAAATATATGCCTTATATCCCTTTTCATTGGGAATTAGAAATTTTGCTAAAATACAGTACTTGAAACAAAAGTTATCATATGATTGAATGTTTATGATACATTTTTTATTTTGCAATTTTTTAGGGATAGGAATGTAGGTACCACATGATAATCTTAATGGATTATTTTTGTTTATTGTAAATTCAAGAAATTCGACATTTTTCAACACCCAACCACTGCCCTGCTTATTCAATTTTTCAAATTGAGGTAAAAATTGAGGAAAAAATTTATCTTTCAAAATTTTATGAATATCATCATTAATGAAGAAAGGTAATGTAGAGGTGCTTAAGAAGAAACACATCTCTTCTTCTACAATACCTTTCTTGCAAATAATTTTCATTTTCGAATGCATTTTTAATGCTTTGATTATAGATAATCTATCAGACAGTATACTATATATAATAGGTTCTATTTTAAATAAAAAACTTGTAATATCGAATATTATCTTATTTATAATTTTGATGACGCAAATCCTTTTTCTGAATGCTGATTTGCATTCGACAACATCAAACTCTTCTGTTGATACATTTTCTAGCTTTAAGAACAAAAAAAATTTAAAAAAAAATGAAAATTGAAACTAGAATTCTTATTTTATTGGGTAAAACCGCCACCAGAAAAAATTTACAATCACCATGGAAAAAAAAAATGAACAAGAAGACAGTTGGTTTGAATCTAGAGGACATGTTTTTTTCTTTTATGTCTTGAGTGTTACGTGTTGATTTGCGAGCACTGTTTTATTATTAGTTTAGACTTGGTTCCTGGATATTTAGAGAGATAGCGCTACATGTATGAATTCCCTTATAATTTGATAGTTATTTACATGGATATTATACTCGATCAACCTCCTGAGATCGAATTCTAACATTTCCCACTGATCTGTTGTCTCCAGCGTGATTTTAAAATTTCTCCAGAATTTTGAATTTGCTTCAGAAAGTATTTTTAGTTCAAAGTTCAATACTTACCGCTTGTATCTTGTTTTCACAACTTTAAACTTCGAAAACTTTGCACTCATTTTAAAGAGAATAAAAAAATACTTAGATATGTGTTCAATCTAAGTTTCAAGTATTCAAAGTTGACATTACGAAGAAACGGTGGATAAAAGTAATCATAATTTATAATCATTTTTTCAACTTATGCTGTTCGATCTAAGTTTTGAGTATTTTTAGATCAAAGTTGACATTACGAAGAAATGGTGGATAAAAGTAATCATAAAATCATTTTTTCAACTTAATCATAAAATCATTTTTTTCAACATATGAGAAGCTTCCCTTTTCGAGGAAAGTTTTGTAATTTGCACAAATCACTGTATTTCGACCACAACTAACCTTCCAAGATCAAATTCAATCATTTTTCCTACTGATCTCAATACTTCCATCTCTAACCAGATTTTTCAATCGCATACGGAAGATTTTTTGTTTGTATCATGAACCATTTTAAAGAGAATAAAATTATGAAAATTTTGCAATAATAAAATACCTATGTCTTCGATCAAAATTTTGAGTTTTTTTAGTTCAAAGTTGAATACTTACTGCTTGTATCTTGTTTTCTCAACTTTAAACTTCGAAAAATTTGCACTCATTTTCAAGAGAATAAAATTATGGACATTTTTATAAAAAAAATCATACAAAACTTTGAAACATTTAAACATGATAAGAAATCAATATCTTTTATTTACACATGTAGGCTAATACACATTACAATACCTTGCGTTTTTTTTGTTGCAGAGTTTTTAACTCTAAAAATCGTTTCCTGGACACTTCCGATACATTTATGGTATTAATTGATAGGTTTTCAAAACCTGCCTCTGTTACTTTTTTTATGACGGTCTGCAATTTAACCGGAAAAGGAATTGTAAATTCTACTGTATGTTCTCCTTTCTAAAAAATCAAAAAAAAAAAAAAAATGAACATTAATTTTTGAAACTAAGTATAAATGAAAAAAATTATGACTGATAAAAAAAAAACAAAAAAAACGAACATCAATTTTTGAAAATACATATAAATAAAAAAAATCAAAAGCAAGACAATTAAAAAAAAAAACTTACTTCCTCTATCTTGACATTCATCCATGACGATTCGTCAAATATATTTTCCAGTATGTAAATTATATCCTGCGCAACGAAATCGGGGCAGCTAGCAGTAAAACGATATTCAACTGGATTGTTTGTCTGCAAAAAAAATAACAAAATTTGAAAATTAAAAAATTTGAAAAACATCTTTCACTGGTAAGCATCCATTTTAAAGAGAATAAAATTACGAACACGATCATTTTGCAATAATAAAATACCTAAATCAATAGGGAAATTTCACTGTCTTTAATTTGAGACCATATTCAAGTTCATCAGGTAAGCATCCATTTTAAAGAGAATAAAATTACGAACCGATCATTTTTGCAATAATAAAATACCTAAATCGAAAGGGAATTTCATTGTCTTTAATTTGAGAACATATTCAAGTTCATCAGCATTCGCAAACAATCAAAAAAAATTGTATTTTTTTACGCAAAAAATTGGAAATCCATGTATTTTCAATAGCACAGTGATGTATGCTTTTTTTTTTTTAAAAAAAAAAAGTACGTACTTGATCAATAAAAAAAATGTTCAAAATAAGTCCTAAAACTGATGCGATCAAAATTTTGAGTATTTTTTAGTTCAAAATTCAATACTTGACGCTTACTTCTTGTTTCCTCAACTTTGAACTTCGAAAAATTTCGAACGGTAAAAGGTAGAGCTTTGGGTAAGCACCCATTTTAAAGAGAATAAAATTACGAACACCCGAACATTTTGCAATAATAATAATATACCTATGTGTTCGTTTTAAGTTTTTTTGCAATATGAGAAATGATAGAAATTATACATCAATCAATAGGGAATTTCACTGTCTTTAATTTGAGACCACATTCAAGTTCACCATCATCCGCAAACAATCAAAAAAGATGTAAAAAACCATACGACACAATTTTCAAAGTATAAGATAAAAAAATATAGGTATCTACTTACCATGGTTAAGCTTGAAGATGACGATGATGATGTAGACGTAGACGTAGAGGAATTATTTGAAGCCATTTTTTTCTTCTTCTTTAGAACACAGGAAATCAAAATCAAAAAAAAGTCGAGAAGAAACAAACACCTTCGATGAAAACAACACGAGATGAACCCTTGGGGAACAGGTAAAACAGTAGCAAATTTTCAAAAATGAATAATTCGCAAAATTCAAAAATCTTGTAACAAACGAAAACGTATCGAGATGAAAATTTTAAATAAAATTATCAATAAAAACGGAATCGATCAAAGCTTTGGTTTGCAAGCTAAGGACAAAAATTATTCTAATCAGTTACAATAACGAAACGAATACGGAGCGAGATGAAAAATGAAAATATTATAGTTGTTATTTGGACAAAAAAAATACGATCACAGTTCACAAGCGAAAGTCGAAATTATTGATGAAAACAGAACAGAACAACTGATATGAATTTCCGGGCAAATATCTGTTTTATAATGGTCAAAGTAACGGTTATAGAAAAAAAAAACGGTAAATATACATGCAAAATTTAATTTGCTGAATCGTCAATTCAGCATTTTAAAATCGAATGATGAAGCAAAACACTCATTTTACATGAATGAATTGACGATTAGACAAAAAAAAATTAATTTGAGTACCGTTATTTTTCCAATCACTTCTATTGTACCTACCTAAGCACCCACTTAAAAATAAAATACCTACCTATGTGTTCGATCAAAATTTCAGAGTTCGAAGTTCAATACACACCGCTTGTATCTGGATGAAGAACCATTTTGAAGAGAATAAAATTACGATCATTTTACAATAATATCGTACCTACCTAAGCATCCATTTTAAAGAGAATAAAATTACGTTCATTTTGTAATAATAAAATAGGTACCTATGAGGTGAATAACCATTTGAAGAGAATAAAATACCTATGTGTTCGATCAAAATTTCAATTATTTTTAGTTCAAAGTTCAATACCTGCTGTTTGCATCAGGATGAAGTACAGCTCCTATCAAAAAAAAATAAACACATTTTCTGAATCGTCTGAATTCATCTTCATATAGGATCGATCATGTATTCGAGTATGAAGATGAATTCATAAGAAAGAAAAAATAGTAAGAAGATGAATTCGTAAGAAAAAAAATAAATCATAAGAAATTCCTCCATCCTTCACTTCATTTATTTCTCACGATTCTAAGTAAAAAAAAAAATCAAATTTCAAGGGTTTAACGAACTCGTACGTGAAAAATAAACTCATTTTCCGAATTGTCATACATGAAAACATAACAATCGATATGTTGCACTTGCGATTTTTTTATGGTTTTAAAAAATTCAAAATTGATAATTTTATTAATCCCCCATCTAAAGAAAAAAAAAAAATCGTACCATTTAATTGACGTACTCGATGTACACCGCGTGGAGTATACCCCCCTCTGAACAACCAACACTTCCAACCCGCAAACCTCCATCGATCACGATCGTGATCGTAAAACCAACAAACGAAACTACCGCTCCTAGCGGACGATACGTGAAGGTGGCCAGGTTGCCCGTTTTAACCCTACTCCCACCTGACCTTAAAAAATGTATTAATTTAAGTACTTAGCCTCCAAAAAATATTTTTAAAGAAATTGAAAACTTCAATAGATACGTTGTTTAATTCGATGAAAGAAAAAAAACATTCTTAATTCAAAACTGGTAATTCAAAATCAAAAATTTTCACTTTTTTAAATTTTTTTTAGTATTTTTTCAGTTTTTGATCTTTGAAAACTGAATTCAAAAAGAGAAGAAAACATTTCATCGAAGAAAAATTGTTGGAAAAGTTTCGAGAATTGAAGCTTTTGAAAATTTACAATTTGAGAGGCACCAAAATAATAATTTTTGTTGGAAGGGAGGAGGTTTTAAGTAAATTTATTCAAGTCATAACTTTATCCATTTTCGAAAACTGGAAATTTTGGAAAAAATGAAATTTCCTTGACATAGAAAACCGATTTTTGTGGCAGTTTATGAGTTTAGGTAGGTATTGAAAAAAAACTTTATGAGAATTTTGAAGTAATGGTAGCTTTTTTTGGAGAGGGGAGCAATTTTGATTTTTTAAAAACGAGGGTTTCCTAATTATGCAACTTTGGAGAAAAAAACTGAACTTCTTGTTAGACAAAAATTATGACTTTTTTATGACAATGTTGATAAAAATTCCCGTTGATGTCTTGAGAATTCGAATGATTTTGGCCGCATAATAATTGCCATTTTCATTTTGTCAAGTCTGAACCGAGTGCAGAATCGTCTTGACAATCCTTGTTGATATCATTGTTGATATTATCGTTAGCATCATCGAATTTGTCATTCTCGAGCAAAGAACTAGGTATTCGATGATTTCGGTGAACTTTTCGGAGTTGATTTGGTCAAAGATTTCGACGTAACAGGCGATGACTTCGACATAGAAGGTGCACTTTTAGTATCCTTCTCATCGCTTATTTCGGTATTGGTATCATTATCAATCGGATCTAGCAAATCTCGATTGATCAGTAAGGTAACTCGTTGGTTGCAATCTTGAAGTTTCTTGTTGAAGGTGACATCTTTCGAAATAACAATGTCACATTTCGCTGGTATGTAAACTCGACATTGCTCGTCACCATCGTATCCGACGAGGTAACCTTCGAGAACCTTTTTATCCAGATTTTGACGTGACTGGATCGGAACGTTAATGTAACACTTCGAACTAACAATTCGAAGATGTTTTATTCGCGGTGGTATACCAAACCACATCTGGTAAGGAGTTGAACCATTAATCGATGATTTGCCTACTACATTCTGCAAATTCGAAGCAGATAATCGCGTTATGTTCACCAGTCCGAGATCGAAAAATGGTTCTCTTTTCAAAGCGTCGTTTGAGACCATCCGAATTCGAGGAAACATGATTAACGTTCATCATGTTAGATTTTTTGAGTAGTTTTGAATTTAGATTATTACTCGATAATTCTCGAATTAGGGAAAGTGTTGAAAATAATGTAAAATTCGCGTCATTATTTGTATGTATTTATTTATTTTGTCGTAAATACTCGTAATTTGTTGTATTATTGAGATACAATGTATGTATAAAGCCAACAAACATCAATTGTGACTTTTAGATTTTCTACTCAAATATCCGAGATTCTATTCGTTTAAGTAAGGTGCACCAGGGGAAGTTGGAATTCGGGGTAAGTTAGAAAACTTGCTCTAGCATGTAGAGGTTTATATCTGGCGAAGTGCCACTAAAGGTGACTTGAGGGTACTACCCCTACTTCATCACGGCGTACAAATTTTCGCGATTCAGTTTCATTTTAGATGTCTTTGGTTCAATTGTATTTTCTTGTTGTTTTGAACTTGTTTTGAATTTGTTCTAAAATGCAGACTTTTTATTTCTTAGTTTTTCGCATATAGCGGATGAACCGTGCGTCCTAGTGAAAATCTGATGAGAGTGATCTCAAAGAGAATTAAATTCTCTACAATTTTGTTTATATGCAATTTTTCTAGGACGCTCCGTTTGTGATCTACGCCTCTGCAAAGTTTTGCCTGTTCTGACTTCCCCCAATTGGGGGAAGTCAGAACCATTTATATTTTATTGCACTGGGCGAAAGCTACTGTGTCAATCGCGCTCAAATTTTCACCATAGGTTAAGAACCCTTATGGGAACCTACATAATAAATTTGATCCATATTGGTTCATTAGAAGGGGAGTAACAGCTGGTCAAAGTTGAAATTGCGAAAAATCATTCTGACTTGCCCCGGTGCACCTTATTACTGTTTATACGGTTCCGTTCGCATTACGGCGATTATATTTTTGTCAAAAAACCGGAATTTCTTGGCGATTTTTTAAAAAAATCAGAACTTTTTGACAATTTGGAGAAAAATGCAATTTTTTCGAATTTCATCAAAAATTAAGACCTTTTTTCAATTTTAGCAAAAAATGGAACTTTCTGGCAATTATTTGGTAATCTTGAAAAAAAACAAGACTTTGGAGGGAAAAAAACGGATTTTTTCAGCAATTTTGCTACAGATTAAAACTTTTTGGATATTTTGTCAAAAACGGGGTTTTCATTAGGCAATTTTGAAAAAAAACCTTTTCGAATAAAAATAAGGACTATTTTGACAATTTCATTAAAAACAAACAATTAAGGCAATAATCAATATTTTTTGGATAAGTATTTAGGCAAAAAATCAGGAATTTCTTGGCAATTTTGGTAGAAATTAGGACCTTCTGACAATTTTTACAAAAATGCGATTTTTTCCAGATTTATAAAAAATTAAGACTTTTGACAATTTTTACAAAAACTGCGACCATTTAGTAATTCTGACTAAAAACATGACATTCTAGACAACTACAATAAAAAATTACCACTTTTTGGAGAAATTTCCAAAATGGCACATTTAGAGCACTCTCCGAATACATAAGCTAAATTTCAGTAGGTATCCCGAGTCAATTAGGAGTACTGAGGGAGAGGGGCGTAAAACAAGGGGTTTCACCTCATATTCATTGATTTGAGAGAGAATCTCGTTCGAGTGGCTCCAGGTGAAATGTTTTTGAAATCCGAGGGAGGGAGAGAGAGCAGAATAAAAAAGTACAACTAAGTATGTACATATGTATAAAATATGATTTCACTCACCAAAATTTCACGTCATCGATTTTGAGTTTCTCGTGTCTACAACCGAGGTCAGCTTTTTATGAAATCATTGGCAGGAAAAGTTCACAGCTTAAACTGAAATCATAACAAAAACGTCTATATTGAGAACAGTAACACGAAATCTACATTACCTACGATAAAAATGCCTATAATAATGCATAATCTAATGTTGACGAAGTTGACGGAGGTGGGAGGGATTGTGCAAGTTTCGAGGTTCAGGTTTAGGTTAATCAGGTTAGGTTCAGTGAAAATAATTGGGATCTTTCGGGGTCAGGGTCGGATTCGGACCTCCACCACTAAAAAAAATATTGTATGGTGAAGATGCTGCCTATCTTTGAATTCGAAGGGGCAAATTGCATTCTACGAAACCAGCGGTCGAAATTATTCATTTTCAAGTACAGGAGTGTGAGCAGAACATCAAAAACTGAAAAAAATTACATATTATGATAATGACTTTTTGCCTAACTTGTAAATTGAAGGATGATCATTTCTTTTCAACTTTTAAATTTTAAAAAAATGCCAGAGCTTCAAAATAGATACATTTTCAAGAAATTTCAAAGTTTCATTTACATTGAAAATTTTTGAATTGGAAAAAATTTAATCGTACTTACCAAAATTTTTTCATTTCAAGGCGTATATAATACTATTCTTTTTCGTAATTACGTATTCAAAGAACGAAAATTTACCCTTCAAATTTCAAGATAGGCAACACCTTCACCTACATTTTTTTTGTGGTACCCGGTTGCATCCAAATCTGAAGTTTCGCTGACCACTCACTGGAGAGTGGACACCTTGCGTTGACAAAGATCGACGACATTATTTGTAAATAAATTTTTCCTCATTTTACAACACGTTCGATTCATCACCAAAATATTTATTCTGGTAATGAAAAAAGAGAACTTCAATTTGAATTAATCGAAGTCACCACACAAGACATTGAAAGAAGATGAAAGAGTTGAAAATTCCATTAAAAAGGGACATTGATCAGTATCGACTTTCTTCCGGAATGTTGCAAATGCATAAAAGGGAATAAGGAAATTGGATCCTTCTCCTGCTTCTCCATAGTTGATGACACATGGTATCAGGGGAAAAAATTCATTCCTGGGAATCCCAATCCTTACAGCACGTTGCCCGTGACATTGGTCTCCAGTTCCAAACCCAATAAAAAGACTGCAATATTATTGGTCGAAAACTCGATGATGACCTGAATCCATAGCTGTACCGGTCCATATCAAGAGAGAGATCCCTCCATACAAAAATACAACTCGAGGAAATATTTATTTGTAAAAAAAAAAAAACAAAAAATGTTAAAATATTACAAAAATCGTAATAAAAAGATAAACATATGAAATGTATATCTAAGCATTGGCACTATGAACTTGATAGGGATCAATAAACCCCCACTACTCCTTCATGTCACGCAATTTTTTCAATTTTCAGGAAATTTCGAAGATCGTTAGAGTTTTAGAGAGGTCGAATCAAAAAAAAATAATCTTAAATTCGTACTCAGCGCTCACGAAAACATACGAAACGATACGTCACACGATATTCAACCATTTTCTACATTTTGACCAGAATTTGGGCTCTTTGCACCCCTCCCCCCATTTTTTTTTCAAATTTTCAAACTATAGTTCCGAAATTCCGCGAACTTTTGAAAATTGATCATTTTAAAAAAGCTCAACTTTAAATTTTTGAAAATGTGACTCTAAAGCTGGGCACCACGACGAAAAATTTCAAGTTTTGCTCAAAGACAGAAATTTTCGATATATATTGCCAATGTCGTGCTGTATGGAGGGGTTTACAGGGGCGAACTAGCGATCTGAACATTTTTCGAGGACTATTTCGGACCACTAACGTAAAATTAACTTCCACGAGTCAATTTCGAAACCTGAGCAGGTGGCTCATTCGTCATTTTCAACAAGCTACGTTCATACGTTTTTTTTTTTCAATCGAAAACTTCAAATAGAAATTGATCTCTGTAATCTTCACCCAGACCAAACATTTTTTCATCAAGGATAACGTCATCAACACTTATCCATGTAGGAAATATCTAACTTCCTTATTCCTTAACATAAGTAATAATCATCTCATCTATACATGCGAGTAATGTTACGTACTCTAGAACATCGTATTAAAAATTAATTACATCTTACTATAATAATATGTACATATGTACCTGTCCAGGATCTACTATCGTCGACGAATCGTTGAAAGGAAAATTCCACTATAAACTCATACGTAGAATCAGCTCTTCGACCAGTCTCCAAAATACGCGTTAATGGCGAATAATTCGTCGTCGAGATAAATTCTTTCAATTTCAACGTGACCTTCTGGTTCCAATGCTTTTAACTAAATACATAAAAAAAACCAATTAATACCTCGGTACTTTATTGTCGGATGAACACGTTCAACATTACATTTGAAAAGCACGTTGAATTCACGTACCTCCGATATATCGATATTTCTGGGTAAAAAATAAATTATACGATCGCTGATTTGTTTCGCAGCTCTGTAAACGCGATCACCGCCGTACGGTTCGAAAATCTGACTCAACGAATAAACATCGTACTTCAGACAAGGGGGACCACCCCAAGGAGGAGACAGGAAAACCGCATCCGCTTTCAGAGACGACGCTATTTCGAAGAAATCTCCTACCATGAATTCTATTCTGTCAGCAACTCCGTAAATTTCGCTATTACGCTTAGCTAATTTTATTCTTTCCGGATCGATATCGGTAGTAATGACTGCAAACATTACAATCAATATACAAAATGGTTGAGTCGACGATCAAGATCAAAAGCTCGCCATCAAGTACGTAACTACGTATTGCATTCAGCTGCTTACCTTTTTTGCAAGTAAGTGCGAATTGAATCGCGTTTCCTCCGGCTCCACAAAATGCGTCGACTACAACGCTACACCCACAACGGGCAACACGTTCGGCGTGTTCTTTGGCAATTTTTTCCGGCGTTACCGAATACCACATTGCTATAAAAACGAAAGAAATTATTCGAGTTTCATTCTAAGGCATGTTTCTTACACGTTCGATTAAGAAACCAGCATACCTGTGTCTAATTTGATTCCTTCGTCGTATTTGGAAAACAATTTGTAACGATTTGCCCAATACTTTTCGTATCCAGGATTATTGCGTATTTCTGCGGGTTTTTCAGCTCGCTGAATTCTATCGACTACATCGGAAGCATCGATTGGCTGCGAAGTGGAATGATCTTCGTGACTAACAAGCTGCTGTTCGGAGACAGGATCGATAACAGGTGTATCCGCCGATTCGCTGAAAACATCAATAATACTGAGTTAATATTCACTGTTGGACGTTTACAAATCACAACGGATAGATCTAAACTGACGGAAATTTTTTAGATCTGGACAATGCTTAATCGAAAGAGAATGCAAAAATACACCACCAGCTAAAATTTCAAATACTCGATGCATTTTTCGATTTTTTTTTTTTTTTTTGGTAAATTTTCAAAAATACAATTTGAATTAAAAATGAAAAAAAATTAATATTTTAGCAAACTAACCTAGAAAGCTGGAATTTGGTGAGTATACCATATTTTCGATCCCCCTCCCCCTTCTTATAGTTTTGAGCCGTTTTGAGCAGTTCGGGAGTCGCTAGGAAATTTTTTAAAGTTGAAATTTCCAAAAAAATTGTACTTATGAACTTGGAAAGTTGAGATTTACTTTAGGGAGTTCTGGAACCTCTGGCCATATTTTGAAGAACCAACCAAAAGTGACAAGAAAAAAAATGACCAAAAAAAAACAGAACATTGCAAATAAAAATGTTCTAGTTTTGAACTGTTTGGGAAATTTCTGACAATCATTGCAATTCTTGGCAAAGAAATCAGGGCTGACAATTTTGACAAAAGGAAGAAATTTTTGGTAATTTCAGTCAAAAGAGCAAGACTTTTGGATAATTTTATGAAAAAAGTGACTTTCCGAAATTCTTTGAAAAAAACAATGACAAACAGACCACTTCAGGAATTGAAAGCGAGACCTAATTTGGGACAATTTTTGACAACAAAGATAGGCTTTCAGATAAATTTTTAAAAAAATTGAAAATCATTAGCAATGGCGAGAATGTTTCCAACAAGCAAAAAATTTGACACTACTTAACTTTTAGAAAATAATGGCAAAGAAATAATCACATTTTTTTTCAATATGTAACACTTTTTTTTGGTTGCAATTTTCAGGTGGAAGCACGACACTTAAAATTGTAATTCTTTGCAATTTTAGATGAAAAAAGATTGCAAAAAAGCTAGAATTTTCAACAAAAATCAACAATTTTGGTGATTTTTTGGAAAAAAAGTACAACTTTTTGGATTTTTTCGCAAAAAATCGAGAATTTTCGACAAAAAGCAATACTGACAATATTTCAGCAAAAAGCACGACTTTTTGGCAACTGTTGGCAAAAAAATGATACTTTCGGAAAATTTCTGCTCAGAAAATCGATCGAGGCTTTTGGATGATTTTTGAAAGTAAAGTAAAATTCTTCAGCAATCGCGAAGACTTTTTCAAAAAGCATGAAAATTAAACAATTTCAGCAAAAAATCAGAACTTTGTAGGAAATATTGGCAAAGACATAATCACTTTTTTTCGATAAGACTTATATTTTTGCACTTTTTCAGGTAAAAGGATAACATTTTATTGTAATTCTTGACAAATTTTGGATGAGAAAGGAATTGCCAAAAAGCTAAAATTATCAATAAAAAACACTTTGGATCAATTTTTGGAAAAAAAGTAAGACTTTTAGGAATTTTTTACAAAAAAAACGAGAATTTTTGACAGTTTTTGAAAAAAAGCACGACTGACAATATTTTAGCAGAAAGCAGGACTTTTTGGCAAATTTTGGCAATTGTGAGAATTTTTTTCAAAAAGCGAACACTTGGCAATTTTAGCAGAAATTAGCAATTTTGAGTTATTAAAATATCAACAAAGAGATTTGACATTTTTTTTTCTTTCGAAAAGCGACATTTTTTGCATTTTTTAGGACAAAGAATAATACATACTTTTTTGTAATCTTTGGCAATTTTAGGTCAAAAAACATTACTACAAAGTATTATGGCCAATTTATGGGAAAAAGTGAGACTTTTAATTTTTTTTTCACTTTTAACGCGAGAACTTTTGACAATTTTTTTTGGAAAAAGCAAAATATTGACAATTTAAAATCGACTCGTCATGTCGATGAGAATGGGGCATAAACTGAATCTCAGCTTTTACAAAAGTGGTAAATTTTTTTTAATGACACAAATCAAACAATCAAAGTCTATTCGTTAAAAATGAAAAAAAAAACTTTCTCTCTTCTAAACAATGGTAGTCTCCTTATAATATGTATTATTGAGCCTCCTAAAGTTGGAAAAATTGAAAATGAACAATTTTTGAAAACTTTTCATTTCTGGTCAAAACTCAAATAATCCATTTTTCAAAAAAAAACCTTACAGTTGAGAAAAAAATCAAAAATACAATAAATCTTTGAAATTTGAATGAAATAGATATACCTGCGTTGGATCGTAGAAGATACAAAAATAGCTTCAGTTTCACCATCGTTTGATTCGGTATGTTTCTCTTTAGGAGAGAACGTTTCTTCAAAGAATAGCTTTCTTTTCAGGGATCCGAACATTCTGCAAAAACAACCACACCTATCAATATATGAACCTATATTGTAAAGTCGAATATACATTTAAAAAAACTTCTGAAGCAAATAATGAGTAAGTACGTAATTCATTACAATTTATGATAATATGATAAAAAGCATTTTAAAAAAAGAAAAAAACCGTACCTAGATATACTAGAAAAAAAAAGTGCTTATCAGAACCGCACAAACGACATTCGACTACTAAGAGATCATAAAATTTGAAAGTTGAACTTCACCGTACAATCAGGAAATATTTAAAATTTTCCTATATTCGATTTTTTATGCAATCTGAGAACCTTTCTAAAGCTCATAAGACAAGCGCAGTGATAATAAAACCTGGTGTTCAAGTTTTTAAGATAACTACTTCCACAAATTATAGATTATTTTGTGAGTAAGTTTGCTATCATAGTTAAGATGAAGGCTGACGCTTTTGATTAAATATAATATTTCGTCCTACTTCTACTTTCACTAATTATATAGTAATTTGTAAATAAGTTTACCATCATAATCACAGATGAAGGCTGACGCCCTTGATTAGACATAATTTCGTTCTATTTGAACATCTCCGCTAGTCGTATTTATTCGCTCACATAATGCTCCAATTGAATCACGTTTTTTTCGAATGAGCATCGTCTGTACACGTGCCCAGATTTATAATAAAAGATAAGCAGAATCGCTCACTCAACGCAGATGGTCTTCCTGAAACAATAAATCACAACGAACTATGAATATTATCATCTGTACTACTTTGTTAGTCGTTGAGTAATATTTATGGGTCGTTATTTTAAAATGAATTCTTTCTTTGTGTTAAATTTTCAGAACGCGTCACAACCTAATCAATTTACAAACATTTCGAAAGATATACAGTAAGTAGAAATTTTCGCCGAAAATCAAAATTAAAAAAAGGGATAGATGAAGAAGAATGCCGAGCTAGACGCACTTGGGAACGATAAAATGATTCATTTCCCTTACTGAGTATATTTTTAATTTCTTTTGATCCTTTCCTCGGGTATCCTAGTCCACAGCACGTCACTCTCCAGGTCCAAACCAACAATAGTCAGTCACAATGTGAATCCACCGATGTACTTGTCCAGACCTAAAGAGAATGCTTTACACAAGTTCAACCCGTGGAATTGAAAACATTTATTTGTAAAAAAAATTAAATTCATACCCTTAGAAAAATGTATAAAAAATATCACAAAAAATCATAAAGGATAAAAATATGAATAGGTAAGCATTCGTATGGTGAAACGATATCAATAAAATCATAACTCCTCTGATTAAAAATGACTCAAAAAAAAAAGAGGGAAAAACCCCAACTAATAATGCAACAATAAAACAATCTCGTAAGCCATATTCTTAAAAATATTCAACTTCCTTAAGGTAGACTACTCGAGTAATAATTATCACATTTCCACGAGTTGATTCACTCTTAAGTAGTACGACAGTGAAAAAAAAATTATCATCGTTCAAATTACAACAATAATACCTGTACAGTATCGTCGACTCGTTGAAAGTTGATTCTGATAAATACAAAACCGAACGTAAAATCAGCAACTGCGAAACACCTCAATCATTCCATTCGTCACCGTAATCCTCGACCAAGTCACCAAAATACGCTGTAATCGCGATCAACCTATTATCAAGATAGTTCCGGTCAATTTTAACATACTCTTCGGGTTCCAGCGCAGTCACCTAAAAAACACGTACACCATTAAATCAATTCTAGCATAAAATTCACACTCGAAATTGACAATTCGAAACACGAATCGAAGTTACCTCCGGTATATTAATATTTCTCGGTAAAAAATAAGCGATATGTTCGCTAATTCGTTTAGCAACCGCGTACAAACGCTCTCCGCCGTACGGTTCCATAACCTGACTGAGTGAAAACTCACGAACAGCGTTGTAAGAAGGTCCACCCCAAGGAGGAGACAAAAACACCACATCGGCGTACAAAGATTCGGCCAATTCGAAGAAATCTCCTACGATGAATTCTATTCTTTCAGCAACTCCGTAAATTTCAGCGTTATGCTTCGCTAGTTTGATTTTCTCCGGATCTATGTCGATAGCGATAACTGTAAGTAGAACATAAAAACAAAAAACAGTCAAGAATTTCGCTGAATTGACAAGAGTAAAAAACATGCACGTGTTTGATGGTGTTTTCAATACGTGCCTCTTTCGCAAACGAACGCGAATTGAATTGTGTTTCCTCCTGCTCCACAAAATGCGTCGATTATAACGTCGCATTGGCAACGACGAGCTATCTCTATGCTTATTTTTTCCGGCGTCACCGAATACCAACTTTCTATCAATATAAACAAACAACAAACCAGGTTAATTATACGAAGGTATTCTTTCGTTTGATTCGAAAAGCTTGTTGAAGGGAACATACCAGCGTCTAATTTGATTCCTTCGTCGTATCTAGAAAATAATCTGTAACGATTCAACCAATACTTCTTCAATTTTACGTTATTTCGTATCTCTTCGGGTTTTTCGATATCGTCGGTGTCTATTTCCAACTTATTCTGCGATTTCTTCTTCTTCTTTTTCTTACGATTACGTTTTTGAGCTCGTTGAATTTCGTCGACTAGATCACAAGTATCGAGTTTTTCTTCGTCGTTTGATTGCGCAGACGTACGATCTTCGTGACTAACGAACTGTTGTTGTTGTTCGGAGACGACATCGACTACAGGCGTATCAGTAACGATGGCTACAGAATCGCTGAAAAATTTCGAACAATGTCGAATTTATTTAGAATATCATTCCATTATCATAGTCAGAATGAATCAAACATACTTGTTGATCTGAGTCGATGATTGAGTCGTAACAGACGAGTCGTTCGCTTCGGTTTTATCATCGTTTAATCTGGCACGTTTCGTTTGAGGAGACTGCGGCGTTCGTTTCCAGAATATTTTCCTTTTCAGATATCTGAACATGTTACCGAAACAACCAAATCTGTAATAAACAACCACGTACAGTCGAATATGCTATTAAAATTACTTGAGATCTCAACGAAGCAAATTACAGCAACTTTTATGTAACTAATAAGAAATAAAACGAACCTAGAACTCGAAGTATTCTCTGCAACTTCACTATCGATTAAATTCTCATCAGTATTACGTTCACCGGATTCACTCGTAACATTCACATCGGTGTTTAGCTCAGCTTCGAGATTATTCGCCGGATTCGTACACTTCGGTAGAACATTACCAGTCTACATAAATAAACACTCGTATTAGACATATATATGCAATTCTAGAACGTTCACACGATTAATGATCAAGGTCGTGAAAATTCATCGATATAAATAAAAAACAAAATACTAATATTTACATCATCACTGAGATGCTTCGAGTCCGGTGTTTTGCGGCGATTTTTTTGGCGGGATTTCCTGTAATAACGATCGAGATTAGTTAATGGTGCCATTTCTCAACTAAAAAGAATCAATTATACGGTTCTATAATGAAAAATAAACATACTTCGATGTATTAGAGCGTTTTTTCTGGTTCAAGAGTGTTTCATTGTCTTCGCATTTCGAAGATTGGGTTTCGTCAGTTCTGGATGAATCTTCTGTCGCAGACATTTCAGTTCACTACGAAGCTTTCGTAAATAATAATACACGTCCAACTTGCTCAGAAATTCAGCACGAATGCGAAACGAATGGAAAATCGCTTTCGAGAGCTAATCTGAATAGCGAATATCGTTAGAGAATTACATTACATGGTATTGACTATTGAACCAAAAGAGAAATAAAATTTGAACTGAAATCTCACCTGATGTGTTTCATAACTTAGCTGGACATCTTCGGATCGAATATACATTCTAATAACACTAAATAATCATAATTAATTATAATAATCTACCTTTACCGGCATTCTCGTCTCAAAAGTGAACAAGAAAAAGAATGAACGAGTCAACGAGATGACTAACGCAGTCACCACACCACACCGCAGACCGCATGTGAAAAGAAAAGAAACACCGTTGACTCACCACGAAAAAATGGCGACTGAAAAAATCAAAATAAAAATTAAAATATAACACTAATCGTTAGCCGCCGCAAAATTAGATTTTACTCCGACCAATGAAAACGAGCTGTACGTTTCCATAGCAACCCATTGAAAATAGTGATAACACTGTAGTGTGTTTGAAAACGTAGATCTTAGGATTGAGATGATTTTCACTTTCTATTTTCTACTCTATGAATTGTATGGAGAAAAGGAGTGAAAAAAGTGATTGTTTTATTACGAAAAGCACCAAAAACATTATTCATCACATAATGAATGGTAAAAACCTTACAAATAAAATATTTCAATAATACAACATGTCAAGAAATTAATATCTAAGACTCTAGAGTTTCTTTCTTTGGACTCTTTTTCATCAATCTTTTTCGTAACTACATAATAATAGGTACCTTAATACATATTTTCATCTTTTTTTCATTCATTCACATCTTTCTGACTTAGCAAAATTACGTTTCCAGTCTTCTGCGGTCCTTGAAGTGACGGAATTAAAAAATTTACGGAAGAAACAGCAGCTTTTTCTGCCAACGTTGGCTTTTTGATAATTTTTTTACGTTTAGATGTGGTTTTTTTCTTAGTAGAGTACAGTCGGCGCTGAGGAATAATATTTGAACTGCTATCGGCTTTCTTTTGAATTTTTGTCTTCTTTTCACCATCCGTTGGCTTCGACATCAGAACAGGTATTTGTACAGCAGAGTTTTTCAACAAGAAATGGTTTTTCAACTTGATCAATTCATTGGTAAAGTACGTGTTATCTTCCAGCGTTTTTATCATTTCCGTGATTTCTTCGATTAATAATGATTGCGCTCCGGCTGCGTCATTTTTCCGCAGTTGCTGTACTAGTAAGTCAACGCTAATGGCATCATTCTCATCTTTTTTCGAATCATCAATGGGAATTTTAAATTCGCGACGAATGTTGTACAGATCTTGTTTGGTCAATAAATGTACTCGTTGAATGTCATCGGTCACAGATTCTTGGATATCTTCGATAATAACATTATCAGGAATTTTTAGCAACATTTTTTGAGCTAATTGCTTCTTAGTATTGGGAGATATGGTCAAATGGGCCACATCGTGTTGGTGCCCTACATGAGTAGAAACAAATGTGACGTTGAACTTCCCACAATCCGATATTTTAGCACAAATCTTGGCAGGACAATAAGAACCAAATTTACATGAACCTTGGGTTTTCAAAAATCGTTTTCCTGTGCGTTCACTCGTAAATCGACCTGACCGATGGCAGTAATAATATTCATACTTCGCTGTTCGTCCAGTATGAATAACGAATCGACACTTATTCTGTTTCTCCACCGAAGATTTCCAGGTCTATAAAGGAGAAAACACGGATACATGAGAGAATTATAATTTTATTAGAAATTACTCCTGAAATGGAGGGGAAAACGAAAAAAAAAGTAAGTAAAGTACAGCAGAGTAAGAATACAAATCATTTTTCATTTTTACCATAAACTCTTCCACATTTTGAAAACTCATTTCTTTCTTATCAATTTCTAGGTTCGGGTGATCATTTGTAAAATGTAAATCAAAATTTTTGGTTTTATTGCCCACAAAATCACACTCTTGGATCGGGCATGAGTAAGATTCCGATGATTTATTTGGGTTTGCATGTTTTTCAGGTTCTTTCTCTTTATTATTGTTCTTCTGAGTTTGAAGAATTATATCATGAGCATTTTTACAGTGTCTTTGCAAGTTAAAGAATCGCGAGAAAGATTTACCACAATTATCACAAATGAATGACATGATGTCATATTTTAATTTTTAATCAACAAATTAGATTAGTACTCAACAAATACGTGAAATCGGGAAACTTGAATAATTTATTTTCAAAAAAATTGTAAGTTTGTTATCAGGAATCAGGATTTATCAAAACACCTTCAGCTGGGTGGTGTAGAGGGTGTGGTAAAACCATTTTGATTGGTCGGAGTAAAATCTAATTTTGCGGCGGCTAACGATTAGTAATATAACTTCCTGAAAGCGACCTCTAGTGGCGAAATTCAGAACTAATCTGTAAACAGAAAAAAATGAACGAATTTTGATTGGTTAACATTAACGTTACTTAGCGACCCTACAGGATAAAGTATGAACTACATACATACTTTTTTTTTCGAAGGTGAAATTCGATTTGTGATAAGCTTTATTGAAAATTTCGTTTTTCAACTAAATATTTCTTATTTTAAATACTTTCTTCGTTAATTAAATTAAATAAAATGCATAGTTTGAAGAAATTATCGTTCCTGAATAATTTGGTAATTAATATATTCTCGATCGAGTCATTTTCCCATCAACTTTTGTACCCATTTTCAGCAATCTTTTCAAACCGTAATTGTGTTTTTTCTGTCCAACAGGCTAAAAATATAAACTCAAGATGTATACAGACAACTGCCATCAGAGGTCACGATTCCCTATTTGTCGTAAGTACTCCCAGAGTAATTAATAACCCGATAATTTAGCAAACTCCTTCACCGATCTGTTTGATTACAGCATCGAGACACTAAAGAAAACAACCTAGATGTGAAATTCGAATTCACCGCCGAAAACCAAAAAGTACGTATATTCCAGCACATCCATAACTGTTCAGCTATGCTTTACTGTACTAATAAAATCTATCATTCTAGAGAGCTGAAGCTCTAATGGCTATATACCCCGAAGGCCACAAACGAGCTGCCATGATTCCGTTACTAGATTTAGCTCAACGTCAACACGGTTGGTTACCAATATCCGCTATGCATAAGGTCGCCGAATTATTGAATTTACCAAAAATGAGAGTCTACGAAGTAGCTACTTTTTACACCATGTTCATGAGGTAATCATAACCATTCTCTCTACTCATCTTACTCGATTTCTGTTACTTTAACGATTGCTGGGATCATTTTGCAGAAATCCTACCGGTAAATACCACGTTCAAGTTTGCACCACTACTCCGTGCTGGTTACGAGGATCGGATGAAATATTAAACTGTATCAAATCTAAATTGAATATCGAAGTGGGTCAGACTACCAAAGATGGTAAATTCACGTTATCCGAAGTCGAATGTTTAGGTGCTTGTGTAAACGCACCCATGATTCAAGTCAACGATGATTACTACGTAAGTTGATCTATTCGCTTCTCTGTATATAACTATGTTATCGTCACTGGTTCTGATTTCATTCGTTCATCGATTACAGGAAGATTTAACTGAAAAAGACGTCAACGAAATCATCGAAGATTTAAAAGCAGACAAGAAGCCTACTCCAGGCCCCAAGTACGTATATTCTTCCCATCGAACACACACCTTCGATCACTTCTACAACAACTCATTCTAATACACGTTTGTATTTATTTATTCCGCAGAAGTGGAAGATTCGCCTGCGAACCAATCGACGGTCTTACCAGTCTAACCGAAGAACCTTACGGTCCTGGTTTCGGAGTAAAACCAGATCTCTAGTTACGCTTCCCATTAGTTGAAAAAAAAATTGTTGAAAATAAAACGAGCGAGTTACGCTTACACGTGTATTTATGTTTATATAGAATAAAACGAAATTATACATACAAGAAATTCGTAATAATTATTTTAATAATTGGTCACACCTCTCTATTAACCAGCTGGATTTGATTCGTATTTTCTTTCGGTTTTTTTTTTCTTTTACCTATGCGTTCTCATATGCAATAGTAAATTATGTTTGTGTTTAGATTTCTTATGACAAATAGGACATTCGAACTGAGGATCGACTCCGCATTCGAATCGGATATGTCGGCTGAGGCTATGATGCCTGGCGTAACAATTACCACATTTGGGACACTTAAAAAACCCATTATGCGAGGATACTCGACTAATCGTCGTCACCGGACTAGAATATTGTTCGTAATCTTCTTCGTAAACCGTTTGATATCTTAGGTAATCTGAAATCATACCAAAATCGTTCGAATTTTATCGTCTTTCCGGTTAGATTCTCTCATATCGAGGAGGTGATTTATAAACTAAAACACTGAAGTAACTTAAAGAACATACTACATAGAAATATGGAAGACGCCAATAAAAAAAATGAAAAAATTCGAAATAAAAAATCACAATACAATTCGCAACTGAAGTACTACTAAGCGAAAATCACAGTGATCTGTCACATGCAGTACTACAGAGTAGCGAAAATATTTTCACCAATTCTACGATACGTACGTACGAATAAATAAAAAGATATTTCACGAAATTATAAAATAATGTGTATTCGGTATGATAGAGTAATCAACTGGTACTTACGTTATTGAGAAAGTCATTTTAAAAACAACACTCTTGATAATCGCACGTTATCAATGATTTTATTTTATTAAAGGTTTCATATATTCAGAATCAATATTCGAATGAACAAAAATTACAAACGAATATATTTAAAGAAGAATCATTATCCAATCTGAACATTGGATTGAAAGAAAAAATTGTGTTCACCAAGTAAGTATTATGAAATTCTGAGTATAACATTTGTATAGTAATTATGTTTCATACCAATAAACGAGTAATTTAATCATACTAATACTTATAATAGAAAAAAAAATTGCAAATAAAAACAATATTAATGATTTATAAATAGATTTTTGAACATTTACCTACACGTTTATTCTCAAAGTGCAAAAAGTATTCAATTTGGTAACATATTGATTAAAAAAAAAAATTTAAGGAAAAAAAACACACAAAAACGAAATTTAATACGAATTATGTTTCAATTTGCATACAATTTGATACTTCTTTCGTTCAAAATTATTCGATAAAAGGGAGGTTGAATAATGAATACTTTTTTGTTATAAAATATAGTACTTAATTATTAAAAAATAATGCTTTGTTCCGATGAGATCTTTATAACGATTATTGCATCTATTTAATTTGAAAAATATTATGAATTTAAAAAAAAAAAAAATTTATTCCTAAAGCAACAATCGATAACAAAAGACTAAAAAATACGATTCGAATAAGTCGATAAAAATAATTTTGGCAAAATTGTCACCGTTGTTCGTTAATAAAGATAAACAGCTTCAAAGTTTTCATAAAGCTATCGTGATAAAATAAATGATGAAATATTTTATGAAAAGAAAAAGATGTTCAAGGTGTTAATCATCAATTTTTTAAAAATTTTTCCAAAATCTAATTAATAATTAACAGTGTGGGCGCACTTTTTTTAAATCCTTTTTTCAGCAACCGATTTTCAAAATGGCATCTCAATAACCCTCTCAGAAGATGAAGTTAGAGGGTTCATAATTTTGATGAAAATTTGAAAAAGCCACAAAGTGAAATAGCAGATTGATTATCAGTTATCACTGATTCGAAGATGCTGAGGTCAAATATTCGCCTATTTTTCTTTGATTTGACACTTCTGCCCTCTCTTTCCCTGAGCCAAATTTGGTCAAAATTTTAAATAATAATGAATAAAATGGCCTCTGACATTTTTTTTCAAAGGTTTTCGAAGGTGTTACGTTCAAATATCCATATTCTTTTTGAATACATCCTCTCGGCTCTCAGAGCGACCTTCTTGACCCCCCCCTTAATTTTGAAAAAAAAGAGACAAAAAACGTTAGGAAAGTTAGGCGTGGCACATCGATTCCTGCTCGAGGAATCAAAATTGCAAGAAATTAACGTGCTAATTCATATTTTTGACATACTTTGCAGTTTTGCACCTTTTTTTTTTTTTTTTTTTTTTTTCAAAATTCGAGAACAGAATGCCAAAAAAATGACAGGAATTCAAAATTAACACTTTCAGAATTGGTAAAAATAATTATGTTTGTGCTTTGGAGCTTTGAGAGATCGTATAAGAAATGTAGGAGGATGTTCGAATTAGGTACTCCCCCCCCCCCGGGCCTCGAAACCCTATAACAAACAATAGATCACACGTCATTCAAAATTTTTGAATAATTTGATCATGTTCGGAGGACGGGGGGGGGCAAAGATGACTGCGGGGTTGTATTCAAAAAATTACTGGATATTCGAACTCAGCACCCTCGAAAACCTAAAAAAAAATGCGTTCACGTCATTCAAAATTTTTGGAAATTTTCGTCATTTTGGGGCACCGGGGGAAGGGGCTAATCTGAGAGGTTGGATCCAACAATTGAGTAAATTTTCGACCTCAGCACCCTTGAAAACCTAACAAAAAAAAATAGATCACACATCAACATCATTTTCAATTTTTTGGGATTTTGGGGAAGAAAGGAGGGGGGGGGGGTTCAAAATGGTCGTATCAAAAAAGTGAACAGATATTCGAACTCAGCACACCTGAAACTCTAACAAACGATATGACACATGTGATTTGAAATTTTTTGGGATTTTGGCCACGTTTGGGCACTGGTGGAGGGAAAGGGTGGTACTGAAGGGTTGAAGGGTTTTATTTAAAAAGTAAGCGAATATTTGAACTCAGCACCCTTGAAAACCTAACAAACGATACGTCACACGTCATTCGAAATTTTTGGGTATTTTTGTCATTTTGGGGCACTCGGGGGAAGGGGTTGATCTGAGGGGGTGGATCCAAAAATTGAGTAGATTTTCGACCTCAACACCTTGAAAACCCAACAAACAATAGATCACACATCATTTTCAATTTTTTGGGATTTTGATCATATTTGGATTTTGGATGAAGAAAGGTGAGGGGGGAGAGGGTTCAAAATGGTCGTATCAAAAAAGTGAGCAGATATACGAACTCAGCACTCCTGAAAACCTAACAAACGATATGACACATGTCATTGGAAATTTTTTGGGATTTTGACCATGTTTGGGACACTGGGGGAGGGAAAGGGGGGTACTGAAGAGTTTTATTTAAAAAGTAAGCGAATATTTGAACTCAGCATCCTCGAAAACCTAACAAACGATACGTCACACATCATTCAAAATGTTTGGGAATTTTCGTAATTTTGGGGCAACGAAGGGGGGAGGGGTTAGATAAAAAAACTGAGCAGATTTTCGACCTCAGCACTCTTGAAAACCTAACAAACAATAGATCACACATCATTTTCAATTTTTTGGGAGTTTGATCATATTTGGACTTTGAAGGGAGAAAGGAGGGGGGAGAGTTAGAATGGTCGTATCAAAAAAGTGAACAGATACTCGACATAAGCACTGCTGAAACCCTAACAAACGATATGACACATGTGATTTGAAATTTTTTGGGATTTTGACCATGTTTGGGGCACTGGGGGAGGGAAAGGTTGGTACTGAAGGGTTTTAATCAAAAATTAAGCAAATATTCGAACTCAGCACCCTCGAAAACCTAACAAACGATACGTCACACGTCATTCAAAATTTTTGGGAATTTTCGTAATTTAGGGGCAACGTGGGGGGGGGGTGGATCTAAAAATTGAGTCGATTTTCGACCTCAGCACTCTTGAAAACCTAACAAACAATGGATCACACATAATTTACAATTTTTTGGGATTTTGATCATATTTGGATTTTGGAGGGGGGAAGGGAGGGGGAGTTCAAAATGGTCGTATCAAAAAAGTGAACAGATATTCGAACTCAGCACTCCTGAAAACTTAACAAACGATATGACACACGTCATTAGAATTTTTTTGGGATTTTGCTCATGTTTGGGGCACTGGGGGAGAAGAAGGGTGGTACTGAAGGGTTTTAATCAAAAATTAAGCGAATATTCGAACTCAGCACACTCGAAAACCTAACAAACGATACGTCACACGTCATTCAAAATTTTTGGGAATTTTCGTAATTTTTGGGGCAACGAAGGGGGGAGGGGTTGGATCCAAAAACTGAGTAGATTTTCGACCTCAGCACTCCTGAAAACCTAACAAACGATATGACACATGTGATTTGAAATTTTTTGGGATTTCGACCATGTTTGGGGCACTGGGGGAGGGAAAGGGTGGTACTGAAGGGTTTTTATCAAAAATTAAGTGAATATTCGAACTCAGCACCCTCGAAAACCTAACAAACGATACGTTACACGTAATTCAAGATTTTTTAAATTTTCTATCATGTTTAGGGGATCGAAGGAGGGAGGGGTCAGGGGGTTTAGATCGAAAAAATGAATAAATATTTTAAATCTGTACATTTGAATTAGCAACAATCAATTTACTACTTCACTCTATAAGTTTTTTTTTTTTCATTTTCATCGAAATTGTAAACACTTGAATCATCACCCCCCCCCCCTCCCTCCAGCCTGAAGTATTGAAAATTGAGATATCTCATAATGAAAATTGGTTTGTCGATGAAAAAGTTTAAAAAATATTCAAACCTGAGTTTTCAGTTTCACTGTGAAAGTTCAACTGAGCATCGTCTCCCCCCCCCCCCCTTAACCCATAAAAATGTTGACCAATTTAACCACATCATTGAGGGAAATCTACTTGATAATTCTAGCGAAATCTCTTGAAACCGAACTTCATTTTTGATTTGAATTATTTCACATAGAAAAGCCACCAATTTTTTGGGATTCAAAAAAAATAAAATAAAATAAAAAAGGCACAGATTTTTTTGGGATTTAAAAAAAATAAAAAAGCCACCGATTTTTTGGGATTTAAAAAAAATAAAAAATTTGACTAAATTAAAAATAAATAAAAATCGTTCAAAATTTTCCAAAAAAAAAAAAAAAAAAAAAAATTGAAAAACTAAACATAGTATTCACACATTGAAAAATTGAATAAAATCTAAAAAATGGCCAATCAATAAATTACATACAAGCAAAATTCAACTAATAACAAATCACACACTCGGAGTAATAATGCTACATATTTATGTATCTCAAAAAAGGTTTTTTTTTGCATTTTGCCTCCAATTTTACAACTCTATTGATCTAAGATGACATTTTTTTTTTTTAATTTCAACGTTTTCGTTCAAAAACGCTGATTTTGTTAATTTTTAAAAATTTGTTCTTTCGAGACACAACATCAATACTCCAAGTGTGCAAAATAATTCTAAAAAATAAATTATAAAAAAATCACAAAAAACACACGAAACTTACGTACACACATTTTTCGCGTTTTAAAACACAATAAAAAAAATTATGTTCAAATTATCAAAATCTAAATAAAAATAAAAATAATAATAATAAAAATAATGGAAAACAAAAACAACGAACAAAAAAAAAATGATAAACACAGTTTTCGATAACATATTTAAACATTGAAAACACAACTTTTCAGCATTCTGCATTCATCATCATTGATTAAAAAAAAAAAGAAAAGAAAAAACAACACTAACGAAGGTAAAAAAAATTTCGATATCTTAAAACTCGAGAATTGAAAGCCACAACCCCCTTCCCTCCCTGCTATGCTAAAAAACCCACAACATTAAAAAGTATCTCGAGCATTTGATCGTTATTCTCGAAGAATATCTACATAGATAAATTAATCATTCGGCATTACAGTCTTGTAACATAATCTTTTCAGCGTCGAGAACACCGAGCACGTGGTAATATGTTCTTCCAGCTCCAATTTATGGCTACAAAAATCTATTTTGCAATACGGACATCTGGTTTGAACACACGTCGAACGTCCTTTGCAACAATTTTTTTTTAATATTCTCAATTTAGCTAAACCTGCAATAAGACACGTTAAAAAATTAACCTCGATTAATTATTACACAGGTGTCTCTGAATATCGTACTACCTACAGGTACTCGTATCTATCTATCTATCTATCTATACCTAAGGAATAATAAATTAAAGTGTAATACTTAAGTAAGAGGGTGATGAGAAGATCAAAAGGGAAAAGGGGGCGAGGGAGTGTGTGAGCTGAAAAACCGAACACATTCCATAGACTAGACCGTCTGTTTAAAAGCTCGACGCGCGTTAATTCCTCAAAAAATATAGTGGGTGCGGTATTAGTAGACATTAAAAGCATACACCATTGCCACAATATAAAATGATTCGCGTACATTAGAATGATGAACGAAAGTAGAACGGCCATTCGAAATATAATAATAATATTGTTATCGAGTAGGTAATAAATACTTGATCGAGTGTTCGATTTGTTAGCCTAAAAAAATTATACAAATATATACCTTTAAAAATATGTACTTACAATTTGTTACAAACGTTAATTCTGCATTATTCAAAGTAGATACTCGAAATTCAAAATGGAAAATTTATTCAAACTTAAACCACTACCACAAAAATTTCTACATTATTTTCTCGAACGGAAATAAAAATAAAAGTGCAAAGAGGAGGGGAGGGGACTTAAACAAAACAATCGAGACTCACTTTTCAAAAATTTATTACATCAAAATTCGTATTTATATAATAATTTGGCACACAAAAATGACTAATAAGTTTACAAGTAAATAAATAAATAATAAAATTAATCAAGCAATTGTATAGTAAGTTATTGCAAACTAAATTTACATTTTGTAAATGCAAACAAAATTATTTATCATTACATATTTTTTTTTTTTTTTTTTAATAATTCAATTTTATTAAATTAATTTTGGCAACAAGACAAGTGTTTAAAAAGAGAAGCACAATATGTCAAAAAAAAAAAATGAAAAAAAAAACATAATATAAAATCGAGTTAGTTCTGGTACACGTGAATAATCTTCTCATTCTTAAACCATATTTTGAAGACAAATAAACGTACAAACACTAGTATAGGAAGATGTTTACCAAGGAAATGGCATAATTTTTAAATAAAAACAAAGAGTTAGAGGTTGATTAAAAATGTACATTTTAATTAATCGTTTTATAGGTAGGCATAAAAAAATTACTGTTCTTATTGAACAGCACCTCAAAGGATACCAGTTTCGTTTTCAGCTTGTGTAATAATATCGTGTCTTTGCTTCAGAAACGTTTACTTTTTTCTTTGGTGAGGGGATGAGGACGAATCCTCTCTCTCTCCACTATACATATTATCGAACACAAGCAGCAGAATTGTATACTATATATGCTATTTCCTAAACTCACACAAACATTCAAAATAAGCTCCTCTTTCTTAAAAGAAAAAATTAATGATTTACATACGATTGAAATTCATAGACGAATCATTCACTAGAAGAGGTGGAGGGGGGGGGGTCGTCATATAAATTTGAACGGAACTCACTTAGGTAAGACTTGTACAACTTCAAAAAAAAAAAAAACACCCCGAACCGCACAAAGCATTCTGAGGTCAAAACTATTTTCTTTTCAGAACAGAAATTAATTATTAATGAACAGTCTCAATATAATCGTACTCAAGATTGTTGAAAACGAAGTCGAAAGTTAAAAAGGGAAGAGATCAAGATTAAAGAATCAACAGTTCAAATTCAAATGTAATGAATCTTCAGGTAAGCAGATGGATTTTGTCAACTATTTTAATGAATCTGTCAAGTTCCTTGGAACAAAAACCAAAAAAATGGGAGTGAAAAATTTTCTAGAGCATGAATATGGTTCTAAAGTACATTATGTATGTATACATTTTTCTAATAATGAATAGCTAAAAATAATCAGGAATATTTCCACCGGGGTGAGATTGAAATTGAAAATTTTGGTTGGAATGAACACCGTTTTGTACTTTTCAACATTCGTTTATCATCACAGAAAAAAGCAAGATTTTTGTTTTTAATGAACATGGTAGCAGAGCAGCGGTTTACAGGAATTTTGCAGCCTCTATAGCATTACTCATCAGTAAAGAAATAATACAAAATTCATCAATTTTTCAAGGAGCGAGCAGAATTTAAATTTAAAAAATAACCAGAGAGGTGTTTAAAACAAAACATGGTAGCAGAGCAGTGGTTTACCGGAATTTTGTACATCCTGCAGTACTTGTTATTTGCAAACAAAGGTAATCTCGTACAATATTTGACTACTTTCTTTCAAAATTTGGAAAGGAGCCAGAGGGGTTTGAAACATAACATGGTAGCAGAGCAGTGGTTTTCGCTGGTGTACAATATTTACCCATGTTAAATTCAAACAGTGCTTTTTAATCAGAATCTTGGAACCAAAAATTGCTTCAACTCGATGCATAACTGAAACCGAAACCAAAATCAGAACCATAATAGTTTTTTTAAGAAAGGGTTTGATTCCAGAATTTGTTTTTCAATGCCCCTCAAATTATAAGAAAACAAAATACAAGTTCTCAAAATCTTGGTGCCTACATATTTGAGAGTATACCTAAGTAAATTTAATCTCAACTTGGCAAAATTTTGCTGAATTTGGTAAAACTTTACAAGCTGACAAAAAATGGCACCCATAAAAAAAATAATAAAATAAAAACTAGAAATCAAATCAAAATGTTGAAATCAAAACCTGAACCAAAACGAGAGGAATCAGAACTGGGATCAAAACCAGGATCACAATCAGAGAATTGAACTTTTTGAGTCTAAACCTGAACTCTTGATATCAATTTGGTTTTACTTCCCTCAACCCTGCTTCAAATTATGCAGAAGGGTAACCGAACTACGCAGTTCCATTGATAAATTGTAACCATGAAGAAAAAACCACAGCTCTGCTACCATATTGCATTTGAAGAAAACCATTGCACTTCTCACTGTCGTACGAGTAAAAACAATAATTTCAAATTTTTTGGTATTAATTAAATTTTTTTTAGGACTTGGAACATTTTTTGGGAGTTGTTTTTGTTGAAAAAATTCCAAAAAAGATAATTCAATTTTTTTTCTTCAAGTTTTTCATTTTGGTAACTAACTAATTGAAAAAGAAAAATTTTGCACATCTATTAAAAAAATTTTGGAACGTTTATTTGTTTACTCATTTCAGAGAAAAATGTTTGTGTATTTGATTGAAATAGCTGTTGAAAAAAAAGGCTCTGCTACCATGTCACATTTGAAAAACCACAGCTCTGCTACCATGTTGCATGTGGAGAAAAACTGCAGCATTTCTTATGATCTTTTTTCGGGCTGTTTTCACTTGAAAAATTCCAAGATGCAACATTTTCATTTTCAATTTAGGTTATTTCTATCACATAATTATTTAGAAACAAAGTTTCAAAAACCCAAAAAATATTCTCAAACAAAAATTTTGCATTATTTTTGAAAATTATCTAAATCAGTTTTTTATAATCAATTTTAGAGAAGAAATTTTGTATTTTAGATTAAAATGGCCGTGTTAAAAAATAATAATTTATAACTCATGACTAAAAACAAAAAAAAACAAAAAAATTGAAAAATGTGTAATTTTTTTTTGGTTTTACCAGAGAAAAAAATAGGTAGCTTGAGGAGGACTATTTCCAGTTTTTGCTAATTTTTGTGGTTTTTTTTTTCTATTTACAATACTGGCTTTGCTACAATGTTTCGGCTATCATGTCATATTTGAAAAACCACAGCTCTGCTACCATGTTGCATTTGAAAAAACCACTGCTCTGCTACCATGTAACATTATCTTTTCCATTGATGGTAGATTTTGAGTAAAATTTTGTCTCAAAGTATGATATTATGAAGTTTCCAAATGATATCCTACTAATAGAAATGGGGTATAAAATCAAAGAAGTGTTTTTCTACAAAAAAATCACAAGTCGAAAAAAATTTTTAAATGAAAGAAAAAGAAACAAGATTCAATATTCAAGGTGGAAATTCGGATCTGATCAGATCGGGAAATCAAGCAGATCTGAGCAGATCTGATCAAACCTATCAGGATAAATTTGATCAGATCGAATCAGATCAGATCCCTGCACATTTCTGGGATTCAATTTGATCTGATCAAACCTCATCAGATTTAATCATATCCAAACAGGTTTGATTAGATTTGATCAGACCTCTTTGATGATATCAGATCAGATCAGATCCGGACATTTCTTGAATCCAATTCGATTTCAGTAGACCTGATCAGATTTGATTATTTTCCTCTTAGATCAGATTTGATCAGATCCAGATATATCCTGGATCCAATTTGATCTGACCAAACTTGACCAGATTCAAACATCTTCCCTTCAGACAATTAGGTAATACCTATTCAATCAATACAAAAGTTACCAAGAAAAATTAGTATAAAATATTGAGTTCAAAATTTTACAAGTTTTTTAAATGGGAAAGTCTTCCAAAACCTCAATTTTCAATTCGAATTATTCCTAACTAAACTATCATGAACCGTTAAACCAGTTTCAAAAACGCAAACCTGGTAAGAATTACAAGCTCAATACCTCTCTCTCTTCTGATCTGATGAAATAGGTTAAATAATTACTTACATATAAAGACGTGATTGTTACACAATATTTCAAATTCAACTCACCCCCCCCCCCACCAATATTGAATTAACAGATAAACATGACTATAAAAATTTGGCACATAAGTTCACCTTCGACTAGCGATAGGATAATATTTCCCCCATTTCAAATCACGAAGAATACCTGAAATACATTTATACAAGAGGGTAACACACAACTCCACTACCCTCGATTTTTTTCCTGCTCTCGCAATGACCAAAAAAAAAAATACTAACATTATCTAAATAACATTACATAATAATAAATACCTATATAACTTACACACGTAAAATATTTACATTTTTTTTTCTTTCTACAGATACATTATAGTAAATAATATCGCGAAGCTTTTTTTTTTTTTTCATCACTTCACTAACGAAAGTTGATTTTGCCTCGTTGACTAGATTTTTTTTTCTTTCAAATCATTCGATAATTTCATCTTCATCGTACACTTTTAGAGGAGGAGGAAGAGGAGGAGGACGTGTGATTTCATCAAACCTTATAATATTTATAAATATCAAATTCAGTACCCACAATTCTCCTCGTCAACAATTTTGTCTATCTTTTTCTCGACAGCCATGCTCGAAATTATACATTTAAAAATAGGTACATATAATTTATAAGGTAGGTAGGTAGGTAATGACTACATTTTTTAGGTAGGTAGAGGTATCGTGATAGCCGCTATTATGACTAGAAAAAACAGACTTGGCTAACAACAACAAAAAAAAAAAAATTCGTTAAATGTGATGGCAAAAAAATAGGAGGGGGGGGGGGGGTAAGGAAGTACTCTACGAGTCGCCTCACACATCACACAATAATCAGTCATAAAATTCAACTTTTCGGTGGGTGGGGGAGTTTTTTTTTCGAGATCATAATAGCCATACTTCTTAGGTATCGACTTTCGTTAATCAATTTTTTAAAAAAATGCTAATAATTTGTCATTTATATAAATCAAACATACACACACAGGGAACAACATACTCTTATTTACATTATTTTTAGTCGATTAAAAAAGAGGGTAATTTCTCAAAAAAAAAAACCACACGAACAAAAAAAAAATAAATAAATTGGTTAAATAGTACGAAGAAAAGGAAAAAAAACAAAAGCTATACATGTGGATGAAGAAGGTGGTGAGGTGATCCAAGATCGCCAGAAAGGGATAGTGAATTGGTTCAACAAACGAAAAATGCTGCGTGACGCCTGACTGAGACATACAGGACGGGGGGAGGGGCGAAGGGGTATGTGAGGTGGGCAGGTAAACAGGGAAATCTGTTTCCGAGGGGTAAATGTTTTTTCACGAAGCATAAATTTAGGTTTGTTGGTCTTGGTAGGTAGAGAAGAGAAAATGGTTGGCATATGTGCGATTACGACGTAACGACGTGGTGTGTTTGTGTGTGGTAGTAAAGTAGAGTAAAGCACAGCAGAGAGGTTGCGCATGTCGAGGGTCTATATGAACAAGAGTAAGAGCAAGAGCCGCAGCAGCAGTAACCATGGCAACACCTTTTGAAATAGCACGTTGCAGCGTCAGTGTGCACATTTCACATTTTCCGTTACACGGGTATCCTTTTTCGAAGGTTTTTATCTTTGCATCAGCCTCCTAGCCTCTTCATAGCCTCACAGATCGGCGCACATTTCTAAAAATACACCGGCTACTCTACTACACACACAGCACAGCATCTGACAGAGCCTGCGAATGAGGGAGAGCTAGTACAGTACGAGAAGAGAAGAAGAAAAATATGCTATACAGGGATAAGTATATTGTACTTGTGTGTAGAGAGAGGTAGGTACATGGTAAGAAGAAAAACAGACTGCAGACAGTGACAGTGAGAGTGAGTGAGAGAGAGAGAAAGACATCATCGTATGGGACAATGTAGACTGCTTTTACTTCACACACACACACACACACGTATCAAGTGCAGCATCATCATCATCATCATCATCCTCATCATCATCATCATCATCACACGTAACAACACAACACATACACAGTCACAGTCTCCTCTAAGATGAAGTGGTCGTTTGCGAGATGAATTGCGGCGGCGGCGACGACGACATAGGATCCGAGTAGACCTGAGACAATGAACTCTGCGTCTGCGAGATGATACTTTCGGCGACGCTGGCAACCGAGCTGGATTCGGTGGCGTTTAATTGGACGCTGGGGCAAAACAATATATGCCTGTTTAGGCGAGTCGTGTGCTTGAAGATGATGCCACACCGAGGGCACGCGTGCTGGGGACCTTTATCGCAGCGATCTTCTCGAATATGACGGGTTAAGCTTTGCTTCCATTGGTACAATTTGCCGCATAGTCTGCATACGAATCGGTGCTCGGCCAATGGATCCGTTACCGGTTCTGTAAACGAGAAAAAAAATTCGAAAACCGATATAGCGATGACTGCATTGTAGAGGTACATTGTACAACGAGGGGTGGAAAAAAAATAGCTATAAAACTGAGCCACATAATAGTGCCACGCACGCCCGTACTTAAGATTATTATTTTTAAAACATAATACAGCCCTCGATTCGATCGTTACGTTAAAATGTTACCATAATATCAATTCCTGTACGATGCTCACTGAGACATCTCTTGATCCCAATTTTCAAGGTAAAGGAACTGATTTAAATTTTTTTTACGATTTAGGTGTTCGTTTTTTTTTTTAGATAAATAATGAAGGTATGCTTAGCGGTCGCGATAATTTCAACGAAAAAAAAAAATAAAAACTCAAAATTTTATAATAGATACCATGTCAGCAGAAGCGAAGCGGAAATAAGGCCCAATAGCGATAACAAAATCGTTTACTATCAAAGTCCACAACATATAGATACTGGTACTCATCATTATTACTGCCTGGTTTATCATTTTAAAACGCAACACGATAACGTATCCTAACCCAAAATTTGCCCCAGCACGATTTGAAAAATGGGAAAATCGCAATTTAATACCAACTGGTTCGACTAACGACTATAAAAATACCCATCGATTGTTTTCGAAATCGAGATAAGCGAATAAAATCAAAAATATATACCAACAATTTCCCAAAATTAACCCAAATGATGCAATCCTTTGGCTAAATGACCACAAAAAAAAATCAAATCAAAATTTACATTAGCACGAGTCATACCTTACAAAATATATTCCATAATTTTAAAACTTGACTCATTTTCACAACATAGGAATTCGATACTACAGTCTCAAATCCCCCCCCCCACTTCAAAAAATACCCACATTTAAACGACTCTTCAGTACCTTGTACGACCCAAAAAAAAAATTATACGACAGTACAAATACAACAAACTTTCAAAAAACACGAGTTAATCGGCACACACACGATATGGTATGTATGATTTCATAAAGATTTCCAATTTAAAAAAAATAAATAATAATAATGAAAAAAAAAACCAAGGAAAAAAAGGCGATGAAACGAAACAAAAATATAAAAAATCATAAAAAACAAAATCAGGTATAAAAAAGGGGTAGAACCTAAGAAAATAAGTAATCAAACCGATCTCAACAACTCAACACTACTGTAGAAAAAACAAACTAGTGCACAAAAAATTAATACAAGCTAAAAATACGAATAAAAAGCTTAATCAGCGACAAACAAAAAAAAAACTACAAAAATGAAAAAACAACAACAACAACGGATTATTAAATAATTATTCATACTTACAGTGCTCGCGGCGTTACTCACTAGTGCGCATACTTTTTTTAATACTGGTTTTAACTAAAAAAAAACAACTGCTATATACCAAAATATAAAAAAATTAAACGAAATGAAAATTTACGAATATAAAATAATTTTATTAATTTATAAAATTATTGATCTAAGACTATTTATCGAGGAGGGTTTTTCGAAAAATCAAATCGAATGTGTAGTTCATTCACTCTCGAGTACTAAATATCGATTCCAGGATTATGGTGAGTGGGAGGAGAGCATGGAAACTGGTTCATTTGTTTATCGATCCCGCAAGTCGTTCACTTCTGGTTCAAATTGGAAATCAATTTCTCCACCAAAATAAACTACCTATAGTCCCATTCAATTTCTAAAAAAACGTTGTGACTGAGGCTGAGCGGAAGCTGAGGCGTTAAATCCAAAAAATATACAGATATTCGAACTCAGCGACCTCGAATTAATAAAATCGACATGTCACACCGTGTTTTCATAATTTACAAAGTGGGGGAGGGGGGCTTGGGGAGGAAGGATGGGGGAGGGGACCGCTGGAAAAAATGTTTGAAATCAGCGCCACAACGAGATCTCACATATCGTGCAGTTGGCCTCGATCAAACTCAAAAACCAGAAAAGAACGATATTTATCTTGGTCAAAACTCAAATAAATAAAAGTGACCTGAACCGGAAAAAAAAAACAAAAACAAATTGAACCCGCTTAAATCTTAAATCGAATCCTAACCCGAAATTCGAGCCCAATACCAAAACTAGGACTGTAAACCCGAAATAATTTTTGATTTGGTTTTGGTTTTGAGTCGATATTTGAAAAAAAGATGAAATCCATTTTACTGAAAGGGTTCGGTTTAGATTCATTTTGAGTTGTAATTTGAATCAGATTTCAAGAAGATTCAGTTCTGGGTCTGTTTTGGACCTACAGTCCAAATTTAAAACCAGGACCCCCCTCCCTACCACATTCTTGGTGAAATTCGAACCAATCAAACCAGACCAAAGCTGCATTAAATTGAACCATCTTGTCTAGAACTCACACCTGAAACAGAACTGGAATCAGAAGCAGAACCTAAAACCAAATCCGAACCCAAACCAGAGCCAAACCTTGAGCCCAACTCAAAGCCTGAATCCAACCCTGAACTGAACTCAGTACCATTGGCAGGGGAGGGGCAAGTGGGGCAATTTGCCCCATCTCGCGTTAAAACAAATGTATTTTATTTATGTACTTTATTTTTGGAGGAGAAATTTCAATTACCATTTTTGAAAATAATAAAGAAAACTTCATTTTTGGAAATAATGAGGAAAACTTTATTTTTGAAGAAGAATAAAAAATGAAAACTTCATTTCTGAACAAAAAATGAAAACTTTATTTTTGACAGGAAAAATATGAAAACTTCATTTTTGGAAAACACAAAACCATCATTTTTGAAAAAAAAACTTAATTTTTGAATGAAAAAATATAAAAATTGCATTTCTGACAAAACAAATAATATAAAAACTTCATTTTAGAAGGAAAAAATATGAAAACTTCATTTTTGAACAAAAAGTGAAAACTTCATTTTTGAACAGAAAATGAAAACTTCATTTTTGAAAAAGAAAAAATGAAGTTTTCATTTTTGAAGAAGAAAAAAAATGAAAACTTCATCTTTGAACAAAAATTGAAAACTTTAACTTTGAAGAAGAAAAATTGAAAAATTCATTTTTGAAGAAAAAAACTTTGCTCTTGAAGGAAAAAAATATAAAAACTTCATTTTTGACAGAAAAAATATGAAAACTTCATTTTCGAACAGAAAATAAAAACGTTATCTTCGAAGAAGAAAAATTGAAAAATTCATTTTTGAAGAAAAAACTTCGCTCTTGAAGGAAAAAATATAAAAACTTCATTTTTGACAGAAAAAATATAAAAACTTTATTTTTAACAAAAAAAAATATGAAAACTTCATTTTTGAAGAAAAAATAAAAACTTTATTTCTAAAGAAAAAAACAAAAACTTCATTTTTGTAAAACACGAAACCATCATTTTTGAAAAAAAACTTAATTTTTGAAAGAAAAAATATAAAAATTGCATTTTTGACAAAACAAATATAAAAACTTCATTTTTGAACAAAAAATGAAAACTTCATTTTTGAACAGAAAAATAAAACTTCATTTTTGAAAAAGAAAAAATGAAGTTTTCATTTTTGAAGAAGAAAAAAAAATGAAAACTTCATCTTTGAACAAAAAATGAAAACTTCAACTTTGAAGCAGAAAAATTGAAAAATTCATTTTTGAAGAAAAAACTTCGCTCTTGAAGGAAAAAATATAAAAACTTCATTTTTGACAGAAAAAATATGAAAACTTCATTTTTGAACAGAAAATGAAAACGTTATCTTTGAAGAAAAAAAAAAACAAAAACTTCATTTTTGAAAGAAAAAATATAATGACTGCATTTTTGGCAGACCAAATATGAAAACTTCATTGTTGAATGAAAAAATATGAAAACTTCATTTTTGAAGAAAAAAAAATAAAAACATTATTTTAGGAAAGAAAATGTTAATTTCATTTTAAAAATAAAAAGGAAACCTTTATTTCGTTTTCAAAGAAACAAAAATGAAAACTTTGTTTTTGGACAGAATTTTTAGGGGAAAAAATATAAATCATTATCTATTACAAAAAAAATTGCAACCTTCATAGTCGACGAAAAAAACCAAAAACATGATTTTTCAAGAGAGAAAAATGAAAACTTCATTCAAGAAATGAATAATGCAATCTTCACTGTCGAAAAAAAAATTGATTTTTAAGATAGGAAAAAGAAAACTTCATTTAATTTTTGGAAAGAATAAACTGACCTAGGTACATTTTAGAGGGGGAAAAATATGAAAACTTCGTTTTTGATGATGAAAAAAATAAAAACTTGGAAAATGGCAAAAAACCATTTCACATTTTGCTTTTAAAAAAAGTCTCCTGTAAAAAACGTTCTCAAAAAAAAAAAACAAGAGAAGCTCTTTCTAAAAATTAATTTTTGCGAAACAAAATCTGCTCCTGAAATACTTTTAATTTTTGAAAAACACTTTTGATTTCAGAAAACGTCTCCAATAAATCTTTTTTTTTATTGTTTTGAGAAAACGAAATTATGATTTTTTGGAGGGGGGAGGGAACATTCACACAAAGGAAAACTTGTAGAAACATTCTATTATGCAAGAAAATCATTTCAGACCGCATCTTGAAGAAAAAAACATACTACAGGAGGAAGCAGGTGTAAAGAATTTTCAGCAAACCCTCATCTTCTTCCCACCCTACATTATCTAAACCTGATACTCTTTGAGAAGCCTGAACCGAACTAAACCAAACCAAAATTGAATCAAATCAAACAGAACTGAACTGAAACGAACTCATCTCAAAACTCTAATATATTTTCCAATACTTAATACTTTGGTATTTAATCTGACGATTGCCAAGCCCATCTGGCTTGGAAAAGGCTCGAAGGGGGGGGGGGGGGTTCCCACAGGGATCAGATTGAAAAAGTTGAGCTTATTTCCTCCCCCCCCCCAGGGTATGTTGTTCAAATTTTCACCTCGATACTTTTCACATTTCAAATTCCCAATTTTCTTTCTCTGAAACCTCGCAAACATGTGTGACCTTCAGTTCATCTATAGTCTCAGAATATGATCCTTTCAAAGTTCAGAGCCTAATGAATCATTACGTACCGTACAAATCAAGAATAAAAAAGACAATTTAAAATGACAACAAACAACATTATAATTTAAGCTTCACCTATTAAAAGGTAAAATCACAACGCATTAGAAAAACATCGATCAAGGTTAAACATACCAGTATAAAAGTAAACGCGAATAAATGAAACAAAAAAGGGGATCCTTAAATACATAAAAAAAGTAACATACTTTTGTAAAAGTTACATGAGCTATATCGTAAGTTTACGAGAAATGCGAACAAAGATTTTGTCATAACACAGAACAATAATTTACTTTTTTTTTTCATTCTAGAAAATTATAAAAATACAAACAAACACTTCGAAATTTGAGTACATTCATAGTCAGACTAATTAAAGATCTAAAAACAATAGAAAAAGGGTAGGTAAGCTCGTATAGTCAGATCCACAGAATTTCGACACAGAAAATATAGAGTGGGTAAGTACAGTGAAGGAGGGGCAGTAAGTACTAAGTACAGTACACTATGTGATGATTTGAGGGGAAAAGACGAATGGGCAGGGGGATGGGGAGGGGGAAGAAAAATCACGAGTATATTAAAAAAAAAATAAGAGAGACTAGCATCATTTCGATGAGGTAAGATTAAGACACGTCGTAGTACTAGTTTCGGTTTTATGATAATTACGAACATGTTTCAACAGATTGGATCGTACTTTACATCGATACGGGCAATGCGGGCAAATACAACTCGGTTCCTTTCCGCACTCGTTTTGTAAATGACTTTTCAACGAGCTGCGCCACTTGTAGGTACGTCCGCATTTTGGGCACGCGTGTCTGAAGCACTCAGAAAGCCTTTTACTCGATCCGGTCAACGGGAACAGTAGAGCTGAAACAAACGCAAAATAATCCGATAGGTTTCACGCCGAAATTTTCCATTATTAAAATATAGCTTTTCCAACATAGGCGGTGGGGGGAGGGGGGTTTGGGGGCAGCAGGGTGAACACGACAGACATGCATGACCACGTGTCTACACTACGGGTTAATTATTGTAATTTTAGTTCCCAATTTAATAAGTGAAACAAAAATATAAAAAAAAATCGCTGTACCTGGGTTAGACATTATATCTCCAAATAAAAATGAAAAAATTATAACAAAATCTTTAATTTCACATCCAAGCTTGGTTAAATTTATACATGGAATTTGAAAATTGATTATGAAAATTCCCACAATTAGGTAAAGAAAAAAAATTATTAAATTACGCAATTATGACCATAATATATTTCAAGCCGATGATTTCGTTACAAAATTTTCCAATTTTTTTTCGCGCTTCGTCCGCATATTAGCTCGCAATTCGTCGATATAATTTTTTCCACTAAGGTTTCGTAACTCGAGAGTTCTCGAATCGCAGAAATGATATTGCCAAAGCTATGGAAAATAATAACTGGAATAAAGCATTTTTTTTTTGTAAATTCGAGTAAGTACTTACTTAGTTATTCGATTCTTTTTTTTTATTTTTCGCGTAACGAACACAACATAATGAATCACCGTAGTAAGTATATTAAACAAAACACACACACACACAGATGTCACATGCTTTGAAAAAATAAAAATGAAAAATTATAAAACCACAAATAATATCCCAGTTCACTTCGTACATATGTATCAAAATTATAAAAATAATGAACAAATATGAGAGAGTTAGATAAAAATTTAATCGTAATTCAAGATAATATGAGTGATATACGATCCTTAGGAGTAATTCGTAACTTGTGAAATCGTGATGGAAAAATTATAGGATTTTATCTCATACATATAAGCTTATGAGTTGGTATCTTCAACTTCAAATATGTATTTCAATCAAGTAAAATAATTTTTTCATAACAAAGATTTGTTGCTAACTCGAGAAATTGGCTGGGTTGAAAAATACAACGCGACGTTGCCAATATTCGACTTTTTAGGGAACAATGCGGTGTTGCCGATGTTTACTTTTTCAAAGAGCCGAATTTCGTTTCCAATTTTCATTTTTTTTTTTTACACACTCGCTTATTGCACAGTTTGTTCCGCTGTGATATATTCACAATTCAATGTTGATTCATATATTGTGAATCGAATTCTTGTTCGAATTGTAATTGATAAGAGGGAGGGGGTAATAGGGGGGCAGGGGGTAGGGAAAAACATCACTCAAGTTTTCAAAAAATATCTATAAAAGTAGGTACGTAGGTATGTTTGTTTGTATCATCAGCATAAAAACACTCCTTTAGTGACCGAGTAATGCGTTGCGGCGTTGCCAATATTCTGTTCCTTATGCAAATATACATAAACAATGTACAACCCCTTTTCCCACAAATAATAAGTTTTCAAAAGTTTGATACAGAGTTTTAAAATGATTGGGAATTTAAAAAAGGGACTTGAAAATGAAGATATTGAAAATTGAAAAAAGAAAATCAATCATATAAAACCCTCAGGGGAAAAGATTACATCTGATGAGGTCTGAACAAATCAATTTCAATCACCAAATAGCAAATTAAATTGAGGAATTCTTAGATTCCGACCTGATATGATTCGATCACACAGCTCTGATCGAAACCAAACTTATTTGATCAGATCATATCAATTCAAAATCACTGATCAGATCAAATCGAAACTTCGATCAGATCAGATCAGGTCAACGGGATAAAGTCAAAAGAAATGTCAGAATATGAGTGAACCTGACTTCGATCACACAATTCTCAGGTTTAATCAGATTAGATTAAAAACAAATCAAATCAGAACTCTGATCAAATTTGATCTGATCAACTACATACAGGAAATTACTGAATTTTTAGTAATCCTGATTTAGGTTGCACAGTTCTGATCAGAACTCAGATCAAATCAGATCAAAATCAGAACTTCAGATCAATTCCGGTCAAAACACTGATTTAATCAGATCAAATCCGGTGCACCTGAATAAAGCCAAAGGAAACGTCCGAATTTGAATAAACATTATTTCAATCACACAGTCCTGATCATTATCCAATGACACCTCTGATGAAATCTGATCAGATCAATCGGATTGAATCAGATCAAAATCAAAACACTGATCAGATCAAATCAAATCAGAACTTTAATCAGCTCGAATGGAAACTCTGATTCAATCAGATCAGATATCAGATCAGGTCAACTGGAAATAGCCAAAGAAAATGTCAGAATTTTAGTGAAACTTGATTTCGATCACACAGTTCTGTTCAAATTCAGATCAACTGGATACAGGAAATTCCAGAATTTCAGTAATCCTGATTCTAATTGCTCAGTTCTGATCAAAGATCAAATAAAAAACTCGAATCAAATCGAAATAAATCAAAACTCTGATCAAATCTGATCAATATCTAATCAAACCTCTGATTAAATCAGATAAGATCAATCGGATTGAATCAGATCAAAATCCAAACACTGATCAGATCAAATCAAATCAGAACTCTAATATCAGATGAAAACTCTGATTAAATCAGATCACATCAGGTCAACTGGATATAGCCAAAGGAAATATCAGAATTTTAGTGAACCTGATTTCAATCAACTCAGTTCTGCTCAAAATATGAGCTAATTTGATCAAATCAGATGAAAAATTCTTTAAAATGAATCAAAACTTTGATGAGATTGGATCAAATCAAAATCAAAACTCTGATCAAATTTGATTTGGTCAGAACAGATCAGATCAACAGGATACAGGAAATTCCAGAATTTCAGTAATCCTGATTTTAATTGCAGTTCTGATCAAATTTGAACAGATTTGATCAGATCAGATGAAAAAACTCTGACCAAATCAGATCAAAATAAATCAAAACTCTGATCAAATTTGATCTAGTCAGAACAGATCAGATCAACTGGATTCAAGAAATGTCAGAATTTTAGTAATCCTGATTTTGATTGCACAATTTTGATCAGAACTCAGATTGAGTCACCTGATCAGATCAATTTAAAACTCTGATTGAATCAGGCCACATCACGTTAACTGGATACAGCCAAAGGAAATGTCAGAATTTTAGTGAACGAACCTGATTTTGATCACACAGTTTTGATCAAATATGAACAAATTGGATCAGATGAGATGAAAAACTTTTTAAAATGAATCAAAATTTTGATAAGATCAGAGCATTATCAAAATCAAAACTCTGATCAAATTTTTCTGGTCAGAACAGATCAGATCAGAATTTCAGAATTTCAGCGATCCTAATTCTGCTTGCACAGCTCTTGTCAAATCCGAACAGATTTGATCAGATCAGATAAAAAACTCTGATCAAATCAGATCAAAATAAATCAAAACTCTGATCAGATTGGATCAAAATCAAAACTCTGATCAAAAATTTGATCTAGTCAGAACAGATCAGATTAGCTGGATTCAAGAAACGTCAGAATTTTAGTAAGCTCAATCCTGATTTTGATCGCACAATTTTGATCAGAACTCAGATTCAGTCACCTAATCAGATCAGTTTGAAACTCTGATTGAATCAGGTCAGATCAGGTCAACTGGATAAAGCCCAAGGAAATGTCCAAATTTGTGTAGACATTATTTCGATCACATGATTCTGATCAAATCCAAACAGATTTGATCGGATCATATAAAAACTCCAATTAAATCAGATCTGATCGCACCAAAATCAAAACTCTGATCAGTATCAGAACAAAAGTTTGCACACTTGCACAGTCTTCAGATCAACTGGATACAGAGGATGTTAGAATTTGAGTAAACCTGATTGTAATAAGATATCACACAGACCTAATCAGATCTGAACAGATGTACTCTGATCAAATTGGATTGATGGAATGTCTGAAATCATTTTCAGCTGATCCCATAAAAAAGTTGTCTTTTGACCGAAGTTTTGAGTACCTAATTCGCTAAAGGATTCTTTTCAAAAGATCTTCAATTCTAAACAGTAAACTCAATCAAGAAAACAATAATGCATTGTCCCAAGGGTAAAATGCAACGTTGCCACATTTCATTTTTATATGGGCTTTATCGAGGCATTTGAAACATGGTACCTAGACTACTTTTCTCCTCCCTACCCTAAAAAGCATTGCTTTTTCCAAAATTTTTTGCATCACTTCTGTGGTTTCAGAAGTGTTAGAAAAGCCCTCACACCATAAATTAGGAACTAAAAATAGTTGAACTCTAAAAAGAAGAAAATACATACGAGAAAACATGACTCGTTCACTTTAGTACCAATTATTGGAAATTTGAACAAAATTTGCTATTTTTGGACTGGATACCCAAATTTGAGGGCCTTTCATTACCTCCCCTCCCCCCTTTGCTCTTCCACCAGGTCATCTTACACAACCCCCAACACCCCAACATTCCCACACCCTGCAAAACATTACGTCGCAACTAAAAATAATATTTTTATTAACATAATACATTATAATATTGAAAGTAATGAAAATTAAACATAAATTTGATTTAAGTACAAAAAAAAAATGTATAAAAATTCAAATTCTAAACAATAATTACATTTAGGTTAATTTAAAATCTTACGTAAATAATATTAAGTGCTGTTTAAAGAGAAAAAAAAATTGTTTAAATGTTAAGTATACATGGTTAGGTAATTTTCAAGCGAAACAAAAATACATTTTTGATCAATTTCATCTCGTATAAAAAAAAAAAAAGAAAAAAGAAAAGAAAAAAAGGTACACTGATAACAATCCAGAAAATTCTAACAATAAAACAACAAATTTGAGTAAAAATTTCGCACAACGAACCGTTCGTTGTTCGTACAGGTAAGAAAGAAAGAAAGAGAAAAAACAAGCAGAAATAAAAAACAAAACTACATAAAAAATAGAAAGAAAAACTCTAACATTACAACAAAAATATTACATTACATCCAAGTGACACGACCTAAACACTGGGTAAAAAGTATGAAATTTTTTTTTCATAGTAACAAATTATCACTTCAAATCGTTCATCTTGCTACAGCCTTAGGTTTTCATGCAACTACTAAAAAAAGTTCATCATTCACTGCGAGAATACAAAATACAAACAAAACTCGAGAAAGATTTCGTAAAATATATAAATACGAGGTTATTTATAATGTATTACGAAAACACAACGAAACAAGAAAAAAATGGCACAATATATGACTAATAGCATTTTGAAGTTTTTTTCACTTTAAATTAACCGCAATTACTATCATATTACAATAAGAAAGTATACAAAAATTACATACGAAAAAAAGAAAAAAATTCGTAATATTTTGATATATTTTTACTCGCAACCTTATTTTTTCCCCCAAATTGCTAACAAATTTTACAGCAATTTGATAAACACGAGAATACTAATTCATGATGTGGTAACAAGGTGTTTGAAAAATTTTGATTTCAATTGCGTATTTTTAAAAAATTTTTTGAGGTGATTAGGTAAACAAAATAGACATAAAATAATATTAAAAGCACTTAGCACCAATCGCGATATTAAAAATCAAAATTTTTGATTATTTTGTACAAGTTTTTTTTTTTTTGATTGTTAATGTTGCGCGTTTAATCGAAATTACAGCTATTCCCCTTCAGTAGGGAATTTTAATCTTTTATTTCTTCCTTACACACAAAAAAAATAAATAAATAAAAATTACACTATATACAAAATTACAAAATAGAGGTTAAAAAAATACGAGAAAAAAAAGAATAACCTCGTTAAAATATATATATAATACGTATAAAAGAAAAAAAAAACCATTATGTAAAAAAAAGAGTAAGAAAATAAATAAATAAATATCTATATTACAAACACGAAAAAATATGGCAGTTTTACTTTGATTAAAAATTCATTCGTTTTAGTATTTTGATATCGAAATTACTTACAAGAAATAATAGATAAATTAACAGGCACTTTATTCTACATCACATTAAATGTTACGTCATATAGAAAGAGAAAAAAAGAAACGAAATAAAAACAAAGAAAGTTGAAAAAAATCGACAACTAACAACACTATAAAGGAAAAAAATAATTCTACAAAAAAATATATAAGGCACTATTTTGAGCCAATCGGCCTTGAGTAATTTTGTACATGAAGAAAGGGGGCAATACGTGATGAATTACATAAGAAAAGTGATGTTTCTCGAGAAAGAAAATAGCATCGAAAGTAAATAGAAAAAAAATATTATGATATGAAATGCATCGTTATATTATGTGACGAATCCTGCCAATGAAAATATTCGGCGATGGAAGGCAGTAAGAATGATTACAATGCTACGAGGAACTAAAGAAAAAATACAACACGAAAAGATCAACCTGTGAAACAAAACGCTAAATCTCATTCAGGGCAAGGGTTTTTTTTCGGTCATCAATCAAGATGAAGATAAATAAAGATAACACAGGCTAAAATGGTTCAACTATAATACTGATAGTGATAATGTTCCGTCAATACCTTCAACAGAACAAAGATTTTTTATCACGCGATTTTGAAATTGTCTCATCAAGAGATATATGAATAGAATAAGAATGGAAATTCATCAAAGTCAATTAGCCTCGATAGGAAACAAAGAAGATAAAAAAGAACCCCCGCAGAATACCTACAACTATTTTGATAAAAAATGGTCGAAGAAAAATCAGCATCTTGCTCGAATCTTTTCGTATCGATGAATTATTCGAAATTTGCAGACATGATGAGAATTTATGAAAACCACCGGTAGAACGAAATCCGTAATAAATTATTAAAAATATCCTTAAATTATAATTATAATACCGAAAATTTTCGATGAAAGTTACAGCGATGAATATTGTACGATAATGATTTCCATAAAACGGAATTTTACGATGAGTTTGACAATATAAAAGGTCAATTGAGTAAAAAGGAGAAGAGGTTTGATAAAAATGAGAATAATCGTTTGATTCAAACCATTAGTGTAACATGAGTTGAGGAGATGAAACAGAAGCAAGACAAGATCAATAAAAAGTTTCAAAAAGCTGGAGTATAAAATTCAAAATTGAAAAAATTGGGGATTTTATGCCTTAGACAACCTAGCAAAACTTCAACTATCTGACAACCCCCCCCCCCTGCATGATGACTTTGTGACGATCTTATTAAATCAGCAAAAAAAACTTAGGATTCTATTTCTCGAGAAATTCGTCATCTGATTCATGCCTCTGATAATCACAATTTGAGGATCTTATTTCCAAAACAATCTTTTTGAGATTTCGATGAATGCTTTCCTCAGGAATTGAATCCTGATTTTTTTTCTCTGAATTACCTAATCAGTGATGAAATCCTCAAATTTTAGATAGATGATGTCTCTGATGATCACAATAAAAATGTGAAGATCTCATTTCCAAAACAATCTTGCTGAGATTTGAGGATTTCATCGCTTATTTGACAATTCAGGGTGGAAAAAAAATCAGGATTCATTTCCTGAGGAAATTCAGTACAACATTCATCATCTGATTCATGTCTCTGATGATCACAATAAAAACCTGAAGATCTTCCTGAACAATTTTGCTAAGATTTTGATAAATAGTTTTCTGAGTTTCCTGAGGTATTCAATCCGGACTTCTTTTTGTTGAATGAGCTAATCAGGAATAAAATCCTCATATTATAGGTATATGGTGTCTCTGATGATCAGAAAAAAATTGGATGATCTCATTTTCAAAACAATCTTGCTGAAATTTGAGGATTAATTACCTATTAGGCAATTCAGCAAAAAGAAACCCGGGTTCGATTCCTGAGGAAATTCAGAAAAAATTCATCATCTGATTCATGTTTCTGACGATTGTCATGGAAATTTAAAAATCCGATTATCTTATTCCCAAAAATTATTAATCAACCAAAAATCTGAAAATTTTATTGCTCATTAGGCAATTTAGCAAAAAAAAATAATCAGGATTCAAATTCCTGAGGAAACTCAGAAAAACGATGTTTCTGATCATTTCATTTCCAAAACCATCTACCTAAAATTTCAAAATTTGGTTGCTTACTAGACAATTCAGCAAAAAAAAAAATCAGGATTCAATTACTCAGGAAACTCAGAAAAACATTCATCATATGAATCATGTTCCTGATGATCACCATGAAAATTGGATCTGATTTAAATTCCTGATGATCATTGTAAAAATTTCCAAATTCAATTCCTCAGACAATCCAGCAAAATATCAATCATCAGATTCATGGTCCTGATGGCCACCATAAAAATTCAAAGATCTTATTCCTGAGGCACCACAACGAAACACTGAAAACCTGATTCATGTGCATGATGATTATCATGATTATTCATCAGGCAACTCTAATAACACATCAATCATCTCAATAATAAGCCTGATGATCTCTCACACATCAGACAACTCAGTAAAAACAACTCAGGATTTAGTTCCTCACACAATCCAGCAAAGTATCAATCATCAGATTGAAGTTCCTGATGATTACTATACTTAAACTCTGAAGACCTTATCTCTCAGGAAATTCAGAAAAACATTAGGTGAGTGATTCCTGTCTCAGAATTCCTGATACTCATCAGAAAATTTCATCAAGGAAGATGACATCAAATAAGGCATCTTGTCAGGACACAGTTAAAAAAAGAAAAGAAAATAAGTAGAAAAAAAAACATAGTCATCACATAAACCTTTCGAAAAACCATTTCGAACTTTCAGATCAAAATCAAGAAAATTGTAAAATCTACAATCTTTCGCCTACAAGGCCCAATAAAATGATGGAAAACCTCCATGGAATAAAAAAAAAACCATGATCAAGTCAAAAAAAAAATTGAAAGGAAATACCTATCCCTGAGCTCATTTAAAAACCAATTATACGTTTTCGGGCGAGGTTTTGATAATTATTATTTTAAATGCCAAATTATCCGCAACAAAATGACCTAAAAATATACTCCGTAAAGAAAAAAAAAAAAGGATTCGTCACAAAAAAAAAGTCACATAAAGAAAAATGGAAAACTCCAAAATTAGTTACAAAATAAAAAAGAAAGTATTTGGTTCGCAATAACAGGCAGTAGGTATAATAGAGTTGCATGCAACAACTATGTAATAATAAAATATAAACGAAAATTAATGTAAAAATGACACATGCATTCTAAAATCATGGCAGCTTTAACGAATGATTAAGTACAATTTAAAAAACAAAAAAATCTCCCACACGATGATCATTTTTTTCTCAATCACGTCTATAAGCTCGCGTAAAAAACAAACATTTCGTTGCATACAACAACAAAAAAGGTCAATGAAAAAAAAAATAGAAAAAAAAACAATGAATAGGGAGGTGATGCATGCGTTGCCAAAAACAAAAAACCACAAACTTGAACAAACCAATCACTTACTCAAACAGCAACGTTAACAATAAGACATTTGAAAAAAAAATGTCTACGTACAAATGACAAAAACAGAAGAAAAATTTGAGAACGATACATTACTTCAAAAAAAAAAAAAAAATTTAAAAATTCTCAACAATACCATCGATTATCATATGGTAGCGTTGTTATTATTATTACTATTATTTATACTGTTATTATTGATCATACACGATTCGACCATTGTTAATTTTTCGCGATGCATACGTTCGATATGTCGAGCCACGTGCATTTTCTGTTTAGCTCGGTAATTACAGTACGGGCACTGGAATTGGGGCTCTTTACCACATTCCCACTTTTGATGATTACGTAACGAGCTTTTCAACTTGTAATGGCGACCGCAATCCGGACACTCGACACCTTTCGGATAATCCATACTGGTTGGCGAGCCTCCTCCAACAGAGAAGCCAGCCTGATTACCTCCTCCGCCGCCACTTTGTATCGGCGATATACCGGGATATTGCATTGACCACGATTCCCAATTACTCAGGTAATGCAATTTCCATTTACCTAAAATTAACAGAAAAAAACAAAAAACAAAAAAATCACCGCTCGTGTTTCACTCTTATTCATGGGGGGAGTGTAGGTATTTTAACAATCTATAGACAAATTTTCCGTTTTCACAAAAACCAATTCGCACCAATCCCCTTCACTATGAGGGAGTTTTTATTGGCGGTAAATGAAATTTCATTTTAAAAAATTTCCTATACTTTTTTTTTCTTTGATTCTTTTTTTGGTTTTATTTTGGTGAGTCATGCACAAAACGCAGCAGAGGTTAAGAGAAAGGATCGTCATCTTTCGGTAAGAAAAATGCTAACATTCTAAAGAAAAAAGATTCGAAAGAAGTATGTTAACATTAATTGGAAAAAAAAACAGTCGTTTGTCAGAGAGCAAAAAGACAAGCACAGTACTTGTTAAATATATAGTGAGAAGAAGCTTAACTGTCACCAAAACAATATATATAAAGTTATACAATACACGTTCCAAAATTTTCAAACAGTAGAAAATCCCCCATCCCTACAATCCTACCTATACTGAGACCTTAATTCAATGTCAAATTATCATAGCACATTTACCTCTTCGATAGATAAACCGATACTCATTTATCGAACAAATAATATTTCACGATAATATAATGATAAATCAGAATTAAAACTATAAAAGACCAAAAAATCATGTTCCTCGAATCAAAATCTTGAAAAGGGTTCATTTTTATAGCACTGAATTGAAAACCGACTCGAATTTTTCACAAAGATTCTCTCTAATACAGAGTTAAATGAAAACTACACCTAGATTTGCATTATGTGACATATGTTCACATCCTCATCCAAACTACGATAACTTTGTGTACTTAGAGTAATCACACGAGGTGATAATTTTGATAAAATTAAAACATTAAATCTCATCTTTGTAAATATTTTTCATAATGCCCAAAGATTTGGTGAAGGAATAATACAATTTTTCAATCGTGTATATACACTTTTAAAATTATTCATATTTTTTTGACGTTAAAGGAGACGTTATTTTTAAAAGAAATTATGTAATATTATGTACGCATATCAATATTAGGTAATAAAGTACTTGCACAAGAAAATGGTTAAATTCACGCTTCGTTTTAGTTTGTTAAAATCCATCACCAAGCAAAAATAGTTATGCTTTAATAATACATTTATATATAAAGAAAGAAAACATGCTTTAAACATTTCCACAACAAAATTTCATATGTAAATATAATCATTTTTTAAAATAAAATCAACTTCGGATGCGGAACGCTTAATAATCTGAAAAACTTTCATTTGTCAATAAAACAGAAAAAAAATTAATTATAAATATAAAACGAGTTAACTGATGAGGAACAAAAAAAGAGGTAAAAGATGAAACCGAATTAAAATGGAATTAAATTCCTGCTACGCTGTTCAGCGTTATTCAGTAAAATAGGAGCAGAACGTAACGGCAAGGCTCCTCAACTAGGTAGCTAATCCCCCTCTCCGCACCACACTGCTCACAAATGGAATGCCACGCCCACACCACTCCGTTTCCGTTGATCTAGGGTGGTATCAGACAAAGTGGGGAAGGGGTTCACTCCACTAACATGCGTAACACATCACAACGGATAATTCCATTAGCGTTACACTCTTTAGCATACTTCAGCGTTATTCCATTTTATTTTATTTCATTTCCATTTTTTTTTAATCAACTATTTTGTTTTAATTTGATGTAACTGAATCTCGAGAAGCATGAAAAAAGCAATGACTTTTAATTCATGGCAACCAATATTAAATTAAATAGGAAATAAATACGTGTAATATGTCATTAAAATAATTTCAAATGAAAGTAATGAAAAATTAACGAATATCGACAAAAATGAATGAAAAAAATGCTCTCAAAAAGTGAGATAAAAATGATATTCCCGTAAAAATTAATCGACGTTTATGCAGAAAACCTGATCTTTAGATATCAAAGACTCTTGTAACAGATCCTTAAGATTTGGATATTTGTTTGGTGACTTCCTCGTGTGCCATTCAACTGAACTTGGCAGCAGAGTACCATGCAATCTCCGCCTGCTTGCTCTGAACATATTCATTTTTGGTTTTTTTAATCATTCGAACAAAATGCATACGTTTTGTTACATGTTTACCAACCAATACACGATAAAAATATTCGATCTTTTACCACACATGAGTACGATTAACGCGAAATATGTTTACATAAAATCATTATAAAAACTGATTTACTTACCAGTTTATCGAGTAAGTTAATAAAATAGCAATAGCAACATAAAACGTAACATTATAACACCACTTTTTCTATATTATTCAAAATTGGAAGGAAAAATGTGAGGATTAAAACAAATGTAAATAATTCACGACCAATTTAATGAATAACATTTAATATAAAATTACAAAAAATTTGAAACAATCAGTAAGTATTCGATATTGCAGCTGAAAATTTTGTCGTAAAAATTTATAAAACAGTTGTCATTTCACAGAATAACAATAAAGAAGCATTTGCTGTCTTATATCACAGTCAATATAAAGTAAAGAGAGAGAAAACATTTATAACATACTACTAGGTAAGTAAAAAAAAAAAACAACGGATATTATTCGTCGAATAAGCCATTACATCACTGGTTAATTCCATTTCAATCCCCTCCCCTAAGAAAAAATCCAACCCACATTATCGTCGAATATTATCCGATAAAAAATATTCAACCACTACAGCGAAGAAAAAAAAACTAGGATACCACTTAAGCGAATAAAATGTCAAAAACTAAAAAAATACAAAAAAAAAATTATACGAGAAGCGTACTTTGAAACACTTAGCAAAAAAAAAAGGAAACCTTTATGAATTTAAAAGGAAAAGTAAAACAAATACTACTAAATAATAAAAATATATAAAAAAAATTCAAAAGCATCGTAAAAAGATCACTTAAATAATGATACTAGGAAAAATACTAAACTCGAGAAAGAGAGAGAGAGAGACAGAGAGACAAAGGCATATAGAATCAGAACCAATCACTTGATACTTTGCATTCCAACTTTGGCAACATCATCGAGAGCTTTTTCACTCGTGAGGGGGGTGGGTATGATCTGCAGTGGAGCAGATCATTGTGAATCTAGGAAACGGGTTCACTTTAGCGTGAATACATCCGGTTTTAAGGCGTGCTTATATCTCATATGTGTAACCAAATGCACCTTCTGTTTGGCCTTATAGTTACACAGTACGCATTTAAATTGCGGCTCTTTGCCGCACTCCCAGCGTTGATGATTCAACAGCGAGCTTTTTAGTTTATACTGTCGGCCGCATTTAGCGCACGTGATAAATTTACTAGCGTCCGATTTCGAGGTGGGATTTTGCATTAGATCGGGCATTTGTAAAAGTGGCGGCTTCGAGAGAGCCGCTTTTAAAGGAGACGCTGACGTAATGCTGTAAATTTCATTCTCATTTTCTCCCTCATCTTCGATGCTGGGCCAGTGGTACGAGTCGTCATTCATCATAATAAACTGATCGGCTATAAAAAAAATTCACACAAAAATTTTAATTACAACTCGAACGAACCAACCTAACATACTAATTTTCAAAAATCAAAATTGCACACACGCAAAAGTCTTAATAACCAAAATGTCCGAATTTAAAACGAGAAACTAAAAAAAAAAAAAATCAAGAACCAAAAGTACCGCTTGCTGTACCCACACCTCAATGCCTTACTTAACTTTTCAAATTTCCCTCAAGCTATTCAACGTGGGTATTTATGATTTATATAAAACGTTTTTTGGCTTATATATTCATTTCATGCAGCGTTTTGTTAGTGAAAAAAAAATATATATGCGGCAACAGCAGCGAAAAATGCGCGTGTCTTTGTTCCTCGATTGCCAACACAGTTCTAAAAGATTGTTCAGCGTGTAATGATTTCCATATATATTTATAATATCCGGCCCAGCAACAACAATTAAGTGTAAGGAAGAAAACGCCACCTCGAATTTTTCTATTCCATTTATGTATTTATAAAAATAGAAGATAAAGCCCATCTCCAATTAGTGTTCAAGTAACTAATAATTGTAATATAATTCAGAGATAACAACAAAAATAAAATATAGGCGGTGCATTATACAGCGTACATGTCATGCGATGATGGTGAACACTGATGTACCCCTTTCCTCTCAACCTTTTTCAACTTGCCATTCTGTTTTCCATCCAACACGTTCATCTTCAATTGTGCAGTCCAAACACGCTTTTGATAGCAATAATGGTCCAAGGAGGCCATTCAAATGGAATATTGGGCAAATGGGTTCACAATAAATTGCCTGCTACCAAATTTGACAATTTCCACAATTTCATCTATAAAAAATGATCAATGGAATTGACAAATGGTCCCTCAACTCATTTGATACCAATAACAAAAAAAAACTGATTATTGTGGGACAGAGGATCACTATAAGGGGTCAGTGACCTCCACCATGGTTTAAAATACCTCCTTACATTACAACAAATTGACTCCTTTCACAATTTTTTCCGTAAAGAACAATGGATGGAATTGAAAAGGTGTGCTCCATTTGAAACCGATAACAAAAACCCCAGTTATTGATGTGAGAGGACAGATGGTTATTATTGGGGGTCAGTAACCTCTATGGTTTGAAAGGATGTCAAATCAAAACAGTCTTCATGATAATCTGACCAATGATGGTGAAATGATATGTACTTCAAAACATTGTGAAGTAGATTTGAAGAAGTTATAGGGATTCCAGAAGTTGCAGGCTGAAATGGGAGCCTTATCGTGAAATGATATTTGTAAAATGATTAATAATTTTCAACTAATTATCATTATCAGTATGGAAAATCATTCGAATTGACCCCCAAAAAATGTCAGAAAAATAAGAAAGATAAGCATGAAATTGAAAAAATATCAACTTGCGAACAAAATCACCAAAATGAAATAAAACTGGCATAAACAACTTGGGAACCCAACCTCAAAAAAGCTACCAACTTTTGAAAATACTTAACACCCTGATTTGAACCAAACTTGAGCAATTTCATAGTCGGGTTTCAAAAAAAATTGCAACATCAAACCTCTCACTTCCTGAACACCCTGAAACTCTTTCATACAAACACAAAACAAATCAACATCTACGTAACACCGAACAACGCGCGCATATGTTCAGATATCACTGCGCATGCGCCATACCCTTTTTACCCTGTTTGAATCAGACGTGATGATGAACTTGCCACAGCAACACGTGTTTTCCTGTGAACATCTACATAACACCAACCAACGCGCGCATATGTTCAGATATCACTGCGCATGCGTCACTTCCATTTTACCCCGTTTGAATCAGACACAAAGATGAACTCGCCGCAGCAACACGTGTTTTCCTGCGCTGACCGTAAATTTTTATGCCCTCAGCGGTGATTGTTTTCTCCATCGTATAAAAAACAAGGCATCATTAATCAAATTATTGTGTTTAATGACAAAAAGAGGAAAGTACAGGTCAAAGGTCGCTAATGAAAAACAACAAAACATTTTAAAAATTGACTATCAACTATAATCGATTGCTTTACAACATCGAGTCGTGTTAATAAGTAGAAAAAAATGAACACTATTTATAATCTAGTCATAAAATACATTACTGAAATTTTTAATCGTGTGGTAAATCAAAATAAAAAACACTTCTAGAGACATAAACAAAAAATAATTACCAAAGTAAAAAAAAAAACTCGATAAAAATTAAAAAACAAAAAAAACAAAAGTTTGTGTACTTATTAAAAATAAATACCTACAATGAAACAAAAAAAAAAAAGGTGAAGTCTCTTACGTAACATGTCATCTCTATTATTAAATAATGTTTAAAAAATTTTAAAAAGAAGGAAAATAAAAACAAAAAAAAAGGTAGCTTGGCACAACCCCGCACCCAAAATTTTTTTTCCAGGCAATCAAAACGGAAAATGACAAATTGTTCAATTTGTTTTTCCACAACATCTTAAAAACTACTATCAGGCATTTTGAAAGATCTGGGCGTATTGTAATGAAAGTTTTGATATTTTTTTTCACATTTCGCAAGCCTCAAATTAGCAAATTGATCAAACTAACGCGTGATGTTTCCTAATATGAGACTGTATGTTGAACCTTCCAGTATGCGAGCAGAACGGACATCGTTGGACATGTCGTTCGCACGAATACTTTTCATGCCTAATCAACGTGCTCTTCGAATTAAACGACTGCATACAATGTTTGCATTTGTAACCAGTGTCCGGTTTAGGAAGCTTTCGTTTTAGTACAATACTCGAATTTTTCACTGGAGAACACACAGAAAAAAATAATACCGTTCGCATTAATCATCAAAATCGATAAAATGCCATTTCACTAGCCTATATGTACGAGTAAACAAGATATAATAATTCAACAGAAGGGGAAACATATTATACGTATTTTAAATAAGAGAAATAAATAAATAAAAGAAAGCTAACGAAATATTATAGACTAAAAAAAAAAAATCATAAATCGATACAATACGATGAATATGATCGAGAAAGCAGCGATATGACCGGTTAAAATAGTATGGGGAAGGCAAAGGCGTGAAGGTAATTTCTCGCGATGATCCCAATTTCTAATTTCGTGTCGGTTCCAAAAAAAAGGTACGCATTTTGATCGAAATAGGATAATATAAACGAGACCTGATTGATTTTTCACGTGATTTTCAAATATCACGTAGCATGCAAGTTGAAATTTACAGTGAAGTATTGATGACTTAATCTTGAAGAGAAAAGGAAGACGTCCAAAGTGCTACAAGGTTGAATTTTTCACCTCAAGGTAAATCAATGAAAAGAAAAATAGTTTGAAAAAATTGATTTATTCAGAATTCTGTATCGATAAAAAATACAAATACATGCGATAGAATGAGAAAATGCTTCAGAACAGTGTTTTCTGGGCATACGGTATTCTTGGATCGTCTAACTGACCAAATTTTCGAATTCAGCGTATTCAAAAACCTAGAAATCGATATGCATGAAAGGTTTTTATCACTTTTTGAATTTTCAACCCCATCCCCCACCACCTCACCCCCAATTAAATCAGCTAGCTTGCAAAATCATACAAACAGATTCATGGTAGAATAGTCTTTCCTAGAAATCTATTCTCAAAATTTGATTCATCAATGAACAATTTCGAAAAGTAGAGTGGAAGTCATAGAAGCGGGGGGGGGGGGGGGGGTGATGGAGGGGGGGTCTGAACAATGATAAAATATCGTCATGTATATCGAGTTCATGGTTTTCGACGTCGCTGATGCCGAATCTGGGGGTTATTTCAGCCTCGGATGAGAAACAGAAGCTCTAGAAGCATATTTTCAAATGAATAACGAGTCAAAATCTGTACAGTGATGATACCTGAAGGGACCAAAACTTTTCAAGCTCCATATAACGTATTCCCAGTAAATGGAAGTACACAGTTCGTTAAATGATCGTTTTCTAATAGATTCTCGCATTAATTTAGAAAATCACATTCGAAGCCTCGACACAGACATCTGAAATCGTGTTCATATATCAAGTTAGTGGCGAAAAGTGAGCAAGAACAATAAAAACATCGGTGTTTACAACAATGTTGCGAGTTAATATCATTTTTTTTTTTTTTTTTTTTTTTGGAATCATGGGACAAAAAATTCTCATCTTGCAAAAGCTTCCTCTTTTCGAAAATTTTGTAAAAGAAAATAATAAACTGCAAAGAATAAATGATAATAAAAAAAAAGGTACACTACCAAGGCGCAATTCTACACATAAAGTTAGTTCGTCAAAATACCCGCAGGTAAGGTAAACGTATATATAGGAGAAAAACATAGGGTGAAAAATGGCCATTGTTAGTCGGACACATACATATAGAAAAATGTTTAAATTATAAAGAGAAATTGATAAAGAGAAAAAACACGCCGCCGTCAAAATGTATCGCCCAATCAGAACACCAGCCCAAAAAATTGACGCAATTGCTATTTTTTCGTTGCAAAATTTGAGAAAAAAAAAAAACAAAAAGGCTTTAATTCATCGTCATCCACCGCCACAACCTAAAACAATCGAGTAATCATAATCGCCATGCTTCTTTTTTCCTTTCAATAACAGAAAAAGCACACATTTTAATCGTTATTTTAAAACAGTATAAAACTAAACGTAAACGTGTATTATGAAAGAACAAAATTAAGATTTTATGATTCCAGTTTCACAAAAAAATTTACTCAATTTCAATCATGACTAGTAGATCCAAATTCAAGTCATCGAACCTCCCCTCTCACCCATTTAAAGCGTCAATTCGTGGTCCCTTTCAACACTCTTATTCTCTTCTTTCTCCCTTATCAAAAACCATAGAATTCGACATTTTATGTTCGAGGAGCAACATGAGAATATAAATTCATTACCTTTCAATACCAATAGCGATGTCTAAACAACGAGGTGATCGTTTCGTTAGCCAGGTCTAGGTACCTCATACTTATACCTACAAAGGTACGAGAAAAATTGCCATACCACACCTCCATCTTCCTAATACCTCTCCCTTGTGACCACGTCAGACAGCCATCATCTGACTATGCGAGTAAATATTTGATACGGTACCGATGATAATCACCAAAAGAAAAAAAACCACCGATCTTTTGTTGTACAAATAATGCAAGCGTGCAGTGGCGCTGGCGACGGCCAATTTCCGAGAAAAAAATTCTTCTCGGGTCGTTTTCGTATGACCGCGTAATATCCATAATTCGACAGGACAGGCGTAATGCGAACGTCCAGCTATAAATGATTATAAACACGATAGATTTGCGTTTAAAAGAAGCGAAGACGGGTTATATTTAGTTGTACGCGGGGAAGGGGCCACGATATCGTATAATCCAGAAAACGGCGAATAGAGAAGAGGTGTGAACGTAAAGGTCACTGCAAGAGAGAAATTTCATTGGAAAAATATCGAAAATTCAAATCGAAGAATATTTAATTGGCAGAAAAAAACATCAGAAACAAGCAACGAAACACACACATTCAATAATATTAATATCTCCCAATTTGAGCAGGCAAAAGAAATGCGTATCAATGAAAGCTTGGAAGAAAAATTTTTAAAAATGAAATAAAAAACCTGAAAAATGTTTGAAAATTGACAAAAAATTATTCGTTTGCGAACGATTTGATAAAAGGTGAAAACCCGAGAGATCCATCAAATCAGATAAACGATGGTACCAACTTAGCACTACAAATCGATTAAATTAAGAAATTTGAAGCTGATTCGTTCGCGAATGATTTGTTCAGGAACGATGAATAAATTCGAGAACGATACTGAATTATTTGGAAATGAAATCAGATGATATACGACCTACAAAACGAAAACATTCTTCAAAATATCAATAAAAATGGGAAATGATTCATTCGCGAACGATTTCTCACTTCTGAGCAAATCGTTCGCGAACGAATGAATCGCTCGAAAATCAACTTGGGCAGGTATAGATGACACGACAAATCTGAACAGTTTTATTCTCATCAATAAAAACCCAGGTTCGGGGCATTCGTTCGCGAATGATTTGATCAGAAACGATGAACAGATACGAGAACGACTGAATCATTTAGAAGTGCTATCAACTGATACACGACCAGACAAAACGAAACGTTTTTCAACACATCCAAAAAAATTGGAAATGATTCATTCGCGAACGATTTGTTCAAAATGGAGAAATCGGTCGCGAACGAATGAATCACTCAAAAATCAACTTAGGCAGGTACAGCTGACACGACAAAACGTGAAAGTTTCAATCTGATCATCAAAAACCTCAAACCTGGGCTCAGGTGTGATTCGTTCGCGAATGATTTGTTCAAAAACGATGACTAAAAAATTCGAGAACGACTGAATCATTTGGAAATGAAATCACATGATATGTACCTACACGACAAGATGAAACAAAATCGAAAATATTTTTTAATGTACCAAAAAAAATTGAAAATGATTCATTCGCAAACGATTCCTCTCTTCTGAGCAAATCGTTCGCGAACGAATGAATCACTCGAACATCAACTTGGGCAGGTATAGATGACGCGACAAAACTTGGCAGTTTCAATCTGATCATCAAAAACGTGGGCTCAGGTGATTCGTTCACGAATGATTAGTTCAAAAACGATGACTGAATTCGAGAACGACTGAATCATTTGGAAATGAAATCAGATGATATGTTCACGACAAGATGAAACCAATTGAAACGAAATCGAAAATATTTTTTTAATGTACCTAGACCTACCAAAAAAATTGGAAATGATTCATTTGCGAACGATTTCTCACTTTTGAGCAAATCGTTCGCGAACGAATGAATCGCTTGAAAATCAACTTGGACAGGTATAGATGACACGACCAATCCAAACAGTTTTAAATGTTATCCTCATCATCAAAAACCTACGCTCAGGTGATTCGTTCGTGAACGATTTGTTCAGAAACGACGAATGAATTAGAGAACGACTGAATCATTTGGAAATGAAATCAGATGATATGTACACGACAAGATAAAACGAAATTGGAAATGATTTTTCAATGTATCAAAAAAAATTGGAAATGATTCCTTCGCGAACGATTTCTCACTTCTGAGCAAATCGTTCGCGAACGAATGAATCGCTTGAAAATCAACTTGGACCCGGTATAGATGACACGACAAATCTGAACACAGTTTTAAATTCCAATCTCATCATCAAAACCCTACGTTCAAGTAATTCGTTCGCGAACGATTCGTTCAGAAACGATAAATGAATTCGAGAACGACTGAATCATTCGGAAAGGAAATCAGATGATATACGACAAGATAAAACGAAACATTCTTCAATACATAAAAAAAATTGGATAAGATTCATTTGCGAATGATTTGCTCAGAATTGAGAAATCGTTCGCGAACGAATGAATCACTCGAAATTCAAATCAGGCAGGAACCTGGACTCAGGCAATTAAATCAGAATTGACAAATAATTCGAGAACGGCTGAATTTCTCCTTGGTTGAATACAGTCTAGGAAAACTATTTTCTTCCCTCTCTCCCCTTCCCAAAAAGTTGTGAGAATCAAGAACAAATTCCCAAAAATAGACAAAACGTTTTCAAAAACAAACCCAATCCCACAAAAATTGAGCAAAAACGATAAAATCTCGCGACTGAAAACAAGTACACGACGAAAATTACATATAAATGTATACAAATCATCTAAAACTTAATCGAACCACTCCCCCCCTCCCAAAACACGAGCTCCAAATTCGATAACAATACCAAACCACAGTGCTATCGCAATATTACACATTGCACAATACGATACCCTCCAATTACTATAAAATTTTAGTTTGAAATCATAAAATCTAATTTTCCATCGATCGATTAAAAATAAACAATAAAAAGTAATCACTATGTAAGTATGGTAGAAAAAAAAAAGGTACAAAAATACAAATAAACATAAACATCTAGGCACATACAAACGAAAAAATGTCACTTACTGCGATTTGAATTATTCCTTGCCTGCCTTTCTTATATATTGTATATTTTCGGGCGAGTACATCGAACCGAAAAACAAACTGATTAGAAACCACCAAAATTCACACATGTGATCACGTTTTCAAAACACAATTTCACCCCATGTAAGTAATAAACATATCATCTCTAGCAACCTATCCCACACCTAACTCCCTTTTTTTCTTTTCTTTTTAATAAATCCATACTCCAACTTCCTCTTCCTTCACTATTCTCATGATAAAAAGTCCCTCATTTTTATATCCACACGTTGGTGAAATCAAAAAGCACAGGATAATTTACTTGACAAGTGAAATATACATATTTTTAACATACTTTATAGTATACAACTACATAAATAATAATCTCGTAAGTTTGCAATATCATCAATAAAAACATCATCGTTAAAATACACAGACGATTTTTTTTTTTTTACTAATCTTACAAAATATATTGTAACCTCATTCCTGGCAAAATATATTCCTAACCAAGGGAACTAAGTAATATTTTCCAAACACTCCAATATTTGCAAAAAAAAAATCAAAACCGCGACAACAAAACGAAAAAAATTTTCAACATCGAGAGATCCCACATTGAGAAAAAAACCGAACAAAAAAACATAGAAATAGAAAAAAAAAAAGGTAAATTATATCGTACCTACCTATTGGAAAAAAGCACTACAATCGACTCGCATTAGCCATCGATTGTATGCTCCGGTCGTGTGTGCGCTTTTCTCTTTCGTGATTCTTCAAAAGCTTCGTTCGTGCGTCGCGGTAAATAACCGGTAAATACCGATTTATTTCACCGCCACATGGTAAAGGTAAAGGTAAGTATTGTACATACGAGGTATATAATTTTCACACACACTATTACACATACACGACTATATAGAGTGCATGAATAATACATACTACAAGTACAGTACAACATATGCGTTAGTCAGTCGTTCATTCATATACAAAGTAGTATAGTACAAACATATCACATTGTACATACAACGTCGTTTCGAAAAAGAGAGAAAAAAAAATATTATAGATTAATTAGAAAGAAGAATAAGAGATAGAGAAAAAAAACCGACGACGACGAAATTAAAAATAAGCATGCAAAAAGCCAATAATACATAGAAGCGAGCATGCAATCGTGAAAACAACAAACTACCCCGAAATACCACAAAAAGCCATGAAAATGAATCAAGCTAATAAAAAGAAGTAACGGAAAATTAAACAAACGAAAAAAAAAAAAAACGAGAATATTCGGAATACTAAATTTTCAATATTGAATTATTTTTTCAAAAAAAAAAAAAAATTCCGTATCAAATACGAAATGAAAATACAAAAAAAAAATTACGTATGACCATACACGATAATAATAAATAAGTGTCTATATCTGAAGTATCTCTCCTTTTATACCACTTTTTTTATTCAATTTTTTTTTTCTTCAAAATAATCAAGATATACGTGCTTTTGATCGTTTCAAAATACAAAGAAAAAAAAAGATACTCCATGTCGAGACCACGAAAAAAAAACACATAAAAAAGGAAACATCTAAAGAATAATAAAATATACCGGCCAAAGGTCATGATTAATTCGTCTTGGTGTTGGCAAGTTTACATTGTACAGCAGGAAATTTTCGACCCAAATGTTAGGTAAATGTTCACGATAATAATATGATTATCGATGACAAAATTTAATTGATTATAATGACTGTAAGTACATACACTACACATGAGTAGGTAGATATATCTGAAACGTGTTATGTACGAGTACGACAAAGACAATAATAAATGTTATGTCACGTGCTTCTGTGTGTGAATACGATAAGTCGATATACGAGTATTTATTATGTAATACATAGTACTTTTTGACTTGGATTTTTATTTCCATCTTCTGATTCTTTTATTGTTTCGAATACTAGTAAATCATGCAGACAGAAACTTGCGCTTAAAATTCAGCCAACAGAGTTTTAATAACGAAAATTGATAATTTAGATGCAGTGTTGCCAATAAAAATGCATTCGAAATCAGCCAGCGTGTTTTGAAGACCTTTACGGAGAGGAGGGAAGGATGAGGGGGCAAGGGCAGAGCGTACTCGAATCGCGTTTAGAAAAACAACAAATTATAATGATGTGAAAGTGAAAATAGAGATAAGAACCTTGTAAATTTTCAACTTGAAATTTAAAAATTGTTATAAAATAATTTCAAAAAAAATAAAATTGTGAAAAATATTATTTTCAAGGATTCATTTCTAAATTTTTTTTCCAGTTTAGTGATTCGCAATCGATAATTTGAAATAGGAAAAATTCGAAAAACGAATCTGAGCATTGCACCTTTGAACGAGACCCTCCCTAGTAAATCTTAAAGTTCGACCAAAACATTCCAAAAAAAAAAACACCCAGAATTATTTGAAAATTATTCTCATAAACGTCTTTCAAAATGGAAATATCCCCACAAATGAATAATTTCAAAGAAAAATTCTAGAATAGAGAATTAATGATTACTCGACTTTCTGAACTCACCTTCGAAGTCTGAAGTTATCGAACCAGTTTTAAAAAACTCAAATTTTATTTATTCCACACGATGAAATGATCTCAAACATCTAAACTTACTCAGAGATGGGACCAGTTTGGCACCTCACAACCAGTTTCAAAACATAGTTACGATTTGAAAATAAAATTTCTTTTGAAATCAGTGCTGCGATAAAAATGTCAAAAATTTCAAAAAAACGTAAAATTTGCTCTTTTTCGAAGCTATTTTTAAAAATATTTCGCGTTCGATTTTTTTAATGCATCAAAATCTTGAGTGGGGGGGGGGGGGAGGCAGATGGTTACCAAGGAAGTCTTTGGGAACGTTTTATTTATTGCACGAAATGAGTTGATATTTGTTGTCTATACCACGAAAAACACTACACAAAGTACAAAAATGTCATATCATTTTTTCTGACGGAGAGGGGGAGGGGGAGAAGAGGGGCCCGATCCCGAAAATTACTTGATAATCGAACTCGGCGTAACTGGAAACGTAACAATCCGTATATTACAGGACTTTGTTAAAAAAAAAACAAACATTCATGTTCAAAATTAACGAGACGTCGAATAGGGGGGGGGGGGGTCAAAACCAGAGCTTTCATATTAGCGAGTTGAATTTTCAACTAATGAAAATTTTCAAAAAAGACTCTCGAGTTTTACACAGGAATAAAAAGTGGGGTAATTAGACTTTTGCATATAAAAAGTCAAAACTTTATTCTAGAAGGGGGGGGGGGGGGCACAGTGGGCTGTGAGACCCCTCAAAACGGGCGTAATTCAAAAACTTACAATGAACTCTAAAACAATGGTACTTACAATGATATCCTCCCTTATGTTTTTGGGGTCGCAGAATACGAATTTGACAATATTTTTTTTGAAGGGGTGGGAGGTGAGGGGGTGAAGGGGGCGAAAAATTCAAAATTTGATTATAATGATGTGTGATAAGTCGAAATGTATGTTTTTGAGGGTGTAGATCACGAATCTGACGATATTTTTTTCATAGGGGTCAATGGTGGGGGCTGAAGGGGGTGAAAACGGTGAAAAATACAAAATTTGACAATAATGATGTGTGATATGTCGAAATGTACCGAATATGAATAATTCAACTAAAAGTGAGTAATAATTTTCATCAATTTACTCGATTTTAGTTGTTATAAAGTAATTATAGAGGTATAATTTACGTTAAAACTCCGTTTTTTGCCTACTCTGCTGCATAAATAGGAATAGAAAAAATGTTTGCACGTAGATGCACGGGAAATTCCAGTGGCTGGTAATACTTAAGATAGTGTATTTCAAGATGTTAATTGCCATTTTTGCCCTATAAAGTGCCCCCGCGACCGCCACAGTCGATTATAGTGAAAAATCTTGGTGAATTTCGTTAAAATGTGACAAATTTTTTCTTCCAGGGACTTTGACGGCTCCCCAATAGAAAATTCTTCATCCCCCACCCTTCACCCCTTCTACACCCTCGAAAACGTACATTTTGACATATCACACGTAATTATGGTCAAATTTTGAATTTTTCACCGTTTTTACCCCGTTCATCCCCCACCATTCACCCCTACGAAAAAAATATTGTCAAATTCGTGATCTACACCCTCAAAAACATACAATTCGATATATCACACATCATTATGGTCAAAATTTGAATTTTCCACCCCCTTCATCCCCCACCATTCACCCCTACGAAAAAAATATTGTCAAATTCGTGATCTACAACCTCGAAAACATACATTTCGACATATCACACATCATTATAGTCAAATTTTGAATTTTCAAACATTTTCACCCCCTCAGCCCCCACCATTGACCCCTATGAAAAAAATATTGTCAGATTCGTGATCTACACCCTCAAAAACATACATTTCGATATATCACACATCATTATAGTCAAATTTTGAATTTTTCGCTCCCCTCACCCCCTCACCCCAACCCCTACAAAAAAAATATTGTCAAATTCGTATTCTGCGACCCCAAAAACATAAGGGAGGATATCATTGTACCATTTTTTTAGGGTTCATTGTAAGTTTTTGAATTACGCCCGTTTTGAGGGTGCTCACAGCCCACTGTGGGGGTGGGGGGGGGGTGGTGGGGGGGGGTTAAAAAAAGGTGCAAAATTGAAAAGTGTCGAAAAATAAAATATTGGAATCGTAATGTAGGTTATCAAAAAACGCAGAATCCTCTATTGAAGATCATTCGATGCCAAATCCCGAAATTATCACCGAGGTGAATTCATTTTGGAAGACTATTTGACCCCAAACTTCAAAATAAGCTCAAAGAGGAGGGGGGGGGGTACAAAGCCACAAATTTACAAAATTTGGCATCAAAACGTAGCTTTTCAAAGGCGCAAAATCCTCGAAATGGTCTTCAGCAGGCAGCAAGGATGTACTAAACTGAAAATTTTCAAAATGAAGAGGTAGAATCTTGATCAAAAATCACAAAATGAGGGGGTTTTGAGGGCGCAGAATTCATTTCTGAAGACTATTTGACGACCCTAACCCCTAAAATGGGCTCGAAAGGAGAGGAACAAAATGAAAAATTTTGCAATTTTCTACAAACGGATCTTCGTGGAAAATGTACACTTTCATCTTCTCAATCGATAACTTTCTTCAAAGGTGCAATTGCAAAAAAAATTATCTCGTTTGATTGTATTCACATCAGAATTTTTCAAATGAGAGCAAAACATTCAGAAATGCAAAAAAAAAAAATGCTGCCAATTAGCCAATACACGACGTACTATTTCGAGTACTAGTCTAGAAACGGTGATTTCCACTTGCGCTTTTCCTTCAATTTATTTTGACCAGTTGCGCTTTTCCAAGCCTGCTTCTTTAAATACCACTTGCGCTTCTTAAAAACCAATTTCAGGGGTTCTCAAAGTTTGGAAATTTTGATAGTACGAGTATGTTTGTGCAAAGTCGTTCTTTTATGGCGTTGATATTGGATTACTGTGCGGAAGAGGAACATTCTCATGATGTTACGAATGCCAAAACAACGAATCGAGGCTTTTTTTTTTTAAAATAATGAAAAAAATCTGTAGGTAATGTGTTGCATGAATTCATGTTTTATTCCTTTTTTTTTGTTTTCTTGAGCAAGGAGCAAGAATATGCCATAAAATACAAAGTATAACATTCTATAGCTGCAGTTACCAATGCTTTTTAAAAGCAAACTTGAAGTACCTAGTTAGATACTGTTCCAAATGCCATGGGGTGACCATCATAGAATCTAACTACCTCATTTTTTGCTATAAACAAAGCTTAATACATATGTGTGTGTAGGGATGGTGCAGATGCAAGGCGATAGTCCCGGCGCGCCCGCAGCCCCCCCGCGACCGGCGCCCCACGAAATTCCCCCGAGCGAAGCGAGGGGGAATTTCGTGGGGCGCCGGTCGCGGGGGGGCTGCGGGCGCGCGCCGCGCAAGCGCGGCGCATCTCTTCTACCCCTTCAGTCACATTGTCTCAAATTCCTGAATTTTTTTTGGTCATGAATACTTGAACAGAGTTCATATTGGTCTGTCTAGATGTAAGGAGATAGCACCGGTCCACCGGCGCCCCCCGTAATTCCCCCGAGCGAAGCGAGGGGGAAATACGAGGGGCGCCGGGCACGGGAAGGCTGGGGGCGCACCTCTTCAAGGTCGCTTTTCTTAAATTTTAGCCTCATTACTTATTCGAAATTTCTGATATTTTTGGTTATGAACAGAGTTCAGCATATGTGTCAGTCCTCTCCGTGTGGATGTAAGGAGATGGTCTCAGCCCCTCCGCAGCCTCCCCGTGACCGATACCCCTCAAAATTCTCACGAGCAAACGTGAACTTGACATCAATTCATAGTTTTACTCAGTATTTCTTCAAAAAAAAAAAAATGAATAAAAGTATAATTAATCACGTAATGCTGAAATACAGCGTAATTAGATTCATTTTTCCAGTACATATATTGAATATTCACGTATGAATCAAGGTAGTTAGATATTATGATAGATACCCATGGTGCATAGAACAGTATGTAACTACCTCAATTTTTTCTTTGATTGATCACAGGTAACAGCTATTCACATTATATGCGTCTCTGTTCCTCATTTTCTACTAGTTTACATCAAAAAACACGTAAGAAATGCAATAAATTGCTTCAAATCTAGTGTTCACACTCTGCTCGAATATTCCCCAAAATTATAATAGGTATGTAAAAAGCCTCGACTCGTTGTTTTGGCATTCGTAACATCACGAGAATGTTCCTCGTCATTAAGGAGAATCACCGTACACATCCTCCCGCGATTTAAAGCAAAAAAAGTAAGGTAGGTAGATATTGTGACGCGTACCAATGGTTAACATCACAGTATCGAACTACCTGAGTATTTTCCTCAAAATTGAGGGAACCGTAAAAATTCTGTTCCCTCACCACATTTCTGGCAATTTTACATTTTCAAAAAAAAAATTGCAAAAATTGCGGGTAGTTAGATTCTGTTATATTACCCCATTACCGTGTATGTAGGTAGACAGTACCTACGAGAGTATAATAATAAAAAATGCTCCCCTTGGTGAGATCAGACGGATTAGGTATGTTAGGTATGTAATAAAAATAATTCGTTCGTTCGTTCATCAGTTTGTATCTTTCAATCCTTTCAATTTTGGGAACACTTTCGGAATTTTAAACAACCGAAAAGCGCAAGTGGGTAAAAATTATTGCTTCTACTGAAAAGCGCAACTGACCAAAAAAAAATCGAAAAAATAGGGGGAAAAGCGCAACTGGTATAGAGCCTCTAGAAATGAATTTTAGATCGGTGAGTCACCCGGGAATCTTACAATTGAGCGATTTGAACGTTCTAATGAAAATAGTAGAATGGGGAAAATTCACGATAGGGGTGGGGAGGGGGGGGGCTCGAACACAGGCGATAAAAATTGAAATATTTTCTCATCGAACAAAAAAATCAATATCGCGTCTTTACAATTCCCTTTCCTCTCCATTTCCCTATAGCTAGTCGCAGGACAACACAGTTGATGATTTCATCGACGAAAAATTCGCAAAATTTTCACACGTTCAACCTCTTCAACAAATATCAAATCGGTACGAATTTTTCCACCATTTTCTGCGGCTTTTTAATAATTTCAATTCGCACGCTTCTAAATAAAAATGCACGAAAATTTTACACGGGAGGGCTTTCCGGAAACGAAGAAAACCGCTCTCGAGTGTTGTGTAGTTTGACAAAAAAATGTCGGCTGAATTTTCGAATCATCATGACCTTGGCCACATAAACAACGCATCAAAGTATTTACACGACTGTACCACAGCACCAACCAACCAACCGTCATCATCGAAGTACACAGACATACACAAAATACATACATATACTCGTATGTATCCATCTATTCGTCCAACGAACGTATGTAGTTTACTAAGTTACACGAATGTAAATGAAAATGTACTATTTTGTACCAGCACAGTACAGTACAAGTTGAAATTATTGTCATTGGGTCACATTTATTCGCCTCTTGTCCGATTATATGAATGAGTCGACCATCGAAGTGTAAGGTAGGCTACAGTTAGGCTACAAAATATACCATACGTTTTCTCATCATGTTGTAGCCTATCACTATACTAGACATACGTACGTCTATGTACTGTAAATGAATACGTAATTACGTAAAACTTCATCATCAACCCAAGCTCGACAAACACACAAATCGTATCCGCACAATAAACACATCGTACAATTGTGTATATTTTATCCAATTCTTTCGTACGTGAACGTGCTATCATTGGTCAAAACGTAAAGAAAATTTTAGAGCTACGTCACACACACTCCTAATCCTCTTGCACACCTTTCTCCCATCCTAATACGAGCCACGATACAGATGTCTGCGAAGAAGATAGGCACAGTGAAAATACGTTGATGCGTTGTTGGTGATTAGAGAGAGACTTAATAATACCAGGTACGTCGGTCAGTAAAAAGGTTTTGCAAATCTTACCTTGACAATCCAATTGACCAGAAGATCCATCGTTTACTGACGAAAGCGGGTATGAACTTGAACCTGAAACACCACGTGTAACGAGTTACATTAGCCATTACAGTACAGACTGCTGTTGACAGTGATAGTAAAGTTATAGGTAACTAGACAAGGCAATCGCTAGACCAGCAGCTAAAAAATAGTCTAAAATATCCACGAGTAATGAAGTAGGTCACACTTTTCACGAATAAAGAAGACAATTTAGCCCGTTTGGGCCAATTAGGCGATGAACACGTGTTAAAATTTTCAAGAAATGTAGTCGGTGTCTAATTTTCGTAGAACGATATGTTATACCTAATAATAGATGTTGGTTGAACATTTTTTTCAATTCGTTTGGTGGGGGAGGGGAGGGAAGGGGGCGGAGAGGCTTGAAATATACGCAGGACACAATTTTTATTCGTGAAATTATATTTTCTAAGAAATCAGGAAAATGAAATAGCTCTTCGCTAAATTTTTATCAAATAGCTCAATCTGGAAGTCAAAATTTTTCTATTTTCAACGAGATGGAAAAAAGCAAGATCTACAGGACCTGGAAAGAGACTTCAACGACTCAAAAATTAGGCTGTGAATAAAATTCTAATCATTGAAAATTTTTCCAATTTTATTTTTTCAATTTTTTCAAGAGACTTTTACAGGGAAATTCAAACACGGAATTTTATTCCTTTTTTTAGACTGCCTCAACTATATTCTACCTAATTGCTCACAAGGAAAAATTTTCGCAACACGAAAAAATTAGAATGAAACGGGATCACATGTAGAGGGTTTGCAAGTTCGAGAAAACTTCATTTTAAAATTTTATAAAGTTCAGTTGACAAATTTGAAAAAAAAATAACAGAAATTTAGTAAATTTGTTGAAATTTTATTTTGGAATTTGAAGGGAAAACGGAGGTGCAGGTAAACTTCTCATTACAACGTAAAAATCAAGAAATCGCCAACTTATTAAAAATCAAATTCCAAAAATTTGGCAAAAAACAGCACTTGATTGCATCCGGCAAAAAAACACAACTTCTATGAGAGATTCTGAAATTTGAAAGAAAAGAAAAATGACAACTGCTCTTTCCATTCCTTCCTACCAAATTTTCGCAAAAATTGCACAAAGTACACTCAAAACTGCGAAATCGACATGAAAATTATCGAAAATGGCCAAAAATTGATGAAATTCCAGTCAATGAAAAAAAAAAAGCTACTTCTGGCGAGAATGGCCTGGAGAGTAAAAGAAGTGACCAAAAACCAACCAAATATTCTTAAATCGACTTCCACAATATCCAAAAAGTAAGACTTTTTTATGGAAATTATTGACTAAGAAGTGACACTTGATCGCAATTTTTATCAGAGAAGTTCGATTATTTCGTAACTTTTGGGTTTAAAAAAGAGACTCGACAGTTTTCAGGAAAAAAGAGACAATTTACGATGAAAGGGAGACTGACAATTCCGCAAAAACCATGACTTTTCGCCAACAGCTGGCAAAATAGCGAGATTTGGGTAAATTTTGGAAAAAAATAACACTATCTGTTTGAGTTCTTGCAGAAAGTGAGACATTGACAGTTCTGGCAAAAAGGATGACTTTTAGTAATTTTGGCAAAAAAGTGAGAGATGGAAAACAACAAAAACTTTTGGAAAGAAAGCAAGAATTCCTAGCACTGTTTGAAAACGTTGAAAGTTCTGTCGAAGAAGATGACCTTTTTGCAAATTTTTAGAGAAAAAAGACTTTTTTAACAATTTTTGGCAAGAAGCAAGACTTGGGACAGTTTTGGAAAAAGACAGGGCTTTTTAGCAATTTTTAGGGGGGAAAAAATAAGAATTTCGGGCAGTTTTTGAAAACGATACTCTTTTGGAATTTATAGAATAAAAGCGAAAAGGTTTAACAGTTTTCAGCAAAAAAACGAGAATTTTTGAAAATTTTGGTAAGTGAGACTTTTTTTTTGCAATTTTCAGCAAAAAAGTGAGGTTTATTTTTAAAATTGTTGACAATTTTCAACAAAAAGCGTTTTTTTAAATGCAATTAATGGCAAAAAAAATGAGACTACCCATCGCAATTTTGGGCAAAAATCGAGACTGAAATTTTATTAAAAGGAACTTTTGGCTATTTCTGGCAAAAAAAAGCGATATTTTTGGGCATTTTGTCACAAAACTTTTTGGAATTTTTTTTGAAAAAAAGTGGCAGAATAGATGTGTAAATATTTTCAAAATTTAATAAAATGCTGCAAAAATTACACGAGTTATCAGAAAAACATTGTAGAATTATCGAAAAACGATTGAATATACTAACTAAAAAAATATAAAATTTCAATAAAATCGAAACAATTTGCACGAAACTCATAATACATCATCACTGATAAATTGAGAAACAAACAACAAAACCACCTTAAAAGTTACGATTCTCCGATTAGGTAACGTTGTTTTTTTTTTTTTTAAATTACCCTGATGTGATTTTCCCTCATTTCCAACACACAAATTTTACATGTTTTCGTTACTTAAAAATTTTGATCGATTGATTGAAAACTACCAACAATCGATGAAATTCAACAAGTGAAAGGTCACTCAGTCATCCATTTTCATAGTTTATTCGCCACTTTTTCTAGAAATTTAATTTTCTATTCACGCTGTTCTTGATAATTAAGCTTGAAATGTGACAACCCCCCCTTTTTTCGGAGCTCTATTATAGATCATTTCGCATCAAGTATTGTATCAAATTGTGAAGACTTTGATGGGGAATTCATATAATTCAGGTCCAGTATTTTCCCTCATAAATATCACTACAGATTTACAAAAAAAAACCTCGATGCGCCAATTTTTCCTTTTTTGAACTTTTACTGTCCTATCTTAATAAAGAAAGCTGACGAAATTTGCCTACTCAATTTCAGCAAGCTGACGAAATTTGCGTACTCCATTTCAGCAATTCCTTTTCAAAAAGATTACAAGAATACGCGAGTTACACAATGCAATATTTTCATCGTTACATTCATTTTGATTCTTATATGTATTACGTAAATTACCTACCATTGTGTGTGTTTTAAAAACATTCAAGAAAACATTTTCAGCTGTTGGTAAACAATTTTACACACAGTTTATAGGTTTAAAATCCAAAAATAAACTCTTTGCATAAAAAACATCGTTTTTAGTTCTCTCAAAATACAAATTTTTAGAAGTTTTCGTTCTCGTTTCGCTTTGACTTGTCCTGTTTTTTTTTTCAAACTTGAAATTCATTTTTAAAAAAACATCTTTTTTAGGTCTCTCGAAACCAAATTTTCAAAAACTTTTGTCCTTGTTTCGCTTGGACAAATTTCTAATTCATGTTTTTATTTCAAATTCAAAATGAAGAAAATTCACATTTGAGCCCCCCCCCCCACAAAAAAATTCAAAATAGAAAATTAAAATTTTTATATCATATGAATATTATATTGAAGATATCAATAGGCAAAATTGCAATTTCTTCCCTATATCAGTCGGCAAATTTTCAGTCAGACCCCCTCCCCTTCTAAAAATCCCTCTATATAGTTTTGTTCTTAGAAATGGAGCAAATTTACCCCCCCCCCCCCCAAATTGGAAAAAAACATCCAAAACAAAAATTGAAATCCTACAAAATTTTCAAATTTTTTCAACATTTCGTTTTTTATTCTTCCAAAAATGAAGGGGGAGGGGGGTGCCTCCATACAAGAGGGCGAATATTACTGGGACAGCGAGAGAGGTTTTTCTAAAAAGAGGATTATTTCGAAATATTCTGATCAGAAATGAAAAATGTTCAAAAAATTTTGACAGATGGCAATTTTTGCATTTTCATTTAATGTCAGTGGCTTTACAGGAGAAAGCAAACATTGTTTGGGGTACAGGGGGGGATTTGTTGGATCAGGAGGTTATTTGGAAGAATTTCAACACACAAAACGATAAATTTTCAACAAAAATTGACTTACTATGATAACTTTCATTTTTCTTGTTTATTCATTTCAAAGTTAGGGCCTCCGTATAAGTAAGAGAACCAAAATAGTTCAGTGGTCAGGAGGAAGATTTTTTTTTCAATAAGAAGGTTATTTACAAGATTAAGAAATATTTTGACACAAATACAGGAAATTTCTAAAAAAAATTGACCTACTTTGATGAATTCCCATTTTTTTTTCAACATTTGAGGCGTTCCATACAAAAAACCCAGTCTGGTGGACGAGATGAATAATCTTTTCTTCAAAAATTGTTATGTGAAAGATTTAGGCATGACACAGAAATGAGAAAGTTTTCGATAAATCAGAATTTTCTCATTCGCTTCGTTTTTCTTTACCCATGGAAGGAGGAGGGGGGGGGGGGGTATTCCTCGACATAAATTCATCAAAACTTGGATAAAAATCAAAAAAATGGAATAATTTTCTCATAAAATATCCAACAACTTCAGGGGATGATAGGGTAGAAAGTCAAACTTCAAAACAAGAACCACTCTACAGTTCAATGACCACACATAGGCAGACACTTTCGATACAAAAACAAATACACACAAGGGTTCTCAAAATTTGGAATTGGAAATATTGAAGGGGGAGTCCTAAGGAACACTACTAGCACTGGTCCTCAAAAAAAAGTAGCCCTACTTACAAAATGGCGGCCATTTTGATTGACAGATCAGCCGAAATCGCAGATTTTGCATTTTAACATAGGACTTGCACGAACTTTTCCAAACTTTACAAAGGTAGATCGAATGATCATGCAAAAATTTATCACATGTCAAAATTTCAAGTGCTAAAGTGCGTTTTTCGATTTTTGGTGGATTTTTGAAAATTCAATTTAGGCCAAAAATGAGGGAAAAAATCAAAATTTTACCAAATTGACCAAGAAAGCTGAAATTTGGGATATACCCTACTTTCGACACGCCAAATCGATTGGAAACGGTTTCAAACCGTTTTGAGCAGTTCTGGAGCCTCCAGCAGATTTTTGAAACTCGAAATTCCCACAAAATTGCATCAAATGGAGTTGAAAATCTGAAATTCATTCTGCATACTAATTTCAATACGCTAAGAAGTCGATTGCAGGTGGATTTCAAGTCGTTTTGAAGCCTCTAGCGACTGTTTGAAAATTACTGGAGCCTCCAGTAGATTTTTGAAACTTGAAATTTCCTAAAATCTCATCAAATGGAGATGGAAAGCCGAAATTCATTCTGTAAACTACTTTCAATACACTACGAAGGCAACTGCTGGTGGGTTTGAAGTCGTTTTGGAGCCTCCAGCGACTTTTTGAAAGATTTTATGGCGTTTTTTGGAAAATTGAAATTTCCAAACAGTAGCTGGAAGCTTCAAAACCATTTGAAACCACCACGCAGTCGACTTCATATCGTATCAACTTGCAAACTACATTTTAATGAAATGTTGTGGGAATTTCAAGCTTCAAAAATCTTGTGACTCCAGTAATTTTCAAAAAGTCACTGGAGGCTCCAAAACGACTTGAAATCCACCTGCAGTCGACTTCGTAGCGCATTGAAATTAGTTCGCAGAATGAATTTCGGCTTTCAAACTCTATTTGATGCAATTTTGTGGGAATTTCGAGTTTCGAAAATCTGCTGGAGGCTCCAAAACTGCTCAAAACGGATTGAAACAGTTTCCAATCGATTTGGCGTGTCGAAAATAGGGTATATCCCAAATTTCAGCTTTCTTGGTCAATTTGGTAAAATTTTGAATTTTTTTCCTCATTTTTGGCCTAAATTTGATTTTCAAAAATTCACCAAAAATCGAAAATCTTTTTTACACGACAAATGTTTAAAAAAAGTGACCAAGGTCACTTTTTTTCACCTTTTTTTGACAAAAGTGACTTGCAAGTGAAATAGTGAATAAGTCACTTTTGAAGTGACCGAATTTCATGTCTGTCAAAAAATTATTAACTTTCATTTTTCTAAATTTTTCATTTCAAAGTTAAGGTCTCCATATAAGAGAACCAAAATAGTTCGGTGGTCATGAGGACATTTTTTTCCAGTAAGGAGGTTACTTACAAGAAATCTTTTGACACAAATACAGGAAATTTAAAAAATTGACCCACTTTGATAAATTCCCATTTTTTTGTTTTTTTTTTCAACTTTTGAAACGTTCCATACAAAAGAAAACCAGTCTGATGGACGAGAGGTAATTTTTTCATCAAAAATGAATTATTTTGAAGAATTAGGCATGACTCAGAAATGAATTTTTTTTCGAGAAATCAGAATTTCTCATTCGCTTCGCGTTCATTTCAACCCATGGGAGGGGGGGGGGGTTCTCTACATACATTCTTCTAAACTTGGATAAAAATTTAAAAAATGGAATAATTTTCGCATAAAATCCAACAACAACGTCAGGGGATGATAGGGTAAGAAGTCAAACTTCAAAACAAGAACCACTCTACAGTTCAATGACCACACATAGGCAGACACTTTCGATACGAAAACAAAAAAATACATACAATATACATGCAAGGGTTCTCAAAATTTGGAATTGGAAATACGAATGATGACCACCATCTGCCTAAATAATCAATTTTAGAACCACGAATAAATTGAGGATTACTGGAACAGCCACGTATTCCTCGTCCCTTCCCCCTCCCCTCATCACACTTCACCAGAGCCAAAATGAATTGAAAGTGACATTACTCCAGGAAAAATAATTTAAAAAAAACACCTCAACAATCACTCTTCTCCTCTTATCAAAATTTCTACTTCGCAAGGAAAACCTAACGCTAAACTACAACGATGCAATGTAATGGATACCTCAGCATTCAGCAGCAGCATTAATAATATAAAGTAAGTAATCACAGAACATTAACACCGTTTGCATCACGACTCCACGTGCATTCACCTTAACCTTCTATTAATTAACTGAACCGAATCGAAAAATTAACAATGTACACTTGACCCAAATATTTTTCCACTGTTTAGACCGCTGATTGCTAAACTTTAGTAATATGCTGGTAAACATTCGTCGTCGTCGAAGTCTATTTATTTACACTCTTGTCAACGAGTAAGTGAGAGACAGAGAGAAAAAAACCCAACGTCGAGAGAGAGAGAAAAAAAAAGTTGGAATTTATCGATTGTATGTATAAATTATTCTCTGTTCGCATAATACATATATAACTCTGTACAATGATAACCAATCTTGTACGAGACTGAAGACTCTCACGAACCTGGGCGATGATTTAAAAATAAAAAAAAACCTAGAAGATATCAAAGGCCTAATGAGTTTATTACGACTACGACTCGACTACTACTACTACTACGACGATGAGCTGGATTGCGAAATAATTTGGAACTGTGTCCTACTTCGGTGTTTGGAGGAAATTTTTTAGCACGTGGCAACATAGCTCGACGACGACGAGCTACACTACGTACTCTAGCTATGGAAAACTAGTTACAAGATAGGCGAATATAATCGTACATAGTGAATTTAGACTCACCATAATTTTGACTATCATCACTATGAGAAGGGCCCGGCCGGGATAAATCATTTTCGTCGATTTCTTCTTCTTCGTCTTCTATGGTCATCTCTTCGACGCTATCTTCGTACGCGGCATCGACGTCGTCCGAATGTCTATCGTCGAACTTTGGTTCGGTTTTTGGAATTACTGCGTTGTCTAACTTATTACTCGAATTCGTACTACTGGAATCTGTACATCTGTCGTTATCGATAGCGATGGTGGTCTTATCGAGGGTAGAGTTGCTTTCGGTTTTAATATTATTTAACGTTAACGAATTCGACGACGAAGCGTTATTCGTACTGGAAACTGGATTTATAGCGGCGTCGTGCGAATCTACAGACGAATCTTGATGGTTTTCTATCGCTATCATATTCGTACCTCCGGAATCTTCGACGCTCGATTGAGGATGCTGTTGTTTCCTTCGTTTTCTAGCCGTAGGCGATAAGCTACCGTCTCGAAGACGATGCGAAGGGGGCGAATTTGATCGGAAATTTGAAGAATATTTCTGGTTCCACGATTCTGCGGCCGAGTTTATCGTGTTCGACGGAGGCGATCTGGTTCTGCTGGCACTATGATTAGGAATCTGTTGTTGTTGTTGCTGCTGTTGTTGTTGTTGTTGCTGCTGTTGAGGTGTCGAGGTACATTTACGGTCGTATCTTTTGACCAAACGGTCTTCGAAATCTTTCGTTTCCGGGTTCAGTCCGGCGCTCTCTGTTAAGCCTTTGATTTGTAAAGATTCGGCTGCTTTTAGAAACGTGCATAGTTGTTCTTGCGATATATTCACTTCGCCTCGGTACATGTAATCTAGCATAGCTTTTAGTTCTTGAAATTTTATGTCTTTTAGTATCAGTATAGGATGTTTCTCATGGTGCTGGCTTAATAATACCTGCGAGCAAAACAGACAAAGAATAGACGATTAGTGATACAATTTATATATTACTTAGAGAATCAAATATGTAGGTATCTAATTACTACAGAGAGATAGAGATATTGGTATAATCTTTCGAAACGCAGAGAATACTGTGCATAATATTAATTTCCTATTACAGATAAAAATTTTTATTTTAAAACCCAGGTTCAAAGATCTATCGATGTGGCCGGCTGCGTAACCCGAAATCAAGGCAAACCTAACGTAAGATAACACTAAGTAAACTTATACAATGGAATTTGACTCAAGATTATGATGAAGTGAATTTCTTCTTCGTTACCGAACGAGTACAAGATTAATAACGCAGCCTAAATAAAAATCTATCTAATGGGTCGATTCGTTCTTCGGTTTCAGCTCGCCCATGATAATTTATCGAACATTTGGTCGATAACGGATTTCCCTGCTGACCGTAGAAGCCGAAATGAAACTAGCCAAGTATCACGACGTGAATTTTTTTCAGGTAACTTGGCCCTGGCCTGGCGGAGTAGAATACCGAATATGCCTGGTAGCGAAATGAAAGCAGTTTTTCTTCTCATTTCCCACATTCGATGAATTCCATTCATTCAATTCAACTCGAACTCGGCGTCGTCGTTCGTCTTCGTACACGTTGTTGGTCAATATAGACGAAAAAATTAGGTTAATCGAAGCACAGCGAATAAAGTAGAAAGTGTTTGGAAAAATCCGACCTAACGTACCAACTTGGACACAACCAGGACGGTGATTCGTTTCGCGGGGGGGAAATCAGAGGAGAATAAACGAGTGAGTGAGAGAGAGAGAGCGAGACAGAACGACAGACAGAACGAGAGTGAGTGAGAGAGAGAGAGAAAGAGAAAAAGACGTTCTCGGATTTTCTAATATTATATACAGCATTAGTCACACAAAGAAACTTTTTCCAAAGACGAAGAATTTTTCACTACGACGAATTAGAAAGTATACGTGAATAATACTTACTCCTAGGTAAGGACTGCAGGCGGATAAAACTACTTTGTGAGCTTTTAAGTATTGTCCCTCAGCTGCCAAAGTGCAATCTACTAGTGTTCCACTTTCCAATAGACTATCAAACACGGAAATCAACGTACGCTGATGGTTATTCCACCTTAAACAAAACTGCTGATTGGCAGCCATTACACTAAATAGAATATAAAACTAGTTTGATTTTTTGTACTTTATAAGTCGTCGAGTATCGAATTTTAATAAAACTTTTACACAGCGTACGGTAAACGGTTGTTATACTCGAGAATTTTTCACTTGGACGAACGAAAACAAAAATAGAAACGCACGGCCGCCATTATAAATTCATGACGTACACTTGACACCGATCAACACCACACGGCAACGGAAGCCCGTAAATAAGTAGTTCACTTCTGCTTCCACTGGTTACTGTAGAATCGGTTCGAAGATCCCGTTTCTATTTTCTAGTTCGGACGGCAGGGGGAAGGATGGCGGGAGGACATTGCATAAAAGAAGGGTGAAGGGAGACAGCAACGACGACGACGACGACGGGAAAGATGAAAATGAAACTTCGTACGATGCGAACGGAACGCTAGCGACGATGGAAACTCACTTTTCGGGCGTATTTCACACGAGTGGAATTTTCACGAGAAAATCGAAGCGGTTTTTGGTGAGATTGAGGCGAAAGTATGGCGAGAATTGGCGATATATGGAGCTAGAGTGATCGAAATTGCCCGAGGTGCGATGTAAAATTGTACCGGATATGAATTTTGATCGTTTCGTCATTAATATGTTGCAAATTTCCACTTCATTAGTGTAATGACGCTTGTGAACTTTCATTAAAGGAAAAAGTGCCTGGTGAGTGGTACAGTGCCTGACTGGTGAGGGAAAAACTCGAATCGATTGAATGAGTAGGTGAATTGGGTAGGTAATGTGGTTGAAAGTGTGTAGGAATTGCGATATTACGAAGGCATTTGAAATTTCATCGACGGCCGCTAGACTGCGGGATGGTAGCAGAGGATGTTTTTGTTTTTTTTTTATTATCAGAAATTTTTATCAATAAAAATAAAAACTAGAAAATTGAAATTGAAATTTGAAATCGAATAATATTCAATATTCATCTTCATTAAATCCCCGAGCTTGATACAAAATCCATTTCAGAGCGATGTATCATCATCGAGTCAAGTATAGAGATACCGAAACCAAGATCACCTGAGAGCTGAAAAATGTTCCAGTATCAACTCGAAAGTATCGAGATGGAGACTGGAGTTCAAGTAATAAACACATCGTTGAATACTTATTTAAAATTCAGCATACAACAAGTTGCTCAGAATACCTTCTGATGTGTACAGATAATCCCAGAGCTAAACAGCTAAAGCCTCGAAACAAAAATATAACGAGTTCTGCATCGAACATCTCCTAAGAATTCCTTCCAAAGCTGCCGAAGAATCGTTCTAAAATATGAAACCGAATACCGGTATTATGGCTGAATATATTTCACTAATCTAACACATACATATGTGCCAACTGATGTAGCTAATATTTCAAATCTTGGTTGACTGAATTATTTCTCATTCAAGAGTTAGATAAGATGATAATAAGATAGATGTTCTCTTACCACGAGTAGTCGAGTACTAATTTACTGCTTTCCACATTCCAGCTTTGCAGATCGAATTGGCAACTCGAAGACGTATTTTTGCACCTCACATGATGTAATTATCTGTTGGACGATTTAATCCCAAGGTACTCCGGTTGAAGTCTGAAGAATTTCCTCATCTTCCAAATCTATCACTGAAAAAAAAAAAACCCTTGGTAATTGTCTTTGAAAAAGCTTTCTCTATAAGATTTGATTAATTCACCTGATGATTGAATATAATATCTAGATTTTTAGTAAATCGAAGCGTTTTGGGGGGGGGGGGAAATACCGAAACTTGTGAGTTCAAAAAAACGTTGCCAGTATTTTAAATGGATACTTTTATTTCTCATCCTGGTCCTTGGCGTTTTTTTTTTTCATTGCCATTTCTGTAAAATCTATTAATTAGATCTTCGCCTAGTAAACGAGTTACTACTTATACTTTTACGTTACCTACGAATTATTTAATCTGATCTCCTCGTACTCGTAATATCGTTCATTAATTTACTCACACGTTGATTACAGATTTCCAATTAGAAACGATATCGAATGACGAACATGATAGATCGCTAAAGGAATAGTAAATGCAGTAGCCAACAGCACAAACCGGTACCTAAGAATGGAACGTGGATAAGGATTAATTTAATATGTATCATTATTGGAGCATTGAGTTTAATTTCGTATGAATTTTGTTCATCACGACGTAATTCTTTCGATGAAAGTTGATGTGCCATCGTGAAGAGGTTCGTGATGATTTGATCAGATTATACATCGCTGAATTCAGATAGAATATCATCTAATTTCTAAAATCTCATTCTGTCAAATTTTTTTTCAAATTTTCAGATGCTACTTCGAATAACGTTTCCAACGACTAGGGTACTTGAGCACTACTGAACAGTGAACACTGCTCGTGTCTAGATGGGACCAGATAGGTGCAGAAAAAAGTATCAATCTAAGATCTGTTCGAAAAAGGATTTTTTAAAACAGTTTTACAAATGTAATTTTTGATCGATTCACTTTTAGCACATCTCATGGGGAACTTCCGCATGATTAAGAATGTTGACAGGGATTTTATGACTTGATCAAAATCTAGGACATATTATTATTATTTTTTTAATGAGCTGGATGTCCAATTTTTTTAAAGCTTTCCTCTCTTTTCCTAGGGTTCATCTCTATTTCCAAAAGAAATTGCTATCTTTGTACGTACTTATATGACCCACGATGAAATAATTTTTAAAATAAAATCTGTACATTGAAATCTTGTGAATCATTTTTGTTATTAGAAAACCCCCATCTCATATTTTCTAAACACATCAGACATAGACACCTACGTAGCCTTCGTATTCAGGTTTTTTTTTGTTGTAATTTTCATCAAATAAGTAAACGCAAAATCAAACCTCATTTTAGGGGATGAAAATTGTTCAAAATCAAAAAAGTGGCCCATACATCCCAAGTCTCCCCCACCAACCTCTATCAGAGAACATTTTTTCAATCAAAATTTCTAGTTATGAAAAATGGACAAAGCGATACTACATACGGGATACAATAAAATGGACGATAATAATTTATAATAAATTATTTTAATTATCAATGAAAATTTACTCAGAAAAGTAACAAAAAAAAACGAACAATAATTTCTTCATAAAATACATACTTATGTTAATATAGAAAAACAGATATAAAAATAAAATGAAAATGCAAAACCACTTTCACTTCGAAGCGTACTGTTCGAACCTATCAAACTTTTTTTTGACCTCCGCGATTTTCTCAGGCGAGGAAAACAACCATTCTAAAAATTTAGCGAGATCAGAGTACAACCGGATCAAATGTTCTGGTCCAACAGACCCATCACCCTCATCAAAAACACGTTGCTCTTCGCATTGTGTTATATTTCGAACGATTTCATCAATAGTGACAGTTCGTTTAAATTCTGAGATTTTGTCGTCACTTACTAGACACCATCGCACGAAACTTGCAAAGCTGTCCGTATCAAATGTAAAGTAAAGTTTAGCTCCAGTTGACAGGACATTTACCAGAGAAGGCATAATATGAAGTTTAAAATTGATCGCCGCTTGCTCAGACTTCGCAAATAAGTCGACAAATTGCATCGCTTCCTTAATTTTATTCGTAGCGACACATCTAGCCAGAAGTAACATCGTTCGAGGTGCCAACAAGATCTGATTTTTAAAATCAGCGGCGAGGTCGACATCGTTACAAGTATTCTCGATAAATGTACTCAGCGAATCAATATTTTTGATGAGGTCGATCGTTCCGAAATAGTCCACACGATCAGTGTTATGGAGAAAATTTACATAATCAGTTAATAACTTGAGCTGCGAAGCGAAAACAATTTGCTTTTCTATTTCGAAGTAGCAAAAGTTGCAATATTCGTTCAATTTTTCGAACTCGTACGTTTTCAGGTATTGCAAACATATTTGACTTATGTTTTCGTACTTGGATAAATTATTTTTTCTAAACAGAAGCATTTCCGTTTCGTTCTGGCAGCATAAGGTGATAAATCGTTGCAAATCTTCTGTACTCGTACCGGGCAATATTATACGCCAATTTTTGTACCAAAAAGTACTTCTGGCTTCCAATGGTGCATCTTTCAGCACACACCATATGAGCCAATTATCTCTATCAATGGTCCTATTTTCGACATTCCTTCTTATAAATAAAGATTGGTCAAGTAAAACATCTTGTATAGCAATCTGTTTTAAATGATCTGCAGAAGTGTTCCAAAAGTCGCGAGAAAAATTCTGATCCGTCCAAATGCCACCGGAGCCTTCAGTCTGTTTTTTAATAATCTCCCGTACTGCGCAAATGAAATCTGTATGGCTTACTTTATGTTTAACATATTCCCATCCTGCTAAAATGCTCAGGCTTCGAATATTATCCCAAGAATAATCAGGATCAAATGAACTATTCAATAAAGTACACATGAAACTATCACCACTTTCAGTCGTTAATGTTATCAATGTTTTCAATTCTTCCTCGCTCAATGTGGCAAGTATATACCTGCAGAATAAATGCCCGTTCCATCTGAGTAAATATACTGCACTTGGTATTCGATTTCCAACTTTCAAACGGTTCCAAAAGTACTCTACGGGTGGCCAATTGTAAAAATTAAGACATTCTAGTTCATTTCCATCGATAGCAGCGTAACCATAGTCGAGGGGGACTTTATGCAGCTGATTTCTTAAACGGCAAATCCAGTAATACAGTAGAGGATCATCGCGAAAAACAATATCACTCAGGTTGAAGTGTTCTGAGACTGATGGCCAAATTTGTATTATATGATCCTCGAGGCAATATCTACAAGCTATCTTGAACTTCTGCACATCGCTGATTTCTTCGCAGAATATGGCTTGTTTCGCAACTCTGTCGTAATTTATATTTCCATTAAAATCGCAAAATATTCCATCAAAATTAACATCCTCCGTGCCGTCGAGGGGTCCATTATACCATGAATATTGAATGTTATCAAAATATCTTTGGACGATGGGAAGAAGGGTAGCTGGTAGGTTAGGGAGTTCGCAACGTACTGAAATCGCTTCCGAAGCGTCACTTGAAGTTGAAGCATTTTCATTGATTGTTTTACGAAATAATTTCGCTGCAACTGCGATGGATGCAATATCTCTCAGAGCTGGCGGACTTGGAAAAACAAGGTCGTAGATATTGGCCAATACATTAGCCATTTCGAGATCAAATTACCACCGAGCGAAAAGTGAACCCTAAAACAGAAATGAATCATTGATTTAATACATGAAGAAACCAAAGTATTGAAATCCGTTCAAAACTGATTATTTGAGAGGGAGTTGATGATTGAAAATGTGAACACCAACATTTCCAATCCATCTCAAATAATCAGTTCAGAACGGATTTTGATCGCAAATAGCTCAAAATGATCGTAAAATGTTCAATTTTTCAAAAATGAAATCTTCGTAGCTCATTTTTGCTTCATTTTAGAAGTACAGGCTATTTTAGCGACTTACTTTTCGCATGAAAATTGACAAATCTCAGCTAAACATTTCAACTGAAATATCAGATGAATAATTATAATATTAGCTTTATTTCAAAGCTTGAAGTTTCTATTTTCGAAATATTATCAATTTATTTCAAAGTATATCCTAGAAATAAGAGTAAATCGAATTTAAAAATTATGAATTTTGAAAAAAAAAAAGTCAATCTGTTATCAGTGGTGTAGACCAATACCACCTATAGTAAAAGGCCTGAGCGCTGTTTTGTGACGTCATCACTAATAGATAGTATGTACTCCGATAACGCTATAGAAATGAATGAAATATTAATGCACTATAATGAAATAAATACTGAGAACATTTTATTTTGCGTTTTGAATCACATTCTGATACTTAATAATCAATTTGAGATCAAGAGGGAATGATTTGAATGGAAAAATAAGTAAATATAAGCTCATAATCAACACCGTTTTTATCATTAAAGATGAGAACTACACTCGTTTATGATCTAATTTCTAAAAGAATATCAAGAAAAACTCTGGAGGATGACAGCTGACAATGAGGAATATAGCAAAGAAGTACAACACATACAAATTATTGTAAATATTATCGAATATACGCGAACATAATCTCCAACTCAAAGACTAAGGTATACAAAACGATCACCAAACATTGCATACATGACGGAGATTTCTCTCGAAAATTCGAAATTCTTTGCAAACATAGTATTTATGCCTGTTGAAATCCATCCTAAGTATTTTGGATTGGAATTTAAAGCTGCTTCAATTGGTTTGAGATACTGATGATTTCTTGTTTAATATCCATTATCCATCATAGCAGCTTTAGCATGGCTGGTCTAAGAAGTAGATTTGAAAATTAAAATGTATTGTAGATTTTTCTCCAACTTGATGCGATTGCATTGTTCACTAACTACTTATTTCATTACAACATCATTCCGGTACAACACACTAGTACACATTAATTTTCATTTTAATCTACAGTTTACATCACTATTCATTCAAATTACACAACACGAATGAGTCGCAAAAAATTCATTTTTGTACACAAATCAAATAAACCAACACCATCTGTGATTGAAAACATCAGTACTACATTACTAGAACACATTTTATGACAAATAATAATTGAATTTCATAATTTAAATAACTTTTTTAACGAAAGTTTTACTCAATTTCACGAATTCGCCATTTAAACATACGTTAAAATTCAAATGGTAAACACAATCGAGTCATCTACTTGTGGTGACGTCAGAGCTGATAAGAATTCAGCGCTCAGGCCTTTTACTATAGGTGGTATTGTGTAGACTGTAGAATCAACTTATTGATAATGAAACCGACCAATCACAGCACAGCTGTCCGTCAAGTGACGTCACTGTGACGTTTGATTGATTGAAATCGTCTGGTTCGATGAATCAAAGAAGTTCGTGATTACTGATTTTTAGAGTCTCATTCTGTCAATTTTTTTTTTTAAATTTTCAGATGCCACTTCGAATAACGTTTCCAACGACTAGGGTACCTACTTGAGCACTACTGAACACTGCTCGTGTCTAGATGGGACCAGACCAGATAGGCGCAGAAAAAAGTATCAATCTAAGATCTGCTCGAAAAAAGGATTATTTTTAAAACCAGTTTTACAAAATGTAATTTTTGATCGATTCACTATTAGCATATCTATAGGGAACTTCCGCACGATTAAGAATGTTGACAGTGATTTTATGACTTGATCAAAATCTAGGACTTGATATTATTTTTTTTAAATGAGGTGGATGTCCAATATTTTTCAAGGGTCCATCTCTAATTCCAAAAGAAATTGCTACCTTTGTACGTATGACCCCCAATGAAATAATTTTTAAAATAAAATCTGTTCATTGAAATCTTGTGAATCATTTTTGTTATTAGGAAACTCCCATCTCATATTTTCTAAACACATTATAGACACCTAAGTAGCCTTCCTATTCGGTTTTTTTTTTTTTTTTTTGTAATTTTTATCAGATAAGTAAACTTAAAATCAACCCTCATTTTAGGGGATGAAAATTGTTCAAAATAAAAAAGAGGCCCATACTTCCCAAGTCTTTCCCCCCCCCTCCCCCCGAACATTTATCAGAGAACATTTTTTCAATCACAATTTTTAGCAATGAAAATTTGTTTGTGATCCGGCCTCTCTCTCCTCATGAATTGTACAAACGGTCTTTCAGATTCGAAATTATATATCGAATTTTTTTAGTTTTAGCCAAAAATCCGCAATCGTTTGAAATAATAGAGCGGGCAAATAGCGGTTTTAAAAAGGAAAAAATTGGCACATCAATTTTTTCTTCGGGAATGTGTTCGGATGGACCCTCTGAACCACCAAAAAAAAGCCGACTCTCCTATCCCTGGAGGAAAATTTTTTAGGGGGCTGAAACCGGTTCCGATTCACGTTTTTTGCGTTTTACTCCGTAAATATTAGGTTTTTGAGAAAAACTACCATGAAGAAAAATGTTCCCCTTTCAATTCTCGACAATTTGATGCTACGCTCGATATCCATTGCTCAAGGGGGGTGTCCAAAAAAAGGGGTGAAAAGAGTAGGTGTTTCAAAAAAGGTCAGTCCAATAAATTAATCAAAATTACCACTTAAAATCATTCGTTTTGGCTCAAATTTTTTTTACAAAGTCTACTCACCCAACTACTAATCAAACTATCGTTGGTTTGTCTTCAACCCTCCTCGGGGGTTCGTGAGGGTTGCTTGATTTTTCAAGTAACACACTACTGAATCATATATTTGAAAAACAAATCTGGACGTGCGATATATCGAATAGTATGTTTTCGAGGTCGCTGAATACGAATATGAACTCATTTTTTGCATACAACCCCTCAAAGCCCCTCTGTGCCCCAAAATGGGGGTCAAAATTTTGAAAAATCGTGAAAAGTCGAGTGATATATCGAATGGTACGTTTTCGAGGTCGCCGAGTGCGAATATGAACTTATTTTTAGGGTCCCACCCCCCAATGTCCCTCTGTGCCCCAAAATGAGGGTGAAAATTTTGAAAAATCGTGAAAAGTCGAGTAATATATCGAATTGCATGTTTTAAAAGTCGCTGAGCACGAATATGACCTTATTTTTTGGGCCCAACCCCGCACAGCTCCCAACTGCTCCCAAAAAATACCAAAATTTTGAAAAAATGTGAAAAGTCGAGTGACATATTGAATGGTATGTTTTCGAAATCACTTTTTTCCTGCTCTACTTACGATCCCTCAAAATCCCCTTACGCCCACTAAATAGGATAAAATTTCGAAAAGTCACCAAAACGCCCCCCAAATAGGATAAAATTTCGAAACGTCACCAAAAAACGTGTAATACGTCGAATAGTATGTTTTCAAGATCGCTGAATACGACTACAGACTCATTTTTATTATTTCACTCATTTTACTATTCGAACGTCTTATACTAACGCCACAAAATTATCCTCAATGTCTTTAGTAGGTAAAATGTCAATCTTCTTGTCTATCTCAGTGTTTTCATTTCGATTGTTTTCCTGTAAAGTTTTCGATTTCATTTTTTACAGTAGACTCCCAATTATCCGACTTTCAGGTTATCCGACTCACTTTTCGCATTATCCGACCCACCAAGGTCGGATAATCCAAAAAACATCTAATTTTTGATTTTGGAGTGTAAATAATGATGCAGGATTCAGCATTTTGTATTCTAACAGTGTTATTTTCCTTGAAATCGATCCAACTTATCTCAAAAAATTATAATTTGAGTCAGTATTTCATTGTCTTATGTACAAAAGTACGTTATTTTTGTTTATTAGATATTTTTTCGATTCTTTGTTCCTGTTTTGAGCCAAAACTTGATTTTCTGAATGAAAGCTTGTCGTCACAAGCTTATGCACTTCATTTTTACGCTTAAAACATCAATTTTGGATTATCCGACTTTTTTGATATCCGACCCACCTTACACCCCCGATTAGGTCGGATAATCGGGAGTCTACTGTATTGGCTACCAATCGAAAACAAAATGAAATCATTTTTTTTTTATGTAAGAAAACATCGAAAATTAGTAGTTCGTAGTTCGTGTTTTTTAAAAAAAAACATGCCATTCGATATATCAGTCGACTTTTCACGAGTTATCAAAATTTTGACCTTAATTTTGAGGCACAGAGGGGCTTTGCGGGGCTGTAGGCAAAAAATAAGTTCATATTCGTACTCAGCGATTTCGAAAACATACCATTCAATATGTCACTCGACTTTTCACATTTTTTCAAAATTTTGGTATTTTTTGGGGGCAGTTGGGAGCTGTGCGGGGTTGGGCCCAAAAAATAAGGTCATATTCGTGCTCAGCGACTTTTAAAACATGCAATTCGATATATCACTCGACTTTTCACGATTTTTCAAAATTTTCACCCTCATTTTGGGGCACAGAGGGACATTGGGGGGTGGGACCCTAAAAATAAGTTCATATTCGCACTCGGCGACCTCGAAAACGTACCATTCGATATATCACTCGACTTTTCACGATTTTTCAAAATTTTGACCCCCATTTTGGGGCACAGAGGGGCTTTGAGGGGTTGTATGCAAAAAATGAGTTCATATTCGTATTCAGCGACCTCGAAAACATACTATTCGATATATCGCACGTCCAGATTTGTTTTTCAAATATATGATTCAGTAGTGTGTTACTTGAAAAATCAAGCAACCCTCACGAACCCCCGAGGAGGGTTGAAGACAAACCAACGATAGTTTGATTAGTAGTTGGGTGAGTAGACTTTGTAAAAAAAATTTGAGCCAAAACGAATGATTTTAAGTGGTAATTTTGATTAATTTATTGGACTGACCTTTTTTGAAACACCTACTCTTTCCACCCCTTTTTTTGGACACCCCCCTTGAGCAATGGATATCGAGCGTAGCATCAAATTGTCGAGAATTGAAAGGGGAACATTTTTCGTCATGGTAGTTTTTCTCAAAAACCTAATATTTACGGAGTAAAACGCAAAAAACGTGAATCGGAACCGGTTTCAGCCCCCTAAAAAATTTTCCTCCAGGGATAGGAGAGTCGGCTTTTTTTTGGTGGTTCAGAGGGTCCATCCGAACACATTCCCGAAGAAAAAATTGATGTGCCAATTTTTTCCTTTTTGCCGCTGCTTTTTTACGTTATTTTCCCGCTCTAATAACCTGAAAGACGTGAGAAAAAATAGATTTCTGGATCAAGATCAACAAAACAAAAAATTTATAGTTTTGAGTTTCATGTTTGGATTTTTGAAAATTTGAGATCCCATGAAAGGTGTATATTAGAATTTTGATAAGATATAAATACAAAGTTAAAACACGGCGAAAAATGACCAAAAAAATGAACGTTTTTTGTAAGATTTAGATTTTTTTGAGCATGTTACTTACGCCGATTTTTGAGCTCCACAAAAAATATAGGTACCTACGTACATTATACCTGAGCGTGTAACTAAATTTCTGAAAAAATTTCGCAGCCCCCCTCCTCGTATTGTTTCTACGAATTTTTGAACTTTTCAACCCCGCTACCCCTTCAAAAACAACCCTCACAGTACGATGAAAATGGGAGCTCGACTCAAAACGTGATTTTTGTACCTAATAGTCCGGCATATGACAATAGGAGTAATTGCACCCCCCCGCCCGATCATCCGGGACAACTTTTTTCTTAAAGGGGACATCCTAAAGAACATTTTAAAGCAATCTTGCCAAACAAAAAGTTGGCCTTACTTACAAAATGGTGGCCATTTTGATTGACAGGTCAGCCGAAATCGCAGATTTTTGCGTTTCGACATAGGGCTTGCACGAAATTTTTCAAACTTTACAAAGGTAGATCGAAAGATCATGCAAAAATTTATCACCTGTCAAAATTTCAAGTGCTAAAGTGCGTTTTTCGATTTTTGGTGAATTTTTGAAAATCGAATTTAGGCCAAAAATGAGGGAAAAAATCAAAATTTTACCAAATTGACCAAGAAAGCTGAAATTTGAGACATACCCTATTTTCGACATGCCAAATCGATTGGAAACGGGTTCAACCCGTTTTGAGCAGTTCTGGAACCTCCGGCAGATTTTTGAAACTTGAAATTCCCACAAAATTCCATCAAATTGGAGTTGTAAAGCTAAAATTTATTCTAAAAACTAATTTCAATACGCTACGAAGTACTGCAGGTGAATTTCAAGTCGTTTTGGATCCTCCAGCGACTTTTTGAAAATTCCTGAAGCCTCCAGCAGATTTTTGAAACTTCAAATTTTCACAAAATTTCATCAAATGGAGATAGCCCAGGCAAATTGCAGAAAAAAATGGGCGAACCCAAACATAATTGCAAACAAAGGTTTTTTTGGTGAATATTGTCTAGGGTGGTGTGCTGAACAACATACTAAAAGTCCCTGCCCCTACCCCACGAGCTAACCCCCCCCCCCACAGTGGATCAAAGCCCCCCAAAATCAGTTTTTCATCAAGAACTCCTGAAATATTGAATTTTGAGTAAAATGAGCCCAGTGATCATTTCATCTCCTCCCCAATACCTATCAAATGAGCTATCGACCAACTCCCTAGCCTCAAGGGGGTGGCGCTACGACCCCTCAAAGTGATCTGATTTCAATAATTTTACATTTTATGATTTGGGACTTGTAACCTGTTCTAATTGATAAAATAAAGTCAAACTTGGGGAATGGGATTCTTTTGAGAGCTAGAGTTGACCTCTGGAATGGGGAGGGTCAAAGTTGAAAATTACAGAAAGGTCATTTTTTGGAGGGGCATAAATGACCACAAATGGATGAAAAGGATCCAAAATCATACCATCGGACAGTACCCTATCTGTGATCAACATATCCAAATTTTAGCTTCCTAGGTCATCCCCACTCCTTTTAAGATGAAAAAAACCGAAAATATGGGCAAAATAAGGGGATTTTTAGCTTAATTCCGTTTTAAATGAGATGGGGATGACCTAGGAAGCTGAAATTTGGATATGTTGATCACAGATAGGGTACTGTCCGATGGTATGATTTTGGACCCTTTTCATCCATTTGGGGTCATGTTATGCCCCTCCAAAAAATGACCTTTCTGTAATTTTCAACTTTGAACCTCCCCACTCCAGAGGTCAACTCTAGCTCTCAAAAGAATCCCGTTCCCCAAGTTTGACTTAATTTTATCAATTAGAACAGGTTACAAGTCCCAAATCATAAAATGTAAAATTATTGAAATCAGATCACTTTGAGGGGTCGTAGCGCCACCCCCTTGAGGCTAGGGAGTTGGTCGATAGCTCATTTGATAGGTATTGGGGAAGAGATGAAATGATCACTGGGCTCATTTTACTCAAAATTCAATATTTCAGGAGTTCTTGATGAAAAACTGATTTTGGGGGGCTTTGATCCACTGTGGGAGGGGGGGGGGGGGTTAGCTCGTGGGGTAGGGGCGGGGACTTTTAGTATGTTGTTCAGCACACCACCCTAGACAATATTCACCAAAAAACCCTTTGTTTGTAATTATGTTTGGGTCAAATTGCATATTCACTGCGCTAAGATGAAAAGCTGAAATTTACTCTACACTCTAATTTTAACACCCTCTAAAAACGACTTCTGATGGATTTGAAGTCATTTTAGAGCCTCCAACGACTTTTTTGAAAATTACTGGCTCCTCCACTAGATTTTTGAAACTTGAAATTTCCCCAAAATTTCATCAAACTAAGATGGAGAGTCGAAATTCATTCTGCAAACTAATTTAAATACTCTACGAAGTTGACTGCTGGTGAATTTCAAGTCGTTTTGGAGCCTCCGGCAACTTTTTGAAAAGTTGTACGACGTTTTCTTGGAAAATTGAAATTTCCTAAAAGTAGCTGGAAGCTTCAAAACTATTTGAAACCACCATGTAGTCTGCCAAGTAAATTTCAGCTTGCCAACTCCATTTGATGAATTAATGTTGGGGAAATTTTAAGTTTCAAAAATCTACTGGAGGCTCCAGTAATTTTCAAAAAAGCCGCTGGAGGCCCTAAAATGACTTGAACCCACTTGAAGTCGTCTTCAGAGGGTGTTAAAATTGGAGTGTAGAGTAAATTTCAGTTCTCTATCTCCATTTCATGTTTCAAAAATCTACTGGAGGCTCCAGTAATTCTCAAAAAAGTCGTTGGAGGCTCTAAAATGACTTGAAATCCACCAGAAGTCGTTTTCAGAGGGTGTTAAAATGAGAGTGTAGAGTAAATTTCAGCTTTCCATCTCCATTTGATGAAATTTTGTGAAAATTTGAAGTTTCAAAAATCTGCTGGAGGATCCAAAACGACTTGAAGTTCACCTGCAGTACTTCGTAGCGTATTGAAATTAGTTTTTAGAATCAATTTTAGCTTTACAACTCCAATTTGATGGAATTTTGTGGGAATTTCGAGTTTCAAAAATCTGCTGGAGGCTCCACAACTGCTCAAAACGGGTTGAAACCGTTTCCAATCGATTTGGCATGTCGAAAATAGGGTATATCCCAAATTTCAGCTTTCTCGGTCAATTTGGTAAAATTTTGATTTTTTCCCTCCTGTTTGGCCTAAATTCGATATTCAAAAATTCACCAAAAATCGAAAAACGCACTTCAGCACTTGAAATTTTGACAGGTGATAAATGTTTGCATGATCTTTCGATCTACCTTTGTAAAGTTCGAAAAAGTTCGTGCAATGTTTCTTAGGATGTCCCCTTTAAGAAAAAAGTTGTCCCGGATGATCGGGCGGGGGGGTGCAATTACTCCTATTGTCATATGCCGGACTATAACTGGTTGGTGTTGGTTCGCAAATATCCTACGTTGACTTCAATGTGAATCATTCATTCGCTTGTAGATACCTAATTCATTTTTAATTTGAATCTCATGGATTCGCATATGCCTTAATTTTAGGTCATGAATCGTGAATTAATACCACAAAAAACCCATTTAGAACAATAGGCTGGTTCAAAAACGTCCTACGTGCCTAACTATTTTGTTCCAAAGTTGACTTCTTCGCAATACTTACTCTCATTTCTAATAACGTATCACTTTATTTGTAGTTGTAAATGATTGTTACTACGGTTGAATTTCTCGTCCATATCTGCCTATTATTTACAAACACTTTATACTCTGAAGGCAATAAATTATCTAATATAAATTTCAGCCAATGCATGTCCATGTCCAATCAAAATACATGCAAATTTTATACATATAGAAACAATAATGTCTTTTAAAGAGTATTTTTACTCATCTATGGGTTTTTACTGAAAGATAAATAACAATCGTAATAGATTCAAAGTTCCCATTCATCGAGCAGCTCACATTCATCATTCATTATAAATGTTCTCGTGCATTTAATAAGTAGTCGAGTAGGTACCTAGCTGACGTTCATTTTTAACAACGTTTTCGTACCTTGAATTCAATATGAAAAGTGTTTTGTGGATTGTATTGTTTTTGAAAGTTTTAATTAGTTTATCTCAATCGCAGAATATTCCAGATACGGATCAAAAGGTTGGTAAAATAATTAAATATTCATAGCTGCGTGTAATTATAAATTTTCTTACTTGAGTTGAAATTTAAACCAATTGAATGGTTTCTTCTTTTTGATAAATTTATTCCATAGACGGTTCAAAATGGGCTGCTGAGTTTCGGAATTAAACTGAATTCCATTCTGTTGGAAAATAATCCTGAAAACAAAAATATTTTGTTTTCTCCGTACAACCTTTACACAGCACTAGCTCTAGTTCATCTCGGTAGCAATGGAACTACACGTGATACAATTTCCAATGTTTTGAACATCCCCATCACTTTTTCGTAAGTATTACCTACCTACCTACCTATACTCTTGTACTTTTTTCAAAAAATCTATGCCTTCGTTTGATTCCATAACAGCAATAAATTAGTTTTACTCGTATATTTATTGTGCATTTCACAGGCCAGAAAGTTTACAAGAAGTATTGCAAAACTTCTCAACAGTGTTGCAAATGGATACGAGTTTTACTTATATGGAAACATCAACTGTAAAACTATCTGATTTGAAACTGGCCAATGGAATTTTCGTTCAAAATGAATACATGCTGAAGAAAAAATACGTTGAAGATGTCCAGTTATATCACAAGAGTGATATTTTCAATGTTGATTTCGCCAGCAAGGGAGAAGAAACGAAAAATACGATTAATAAGTAAGTATCTCGAGTACAATATGCATAGGTGCCTGTGCAATTATCATCATTAAATTAGTATATGTAGATAGATGATACACGAGTCGTCAATTACATAGTTAAAATTGAATTGTTTAATTCGCAGGTACATCAGTAATAAGACTGAAAACAGGATACCTCGATTACTCGAACAACCTCTACCAAAAGACAGCTTAGTGGTCTTGACTACCTGCTTGTATTTTAAATCAGTCTGGCAAAAGAAATTCATTCGTCGACTAACTAAAGCGTAAGAGTCGAATCTGAATTCATTTCAACCTCTTGAAAGTTTATACTGTTTATTCATTCGCTTATATGTTCTATATTTTTCCCCATCACAGGGAAACGTTCCGAACAGAAAAAGGCAATATTACAGTACAAATGATGCACAGTTTATTTAGCACAGGATACGCCGAAGTACCATCACTAGGCGTACAAGTTGTCAATTTGGGATTTATCGATGCCGCATTTTCCATGTTTGTTGGGCTGCCTGATGAAAATCAATCGCTAAAAAATATTTTACGTAATTTGACCTCCGATCACATCCGCACAATAATTGATGAAGCCGCCCGACACATTGATTATTACGAGATAGATTTAAAATTGCCAAAAACGGCTTTCAAATGGTTTCAATCTGTTAAAAACGAGCTTATCAAACTCGGACTCAAAAAAGATATTTGGGAGTCGCCTGATTTGAGTAATATGATCGACCAGAGTAATATAAAAATTAGTGACATAGGTCACGGCACTGATATTACAATTAACGAAAATGGCACCGAAGTTAGTGCCGTTTCGATCTATGTACCCGTATTCTTAATGAGTAAGACCGTAAAGACATTCCATGCGAATAGGCCTTTCTTCTTTTTCATTTATAATCATAATATTCACACGATCATGTTCTTTGGTACAGTGTTTGATCCGAATAGTACTAAATAGCACTTCTTTGAAGAGGGCATGTAGGTTCCTAATAATTTTTTTTTGTTGAAATATTTTATTGTACCTACCTAGTTATTGGTGGATTATTAATTATTTTTAAAAATACCTAATAATTATGTAACTAGGTTAACCATCGTTTTAATAAAGAGAATATAATATTATTGAAATTTTTTAATGCCAGCTTCCAACTTTTCATTTCAAAATGAAATTCCGCAACGTTGTCGTGGAAAAAAAGTGGCGACGCGCTTGGCCAGGGAAATTTTTTTATTCGTGACCATCGAAAGTCGAAATTATTTTGGAAATTTTTCAAAATGAAACGAAAAATTCGATTTGGCAACGCTTCCTATGCATAAAATAACAACGTGTACTAATTCGTTCAAAATAAATTCACAATATCTATATTATTCTATTTTTTGTTCGCGAACAAATCATAATTTTATACACTTTTTTCAATGAAAATCACCCATTACTTACAATGCATCTCGGATTTTCGGAAGCTATAGCCTAAGTTGAAAATTCCGGTTCGAATCCCTGTTTCCCGCCAAAGGAGTAAAATTGAAAAAATTCCAGAGTCGATAACTGGCAACGTCGCGTATTGCACATCACTTTTCCGAGTTTTCCACGTCCTATGCGGATTACTTGTTTTTACAGTTCTAGAATAATCGTATTGTAGAGCGTTTGTTGAATTTCAGGGAATTCAAAATTAAATCTAGTTTGTTATTTACTGTCGCAATTACATTTTTATAAGCTTGTTAATATTCTACAAAATGGATTTACCATATCGGGCGGAATACGCTAAGAGTGGTCGTTCTTCTTGTAGAGGATGCAAGACTCTTATAGCTAACGACACATTGAGATTAGCTGCTGTGGTTCAGGTAATATATTTACTTTTTACTCGTGCATTTAATCTATACCTAATAAGTAACTAAACTTGATTAATTGTGCCTATTGACGAATGCTCTTTTGGGCATTTTTTCGCACATGATTGGAGCAAAAAGCGAAATTCTCGCTACGCTGATAGTTCAATTTTTGAGAATTTCGAGAAACTTTCAACATAAAATTTGCGCCTCCAATTTCAGAAATAGGCAATTTTGTCAAAGAACCTTTTTCCTTCGCCTTAAAAAATGATACCAAAATCCAGGGTCAAAAACCGAATTTTCAAAAATCCATACACCCCTGCCCCTTCAATTTCTAAGTATGGCTCATTGCAGAAAAACTGAATATCAGCTGCAAGTTGCTCTTTCATGTCTCTACCCTCATGAGGTCTAATTCAGTTGGGAGATAGCGGAATGTAAAAGATTCGCGATAGCTTTGTTAGCGGCGTCAGCAAATAGTCAAAAATTCGCGATCGCCAATCTTATTTTTTTTTTAAAAACTGATTTAACGAAAAAATTATCTTGCAGCGATGCGCTACGTGTAAGTATTAATCACAAATATTCGCCAAAATTTGAAATGCACGGTGATGTCAGCATCCGGCTGGTCGCTGGTCGCTGGTGTTACTGATAATCTAAAATTATTTCGCAATTTTGAACTGATAGAACTGCGATTACCTAGCTGACCAGTCACTTGTAAAACAAATGTCCAGTTGTCTATTGAAATGATAAACGCGAGTTGTGTGTACCTCTATGTGATGTGTACTAGAAATGATTTTTTAAAACATGTAGAGCCTTAAATGTGCCCAAAGCGATTCTTTGAAGGTAAGGGCACCAAATGAGAACCACTTTTTTTTTTGCAGGATTGTCATTCAAAAACTAATGGGGGTAGAGTATCAAAATTACAGTTTGAGATTTTGGATGCCTAATATGGACCACCTACATATAAAATCTTGAAATAAACATACTTTCACATTTTTCAAAACGACATATTTTTATTTGTAGAAATGAACCAAAAAACGTATTCTTATAGCAGTGCAGGTTAATTTTGAATATTTTTTTTAAATTGTTGAATGAGGAGTGTCAAAATGACAGTTCAAAATTTTGGATGCCTAATATGGACCACCAAAAGAATTTCACATCATATTTATTTGTAGATATGAACAAAAAAAAGTATTTCAAGCATTCCCCTTTTCAGCGGCTGTAATAAGTGATGAAAATGAGGAAAAAATTCAAGCGCACCCCATTAAAAAAAAACTTTCCAATAAAAATTTCTGTACACACCCTCATTTTTAGCAAAAACTGATCACTCCAGCAGAAACTACGTCCTTTTTTGATACAGTGGAGTCTCGATAACTCAAACTCCGTTAACTCGAAAACTCCGGTAACTCGAAGCAAAGTCTGTTTCCCTTCAACTCCGCATAAGACTCAATGTACAATTCACTTCATTACCTCAAAATGAAAGTCCAATTTTTGAAGAATATAGAAAAAACCTCTGTAAGTTGAACGTTGTCAACGTTTTGCCTCTAAGAACTTGAATTTCTTGTTGAAAAAACTTGTAAATTCGAATCTCATTGATGCAAACCTCTTTTACAAACACATCAGAGTTACCACTCAAATACACAGGTATAATACGTTTTCCACTTCATTCCATGGTAAAAAAAAACATTCATCTAATTCAAACTTTGCTAACTCAACATATGTATACCAAAAACAAAGCTCTATAACTCAAACTCCGATGACATGAAAAATCTGATAGCTCGAAGTCAACTCCTCCTCCCTTCAGCTTCAAGTTATCGAGACTCCACTGTATCAAGTATAAACATCAATAACATTTAGAAAATCACACCACATTCCTATATATTTCAACAAAAGTTGAAAAATATACTAAAAAAAATTTTCAGTGTCTCAAAACAGTTTTTTGTAAATTTCTTTGCGAGTTTTGACTTTACAGTTGTAATTTTTGTCTCATTCGCCTTTTTGGAGAAAAATACATCGGAAACATTTTTTCCTGACAGATTGCGCTAATTACTGACAAGAACAAGAACTGGCGCTGCTCCATATTGCGGACTAGTCCATACTCCATAATTGGTGCCCTTACCTAATTTCATCAATGCCATAAAACATTTTGTTTTCTTTTTTAAACAAAATCACATTTTTCATATGTTTACTGAAATAGTTTTAAACACTAAAACAGAAATTTTGATTCTGAAAAATTGGTCATCATAGTTGTGGATGTAAATTCTGAGCATCAAGTTTTGAATCTACTTATTGTCAAGGTGGTATGTCAAGGTATTGGAAATAATAAGAAAATTTTCATAACTCTAGTTTCTTTTTTGGACAGAAGATTCCCACTAAATAAATATAACCAATTGATCATTTCCTCATCATTATGATAGAAAAAAGTATAGTGGATGTAAATGTCAACGTCGACCAATTTGGTATGGACAATTTAGAGCATCGAATCCCATACAACAATGACCATGCTAATTTCGATGTGAATGTCGACCCATACACATCCGTCACTTTTGGATGCCACATGTCAATGTGAATTTCGACTCTGTGTCGAGCTAACTGTCAATGTGATTGTCAACTGATGTTGATCTGCATTTGTGTCGACAATTGGCTCAACACAGGGTCGAAATTCACATCGACATGGGGCATCCAAAAGTGACGGATGTGGATGGATCGACATTCACATCGAAATTTATGTCGACCTCCTGCTTCTTATAATTATAAAATTTAAGTTTCGAAATTTTAAATTTTTTTTTCAAAAATGATTTCCTCTGATGTGGCTATTACTCATGCCAAATACTATCAACTGACAATACTGGCAACTCCATTTAAAATACATTGAGCGTTTTTGTCGCAGTAATAGCGCAATCTGAAGGGCCTGGGTAAAAACTAACTCTTATCAAAAATGCCCTGATTGGTTGGTTTATAACTGGTTTGAATCTCGTGCGTTCGCGAAATTTGAATAAGCAAATCAGATGCTTGGGGTAGTTGTGCTCATCGACCTTTTAGTTAACCTAGATGGCTACTCTAATGCAAACTAAGGCCACTGGTTATGTCACCAACTCTGTGGATTTCAAATTAGAAACAAACGCATCTGCGCATGTCTCAGGAATTAATGCTTGTGAACAGTAAACGGAAACACCACCAGCACCCCCACTTCCACCACTAATCCACTGACAACAAAATACACACACCCATTTCCTGAGACATGCGCAGATGCGTTTGTTTCTAATTTGAAATCCATAGAGTTGGCGACATAACCAGTGGGATAATTTTGCGTATGAGTAGCCGTCTAGGTTAACTGAAAGGCAGTGTTGGCCATAACGATATTTTTTTTCGTTACGTTATTTCGTTACGTTACAAAATTTATATTTTTTTAGTTACGTTTTTCGTTATGGTATTTTGTAACGAAAAAATTGCTGTAACAGTATTTTTCGATACACCTGTATTTACATTTTTTCGTTACGTTATTTTCGTTATTTCCGTTACAATTTTTTCGTTACAGAAGTGTTTTTTCAACGTATATTTTGATGTAAAATGCATTTGTGGCGGAAAAAATGTGACAAAAATAACGAAAATAACGTTACAAGAAGGTTCAAAATACCAGTGTAACGAAAAATATAGCGTTACAGCACTCAAAATCAGACAAATGAAAACACTGAAAACTCATTTTAGTCATTTTTTTTGACTTCACTTCAAATTTTCATAGCTAGAGCTACACAAATCAGAGTTTTTCAAGGGTTTGTTTTGTAATTTGTAACTAAAAAAATAACGAAAAAGGTAACAAAATTTTTCCGTTTTTTGTTACGTTACTTTCAGAAAAATATCGTTACGTTACGTTTCAGTTACACAACATCACATGATTAAAATAACGTTTTCGTTACAGTTCCGTTACCTGTAACGAAAAAAATTTCGTTATTTTCGTTTTTCGTTACAGTTACCGTTACGGGACGCCAACACTGCTAAAAGGTCGATGGTTGTGGTAAGATTTAGTTTCACCCTAGGCTGCTAGGAGGCTAAAACATCATTTTTTGATGGAGTTGCCAGTATTGTCAGTTGATAGTATTTGCTCATGCTGAAAACAGCATCAATGCAAAATCCACTTCCAAAGAAATACAGACGAAAAGTCTGTATAATCAAAAAGTTGAACAGAATCCTTATATCAAAGATGGTGCAATACTTTATCTGTGAGTACTAAACTAATCCATTTTCATGTGTCGACATGTCAATGTTTTTCCTCACTGAACAAGATCATATTTTTGAATGTTTACCTACCTACTAAACTTTTAAACGCTGAAACAGAAATTTTAATTCTGAAAAATTAGTCAACATGGTTGTAGATGTAAATTTCAAGCATCAAATTTTACATCTACATGTCGAGATGGCATGTCGAGGTATCAGAAATAATGAGAAAATTTCAAAATGTTTTTGAATCCTGGTTCTTACAGACAGAAGATTCCTACTAAATAACTAATTAATCATTTTCCCATCATTATGATGAAAAAAAAACATGTAGTTGATGTAAATGCCGACTTCAACCACTGTTGTACAGGTTAGTTTAGTACTCTTGAATAAAGTAGGTATTGCACTTTTTTCTATATAAAGAGTAGTTCATGTTCAACACGTAATTTGTCTTTCTGTATGTACCTACCTCTCAGAAGTGGTCTCTGAGTGAATGCTGCTTTCAGCAAGAGCAATGGCCCACTTTGAGAAAATCATTCTTGGGAAAAATTTCTAATTTTGAAACTAAAATTTTATAGCATTACATAGCAGTAGGTCGACGTATAAATTTCAATGCCAATGTTTATCCATCCACATCTGTCATATTTGAATCACACATGTCAATGTAAATTTTGATCCCATGTCAAGCCAATTGTTGATATGAATGCTCATCATTTCATCAACATTGATGATACATGAGGGATGCCAAAACCAAAAGTGATGGATATGGATGGGTCGACATTTACATCAAAATTAGCATAGTCATCGGTGTACGGGTTTTTACCCTTGAATGATGCAACCTGCTCATACGAGTGGAGATTCAGGCTGGGGGGAGGGGTTTATCATCTTAATGTATCACCCTGCTTGGGGGTATTGTAACAATAACAGTTGCCTAATCCTGAGAGTAAGAGCATGCCATTGCACCTTGTCCATTTGGAAAATCTGAGACCGCTTGCTTGGCAAATGAAGTCAGTCTACCAGGTCAATGATCATCCCCTTGCACTCAACTGGCTCATTATACTCTGCCTTACTCAAAGATTGTCTCCAAGGCATCGGCTCTCGTGACCCGTCTGAAGTACTTGAGTAGGTATCTGGCCAAGAACCACTGCAGTGATAGCTGGCAAAAAAAAAAGAAGAGGACTTCTTGAGACTGTTACATCAGCGAATTCGCATATTGCGGAATATTGTCGATAGGTGTAGAACTGTTTATTCATCACCTCATTATATTTTATTGCAGGCGCCCATGTTTGATGGAAAAGTTACGTATTGGTACCACGTTTCTTGTTTCTTCGTTAAACAGCGTGTGAAAAGTGTTGGAGATGTATCGAATTTCGATTCACTGAGATGGGCGGACCAACAATTAATCAGGTCTAAAGTGGCTGAAGGTATGTTGGCAATGATCTATACTTATGATGATTGATGGTAGTGATTTGAATAAATTCAATTTCAGGACCTTGTGGATCAACAAGTGGAGTCAGTAATGGAACGTATGCTACGGGAAGTGAGAAAACAGCATCTAAATGGAAAGGAAAATGTAGTTTGGCAGATTTTTCTGTCCAATACTCAAAGTCTAGTCGTGCTACTTGTCGTGCTTGTGAAAACAAAATTATCAAAGTAAATACCTACGCCCTTGTACGTTCTTTTTGTAATCTTTGAATTGTTTCACAACATAGAGTTCTTTATAGCAAGAAATCAGGGTATCTAAAAAAGACTTCGATAGTGATGAAGGAAGACGTTTTGGTGGTATTGATTTATGGCACCATTTGGAATGTTTCTCAAAAGTTAGACAAGATTTTGAATTTTGGGATTCTGGGGGAAAACTTCCTGGTTTTGAAATGTTAGAAAAAGAAGATCAGGATCAAGTCAAGAAAATGTTACCTCAACTGAAATCGTCAGTAAAATATTACCGGACTCAATCCACGTTATTCATTTTGAAATTTAATTCGTCGTTTCACATCTTTTAGAGTTGGAGTTGGAAAAGAAAAATCTCATGTCAACAGAGCAGAACTGCCCAACACATCAAAAACTAGAGTTGATATCGACAGAGCAAAACCGTCCTACAACCCACAAATTAGAGTTGATTTTGACAGAGCAAAACCATCCTACAAACCAAGAATTAAAGATGATGATGTTATGAGAGAACAGAATGAAATGATGTTTCGTTACCGCGATCATTTGAAATTACTAAAAAAGAAACATTTGGCTGATTTACTGGAATATAACAATCAAGAAGCTATTGCTGGGAGTGCCGAAAGTGTAAGTAACCTGAAGTTTTAAATGGGTGCTGTATAGTTTTTGATTCATTATAGGTAATATGATTGTTATTCCAGATTCATGATAGATTAGCTGATGCGATGACATTCGGAGCATTACTTCCTTGCGAAGAATGCGGACACAGTCAAATAGTGTTTCGTTCTGGTGTTGGATATTTATGTTTTGCCAATAAGAACGAATGGGTCAAGTGTGAAGCAGTTACAGATGACCCCAAACGAACACCTTTTCTAGTGCCAGACTACTTGAAAGACTTTGCATTTTTGTGAGGCCTTCGCGGTTTTTACCTGATTTTAAATCGAGTATTCGATCTTAATTAAATATTGATCTTTTTCAGAGCGTCGTACAAATGTAAACCTCAGAAAAGAATTTTCCAATCTAATCAACCTACTGTGTCCAATGCCAGTGTACTCAGCGCCGGCACTTATGCTGGCAAGAGCGTGAAAAGTGAACCATCCACGTCAGGGTGAATAATAATATTTTTTATTCTTTATCGAAATCTCGTATCATTTCACGCAAATCGCGTATTCGATCTCATTAAATAATTGTTCTTTTTCAGAGTGTCTTACAAATATCAACATCAGAAAAGAATTTTCCAATCTAATCAACCTACTGTGTCAAATGCCAGAGTACTCAGCACCGGCACTTATGCTGGCAAAAGTGTGAAAAGTGAACCATCCACATCAGGGTGAATAATAATTTTTTTAATCTTTATCGAAATCTTGTATTAGGTATTTTATACTTACACAATAAAATATGCTTTTGTTTTCACAGACTGAAAGTGATTCGCGATCGTGATTTACCACTGAAGAATATGGAAGTATCTTCAATTGGAAGATTACCGTTGACTAAGGAAGAATTGAAGTTGAAAGTTACGAAATTAGGTGGAAAGTGGACTACTACAATTACCAATCGAACAACAGTCATTATTGCTCGACCAGGTAATATTGCGATTTTTGTTGTACGTTGTGATTACCTATCGCCGAGTGGAAGAATGAATTTCGCTTTTGCAGATCTAAAAGGCTCAGCGATAAATTTAAAACTTGCCGAAGAAAATGGAATTCAATTAGTTCCCATCGAATTTCTAGAAGAATGTGAGAAACCCGGAGCAAATGTTATTTCGATTATCAACAGGATGAATTTAGCGACATGGGGTTCCGATGTAATTTTATTTATTACCTATCATTAAAATTTGTATTTTAATTACCTATTGTTTTTCTCAACATTCCTACTATTTATTTTTTCAGCCTTCCAATCGTATGAATTTCAATGCAGTCGACTCGAAATCTAAATCAAAATCTTTCGGTTTTACTGGTACGTAAGATTATCCTAATATGAGACATTTCATTATCTGATTCTTATAACCAGCTGAGGAGTGGCGAAGTAATGCGTCGAGGGGGTACGGGGAGGGGGTGAGCATGAAATTTTCCCAACTGTTTACCCCAGACACCCCTTCTGCCCTTCCACTTCCAGTATTTTTCACGCTAATTAGCCGGATGTGGTTCGAACAAATTTTCATTTTGGAAGGCGGAGTTGGAAACCAAAAATGTTGAATAATTTTAAATGTTCAAAAACGATGCCTTAAAATACTTACCTAGGTACTTGACAAAAGATTTGGATTGATCTGTATATTGCAAGGTTAGTAGTGAAATCTAAAATCCAAAATTCGCAATTTTTTGTGCTTTTTGAGGGGGGGGGGGTAGCCTTTGAAAATCAAATATAAGAAGAGAAAAATCCATTCGCTAGAGTGAAAGCTTCAGAAAGGGGCCTTTCATGTATAAGATTGTGAAAGTGGCACTTTTTCCAATTTTGACGAAATTCACCCAAAATGTTACTTTCGATGTAAAACCATCCCAAAAAATTTTTGAGCCCACTCCCCCCCCACTCCGCAACTGACCCTGAGAAATGTGCACTACGTGCTCAAAATTCAAAATTCTCGTTCTCAGGTGGGGGTGATCTAAACACAAGGGTCATGCTCAATTTTATCTCCAAAAAAGTAATTTTGTAACTTATTAAAAAGCTCGAAAAGTTAACCAAAAAAGTAATTGGAAAGTAAATCGAAAATTAGCCAAAAAAAAGAGACAAAACGTGAGCAAAACATTTTAATGAACTGTTTCGAAACTTTCTGATGAAAAGTCGAGACTTTTTGACAATTTTTTGGCAGCGAAGTAAGGATTTTGGCAATTTTCGACGAAAAAGGCAATTCTTGGAAAAATAAAACGAGACTGAAAAATTTAAACAAAAGAAATGATTTTCTAACAGTTTCCGGCAAAAAAGCGAGATTCTTGGACAATATTTTTAAAAAAAGAAAAAAATCAAAGTTTTCTGAAAAAACTACTATTTTTAGACATTTTGTTAAAAAGCAAGGATTTTTTTACAATTTTTCACAAACAGCAGGATTTTGATAATTTTAGCAAAAAGATTTTTGTGAGAATTTTTGGCTAAAAGAGATACCTACCTACCTACTTTGCCATCGTAAATCGGACTTTCACGTAATTTTGAAGAAAAAATATTTTTAAGGAAAAATTTAATAATTTTGGTGAAAATCATCAATTTTTGAAAATCATGAATTGAGTAGATATTTTTGTAAGTGAGATTTTTCACTTCGTAACTTATGGCAAATTCAACATGAAAAAATCGAGATTTTTCAACTGCAAAAAACGAGAATTTTGACAATTTTAAGCAAGCACGCATTTTCAGCAATTTATTGGTCAAAAATTGTACTTTTTCGCAATCTTGGTTGAAAATGGGAGATGTTTCTTGGTCATTGAAATTTTAATTTTCAGGAATAAGGATTTTTATTTTCTCTTGTCCAGTCGGCAATACTAAGAACATATCTGAATTCCCTTCTTGTCCCAATACTCCAGGAACTTCATCCCCTCGTCATCAATTGTCCGGTCGAGTTTGTCTGCGTCAAAGTCACCATATAATTGACACCTGAAAAGGTGTCTGTCATCTTGTACCTCGCCACATTCGCACAGATCGTCATCAGCCAAGTGCCATCTGTGTAGGTTGGATTTTGAGCGTGTTGTTCCGCTTCTAATTCTATTCAGCGTTTTCCAGAGGCTGTACTTCTGTTGGTTGCCTTAGGGCAATGATTTCCTCATAGTATTGCTACTTAATGCTGTGTTCCAGATTTGACATCGTTCAACTTCGGCAGGAGCACTCAATTCATTCACTGTTCTCAGGAAACTGTGTCTAGATTTTAGTCTGTTCTCTAGTAATTTGTTATAGCCATGCATGGGGTGTAGGGGGTTGTGTGTTGCTTTAATTTTTTCTGCTCTGGCAGCCACCTCCCTACGCACTTCCGGTAGTGCAATCCCTGCGAGACAATGCAGAGCTGTGAGTAGAGTTGGTCTAAGGCATCCTGTCACAAATCAGCAGGCTTCATTCAGGGGCACATCTACTTTTTTAGCATGTGCTGATCGTCCCCATGCTGGGCAAGCATATTCTGCAGCAACTGAGTACAGAGGCGGATCGAAGTCATTTTATTTGGGGGGGTGTATCATGTCATTTTGCCGACAAAAATTGTGATTTTGCCGACAAAAATCAAAATTTCAACGTGCTGAATACCAGTAGCGTATGCTGAAATCATTGGGGACAGGGTTACTTTCATTTTTGATGGAGGGGGAGCAAAACCACATTTTTGGACATAAAAATTTGGAATTTTGGATATTTTTCTGAAAACTTTTCAAACGAATTATCAATTTATTGAAAAGAAGGTAAAATTACTGCTCGAGCAAAGCGAGAGCGAAGCGAGAGCGACATTTATTTTCAAAAATTGGTCCAAAAAATGAAAAAACAGTCATTTTTGTATGTTTTTGAACAGTTAGTTGGCTCTCTTCAGAGAAAATGAAAAATTCGTACTTTTCAAATACATATGTAGTTTGAGTATTTCTACGAGCATTTCAAGAATTTTCTTTTTAATTTTTGAGTTCACGTCAATTTTAATGAAGGAATTTGTTTTTTTTGATCTCAATATTTTTCAAATTCAATCACAGATTTCGTGAAATTGTGAGTTTGAAAATGGCCCGAGCGAAGCGAGCGCAAAAGCTGTTGAAAATTTGTAGTTTCAAGAAGCAAAACAGCAGTAATTTTGATGTGAAAGGTTCGTTTGAGAAATAGAAAACAACAGCAAACGCTTTTTAAAGAATTGAGAATTTTTGAGGATAGTTTGCTGATTTTGTCGCATTGTTTTGTCGGCAAATTAACGATTTGATTTTGCCGACAAACTGACGATTTTGCCGACAAATTCCGAATTTCCAAATTATTGGGGGGGTGTGTATACCCCCTATACCCCCCCTTAAAGCCGCCCCTGACTGAGTAACACAGCGCTAGTGCTGATGTGCGCAGGACCTGTGGTTTAGCTCCCCATCTGCTACCTACCAGCTTTCGAATCAGATTTGTTCTAGCAGCCACTTTCATTTTGGGTTTTTTCACAGTGTTGCTGGTAGGTGAGTGATCTATCCAGTGTCACTCCTAGATATTTGGGGTGGTCATTGTGATTCAGTGCAGTGTTTCCCCATTGGATGTTGAGCTGTTTCTTGGCCTCACAGTTTCGCAGGTGAAACAAACAGGTTTCTGTCTTGGATGGATTTGGCCTGAGGTGGCTGGCTTTATAGTATCCGTCAAGTTCTTCTATTGCCTGATTCAGTGTCTCTTCCACCTCTACAAATGTGTCACACTGTGCTGTGAGTGCAAAGTTGTCTGCATAAAGGAAGTGACGTGCAGGTCCTCTAATTGGTTGGTCATTGGTGTAGATATTAAAAAGGATGGGTGACAGGCAGGGATGGAAGAACAAGGAATTTTGTTCTTCGTTCTTCGTTCTTTTGTTCCTGAAATGAATTTTCACAATGTGTTCTTTCTTTCGTTCTTTCTCAAAAGTCAGAAATTTTGTTAGTTCTTTTGTTCATTCGTTCTCTCGTTCTTTGATTTTTTGGTTCTCCATTCCCAGTGTTCTTGTTCTCGTAATTTTCAAATTTTTTTTGCATACATGCCAAATTGTGGCACTTTTTTCTCAAATTTTGACCCAAAATGTTCGAAAAATGGATAAAAAAATGGAAAAAACACCGAAAACATAGTGAAAAAAAGAAGAATGGGAACAAGATAAAAAATCAGAAGAACGGTTCTTGTTCTTCTGTTTTTCAAAGACGAATAAAAATTTCCGTTCTTTGTTCTCAATGTTCTTCACTGGGATTTTTCCAGGTGTTCGTTCTTTCGCTCACTCGTTCTTTCAAAAATTGGTTGTTCTTTTGTTCTTTCCTGTTCGTTCTTCCATCCCTGGTGACAGGACACTTCCCTGTGGCAAGCCATTCTTTTGACTTCTCCAAGTGCTGTTCTTTCCATCTAAAGTCACATAGAACCTTTGGTCTTTAAGCAGTATCGTGATATTTCTGTAAATTTGTAGTCCCTGGTTAGTTCATAAATCTTGTACCAAAGTAACTGATGACACACTGTGTCAAATGCTGCAGTGAGGTCCACAAACACAGCACCAGTGACCTTGCACTGTTCAAAACCATCCTCAATGTGCTGTGTTAAGCTCAGGACCTGACCAGTACAAGATTTCCCAGGTCTGAAACTTGCCTGCTGACTGATTAGGTTCTTGTCAATATACTCAGCTATTCGATTTAGGACCACTTGCTCAAATATCTTACACACGTGATATAGTAGCGATATAGGGCGGTAACTTTTAGGGTCGTTTGGGTCTTTTCCTGGCTTCTGGATAGCAATGACATAGGCCTGCCTCCATGATTGGCTACTTCTTGAATTTTTTTGCGGAAAGTTGACAATTTTTGGCAAGAAATGAGACTGTTTGGAAATTTTGGCGAAAGGTTAAATTTTTATTTTTTCAAGGTGGCAAGTACCAGTCAAATCTTCCATCCAAGGTGAAGCTCAAAGTTCAAAATGGTGTGGCCGTTGATCCAATCTCTGGATTGGAGTATGAAGCTCATGTGTACCGTTTCAAAGAAGACATCTATACCGCTGTACTTTCTCTAGTTGACCTGCAGTCCGGACGTAACTCTTACTATAAACTTCAAGTTTTGGAATCTAACGATAAAAAAACGTACCTCTACCTATATTGATATCAATGAAACAAATTATCGCTCTACATAATGCGGTCTAATAATTTAATTATTGATTTCGTTCGAAGGTACTGGTTGTTCCGTGCTTGGGGACGTGTTGGAACTAATATCGGAGATGATAAACTTGAACAAAAGGATAGTAGAGAAGATGCCATCGCCCAATTCGAGGCGTTATTCAAAGATAAAACCGCCAACTTGTGGAAAGACCGTGCTAAATTCGTTAAAAAGCCGGGTAAAATGAATTGGGTTGATGTATCGTACGAAGATGTATGTATTTTCAACAGAACCTACCTATAACTTGTTCTCAAAACACGAATACATATTTTTAAAAAAATATTTTTCTAAAAATAGAAATCAATCGATAAGTCGAAGTTGTCCACAGTACCTTCCAAACTTCCGTACCGAGTTCAAAATCTAATCACTCTCATATTCAACGTAGATATTATGAACAACGTCATGTTAGAGTTCGAGGTATGTATTTTCTTTTTGACCTAATACACGAGTAAGTATGTACTATGTAGGCAATTATTCATCTTGGAATTTTTACAGCTGGATACGGAGAAAATGCCGTTGGGTAAACTGAGTAAAGAACAGATAAAGAAAGCTTTCAATGTGCTCAACGAACTGCAGAATTGTATATCAGCATCTGGTGATCGTAGAACGAGGAACCAGAACTTATTGGCTTTGACTAACAAATTTTATACCTTGATTCCTCATAGTTTCGGTGTTGATAATCCACCATTGATCGATCACCTGGGTACTATAATAGTAAGTCCCTCCCTGCAGTTCAATGTTACATTGTTTTGTCTAAATAAATTTATACTTTTTATTAATCTGCGCAGCAAAAAAATGAAATGTTGCGCGCCCTAATGGAAATGGAAATTGCGTACTCGATACTCAAAGATGTAGAATCTGAAAACAAAGACGTTCACGTTATCGATTCGTATTATTTGAAATTGAAAGCAGAAATTCGTCCTTTGAACAGAACTGATCCGGCATTTCAAACGCTGCAATTATATGTTCAAAATTCTCACGCCGAAATGCATAGCTGGTACGTTCTCGAAATCGTTGAAATTTATAAAGTCGAAAGAGAAGGAGAACGTAAGCGATACGAACCATTCAAAAACTTACACAACAGGAAGCTATTGTGGCACGGTTCCAGACTTACCAACTTCGCCGGCATCCTATCTCGGGTAAATGATCCAATCTTGTGATTTTTCTCCCATCTGGAATGGAAATCAATTTTCATAATACGAGTAATATTCTGATTTCCATGTCTAGGGTCTCCGTATAGCACCTCCCGAAGCACAACTGACCGGTGATATGTTCGGTAAAGGTGTCTACTTCGCTGATAGGGTGTCGAAATCGGCGAATTATTGCGAGGCCAAGAATACAAACAATACTGGTCTGGTATTATTATGCCAGGTAGCACTTGGAGATACGTAAGTTGGTTCATGTAGCGAAAATTGACTGAAACTGAGACTTTTATAATTTCTATACCATATCATTTGTTGTTAAAGGCACGAACTTACTCGAGCCCAAAACGGCGTATTGAAGCCACCCGCAGGTAAGCACAGCGTCATAGGATTGGGTAAAATAGAACCTGATCCTCGTCAATCCATTATTCGAAGAGATGGTGTTGAAATACCATTGGGAGAAGGAATTGTTATCGACTCACAGAGAGGGTTGTGGCACAACGAGTATCCTTTTTCCATCATGATAGTGGCGATGATTGGTTGGGGGAAATGAGGAGCGTAATTTCTGTATTTTTCCTTAATTTTGTTGCCAGGTACATTGTTTATGATGTCGCTCAAGTTAAGGTGGAATATTTGGTGCAACTGAAGTTCCTTTACAAGTGATTTTCAAAAGAATAACAAAGTTATCATTATTTTGTTCTTATTCCATTGTTCGTTGTTATTTAATCCTGTATTATTATACATTTGATTACTAGATATTATCGTCAAGTCATCGTTCTTATTTTAATTGAAGTTTCTCTTCAGTAATTTACATAATTTCGAATTAAAGCGTTTTTTTGATGAATTGTGTGTTTCATGTGAAAGAGTTTGATTTTTTTTGGTTTCAAAATGAACGATGGTTTTTTTTTAGAAATTCTAGGTTAGAAAGAAACAACCGAAAAGAACCGAACGAACTGAGGGCAAAAGTCTTCGAAAATTTGTACCTACTTATTTTGATAGGTCAAAAAACATCATGTTTTTATGAGAAGAGTTTAATTTTCTTGGTTTTAAAATTTTAGAATTGGGTCATTCCATGTCAATTCGACCAACGTTTTTGAGTCATGTCTTTCGATTTCGCTCAAATTTTTTTTACAATATCTACCCACCCAGCAGACGAGAAACCCGCACGCAATCAGTTTGGTCCCAGCCTCCTCAGGGGACGGGTCGGGGGCTTACATTATTTTCACATTGTCTAGAGGTACTCAACTTCAGCAGCGCATTCCTCCAAAACTATGATACTTTGATCAAAACTGATTTCACAGTTCGAAAGGGTATTGAATTTTGAACCTTTTAAGCATTTAGAAATTTTCAAAATTTGAAAGTTGAACTTTCGAATTGAAATGACGTCAGATTTTTGATTGGACTCATCCACGGCCTCCAGCACCTCCCCAAGGGGGGTTACCTAAAAAAAAATGGTTTCAATCGTGTGACACATGAAATCGATATCGCTGAATACGAATATAGCCGTCGTTTTTCAAATTGACCTCACCCATGGCTCTCAGATCCTCCCCCAATTGGTAAAAGTCCAATAAATTGGTTGGAGGCCATAGATGGTGTCCAACCAAAAATCTGACGTCATATTCGTGTTCAGCATCACCAAAAACATACTATTTGATGTATCGCACGAAAAAAACCCTATTTTGAACTTTTACCCCATTTGGAGAGGTGCTGTGGGCCGTGGAGAGGGTCGAATCAAAAATTTAACGTCATATTCGTGTTCAGCGTTATCAAAAACATATAATTCGGTATATCACATGCCCCAGATTTTTTTTCGAAAGTTCTGCCCCAAATTGGGGGTGGGGGTGCTTCCCCTCTATTAAGAGATCCCATCTCGAAACTTGAATATTTCAAAAAAACATCCAAAGGTACATCTATGGAAATTTTTTCAGAATTTTATATGGTAGCTCCCACTTAAAGCGCCATTTTAAAATTTGAACTTTCAATTCGAAAGTTCAACTTTCAAATTTTGAAATTTTCAAAATGCTTAAAAAGTTCAAAATTCAATATCCTTTCGAACTGTGAAATCAGTTTTGATCGAAGTATCATAGTTTTGGAGAAATGGGCTGCTGAAGTTGAGTGCCTCGAGACAATGTGAAAATAATGGAAGCCCCCCCCACCCGCCCCCTGAGGAGGCTGGGACCAAACTGATTGCGGGTTTCTCGTCTGCTGGGTGGGTAGACATTGTAAAAAAAATTTGAGCGAAATCGAAACACATAACTTTCAAAATCGCATTTTTTTGGTCAAACTGTCATGGAATGACCCAATTTTAATGACGATTTTCTGGAAATTTCAAGTTTAAAATAACATCAAACCGGTTCAATCGAACTGAGTGCGAAAGTTTTCAAAAATTCGTATTTTGATAGGTCAAAACATTCAAGTACATAATTAAAATATTTTTTATGTGAAGACTGAAGAGTTAATTTTTTGGTTTCAAAATTTTTGAATTTGAATGATGACTTTTTTCGAAAATAAGTCGATCTGGCCAGAAAAATTGTAGTTTTCTTGGGAAAAGGGGGAGTGGAGTGAAGTGGATAGGGAGGGGAGCTTCATATCTTGTTGATAAGATAAGAACTTCTGAGAATACTGGCTAGACAAAAGCAAAAATAATCATTAAAGAGAATGACACCTAAATTAATACAGCTTAAAACTGATGACTCATTTCCTGTTGATAAGATAAGAACTTCTTAGAATACTGGCTAGACAAAAGCAAAAATATTCATTAAAGAAAATGCCACTTAAATTAATAAGTATCTACAGCTTAAAACTGATGACTCATTTCCTGTTGATAAGATAAGAACTTCTGAGAATTCCAACCAGCCCAAACAAAAAAATAATCCATCAAAGAAAATGCCGCCTGAATAAACACCAGTTAAAAGTGATGACTCATTTCCTGTTGATAAGATAAGAATTTCTCAGATGCTGGCTACATTAATAGGTACAATTTGAAAGTGGTGACTCATTTCCTGTAGATGAAGATAAGATAAGAACTTCTGAGAATTATTGCACACACATTTGTCATCTGCCACCAATCAAAAATGTGTACACACACCTAAAAGTAGAAGTGGGGGAAGCGAATGTGGCGCGCTCTACTTCGGCAATGTTAGCCTAACCCTTTCAACATTCAACCTTGCAACCAGTTTTCGCGAGTGTTTCGCTCAGTGCAGACGTGTTCATGTTGCACCCTCCTCTCGCTTACTTTTGTTAACCTTTGTGTTCGTTTTTTTCACACCAGATTGAATTGGTAAGTTTAGTACTGGATTTAATTTTTTTTGCTTTACTTTTTTTGCATATTTTTTTGTACATCTGGGCTGCTTGATTTTTTTTGTTGAAAAACATTTTAATTTTAAAACCCAGGTTAAGAAATCAATCCCTCTGTGTAAACCTTGTTTCTTGAGGTTTCGAAGAGGGAGGGGAGGAGTGGTTTAGAACCCACAGTACCCACACACGTCTGCCACCAACCAGGTAGGTAACTCGCAACACTATGTCACTCTGCCCAGTCAAACTGGTTGACCTTGGCGTAGATGTCTACTTCCTGTCACCACCATTAGCGAGAGAAAAGGAAACGAGATCTTTTTGTTTGCATGTTTATTTACTGACTGACTTAACCTAACATCTTCAAATCTACACAAGGCAGCAGTTATTTGCGCGTTTCGCTAGGGAAAGAAGCTGCTGAAACCAGGGTACAATGCTGCACAGGAAAGAGAGAAGGCAGACGCGACAGATAGGTGAGTATGCAATGAAATTCGTGGAAAAAAGGCTATTGTTTAAGAAGAAGCGAGAACGAGACAAGACAAGACAGGATCGCGAGCTCCAGTACAAAAATAAACAAAATAAGTAGAATTATTACGAATTGAAATGTAGGCTATTTAATTTTGAAAAGTTGGACAATTTTTTGATGAAAAATCGAGACTTTTTGACAATTTTTTAGAAGCAAAGTAAGGATTTTGGCAACTTTTGACAAAAAGGCAATTTTTGGAAAAATAACACGAGACTGACAATTTTAACAAAAGAAACGATTTTCTGATAGTTTTTTGCAGAAAAGCGAGACATTTGGACAATTTTTTTTAAAAAAGAAAAAAATTCAAAATTTTCTGAAAAAGAGGATTTTGATAATTCTGCAAAAAAGAAGAACTTATTTATTCAGAATTTTTCGCAAAGAGAGATACTTTAGTAATTTCTGGCAAATACCTGTCCTATCAGCTGTGATTTTAGATGATTTTGAAGAAAAAAAGTTTTAAAGCAAAAATTAGATAATTCTAGTAAAAATTAGCAATTTTTCAGAATAAGAAATTAAGTAGGTACGGCGCGGCAAAGGTAGCATTTTCAGCAATAGGAAAGCCTCTTCAACAGTTAGAGAAAAAATAAACTTTTTAGAATTTTTTGCAAAAATGTTGACAATTTTAAGCAATAAGCAACATCGACTACTTTTTGGGAAAAAGCACGAATTCTTGGCAATTATCAGACAAAAAAAATAATACTTTTTCGCAATATTCGTTGAAAATAGTTGACATTTTTTTGGTCATTGATATTTTTTTAGGCAAAAAAGCGGGATTTTTAGATACTCTTAAGAGAGGGAATGTATAGGTACTTCTCGAATGTTTTTGCGATAAAGGGACCATTTGTTTAGCAAGAGAAACAAAGTCATTTGAAATTTTTTTATAAAAGGCACCGAAAAAGTTGAAAAATCATTCTGAAAATTATACAAATCTGATCAAAAATCGCAATTATTTTAGACATTTTTCGAAAGTAAAACGAAAAATTCGATTTGGCAACGCTTCCAACAGTTCCAAAGCAATAAAAACGTCTGCCTATAGGAATACGAGTGCAAAAATGAATGCAGAAATGCGCAAGTATAGGTGTATACAATGTTTTATAATTCATTCGAAATAAATTCTGTTCCGGTTTTCGTTCGCGAATAAATTAGTATGTATGATTCGATTAGGTAATAGGTAGAGGTACTGATAAAATTAAAAACCAGAATTTTATACTCCCGGCCACCGCGCCGCATGTATCACGTGAAATTCAACAATGTCGTTGTCGGTAGTTACTAAATTATCTACTGATAAAGCATATTCGCAGATTTGTGGTCAACATTTGAGATAAGTTTCATTTTTGCGAACGGCTGTGTTCCTATACGAGTGTTTCTGTGTGAATTTTTTTTTGTCCACTATGGAGTGTTTAAGTTTTTTAAAGTGCATAAATGTGAAGTGGAAACTGTCAAAACAAGATGGTGTGAGAGAGGGGGGAGGTATCTTACACTTTTTCCCTCAAAGGAGTCTTTTTGAAAGCATCTGGGTCAGCAGCAGAGTTTTTCGATGACAACATCGTAGGAAAACCTATAACGTCATCGTATCTAGGAAAATTGGGAACAGAACCATCAAAATTTGACTCAATTGTGAATTTCACTGGGTAATTTGACATTAACGTGAATATTGTTTGGTTCGGAGAATTATTTCGCGTAATATTGTTGCCTTTGTGTGTTCTCGTGCTTATGAGTATGTTTTGCTCGTTTCAAAAATTTCGAATTTTGCTATTGTCAAGTTGTGCTTCTATAGTTTGAAAGTTTTTTGTTTGTGTGACTCGTGAATTTGTCGTGCTGGTGAGTAATGTGTTACTGTGTTGTGCTTGTGCATTTTTTTCCTTTCAAATTTCGGATTTTCGGAAGCTATGTAAATTGTAAATAACATCCTTAAAGATTAGAGATTAAGAAGGTACAAAAATTTCAAATTTGGATTCCAGTTCCATTTTTTTTGATTTCAGTATAAAGTTATTAAATGAAATATTTTCTCTCAAAAATTTTCGGGTTGATTCCAGCTATACGGTTAAGGTTAAAGTTGGAAATCCGGTTCCCATTCTTGCCTGTAAAATTGAAAAAATTCCAAAGTCAATAACTAACAACTTTTCCATATCCTTTATGAAAATAATCGTTGTTTCAGCTTTAGAATAATCTCAGGACGTTTTTTTAAATTTCAGGAAATCCAAAACTTACATAGTTGTTATTAATTTCACAATCATCTTCTCAATATCTTACAATGGATTTGCCATTTCGTGCGGAATACGCCAAGAGTGGTCGTTCTTGTTGTAGAAGTTGCCAGACTCGTATAGCTAAAGATACATTGAGATTGGCTGTTATGAGTCAGGTAATACCTTCATTATTCACTCGCACATGTCATCTATCTATATACTACGTAAACGTAACTACAGTAATATGTACCTAGGTTGATAAGTTCATTTTTGACTACTGCAGAGTGATTTGATGTTTCTGGAGAAAATTGAAAAATCGCCGAAGGCACTACAATCTACAGAAATTAATGGTTGGTGATGTAAGGGAGTTGAAATTATTCACATTGAATTTGAGAAAATGCTCAAAATGGATATTTTTTATTCAGGTTTCCAAAAAAAAAAAAAAATTGGTGTTGGGATACGGAAATTTCGCGAAAAGTTTTTCTACATAATACAAACATGTGAATCAGAATATTTTGAATGATATGTTACGTTAAAAAATTTTTAAGCCAAAATCCAAAATTTTGTTTGAGAAATAATAAAAAATGATTTTCTGAACAAGTTGTGGCAATTACAAATGCAAGAGTGACATAATTTTCAAATCAAAAAAATTTTTGGTCAAAAAATGAAAGGAATATCAGGTCGTGATTTTTATTTGAAAAAAAAAAATATATTTTGGAAATCTGAGTTTCAAGATCGTTTGATGAAAAACCTCGAATTTTGAAAAATTTTCACAGAAAGCTATGTTCCTCTCTACTTAATTGTAATTGTCACAACTTGTGCAAAAAATCATGTATCTACATATTGTTTCTCAAAAATTTGAATTTTGGCTTCAAAAATTTACAGGCGAGAATTTTTGAAAATTTGATTACAAGAGGCCCAAAAACAATGTTTATTTAGCCGAATTTTTGTAAAAAATGGGCTATTTGCGGCGGGCCAGCAGTTTTTAATTTATAAGTTTCAGCACGATCGATAGTGATTTTTACATTTTGTGACCTGGAACCGGTGCTAATCGATCAAATAAAGTCAAACTTGGGGAATGGGGTTCTTTTGGGAGCTAGAATTGACCCCTGCAGTTTCGAGGGTCAAAGTTGAAAATTACAGAAAGGTCATTTTTTTGGAGAAGCATAATTCGGCCTCAAATTAATGAAAATGGTCCAAATTTATACCATTGGTGAGTAACTCCATTGTGAACAACATATCCAAATTTCATCTACCTGGGTCATTCCCACTCCATTTTTTAAGGGAGGAAAAAGCTGATTTTGGCCCTATTTTGACCCCAAACCACTATTAAAATTGACCTAGAGAGCCCCAATGTCCAGAATACAATGGAATGGTGCCACTAGAGTGCCTTTTGCAGGGGTCAACCTTCCAACCCCATTTGACCCCTCTCCAGAGTCAAAACAGTGGATTTTTGCGTGTTTTTTGACGTTTAGCCAAACCTACAGCCCCTCAAAATTGACCTAGAGGGTCTAAATTTTCACAGTACATTGGGTGGATGTACCACAAGTGCCTTTTGCAGGTTTCAGCCTCCCAAACCCATTTGACCCTTCTCCAGGGTAAAAAAGTGGATTTTCCAGCTACTTTCAAGTTTTTTTTTCAACTTTTAGAACACCCTGTAGCTCCTACAAATTTCCCTACAGGGTCCAAATTTTCTCAGTACATTGAGAGGATGTAACCTAAGTGCCTTTGCAGGTTTCAGCCTTCCAAATCCATTTTGAAAATTTGTATTTTGAGAGAACTATGCAAGAAATTCTTTTATTTTTTGATTTTTAAAATTTTAGAATTTGAGAAATTTTTTTTAGGATGTTAATTTTTTTTTTAAAAAAGAGGCAATTTCTTGAAACTGGTACGCTAATGAATTTCACCTATGGAATATGAACTCTGTTCACTTATTCAGTTCACCCTCTTATCCTATTTCATTACAGGCGGACACGTTTGACAGAAAAATCCCGGGTTGGTATCACGATTCATGTTTCTTCGAAACACAGCTTGTGAAAAGTGTTGGAGACATATCGAATTTCGAATCACTGAGATGGAAACACCAACAATTAATCAGAAATAAAGTGGCTGGAGGTATGTTGGCAATGAACTATCCGATTGGTGGAAGAGATTTTAATGAATTAAATTTCAGCACCTTCTGGATCAACTAGTGGAGTCAGTAATGGAATATCTGCTGGGGGAATTGAAGATACGATACTCGTAGAACAGAATGAAATGATGTTTCGCTACCGCGATCATTTGAAATCACTACAAAGGAAACATTTGACTGCTTTACTGGAGTATAACAATCAAGAACCTATTGCTCCGGTCACCGAAAGTGTAAGTAACTGAAGTTTTAAATGGGTGCTGTATAGTTTTCGATTCATTATAATATGATTGTTATTTCAGATTCATGATAGATTAGCTGATGCGATGACGTTCGGAGCATTATTTCCTTGCGAAGAATGCGGACACCGTCAAATAGTGTTTCGTTCACCAGTTGGATATTTCTGTACAGGTTTTAAGAACGAATGGGTCAAGTGTGAAGCAGTCACAGATGACCCCAAACGAAAGCCTTTTCTAGTGCCACATCACTTGAAAAAGACATATGAATTTTTGTGAGTCCTTCGCAGTTTTAATGTAGGTACTTGATTTTAAATCGTATTCGATCTTAATTAGCATTCTTCTTCAGAGCGTCGTACAAATATAAACCTCAGAAACGAATTCTTCAATATAATAAACCCACGGACTCGAATCCTCTCAGCTTTAGCGGTAAGATTACGCCTAGACATTTCATTATAATCATGATTCCTAACCATTAATAAGTAGATATACAGTGGTAATTATTACGTATTTATTCAAGGTGGCAAGTACGAGTCAAATCTTCCATCCAGAGTAAAGCTTAAAATTCAAAACGGTATGGCCGTTGATCCGATCACTGAACTGGAGGATGTTGCTCATGTGTACCGTTTCCACAAAGACATCTATGCCGCTGTACTTTCTCTAGTTGACCTACAGTCCGGACGTAACTCTTACTATAAACTTCAAGTATTGGAATCTAATGATAGAAAAATGTAACTTTTGATATCAATGAAATTATGAAACAATTGAGTACATATCGCTTTTCACGATTCATTCTAATAATTTAATTGTTGATTTTATTCGAAGGTATTATCTGTTTCGTGCTTGGGGACGTGTTGGTACTGATATCGGAGAACATTTACTCGAAATTAAGGCTGGTAGAGAAGACGCCATCGCCGATTTCGAGGCGTTATTCGAAGAGAAAACCGCCAACAAATGGAGAACCCGTGCTAATTTCAAAAAAGTTGCGGATAAGATGAACTGGGTGGACGTTTCATACGAATACGTAAGTATTTTCAATATAACATATACAGGTAATAATTGGTACTATAACCTGCTTTTAACCCTGAAAGATCCAGATGAATCCTGAAATGCGATGTAAAAATGCTTTCGATTTCCTGAATTAGAGCAACACAAGTTTCACTTTAACGGTTCGTCTGGAAAAATCACATATATTTTTTATTAATTTTGACCAAAAAAAAACACAAAACTTTCTGAAAATTATGGCCGCAATAACAGTTCTTTTTGCAATTTTTGCAGTTTTGTTTTTAAAAAAATTAAAAAAAAAAATTTTTGGCAAAATTTGGGTAAAAGATCTGTTTTGTGACTTTCAACAGTTTCAGTTCATACAAACAAAATTATTTTCGATTTTGGCCAAAAAAAGTAATATTTTTTGATACCTATCAAACTTTTATTGAAGCTTGATTACAATTCTTAAACAAAAGAGGCAGATATCTCCAGTTTTCACAAAAGAGTAGAGTTCTAGATTTTTTGCCATATCTTACTCTTGAGAAGAAAACCAAAAAGTGAAATTTTTCATAATTTTAGTAAGCAACTGATTACTTTTTGCAAAATTTGGAACAAAAAAGCAAAGCTTTCTGAAAATTTTAACCTTAGAAAACTGTTTTGTAAAACTGACATGATAATTACATTATTACAGCAGACTTCAAAATCAAAGTAAAATGTCAGATTTCTTCAGTTAGGACTGAGGAATTGCGCCAACTCTCGTCTCATCAATACCTATGTATGGAAGTAATGGAGTTATCAATTTTCCCTCCCTTTTCCTTCACAAGAACTATAAATTTGTACCTGTTTCTTTTACCCGATTGGCACATTTCTGGTGATATCTGACTACTCATTTCTGCAGTCAGAAATTGCCGTTTTGACAGTCAGATTTGCAGTCTGACTACAATCAACCAATCAGAAACAAGTATTTTTTTGATATTCCAAGATGGCGCTGACTCGTCAGAAGACTGAGTGGAGATCTGAGCGTGGATCTGACTAGTCAGATCCACACTCAGAACCACAGTCAGATATTGCTGTTTTGGCAGTCAGAAAATACATTCTGACTGATATGTGGTCATATCCCTATTCAGATGCACTGTCTAAAAAATGCTTTGCCAACCGGGTACATAGTCAAAAGCATGGACTTGATAGAGCTTCTAAATAGGCAGGATTTATCATCATCATAATCATCAAACTTTGACCCAGTGAGCTGTTTATGCCCCTCTGGGAAATTGTCAAAGAACTGCTCGCCAATGTGTCATCAAGTTTTTTTCTCAGTCTTCCTCTGCTCCTCCTACCAGTTGGAGTGTATTCTTTGACTTTTCGAGGGGACCGTTTGTCGGGCATTCTATCAACGTGTCTTTGCCATTTCTTTCTGTAATCTTTCACCCGTCTGATGATTGGCTCTGCTCCTAGCTCCTTCAGGATGTCTTCATTCCTTTTCCTATCATGTCTCATATATCCTGCCATTGCTGGTATGAATCTCATTTCCGCTGCGGTTACTCTGTTTTTTATATCCTTTCTCATTGTCCATGTTTCCCTTCCATACAGCAGCATTGGTCTTGCTAGCGTATTGTACATAGATTCTTATTCGTGTTTCAGCTCTGACTTTTCAGGATTTCTAATTATTGGAAATCATTCTTGTGCTTTCCCCTCACTTTTTACTAGCAATGCTCCTAACTGACCATTTTTGTAAGATATAAATATTAAATAGGTTCCAAATAATAGTCAGACGCTCCCTTCCTCAGATTAGCAAGCCATAGGGTGGTCGCAGGTTAATTGCTGGTGCGGGTTAGATGCCGGTGTCTTCACCTAGCCCTCCCAATCAACTCTTTCTCAAAACTGATTAGCTCAGATTATACTTAAAGGTCATCGACCATGATTGTATAATGGACAAATATTTCAAATCGGAGTATATGACAGCCACATTTTGGATGCAGAATCCAGGAAACGTTCTACACATGCGCCAGTTTACTAGTGTTGGTGAAGTAGTTGGTTGTGTTACGAGTAGTTACAAGTGACGTCGACTGTGTAGCAACTGCAACATTGAACCATCTCTCTCTCCACCAGAACCTGACCAACCAGGACACTATAAACTGTTGAGAGAATAGATAGCTGTCCCCTCAGCTTCTCTGGGAAGGTCCGGCTTTCTTCCCTCCAATCTCTCAAACAGGGTGTACGTCTCATTTAACTTTAACCTCATACCATAAATTAGAACAATCAATATTCTTTCAACCATTTATTGATATTCAATTAAACTAGACATACAAATGTAATCAGGTGATACCTGGTACTTTTATTACACATACAAGTATGCCGTTCTGCTCTGAATGGGTGTTCCCTATACCATCTCGTGAAAGGAGCGACTACTCTCAACGACTCTAGGAAACTGCAAAGCATACAGGGCAGCCAAATAAATCCGCTCGTGGCTCTGAGGAATTAATCCCCCAGATCGCGCTGAGCCGAAGCTCAGTGCAGCTACTTTGCTTGGGCATAAAGTTCCCTAGCTTCCTGAGCATTTCCAGTCCTCTGTTACCTTCTACAAAACATCATGTTTGGTGCATGAGCAGAAGGTTTCCTGGATTCTGCATCCAAAATCTAGCCGTCACATTTTGCCTCATTTTCAACATTGAAATATTCGTCCATTATATGTGAGGGGTGAGGGCGCATACGGAAAGGGACCTAACGACAAAAAGTAAAATTTCACAAGAGGAGGGTTTAAAGTTTTGCATTATTTCCCTTGTTTTAAGGTAGGATTACATATGGCTATTCCAACTTCGAAGGTCCTATACATTATCACACATTCACACACGCCCTCCAATGACCTGAACTGGCCAAATTAGGCACTACGAAGTTGATAAAGTGAGCAATTCTGTTTATATTACTTATCAAGAATTTTAGGGTATTAATTTTGATAAAAATCGTTTGCTGCTGATTGTGGCGGTGTTTTTCGGTTCAACTTGTGTTTTTCATATAGTTTCACATTAAAGTTAGTTATATATTGTTAAAAAATACATTTCGTAAATCGATACCTGTGGCTAGGTGTACCTATATACCTTGCCAAAAGTCTTTGATTCGAGTTCCGCTATCGGAACATTTTTTAAATGATTTTTTCAACTCATGTCTTATTAAAGTCACGAGTTTTTGTAAAATTTTCATTTTTTACGCGTTTTTACGTCGTTTTTTAAATTTTTTGTGTCATTTTTCAACTTTTATGAATGATAAATGTATGCATGCTTCGCTTAAAAGTAAAAAAAATTGATGAAATAATAAAAATTGGGGCCTATGGGGGGTTCTACTCGATTTTTAAAGAGTCCCTACAAAAATTTGGCAAAGAAATAAAAAATTGATTTTTTGGTGATAAGGTCCCTTTCCGTATGCACCCTCACATATATGGTCGGCGTTTAAGGTGAACATAAGGTACCAGTGAGTAAATACGCCGGCTGGGTAATTACGCCACAACACTGGTTCTCAAAAAGTACTGTATATTTCCGCAAGATCATTCTTCTGAAATATGTATATTTTTACATCACAGAACTTCGCTAATGTGGGTATTAGAGTGTGGGAGGCCTTTTTGGAAATTTTATTGGCAATTGAAATTTCACTCTCAAATTTTTTCCATTTTTCAAGAAATTTGTTTTGAAAAAAATCAATTTGAAAAGGATTGGAGAATGTAAATAAGTCATTCCGTAGGTAAAGGGCCCATTTGGTCGCTTCTATTTATTGAGATAATCGTGTTTTTAGTGAAAAAGTCAAGAGAATCGATAATCAAGGTTTTGATGGATTTTGATGTAGACCATATCCGACTATCACATGTTGAAGTATCAAGGCCGATGGTGCGCCCCAATCGGAGAAAAACAGAACTAAAGTTTTTCTAAGAAAAGCCCATTTGGTCGATTTTGCTTTTTTCGCGGTAAATTCGCTTCCAAAAAAATACCCTCCAAATTATACTGCAACTAGTCGCCAGTGGCAACATGTATACCACTCAAAAACTCAATTTTGCTAACTGCCATGGTAGCCGCATGGCATGTGTGATGGATTATGGAACCAGAGATGAGCAGTGTTGTCAGTTTAAAACGGGTCCGTGTGTTTAAAACGTTTAACGTTGAGAAAAAAACGGACCATGTTTAAGACAAAATTCTGTTTAAAATCGTTTTTTTTTGTTTTAAACAAGTTTTTTTTTCAACTACAATTTCCTTAAAAAAACACGTTTTTTTTTCAATTTCTCGTTGAAAAAGTAGTGAAATTGAAGGAATTGAATTTTTAGATTTTCATTCTTCTTCCTATACTTTTTTTTGAAGGCAAATTTTGTGTTTTGATTTCAATTTTTTAATATTTCTTGAGCCTAATGGCTACCTATTTTATGACGTCGCATCTTGAAAGTTGATGACTGGATGACGTATATTTGAAAAACTGAATCTAAAACAAATGAGTTTGTGTTAAAAACGTGTTTAAAACACATTTTAAACATGTTTAAAACACTTTTAAAACACATGAGAATCCGACAGTTTAAAACCCTGTTTTAAACAAAAAAACCCGTTTGTTTTGTCTTATTTAAAAAAAAACCGTTTTTTTTTTCAACACTGCAGATGAGGGTTCAAATCGCATCTCAGGAAGAAATTTTTTCAATTTTTTTTTCAATTTTTATTTTTACAAGTTGAATTTTGACAGAAAATGTAATTTAATCATTTTTTTCTGCTTTTGAACAGATTGATGAATTTTTATGCAAAATTTTGATTAATTAAATCATTGTTTTTCAGGCTTAAAATGTTCATAAACATGAAAAGATTGAGTAAAAAAAATCGCTATTGCAGGTGGGTAGTAATATTTGACATCAGAAACAATTATCTTCAATTTTAGGTATGAAGGTTTTGGAATTACACAAAATTTTCAGAAAAAAAACTTTGAAGGTGATTTTCTCAAAAGTTGAACTTTTCAAATTTTCAATTATGGATTTTTTTTCGAGGTTTTTTTTGCACTTTTTGGCCTTCTATCCAGCTCAAATGATTGCTCCGGAGGTCTACTTCACCCCCTCCCTCCCCACCCATAACTCAATATCAACCAAATGGGCCCTTTACCTGCGGAATGACACAAATACTGTTTTTGATACAACATCTGTTCAATATTTAATACCTACTGATTCCGAATATGTTGTTAAAATGAATTTCAATCAACATTATTCTGCTTGAATTTATTATCTAATTTTAACAAATCTATTGGAAGTGGTTTCCAGCCATTGCAAGCAGTTCTGAAGCCTACAGCAGAATTTTAAAAATAACAACAATGACCATACAAAATTACACCCCCATCTTTTTGGAAAGCTGAAAGGGTATTCCACAGTAAGATAGGCGAAATGGTCCTGATAAAATTTTCGAGCGGAATTTCCGTCCCCCCCAACCCACCCCCCCTTGGACTGAATAGCCAAAAAACGTGTTTTTTGGGAGGAAAATTCTGTATCCGTGAGTATAGTGAATAGAAAATTCTGGTACCACGCGGAATATGTAGGAGAAGCCTGGGCCTTTCAACATGATTTTTTTCAACATTTTTTATCATAGTGGTGGGGGTAAAATTGACAAAAGAAAACTTTGAACCACCACAGCTCTGGGCTATATGGTTCATCATAAAAACTGTTTTCGCCAAAATGTGTCTTTTTATAAGTACTTTCTTCCTACCAATGCATAAAATTATAATTTTGTCTGAAAAAGGCTCATATTTGCGAAAAACCCTGAAAAATACGCGTGTGGTATCACATGATTTCGCAAATATCGTCACGAAAATGTTGTTTGCAAGCCCACTTCTTTCTAGAGTTTATTTGGTGAAAGCTCAACAACTAATATTGTGTTCATACACCATCCATAAGTGGAGGATTGGTTTCGGTATTTTAGTCCAACTATTGTCAAAGTACATATGTTCCTCAAAAGGGATGATGTGTTCTTTCACTCATTCATTACTTCGAATGAAACTATATCACACAGTTCCAAAAGAAGCCCTATAGGACTTTTTGCCTTTTCAGATTTGGAGGATAGTCAAATAAATAAGCCCATTATTTCCGAAATGGTTTTAAGGGGCAAGTAAAACTTTTGTTGATCTAATTCAAGAAATCGAAACCATTTATTTTACATCGCATTTCAAGATTCGTCAGGTGGGCCTTTAAGGGTTATTAACTAAGTACCTAACTAATTTTGTTTTTATAAATTAGATTAGTGTTTCATATGAAGATTTAGGCGACGAACGTACTTATTTCCAACAGACCATACAACTTGTTTTAAATAAGTGACTTATTTTGGTTTTTATAGGAGTCCGCAGTACCTTCCACACTTCAGCAGCCAGTTCATAATCTAATCTCTCTCATATTCAACGAAGATACTATGAAACACATCATGTTAGAGTTTGAGGTACCTAATTTTTTCCTTTTACATCTAACATGTTCGTTTTAAAAAATATGCGTAGGTACTTGATTTTAAACTTGAAATTTTTATAGCTGGACACGGAGAAAATGCCGTTGGGTAAACTCAGTAAAGAACAGATAATGAAAGCTTTCAAAGTGCTCAATGAACTACAGAAATATATCTCAACATCTGGTGATCGTAAAACAATATTGGCTTTGACTAACCAATTTTATACTCTGATTCCGCACAGTTTCGGTGTTGATAATCCGCCGTTGCTCGATGACCCGGATACTTTAAAAGTGAGTCCCTGCAGTTCAATTTGTCGTTAATTTGTGAGAAATTTTGTCTTAAAAGTTTTTATCACTTTGCGCAGCAAAAAGATGAAATGTTGCGTGCGTTAATGGAAATGGAAATTGCGTACTCTATACTCAAAGATGTAGAATCTGAAAACAACGATGCTCACCCCATAGATACTTATTACTTAAAATTAAAAACAGATATCAGTCCTCTGAACAAAACCGATCCGGAATTTCAAACGATACAATTGTATGTTCAAAATTCTCACGCCAAAATGCATAGAAAGTATGTTCTCGAAATCGTAGAAATTTTTAAAGTCGAAAGAGAAGGAGAGCATAAGCGATACGAACCATTCAAAAAGGTTCATAATAGAAAGCTATTGTGGCACGGTTCCAGACTTCCCAACTTCGCCGGCATCCTATCTCAGGTAAAATAGATACCTACCTATTTCATGTTGAGATTTTTCTCCCATCTGCGAAATAAAAATCACCTCCCATAATGATTTCCATGCGTAGGGTCTTCGTGTAGCACCTCCGGACGCACCAATGAACGGTTACATGTTCGGTAAAGGTATCTACTTCGCTGATAGGGTGTCGAAATCGGCCAATTATTGTGATTCCAAGAATACAAACAATACTGGTCTGGTATTATTATGCCAGGTAGCACTCGGAAATATGTAAGTTGAGTCACGTTACGAAAAGTCATTACAGAAACTGAGACTCTTATAATTTATGCATCATTTTTGTTTTTAAAGGTACAAACTTCGAACCAGAAAATACTTATCGAAGCCACCCGCGGGTAAGCACAGTGTCATAGGATTGGGTAAAATAGAACCTGATCCCAGTCAATCCATTTTTCGAGAAGATGGCGTTGAAATACCATTGGGAAAAGGAATTCGGAGTCGGACCCACACACGGAGAGAGTTGCACCACAACGAGTATCCTTTTTCCATCGTGATAGTGACGATGATTGGTTAGGGGAAAGGGGGGAGCGTAATTTTCGTATATTCCTTAATTTTGTTGTCAGATATGTTGTTTATGATGTCGCTCAAGTCAAAGTGGAATATTTGGTACAGCTGAAGTTCATTTACAAGTGATTTTCTAAGGACTGAAGAAGTTATATGTAGTTATTTCGTTCTAATTCCATTCTCTATTGTTACTTAATTTGATCCTTCATTAATTACAATAGTATTATAAAAGACATTTACTTACCTACTTAAAATTTTTTGTAATTTAATTTCGAATTAAAGAGTTTTTTTGATGAATTGTTGTTGTCATTGCATGACCTTGGACTATACCTACCTAAATATGAAACTTAAGGAAGTGGAATAAAACGAGAAACAAATGAAAATATAATCGTGAAGTGTGTTAGGCATTTACATAAATAGGTACATTTCTGGATGAATAATAATTTTTTAGAAATTCCAAGTTTGAAAAAAAAACAAACAAGACCGAGCGAACTGAGGGCAAAAGCGTTTAAAAATTCGTATTTTGACAGGTTGAAACACATACCCAATGTTTTTTATAGGTAAATAGAGTTTGATTTTTTTGATTTTAAAATAAACGATGATTTTTTAGAAATTCCAAGTTAGAAAAAAAAGCAAACAAGGCCGAACGAACTGAGGGCAAAAGCTTTCAAAAATTTGTATTTTGATAGGTCAAAAAAAATCACGTTTTTTATGTGGAGAGTTTAATTTTCTTGGTTTCAAAATTTTAAAATTATGAACGACGATTTTCCGGAAATTCCAAATTCGAAAAAACAACAAACAGGTTCAAACGAACTGAGTGCAAAGGTTTTCAAAAATTCGTATTTTGATAGATCGAAACACATACCCAATGTTTTTTATACGAATAAACAACTTTTTGGTTTCAAAATTTTAAAATTTGAATGATGATTTTCTAGAAATTCGAAAATAAGTCGATCTGACGAGAAAAAAATTATAGTTTTCGTGAGAGTGGGAGTGAAATGAGAAAGGTGGGGGAGGCAATTCTTGGAAAAATAAAACTAGACTGACAATTTCAACAATGGAAATGATTTTTTGACAGTTTCTGAAAAAAAACGAGACATATGGGCAACTTTAAAAAAAAAATTCAAAATTTAATGAAAAAACGACCATTTTTAGAAATACCTAGGTATTGTTGAAAAACGAGGATTTTTTTACAATTTTTGGCAAACAGCAAAAAGAACTTTGTGAGAATTGTTGGCAAAAAGAGATACCTACTGTAGCATCGCAAGCCGGGCTTTTAGGCAATTTTGAAAAAAAAAATGCCAAGAAAAAATTTGATGAATTTAGTAAAACTTAGCAATTTTTGAAAATAGGTAAAAAATTAAGCAGATATTTTCGCAACGTCAGATTTTTCATTTTGCAACTTATGAAAATTTTACGTAAATAATCGACACTTTTCAACTGCTGAAAAGTTGAACTTTTCAGCAATAGGGAAGACTTTGGGGGAATTTAAAAAAAAAAATAAAACATACTTATTAGAATTTTTTGCACAAAACTGAGAATTTTGACAATTTTAAGCAAAAAGCTAGACTGCCTGTTTTTGGGAGGAGAACACGTATTTTTGGCAATTTATTGGTCAAAAAAATGATACTTTTTCGCAATCTTCGTTGAAAATAGGAGATACTCGTATTTTGGTCAATGAATTTTTTTTGGGCGAAAAGTGGAATTTTAAGATAATTTTCAGGAAGGGGAATGGATACTTCTTGAAATTTTTTCAAAATGTTTTTTTTTTATTTGTTGTTTTGATGTCACAAAATATAGGTACCTACCTAAATACATAAGTGAATTAATATCAGTGATAAAAGGGCACCGAAAAAGTTGAAAAATCATTCTGAAAATTGAACAAATCTGATCAAAAGTTGCAATTATTTTTTCGAAAGTAAAACGGAAAATTTGATTTGGCAACGCTTCAAACGTAATAAAAACGTGTATCTAGATGAATATTGAGAGCAACAATTGATGCAGAAATTCGCACGTACCATATACAATGTTTAATAATGCATTCGAAATAAATTCTGCTCCGGTTTTCGTTCACGAATAAATTAGAATAATTGGATTACTGATAAAATTAAACAGCAAAATTTTATACTCTCGACCACTGTGCATGTACCATGTGATTTTCAACAATGTCGTTGTCGGTAGTTACTTAATTATCTATACCGATAAAGCATATTTGTGCAGATTTGCTGGTTCATAATTAAGATAAGTTTTCTTTTTGGGAACGACTGTCTGTGTTCCTGTATTGTTTCTGTGTGAATATTTTTTTGTCTGCAATGGAGTGTTCAAGTTTTTTAAAGTGCATAAATGTGAAGTGGAAACCGTCAAAACAAAATATCTACTTTTTAGAATTTTTCGTAAAAAACCGTGAATTTTGACAATTTTAAGCAAGAAGCTAGGTTGATTATTTTTTATGGAAAAGCGCAAATTATTGGCAATTATTGGTCAAAAAAAATTATGCTTTTTTGTAATCTTTGTTGAAAATGGTATAGACATTTTTTTGGTCATTTAATATTTTTTATATAGGGAAAATAGCGGGATTTTCAGATAATTTTTAGAAAGGGGAATGAATACTTACTTCTCGAATGTTTTTGTGAAAAAGGAGACTATATTTTTGGCAAGAAACTAGCCTATTTGGAATTTTTGATAAAAGGGTACCGAAAAAAATGTAAAATAATTCTGAAAATTATACAAATCTGACCCGAAAAATTCGATTTGGCAACGCTTCCAACGCAATAAAAATGTGTACCTACGAATACGAATATTAATGCAGAAATGCGAAAGTATACAATGTTTGATAATTTATTCGAAATAAATTCGATTCCGGTTTGCGTTCGCGAATAAATTAGTATAATTTGATTATCTACTGATAAAATTGAACAGCAAAATTTTACACACTCGACCACTGCAATGTACCATGTGATTTTCAACAATTTCGTTGTCGGTAGTTACTTAATTATCTACTGATAAAGCATACTCGCAGATTTGCTGGTTCACATTCGAGACACGTTTTATTTTTGCGAACGGCTGCATTCCTCGTATACTGTTTCTGTGTGAATTTTTTTCGTCTGCTATGGAGTGTTCGAATTTTTTAAAGTGCATAAATGTGAAGTGGAAACCGTCAAAACAAAATTGTAAAGGGGGGGGTATCTTACACTTTTCCCTGAAAGGAGTCCCTTTTGAAAGCACGTAGGTCAGCAGAGTTTTCCGATGACAACATCGTGGGAAAAACTATGACGTCAACGCATCTAGGAAAATTGAGAACAGAATTACTTACCAATAAATAACCATGTAAGTACCATCAAAATTTCACTAATTTTGTGAATTTCACTGGGTAATATGTCGTTAGCGTGAATATTGTTTGGTTCGGAGAATTATTTCGCGAAATATTTTTGGCTTTTATAAGTTCTCATGCTTATGTGAATGTTTTGCTCGTTTCAAAAATTTTGAGTTTTGCTATTGTAAAGTTGTGGTTCTAGTTTGAAAGTTGTTCGTGTGACTTGTGAATTCGCAGAGTAAGTGACCTGCTACTATGTGTTTTGCTTGGGCATTTTTTTCCCTTTCAAATGTTTATTTATTGATTTGTCTCGGATTTTCGGAAGTTATGTAAATTACACCCTTAAAAAATTAGGAATTGAGTACAAAAATTTCAAATTTGGGTTCCAGTTCCGATTTTTTGATTTCAGTATACTTAATATTATAAATTGAAACATTTTTTCTCAAAATTTTTCGGGTTGATTGCAGTCACGGTTGGGGCTACAAACTCCGGTTCGCATTGTTGCCTGATTTTTTTCTTTTTTGTTTCACATCCCTGTTTCCCGCCAAAGAAATAAAATTGAGAAAATTCCAGAGTCAGTAACTGGCAACGTCGCTATATTGCACATCATTTTTTCAAGTCGTCCATATCCTGTATAGAAATAATCGATTTTTCTGTTCTAGAATAATCTTAGAAGGTTTGTTAAATTTCAGGAAAATCAAAACTCATAGTTGTTATTATTCTCGCAATCACATTTCCATAATCTTCTCAACATCTTACGATGGATTTGCCATTTCGTGCAGAATACGCCAAGAGTCGTAATTCTCGTTGTAAAGGGTGCAATACTCTCATAGCTAAAGACACATTGAGATTAGCTGTTATACGCCAGGTAAGTAATACATTATTCATTCCCACATGCAATTTATTCTCAAAATGGACATGTTTCCAAAAAAAATATGATGAAACGTTTTTCTAGATAATACGAGCATAAAAACCAGAATATTTTAAATAACCACTTACTACTTATGTTACGTTAAAAAATTTTGCAGCCAAAATCCAAAATTTCCTTTGGGAAACAATATAAAATGATTCTCTGCACAAGTTGTGACAATTACATATGCGGGAGGGACATAATTTTCAAATCAAAAAAATTTTTGGTCAAAAATAAAAGGAATATCAGGTGGGGATTTTCATTTGAAAAAAAAAATTATTTTGGAAATTGAGTTTCAAGATCGTTCTATGAAAAACGTTAAATTTTGAAAAAATTTTCACAGAAAGTTGTCACACTCATATTTGTAATTGTCACACAACTTGCGCAGAAAAACATGTAAGTACGTAATTTTTCTCAAAAAATTTGATTTTGGCTACAAAAATTTAAAAGGGGAAGTTTTTGAAAATTTGATTTTAAGAGGCCCAAAAACAATGTTTTTTTCAGAAAAGTGATCTTGAAAAAAAAGAGGACAGACCAGAGCGCGAAGCGAGGGCGAAAACTTTTGAAAATTTGTATTTTGAGAGAACTATAAAAATGCGATGTTTTTATATGCGAGAAATTCATTTTTCGACTTTTGAAATTTGAGATTTTGAGTACTTTAGGGGAGGCAAGGGATTGATATTTTACATAACCAAGGGGTATGTAAGGGTTTCAGATTTCTTTATTGAGTCGTTCTATTGAGGGTTGAAAAATTTTACATGACCCAGGGGGATGCAAGGGTTTGAGATTTCACATAACCACGGGGGTGGCAAGGTTTTGAGATTTTTTTGTTGAGTCGTTCTAATGTGATTCAAAAAATTTTACATACCCAAGGGGGAGGGAAGGGTTTTAGATTTCACATAACCAAGGGGGAAGATTGGGTTTGAGATTTTACCGAACTAAGAGGGAGTCAAGGGTTTGATATTCCACATAACCAAGGGGGATGCAAGGGTTTGAGATTCTACATAACCAAAGGGGAGGCAAGGGATTGATATTTTACATAACCAAGGGGTAGGCAAGGGTTTCAGATTTTTTTATTGAATCGTTCTATTGAGGGTTGAAAAATTTTACATGACCCAGGGGGAGGCGAGGGTTTGAGATTTATTTGTTGAGTTGTTCTATTGTGGGTTAAAACATTTTACATAAGCAAGTGGGAGGAGGGGGTTAGAGATTTCACATAACCGAGGGGGAGCCAAAGGTTTGAGATTATCTTGTTGGGTCGTTCTAATGAGGGTTGAAAAATTTTTCATGACCAAGGGGGATGCAAGGGTTTGAGATTTCACATAACCACGGGGGTGGCAAGGTTTTGAGATTTTTTTGTTGAGTCGTTCTAATGTGGTTCAAAAAATTTCACATACCCAAGGGGGAGGCAAGGGTTTGAGATTTCACATAACCAAAGGGGGAAGGTTGGGTTTGAGAATATTTTGTTGAGTCGTTATAATGTGGTTTGAATTTCAGATAACCAAGGGGGAGGGAAGGGTTTTAGATTTCACATAACCAAGGTGGAAGATTGGGTTTGAGATTTTACATAACCAAGGGGGAAGCGAAGCAAGGGTTTGAGATTCTACATGACCAAGGGGGAGGCAAGGGCTTGAGATTCCACATAACCAAGGGGGAGGCAAGGGTTTGAGATTTTACGTAACCAAGCGGGAAGATTGGGTTTGAGATTATTTTGTTGAGTCGTTCTAATGAGGTTTGAAAAATTTTACATAACCAAGGGGGAGGGAAGGGTTTCAGATTTCACATAACCAAGGGGGAAGATTGGGTTTGAGATTTTACTGAACGAAGGGGGAGGCAAGGGTTTGAGCTTTTACATAACCAAAGGGGAGGCAAGGGATTGATATTTTACATAACCAAGGGGGAGGCAAGGGTTTGGGATGTTAATTTTGAAAAAGAAAAGAGGCAACTTCTTGAAAATGATACGCCAGTGAATTTACCTAAGGAATATCGTCGATAAGGGGTACTAGAACTGTTTATTCACCCTCTCATCTTATTTCATTACAGGGGTTCACATTTGACAAAAGATTTGCGCGTTGGTATCACGTTCCTTGTTTCTTCGATACACAGCTTGTGAAAAGTGTTGGAGATATATCGAATTTCGAATCACTGAGAAGCGCCGACCAACAATTGATCTTGTCTAAAGTGGCTGGAGGTACGTTGGCAATGATCTATCCGGTTGATGGATAAGAGATTTTAATGAATTAAATTTCAGAACCTTCTGGATCAACTAGTGGACGAGTTAGTAATGGAGTATCTGCTGGAGGAATTGAAGATATTGAAGAACAGAATGAAATGATTTTTCGTTACCGCGATCATTTGAAATTACTACAGAGGAAACATTTGACTGATTTACTGGAACATAACAATCAAGAAACTATTGCTGCGCGTGAGGGTATCGAAACTGTAAGTAACGTTGAGATTTAAATGCACGCTGCATAGTTTTCAAAATTTCGATTCATTATAATATGATTGTTATTTCAGATTCATGATAGATTAGCTGATGCGATGACGTTCGGAGCATTACTTCCATGCGAAGAATGCGGACACAGTCAAATAGTGTTTCGTTCTGGTGTTGGATATTTATGTTTGGGCAACAAAGACGCATGGGTCAAGTGTGAAACAGTTACAGATGACCCCAAACGAAAACCTTTTCTAGTGCCAGATCATTTGAAAGACTCTCCATTTTTGTAAGCCCTTCGCGGTTTCTACTTGATTTTAAATCGCGTATTCGATCTTAATTAAATATTGATCTTTTTCAGAGCGTCGTACAAATATAAACCTCAGAAAAGAATTCTTCAATATAATAAACCCACGGACTCGAATCCTCTCACTTTTAGCGGTAAGATTACCCCTAATAAGTACATAAAAGACATTTCTTTATAATTATGATTCCCAACCATTAAGTAGGTACATATACAGTGGTAATTATTACTTATACTTATTTATTCAAGGTGGCAAGTACGAGTCAAATCTTCCATCCAAGGTAAAGCTCAAAGTTCAAAATGGTGTGGCCGTTGATCCAGCCTCTGGATTGGAGGATGTTGCTCATGTGTACCGTTTCCGCAAACACATCTATTCCGCTGTACTTTCTCGAGTTGACCTACAGTCCGGATGTAACTCTTACTATAAACTTCAAGTTTTGGAATCTAATGATAAAAAAATGTAACTTTTGATATACCTAGTTATCTATCGCTTTTCATGATGCATTTTAATAATTTAATTGTTGATTTTATTCGAAGGTATTGGTTGTTTCGGGCTTGGGGACGTGTTGGTACTCATATCGGAAAACCTTTACTCAAAATTAAGGCTAGTAAAGAAGACGCCATCGGCGATTTCGAGAAGATATTCGAAAAAAAAACCGCCAACAAGTGGAGAAATCGCGCTAATTTCGTTAAAGTTGCTGATAAAAAAAATTGGGTTGATGTTTCATACGAATATGTAGTACGTATTTTCAATGTAACATAGGTATATCTAAACCTGCTTTTAACTCTGAAAGATGCAGGCGAATCATGTAAAAATGCTTTCGATTTCTTGAATTAGAGCAACACAAGTTTCACTTTAACTCATGGTTCGGTTCGTCTGGAAAAATCGTATATATTTTTTATAATTTTGACAAAAAAAATAATTTTTGAGACAAACAAGCAAAACTTTCTGAAAATTTTGGCCGCAACAAGGATTTTTTTTTGAATTTTTTGCAGTTTTGATTTTTAAAAAAATGTTAAAAAAGCTTTTTTGGCGAAATTTTGGTTAAAACTTTCAACAGTTTCAATTTATACAAACAAGTAAAATTATTTTCGATTATGGCAAGAAAAAGTCAGTCGAGTTTTTGATATCAAACTTTAATAGAAGTTTGATTAAAATACGTACAAAAAAGGCAGATAGGTATCTATTAGTTTTTACAAAAAATTAGAGTTCTAGATTTTGCGCCATACTTTATAGTCCGGCATATGAATATAGGAGTAATTGCACCCCGCCCCCCCCCCCCACCGATCCAGCGGGACAACTTTTTTCTAAAGGGGACCTCCTAAGGGACATTTTAAAGCAAACTTGCCCCAAAAAAAGTTGGCACTACATACAAAATGGCGGCCATTTTGATTGACAGGTCAGCCGAAATCGCAGCTTTTGCGTTTCAACATAGGACTTGCACAAACTTTTTCAAACTTTACAAAGGTAGATCGAAACATCATGCAAAAATGTATCACCTGTCAAAATTTCAAGTGCTAAAGTGCGTTTTTCGATTTTTGGTGAATTTTTGAAAATCAAATTTGGGCCAAAAATGAGGGGAAAAATCAAAATTTTACCAAATTGACCAAGAAAGCTGAAATTTGGGATATACCCTATTTTTGACATGCCAAATCGATCGGAAACGGTTTCAACCAGTTTTGAGCAGTTCTGGAGCCTCCAGCAGATTTTTGAAACTCGAAATTCCCACGAAATTCCATCAAATTGGAGTTGTAAAGCTAAAGTTTATTCTAAAAACTAATTTCAATGCGCTACGAAGTACTGCAGGTGAATTTCAAGTCGTTTTGGAGCCTCCAGCGACTTTTTGAAAATTCCTAAAGCCTCCAGCAGATTTTTGAAATTTTAAATTTTCACAAAATTTCATCAAGGATCAGATGGAAAGCTGAAATTTACTCTACATTCCAATTTTAACACCCTCTGAAGACGAATTCAGGTGGGTTCAAGTCATTTTAGAGCCTCCAGTGACTTTTTTGAAAATTACTGGAGCCTCCAGTAGATTTTTGAAACTTGAAATTTCCGCAAAATTCCATCAAACTAAGTTGGAGAGTCGAAATTCATTCTGCAAACTAATTTCAATACCCTACGAAGTTGACTTCTGGTGAATTTCAAGTCGTTTTGGCGCCCCCAGCAACTTTTTGAAAGGTTGTATGACGTTTTTTTGGAAATTGAAATTTCCTAAAAGTAGCTGGAAGCTTCAAAACCATTTGAAACCACCATGTAGTCTGCGAAGTAAATTTCAGCTCGCCAACTCCATTTGATAAATTAATGTTGGGGAAATTTCAAGTTTCAAGAATCTACTGGAGGCTCCAGTAATTTTCAAAAAAGTCGCTGGAGACCCTAAAATGACTTGAACCCACCTGAAGTCGTCTTCAGAGGGTGTTAAAATTGGAGTGCAGAGTAAATTTCAGCTTTCCATCTCCATTTGATGAAATTTTGTGAGCATTTAAATTTTCAAAAATCTGCTGGAGGCTCCAGAAATTTTCAAAAATCTGCTGGAGGCTCCAGAAATTTTCAAAAAAAATCGGTGGAGGCCCTAAAATTACTTGAACCCACCTGAAGTCGTCTTCAGAGGGTGTTAAAATTGGAGTGTAGAGTAAATTTCAGCTTTCCATCTCCATTTGATGAAATTTTGTGAAAATTTAAATTTTCAAAAATCTGCTGGAGGCTCCAGAAATTTTCAAAAAAAAAAATCGGTGGAGGCCCTAAAATTACTTGAACCTACCTGAAGTCGTCTTCAGAGGGTGTTAAAATTGGGGTGTAGAGTAAATTTCAGCTTTCCATCTCCATTTGATGAAATTTTGTGAAAATTTAAAGTTTCAAAAATCTGCTGGAGGCTTTAGGAATTTTCAAAAAGTCGCTGGAGGATCCAAAACGACTTGAAATCCACCTGCAGTACTTCGTTGCGTATTGAAATTAGTTTTTAGAATAAATTTTAGCTTTATAACTCCAATTTGATGGAATTTTGTGGACATTTCGAGTTTCAAAAATCTGCTGGAGGCTCCAGAACTGCTCAAAACGGGTTGAAACTGTTTCTAATCGATTTTGCATGTCGAAAATAGGGTATATCCCAAATTTCAGCTTTCTTGGTCAATTTGGTAAAATTTTGATTTTTTCCCTCATTTTTGGCCTAAATTGGATTTTTAAAAATTCACCAAAAATCGAAAAACGCCCTTTGCACTTGAAATTTTGACAAGTGATAAATGTTTACATGATCTTTCGATCTACCTTTGTAAAGTTTGAAAAAGTCCCTCGACCGATAGCCTATTTTTGAGGAGTTCATGAAAATTTCAATCTCTGACGTATGCTAGAGTTGAAAGTAGTGATTTCATAATAATTTTCAACGAGGAATTTGAATCCGATGTCCTTTTTTTGTCCCGACCCCTTGGGGGGAGTGGGGTGTGACGGAAATCAAAGTTTGAAAAAATGAAAAAAATGTGATATGTCAAAATATTGGTTTTTCGAGTCGAGAAATACGAATCTGAGGTCCTTTTTTCCCACAGACCCCTTGGAAGCCCTTGGGGAGGTGCTACCAAAACGAAATTTTGTCAAATTTAAAAAAATTGAGTGATATGTCAAAATAAGTACCTATAGAGTTTTTGGGTCGAGAAATACGAATCCAAAGTCATTTTTTCACTCAGCCCCTAAGGTAGATGCTACTGAAATCAAATTTCGAAAATGTCACAAAAATTCGAGTAGTGTATCAAAATCCAGGTTTTTTGGTTGGGGGGTTTTATTTGTCAATTTTTCAATCATTCGACCCTTCTGAATTTAATTTTTTCTTCAAGAGTTGGTGTTTTAAACTTGTAGGTAAGTTATAAATTACGTACTTAATAAGTTGTCTGCACTAATTTATGTTTTTAGTGGGCTTGAGAAGGAATGAAATTAATTTTTAGGTAAAATAACCGCAAGAAGGTCCTATCAAGGCCTTTTTTGTAAAGCGCTCCTACGCAAATGTAGGTGGTGAAAAAAAAATGACTGCGCGAGAAATAAATAGTGGAAATATGCTTCTGTTCAACAAAACAAACCGGAGCTCGCGATATCACTGTAAACCAAAGTAGTGCAACACTGAAATATAAAAATGTGTTTTTCTCAAAACCGGTTCTTTGGCGATGGGTCCTTCTTGAATATCACCATTCATTTGGAGGATGGTTTAATGGGCCTGGAAGGTGGAGGGGTTTGAACTGCAAGTCAAAATGAAACTTGTATTGATCTAATTCAAGAAATCGAAACCATTTTTACATCGCATTTCAAGTTCAAGATACAGCTGAGACTTGAAAGGTTATTGAGTAACTAATTTTGTATTTTATAGATTGGATTAATGTTTCATACGAAGACGTACGTGACGTACGTATTTTCAACAGAGAACGTATAAATTGTTTATTATGAGTGAATAATTTTGTTTTTTATAGAAGTCCGCAGTGCCTTCCAAACTTCAGCAGCCTGTTCATAATCTAATCGCTCTCATATTCAACGAAGATACTATGAAAAACATCATGTTAGAGTTTGAGGTACTTACCTACTTATTTTTTTTCCTTTTCAATCTAATATGTATACCTAGACCTACGAGTATGGCAGCAATTCATCGTTTTAAAAAATATGCATACTTAATTTTAATCTTGAAATTTTTATAGCTGGATACGGAGACAATGCCGTTGGGTAAACTGAGTAAAGAACAGATAAGGAAAGCTTTCAATGTACTCAATGAACTGCAGAAATATATCTCAACATCTGGTGATCGTAAAACAACCAACTGGAAGATATTGGCTTTGACTAACCAGTTTTATACTTTGATTCCGCATAGTGTCGGTGTTGATAATCCGCCGTTGCTCGATCATCTGGATACTATAAAAGTGAGTCCCTGCGGTTCAATTTGTCGTTGATTTGTGAGAAATCCTTGTCTTAAAAGTTTTTATATTTATTACTTTGTGCAGCAAAAATATGAAATGTTGCGCGCGTTAATGGGAATGGAAATTGCGTACTCTATACGCAAAGATGTAAAATCTGAAAAGAACGATGTTGACCCAATCGATTCGTATTATTTAAAATTGAAAACCTGTATCAGTCCTTTGAACAGAACTGATCGGGAATTTCAAAGGATACAATTGTATGTTGAAAACAGTCATGCCGAAACCCAAAGCGATTACAATCTAGAAATCGTAGAAATTTATACAGTCGAAAGACGAGGAGAGCGTAAGCGATACGAACCATTCAAAAAGTTACACAACAGGAAGTTATTGTGGCACGGTTCCAGACTTCCCAACTTCGCCGGCATCCTATCTCAGGTAAAATATAGATACCTACCTATTTCATGATGAGATTTTTTCCCATTTGCGGAATAAAAATCACCTCCCATAATAATTTCTATGCGTAGGGTCTTCGTATTGCTCCTCCGAAAGCTTTAAAAACCGGTTATCGGAATTGGTTCGGTAATGGTATCTACTTCGCTGACAGGGTGTCGAAATCGGCGAATTTTTGCTATTCCAAGAATACGAACAATACTGGTCTGGTATTATTATGCCAAGTAGCACTTGGAGATATGTAAGTTGGTTCACGTTACGAAAAGTCTTTACAGAAACTGAGACATTTATAATTAACACATCATTTGTGTTTTTAAAGGCACGAACTTGAACGCAAAAAAAAATTATCGAAGCCACCCGCAGGTAAGCACAGCGTCCTAGGATTGGGTCTAAGAGAACCTGATCCTAGTCAATCCTTTGTTCGAAAAGATGGCGTTGAAATACCATTGGGAAAAGAAATTCTGATCAACGACCCAGGGAGATGGTTGGATTACAACGAGTATCCTTTTTCCATCGTGATAGTGACGATGATTGGTTGGGGGAAAGTGGGGAGCGTAATTTTTGTATATTCCTTAATTTTGTTGTCAGATATGTTGTTTATGATGCCGCTCAAGTCAAAGTGGAATATTTGGTACAGCTGAAGTTCAATTACAAGTGATTTTCAAAGGACAGAAGAAGTTATATGTAGTTATTTCGTTCTAATTCCATTCTTTATTGTTACTTAATTTGATCCTTCATTAATTACTAGTATTATAAAAGACATTTACTTACTTAATTTTTTATTTTTGTAATTTAATTTCGAATTAAAGAGTTTTTTTGATGAATTGTTTTTGTCATTGCACGACCTCGGACTATACCTACCTAAATATGAAACTTAAGTAATTGGAATAAAACGAGAAACAAATGAAAATATAATCGTGAAGTGTGTTATGTATTTACATAAATAGGTACATTATTTTGATAAGTCAAAACATTTATAATGTTTTTTATATGAATAAACAACTTTTTGGTTTCAAAATTTTAAAATTTGAATGATGATTTTCTAGAAATTCGAAAATAAATCAATCTGACAAGAAAAAAATTATAGTTTTCTGGGGGGGAGGGGGGGTTGACTGAAAATTTTCCGACTGGTATGAAGAAAAAATACAACTTTTTGTTATAAGGGGGATTGGAATTATTGGTATAGAGGAATAAGGTCGACATTCCCTTACAAGGTGGTTAGGTTAAGAATTATTCCTTACGTGGGGAATAATTACATGGTCCAGACTAGCTCAAATTCGGACACTGGGATAACTCCAACCCTCCATATACATCATACTAGAGAGTATAAAACAACAAATAAAACGAGTCATATTTGTAAGGTGTACTGAATATGTTTAATCGTCGTAATATATGTACAATGTTTATAAAGCAGAGTCTTTAGGCAATCACACACATATGTGATTCCTAGGTTAAGCATAATTAAAATAGTGTGAACATATTAAATGGGAAATATAACATATTCATGTTATTCACTGGGGTCAAAGCAATATTATTAAATCAACACAAATACATTAAATTAAATGTGAACATATAAAATATTCATGCAGACTTACTGAGATTTGCTAATTGCAACGCATTGCAATTGAGTAGCAATATGCAATATTTACTGACACTGTCACTGTCCAGCCGTCTCTCCGTTGCACTCCTAATACTTGAGGCATTCGACGACAATTAAAGAGTTGTTCGCGATATTTAATCAAAATGATAATTTTAATTCAGCATCGTTTAGCAGAGATATTTAAATTACATTAATGCGTTATTTGAGAATTTCAGAGTTATTTATTTAGTTTTCACGAGTTATTTATGAGTTATTTTCACGAATTCACGAGTCATTTATAGAGAGTTATTTAGATGGATTTTACAATCAATACTGCGAATATTGAGAATAAAAACCAATGGCACGAACCAATTCTGATATGCCAACGGATCGACACATCAATAGAGGGTGACTTAACTCCAGAGAGCTCGAGATTCCGATGCTAAGTAAAGATCTTATTTTTTGCGATGTACCTGGTAGCTACCAGAAGTCTATTAGAAACGCCCACTTTACCATACTTCCAGTATAAGGGTTGTTCTTTTAGAAGAAGGAGAAGAGATCGTGTATTTCTCCTCTTAGGGATGCTTCTCATCATTTCCCCTACTGTGATAATTACGAGAATAACTGCTAGGCAGTTGGGCCATGCTTGTACCTTACATTTTGCCGAATAAAATGACAAGTTTTTAAGATGAAATGACAATTTTGACAACTGATATAATATTTGTTATTTTTATATTTTTATTTTTAAATTTATGAAAGTTTCAAACTGAGATTTTTTCAAATTAATTAGAGATTAGAATTGGCCCTAGTGCAGCGAAGCAAGTGCAAATAAAGCTTTCCAAAATTCGGGTTTCGAGAAGTAAAAAATAATATTGTAAAAATTTGTTTATTTCTTTTGATTCAAAATTTTTCAATTTGAATGATGAGTTTTTAAAAATTTTATTTTTGAAAATGAAAAGTAAACAGACTCGTGTGAAGCGAAGGCAATGCTTGTCGAACTCAATTCTCCCCCGCCCCCGCAAGTAATTTTGTAACTGAAAAGGCACGAAAACAGCAATCAACAAGTGTTTAAAAAGTAGCCAAAAAAGTGACAAAATGGGAGCAAAACATTTTAATACAGAAAAAAAATCACGGGAAAAGAAACAAAATAAGTATTCCGAATTGAAATGTATTTAATTTTGAAAAGTTGAACCATTTCGAAACTTTTTGATGAAAAATCGAGCCTTTTTGACAATTTTTTGGCAGCAAAGTAAGGATTTAGGCAACTTTTGACAACAAAGACAATTCTTGGTAAAATAAAAAAGAAATGATTTTCTGACAGTTTTTGACAAAAAAGCGAGACATTTAGGCAATTGTTTACAAAAAAGAAAAAATTCGCAATTTTTTGAAAAAACGACCATTTTTATTTAGAAATACCTATTGTTAAAAAACGAGGATTTTTTTACAGTTTTTGACAAAACAGCAGGATTTTGACAATTTTAGCAAAAAGAAATTTGTGAGAATTGTTGGCCAAAAGAGATACTGAGTTTTTTTTTGCAAAAAACTAAAGCAAGAGTGACTGTTTTTGGGAGGACAACACGCATTTTTGGTAATTTATTGGTCAAAAAAATGATGCTTTTTCGCAATCTTCGTTGAAAATGGGAAATACTCGTATTTTGGTCATTGAAATTTTTTAGGCAAAAAAGCTAGCAAGAAACAAGGCTATTTGAAAAAAAAATGATTTGTTGTTGTAATATCACAAAGTATAAATATGTACATAAGTGACTTAATATCCGTGAGAAAAGAGCACCGAAAAAGTTTAAAAATCATTTTGAAAATTAAACAAATCTGATCAAAAGTTGCAATTAATTTGGAAATTTTTCGAAAGTAAAATGGAAAATTTAATTTGGCAACGCTTAAAACGTAATAAAAATGTGTATCTAGACGAATATTGAGATCAACAATCAATGCAGAAATGCGCACGTACCATACAATGTTTAATAATTCATTCGAAATAAATTCTGTTCCGGTTTTCGTTCGCGAATAAATTAGAATAATTGGATTACTGATAAAATTCGACCACATTCTACAATGTCGTTGTCGGTAGTTACTTAATTATCTATACCGATAAAGCATATTTGTGCAGATTTGCTGGTTCACAATTAAGATAAGTTTTCTTTTTGCGAACGGCTGGCTGTGCTCTTGTATTGTTTCTGTGTGATTTTTTTTTTTTGTCTACTACGGAGTGTTCGAGTTTTCAAAGTGCATAAATGTGAAGTGGGAACTGTCAAAACAAGATGGTGAGAGGGGAGGGAGTATCTTACACCTTTCCCCTCAAAGGAGTCCCTTTTGAAAGCACGTGGGTCAGCAAAGTTTTCCGATGACAACATCGTCGTGGGAAAAACTATGACGTCAACGCATCTAGGAAAATTGAGAACAGAATTACTTACCAATATATAACCCTGTAAGTACCATCAAAATTTCACTCGTTTGTGAATTTCAATGGGTAATGTGTCATTTAGCGTGAATATTGTTTGGTTCCGAGAACTTTGTGTGTTCTTATGCTTAGATATGTAGATATGTTTTACTCGTATCAAAAATTTTGAATTTTGATATTGTCAAGTTGGGCTTCTAGTTTGAAAGCTGTTTATGTGACTTGTGAATTCGCGGGGTAAGTGATGTGTTACTATGTGTGTGCTTGCACATTTTTTTCCTTTCAAATGTCCATTTATTGATTTTTCTCAGATTTTTGGAAACAACGTAAATTACAACCTTAAAGATTAGGGACTTAAGTACAAAAATTTCAAATTTGGGTCCAAGTTCCAATTTTTTTGATTTCAGAATAGGTAAAGTTATTAAATTAGGAATTTTTCCTCAAAATTTTTAGGTTGATTATTCTAGTTACGGTCAAGGTTAAAAATTCTGGTTCGCATTCTTGCCTGATTTTTTTTTTTTTTTCATTTCACATCCTTTTTTCTCTCCAAAGAAATAAGGTAAAGGCGCCTAATATCGCCCACTTTTTGTTGACCTCAAAAATGGGGCACTTAAAATTGAAAAAACTGAAATGTGACCAAGTAGGGGTGTACCCCCATCCTTTGGCTATGACTGGCCAAAATTTCAGATCAAAATTTACATTAGGGGGAAGCCAGTGAATTTTTCAGTAAAAAATGTCAAAATCAAAATTTTTCCGAAGTGGTGCCTAATATCGCCCACCACTAAAAAATCACTAAAAAACCACTAAAATGTCTGAAAACTTGAATGCAAAATGTTTTTTAAGCATAATGGAGTATTATTACGTATTTTGGTATTAAATCTACCTCAACACATGTCATGTAAACATGATGTACAAACATATTTTCGTTTATCTTCGAATATGGGGCATCACAAGCGACATGTGACCAAAAATAACATTTTATGCATCAAATCCAATCTTGGCCTTCGTTATTTGACAAACACAAGCGATTACGAAATTAACCCACAAAAAATTACCATAATATCACTGCAAAAATCAGGTGGGCGATATTAGGACATGGGGTAGGCGATATTAGGAATTTGTCAACTTTCCAAAAATTGAAAAAAATTTATATGAACGCTTACTCCGATCAAATCTGCGATTAAATCATTCGAAAGTGTCATCGATTCTCTTCAGATTGATATAAAAAAATTAATCAATACACCACATTTAATATTTTTCCCAGTAAAAACAAAAAATGTGGAAAAAGTTTTGGAAACTGGCAATTTTTATTTTTTCTCAGGATTTTTTGGCATGATGCAATATCACTACCAAATGAATATAGATGAGTAGGTACCCACCCAAGGTAGTAGTGTGGCTTTTCACTGCCAGGTTCGCGTCATAAATATCCGAGAAATACAGGTGGGCGGATTTAGGACACTGGGCGATATTAGGCGACTTTACCTTAAAACTGAAAAAATTCCAAAGTCAATAACTGGTAACGTCGCGTATTGCACATCACTTTTCCAAGTTTTCCTTATCCTTTATGGAAATAATCGTTTTTTCAGTTCTAGAATAATCTTAGAACGTTTGTTAAATTTCAGGAAATTCAAAACTCATAGTTTACTACTATTCTCGCAATCACATTTCCATAACCTTCTCAATATCTTAAGATGGATTTGCCATTTCGTGCGGAATACGCCAAGACTGGTCGTTCATCATGTAGAGGATGCCGGACTTTTATAGCTGACAACACATTGAGATTAGCTGTTATAAGTCAGGTAATACATTCATTCGCACAAGAACATAATCTACTAACTAAACGTAGGTAACTAATATGTTCCTATTGATGAGTTCATTTTTGACCTCTCCAGAGTGATTTGAAGTTGCTGGAGAAAATTGAAAAATCGCCGAAGGCTCTTTAATTTACTAAAATTACGTAGTAGTTGGTGATGTGTGGGAGTTGAATTGAAAAAATTATTCACATTGGATTTTTTCTCAAAAATTTGGATTTTGGCTTCAAAAATTTAAAGGCAAAAGTTTTCGAAAATTTGATTTCAAGAGCCCCAAAATCGATGTTTTTTTTTAGAAAATTGATTTTGAAAAAAAAAGGACAGACCTAAAACTTTTGAAAATTTGTAATTTGAGATTTGAAATTTGAGAATTATTTTTAGGATGGTAATTTTGAAAAAAAAAAGAGGCAACTTCTTGAGACTGATACGCCAGTGAATTTACCTGAGGAATATCGTCGATAAGGGGTAGAACTGTTTATTCACCCTCTCATCTTATTTCATTACAGGCGTCCACGTTTGACAAAAGAATTGCGCGTTGGTATCACGTTCCTTGTTTCTTCGATACACAGCTTGTGAAAAGTGTTGGAGATATATCGAATTTTGAATCACTCAGATCGGAAGACCAACAATTGATCAGATGTAAAGTGGCTGGAGGTACGTTTTGGCAATGATCTATCCGGTTGATGGATGAGATTTTAATGAATTCAATTTCAGCACCTTCTGGATCAACTGGTGGAGTCAGTAATGGAATGTCTGCTAGAGAAATTAAAGATATGAAAGAACAAAATGCTTTGATGTATTATTACCACGATCGTTTGAAATTACTAGAAAAGAAACAGTCGACTGCTTTACTGGAATATAACAATCAAGAAGCGATTGCTGCGAGTACCGAAACTGTAAGTACAAATAAGAGTAACGTGAAGTTTTAAATGCACGTTGTATTCCTACTTTTCAATTTCGATTGTTATTTCAGATTCATGATAGATTAGCTGATGCGATGACGTTCGGAGCATTACTTCCTTGCGAAGAATGCGGACACAGTCAAATAGTGTTTCGCTCTGGTGTTGGATATTTATGTTTAGGCAATAAAAACGAATGGGTCAAGTGTGAAGCAGTTACAGATGACCCCAAACGTAAACCTTTCCTAGTGCCATACGAGTTGAAAAAGAAATTTGAATTTTTGTGAGTCTTTCGCGGTTTTTACTTAATCTTAAACCGTATCTATTCGATCATAATTAGTAGGTACCTATTCTTTTTCAGAGCGACGTACAAATATAAACCTCAGAAAAGAATTTTTCAATCCAATAAACCCACGGTCTCGAAATCGCTCAGCTTTAATGGTAAGATTACGTCTAATACTTACATAATGTATACCATAAGACATTTCAATATCTGATTCTTAACAAATTACCTACGTATTTATTCAATAGGTGGCAAGTACGAGTCAAATCTTCCATCCAAGGTAAAGCTCAAAGTTCAAAACGGTGTGGCCGTTGATCCAGCCTCCGGATTGGAGGATGTTGCTCATGTGTACCGTTTAAACAATGACAGTTATACCGTTGTACTTTCTGAAGTTGACATACAGTTCGGACGTAACTCTTACTATATACTTCAAATTCTGGAATCTAATGATAAAACAACGTAACTATTGATATCATATGAAACAAATTATTGCTCCGCATAATGCATTCTAATAATTTAAGTATCGATTTTATTCGAAGGTATTGGTTGTTCCGCGCTTGGGGACGTGTTGGTGGCAGATACAGAAGTAAAAAGCTCGACATGATTAGTAGAGTAGATGCCATCTTCGAATTCGAATGGTTATTCGAAGAGAAAACCGGCAACATGTGGAAAAACCGTGCTAAGTTCGTGAAAAAGCCGGGAAAAAAGAATTGGGTTGATGTTTCATACGAAGATGTACGTATTTTCAACAGTACATTATAATTTGTTATTAACGCGATGTAAAAATGCTTTCGATTTCTTGAATTAGATCAACACAAGCGTCACTTTGATTCGCAGTTTGCCCTCCAGCCCCTTAAAACCATTTCAGAAATGATGAGCTCATAATTTTATAGTATTTGATTATCCTCCAAATCCAAATGGGCATAAATTTTGAAACTGTACAATTTTGTAGTTTCATTCGACGTAATGAATGAGTGAATATATACCTACTTTGGATGAACACCTCACCAAGTCGAGCTTTTGAAAAAAAATCTTGTTGGAAAATGAAAGTTTCAAAAAAGCTCAAATGTGACATTTCCAACAAAAAACAGTGCCTCCTCTGATGCTCTCTGTAAAATAGTTTTCAGGCATACCCACTCCTTTTCTACATCCTCTTCCATAGGTACATCTTTTTTGGGGGTTTGACTGAAAATTTAGGTTGCCTACCTGTACTTAGTAGGATTTGTGTATTCGGCACATACAAAAACCTCCGATGTACCTAGTCTTTGTACTGGTCTCGGAAACGTACCTTGTTTGATAATGCATCTAAAACGGCGATTAATCTTGTTGCCTCAGTGGTGTAGTGGAATGCACGCTGGACCGGCAATCCGGAGGGCCTGGGTTCGATTCCCAGGCTGGGCACGAATTTTTCGTACGTTAGATGCATTAGAAAACAGGTCAATTATAGGTCGGTAAAAGAAAAGAGACTTCTTCTTATTTGAATAATTTTAATGTAAGAAATTCTGTTTTTCTTATCTCTATTTTTTTCAATTTTATCAATGGTTTTTTGAAATATTTAAGTGGGAAAAAAGCACCAAATAGGCCCGAGCTAAGCGAGGGCAAACTCTTTTTTAAACTTGCAGTTTCAACTATAGCGAAACAGTAGTAATTTTAATGTGAAAAATCCAGTTTTTCCACCAATGACATTTTAAAAAGTTTGTTCAAAACTAACTACCCTACTTTCCAAACACAGTGAATAATTTGAGAAAATATGGAAAACAATACTTTAGCCCGAGCGTAGCGAGGACAAAAGCTTTTGAAAAAAATATAAATTTTGAGGATTATGGTACGTAATTTCGTCGGCAAATTAACATTTAAATCCTTTCAAAATTTCGCACAAATTTCGTAAATTTCATACATTTCTGACGTTTTTTTCCATACTTTTTTAGGTCATTTTCCAACTTTGTACCTTTTTTGTAACTTCGTACTCTTTTCGCCGTGTAGACACCCTGTGTAAAAATTGTCTCTCTCGCTTCTATAGTCCAGTCATTTTAGCAAAATTTTTAGTCGAACCTCGAAAAAATTGAGGGCAAGCTGAATTTCACATTATTTGTTCAGATTGGTCTCTAAAACATCCCATCAAAAGTTGCACCCCCCCCAACTTGCCGGCTACCGCCGCAAGAGGTCATTAACCTTTGCCGATACAGGTTTTTCGGCTGTATCGCCTAAATGAAGGGTCCGAGAGGAAAAATGTTCGAACAAAAATTGTTCTACGCTAAATTTCCTATCAGCGTGACCAGTCCAGCTTTTCCCAAAATGGCGATTTCACCCTTACTGAGGAGGGGGTAAAGTTGTCAATTTTATGAAAATTGTTTTAAAAAATGAAAATCAGCAATTTAAAACGTGAACTCGATCAACGGTAGACTCAAAAATATTTTGACCACAGTTGCACACTGCAACTTGTCTGCTACCCCCGCGAAAGGTCATTAACCTTTGTCAATCTGCGTTTTTCGGCTATATCGCCGAAATGAAGGGTCGGAGGGAAAAAAGTGATTGAACTAAAGTTATTCTACGTCAAATTTCCTATAAGGATGGCCAGTTCAGTTGAAATATATTTTTCGATTTTTGGTGAATTTTTTAAAATCAAATTTAGGCCAAAAATGAGAAAAAAAATCAAAATTTTACCAAATTGAGATATAAAGCTGAAATTTGGGACATACCTTATTTTCGACCTGCCAAATCGATTGGAAACAATTTCAAACCGTTTCGAGCAGTTCTGAAGCTTCCAGAACACAAGTCGTTTCGGAGCATTCAGCGACTTTTTGGAAATTACTGGAGCCCCCAGCAGATATTTCAATGCTCGAAATTTCCATAAAAATTCACCAAACAGAGTTGGAAATCCAAACTCCAATTTCAATACGCTATCAAGTCGACTGCAAGTTGCTTCAAGTCATTTTGGAGCCTCAAGCTACCTTTTGAAAATTACTAGAGCCTCCAACAGATTTTAGAAACTTAAAATTTCATTAAAGGCAGTTGGAAAGCAAAAATTCACTCTATAAACTAATTACAGTATGCAATGAAGTTGACTAGCGGTAGATTTCAACACGTTTTGAAGCCTCCAGCGACTTTTTGGAATTTACCGGAGCCTCCGGCAGATATTTCAATGCTCGAAATTTCCATAAAATTTCACCAAATGGAGACAACTTATTTTTGACATTAAACTGAGGTGGATTGCAGGCAGTTTCAATCCGCTTTAGAGTCTACAGCAGATTTTTAGAAACTTCTGTTTTTCAAAAAATGCCACAAAATCTATTCCTTTTTATGAAATTTTGCAGAAATTACACGTTTCAAAAATTTACAGGAGGCTCCCGTAATTCATAAAAACTCGCTGAAGGCTCCAAAACGACTTGAAATCTACTTGCAGTCGACTCCCTAGCATATTGAAATTACTTAACAGAATAAATTTTAGCTTTCCAACTGTTTTTAATGAAATTTTGTGGAAATTTCAAGTTTCAAAAATCTACTGGAGGCTTCAAGAATTTTCAAAAAGTCGCTGGTGGCCAGAAGATGACTCAAACCCACCAGCAGTTGATTTATTAGCGTGTTTAAATTGGATTGCAGCGTAAATTTCCGCATTCCAACTTCATTTGATGAAATTTTGTGAAAATTTCAAGTTTCAAAAATGTTCTGGAGGCTCCAGAACTGCTCGAAAAACGGTTTGAAATTGTTTCCAATCGATTTGGCAGGTCGAAAATAAGGTATGTCCCAAATTTCAGCTTTATATCTCAATTTGGTAAAATTTTGACTTTTTTCTCATTTTTGGCCTAAATTTGATTTTCAAAAATTCACCAAAAATCGAAAAATGAAAAACCTATATCGGCAAAGGTTAATGGCCTCTTGTGGTGGTAGCCGGCAAGTTGGGGGGGTGCAACTTTTGATGGGTTGTTTTAGAGACCAATCTGAACAAATAATGTGAAATTCAGCTTGCCCCCAATTTTTTCGAGGTTCGACTAAAAATTTTGCTAAAATGGCTGGACTATTCGCTTGAGCAGTAATTTTGCCTTCATTTTCAAGAAATCACTACGCATCACAATAGGTTTCTAGAAAATTACTCCACATTTCGATTTTTCATGCCCAAAAATCTGGCTTTGCCCCCTCCTTGAGAAAATCCTGGCTACGCCACTAACTTGTGTTGATCTAATTTAAAAAATCAAAACCATTTTTACATCACATTTCAAGATTCAGCTGCGACTTTAAAGGTTAATGAGTAACTAACTAATTTTGTTTTTTATAGATTGGGTTGATGTTTCATAGGAAGACGTACGTGATGTACGTATTTTCAGCAGAACGTATAACTTGTTTTTAATGGAGTGACTAATTTTGTTTTTTATAGGAGCCCGCAGTACATTACAAACTTCAGCAGCCTGTTCGAAATCTTATCACTCTCATATTCAACGTAGACACTATGAAAAACATCATGAAAGAGTTCGAGGTACTTATTTTTTCCTTTTCAACCTAATATACTTACGAGTATGCCAACAAAGACTGATCCAAATAATAATAAATCTTCTCTGAGAAAAGTATGCGTATAGGTAACTTACATCTTGAAAATTTTATAGCTGGATACGAAGAAAATGCCGTTGGGTAAACTGAGTAAAGAACAGATAACGAAAGGTTTTGAAGTGCTGACCGAACTGCAGAATTGCATCATCTTCTCAGCACCTGTTGATCGTAAAATGATGTACCAGAACTTAGCGGATTTGACTGACCAATTTTATACTTTGATTCCGAATAGTTTCAGTGTTGATGATCCGCCATTGTTTAATGACCTGGATACTATAAAGGTAAGTCCCTGCAGTCCAATTTGTCATTCATTGATTTGTGAGAAATTCTTGTCTTAAACGTTTTTTTTTTTTTATTAATCTGTGTAGCAAAAATATGAAATGTTGCGCACGTACACGGAAATGGAAATTGCGCAATCGATGCTCAGAGCTGTAGAATCCGAAAACAAGGATGTTCACGCTATCCATTCGTATTATTTAAAATTGAAAACAGAAATCAGCCCTTTGAACAGAACCGATCCGGAATTTCAACTGCTGCAATTGTATGTTCAAAATTCTCATACCGAAATTCATCGCAAGCTTTACGATCTCGAAATCGCGGAAATTTATAAAGTCGAAAGACAAGGAGAACGTGAGCGATACAAACCATACAAAAACGCACACAACAGGAAGCTCTTGTGGCACGGTTCCAGACTTACCAATTTCGCCGGCATCCTATCTGAGGTAAATTATCCCATCCTATGATTTTTCCCCATCTGGAATGGAAATAACTTTTCATAATACAAGTAATTTCCATGTTTAGGGTCTTCGTATTGCATCTCCGGAAGCACCACTGACCGGTGCTATGTTCGGTAATGGTATCTACTTCGCTGATAGGGTGTCGAAATCGGCCAATTATTGTAAGTACACGGATACAAACAATACTGGTGTGGTATTATTGTGCCAAGTCGCACTTGGAAATATGTAAGTTGGTTCACGTTGCGAAAACTTTACTCAAACTGAGACTTTTATAATTTATACAATATCATTTGTGTTGTTAAAGGGGTGAACTTACTGAAGCCAAACCAGACCTAAAGAAACCACCCGCAGGTAAGCATAGCGTCAAAGCATTGGGTAAAATAGAACCTGCTGAATCCATTGTTCGAGAAGATGGTGTCGAAATACCATTGGGTAAAGGAATTGTGACCGACAAAAAGATAAAGTTGCGGTTCAACGAGTATCCTTTTTCCATCATGATAGTGGTGACGAGTGCTTGGGGGAGAATGGGGAACGTAATTTTTGTATATATTCCTTAATTTTGTTGTCAGATATGTTGTTTATGATGTCGATCAAGTCAAGGTGGAATATTTAGTGCAGCTGAAGTTCCTTTGCAACTGATGCTCAAAGAGCTGACGAAGCTACAATTAGTTATTTCGTTCAAATTACATTTGTTATTATGTTCCTGACCTACATATGTACATACGAGTAGCATAGTAAGTTATACGTTTACTCAATATCAAAGACCAGTCATCAATCTAAAAATCCTTTTTTATACCAATTTTTTAAATTTTGAATTAAAACCTTTTTTTAATGAATTGTTTTTGTCACTGCACGGACTATAGGTACCTACCTAAAAAATGAAACTTTTGGAAATTGAATGAAACGAGAAACAATTGAAATTAACATCGATGTTATCGTGAAGTGTTTTCTGCATGTGTACATAATACATTTCTTGAGAAAAAAATGAAAGAAGTATGTTGCTATCATGGACGAAACCAAACAAGTTTCGCTTGGAGGGGAAAATGGGGACGTGCAAGCGAACATTTGCCGACTGATATGAGAAAAAAATACAAATTTTGCGGAATATAAAGAAAGTTGAGAAAACAATATTCTGGCAGTTGATATTATAGGTAGGTCTTCTTATAGCCTATCATGACTTCCAGACAATTTTCGTTTTCCCTATTCAATTTTTAGAATCTTCAAACTTGCATTTTTTTATTTTGTGAAAGAGGAGAAACAAATTAGCTCGAGGGAAACGAGGGGAAAAGATTTCAAAAATTCGTATTTTAATAGATCAAAACACATACCTACTTGTTTTTCATGTGAAAACTTTTATTCTTTTGGTTTCAAAATTTTAGAATTCGAATGATGATTTTTCAGAAGTGATGTCTTACTTTTAAGCCAAAAAGTGATTTTTATACTTAACTGGTTGGTGTTGGTTCGCAAATATCCTACATTTTGACTTCAATGTGAATCACTCGTTCGCTCGTAGTAGTTCATTTTTAATTTGAATCTCGTTGGTTCGCAAATGTCTTAATTTTAGGTCATTAGTTAATCAATAACCTTACCACAAAATAAACATTAAAAACAATAGGCTGGTTCGCAAACGTCCTACGTCATCGAGAATTTCGTTCTGAAGTTGACTACAACACAATACTTAATCTCATTTCTAATAATGTACCTACCGGGTACATTTCCCCGTACCCCCATTTTGGGAGGGGTGGTAAAAAGCACCTAGAAGGATAGTGCTAGGTTAGTGCTGGTTAGTGCACGTATCGCCGACGTTAGTGCACGCCCCCTTCACCCTCATTTTTTAAAAAATATGTGGGGGGGGGGGTACCACGTTTCCCTGTACCCCACCACATATTTTTTAAAAAATGAGGGTGAAGGGGGCGTGCACTAACGTCGGCGATACGTGCACTAACCTAGCACTTTCCTTCTAGGTGGTTTTTACCACCCCTCCCAAAATGGGGGGTACGGGGAAATGTACCCCCCACAGGTGAGTAGATTAATGTGTACATTATGTAATGGGATTTTACCCCGATCATACCCTCTTTAGATTAACCACTATATTTATGTTAATCAAAATATCTGCCTGCGGACATGGGGATTTAGTGTGAACCATGGACGTAGGTAGAACGACGAAGGGCGTAATTTCATCAGGTGTTCCTATAGTCTTAATAATTTTCATAATTGTTGATGAGCGTTAACTCATAACTTTAGTATTATACTTTACGTTTGGCTTAGATGTAGGTGATTTTGCCTATGTCAAAAGATATCTATTGTATCACACGTAACTTTCAAAGTATTTTCCTATCTGTAATATTTTATGTAATACATCTATTTTCGGGACATAAAATGATCATTCGAGTATATTATTTATATTCTTCATGATTTAAATGAATATTGTGGTTAGGAAGGGTGGCTACTCTCCGTAAAATTGAGCTAGTTCGGAAGAGGAAATTATTCCTTCTCTAAGGAATAATTCTTAGCATGGTTCCCTCGATGTTATTACCATTATTCCACCTAAACGTAGTTATTCCTATCCTTACTATTACAGATCTGACAAGAAAAAAATTGTAGTTTTCTTGAGAGAGTGAGCGAAGTGGGAAAAGGGAGGGGGGGTGTTGACTGAAAATTTGCCGCCTGGTATGAAGAAAAAATACAACTTTTGTCGAATAAAATTACGAGTTTTTAAGATGAAATGACTATTTTGCCAACTCGATATAATATTCACCCTAAATTAAGTTCATTAAAAATTGTTATTTTCATTTTTAAATTTATGGAAGTTTCAAACTGAGATTTTTTTCAAATTAATTAGAGATTAGAATTGGCCCCAGCGAAGCAAGGGCAAAAGCTGTCCAAAATTCGGGTTTTGAGAAGTAAAAAAGAATATTGTAAAAATTGTTTGGTTCAAATTATTCACCTATTGTATTTCACTTAATTCTGATGAACAGATTGTTGTATGATTATTAGGACTCATACTCGTGAGCTAGCATACTTCTTATGGGAAAATCTCTCCCCCCCCCCATAGAAGTATTTTTCATCCTGAACCAACAGGGAATAATTATCATAATCCCACCATCTTCCTAATAAGTATCTACCTACATATTTATCAATTACACTATTTTAATTAAAATTTAAATCCGTTGCGTGACGTAGGTATGCCGAATGCAGTTTGTGCCATCGTATAGCTAAATAAGCCAGTGTGAAGTTTTCGAGTACCTAGGTAGCTATACAAATACGTTTTACCGACATATCACGTCGTAACCCAAGACACTAAAATTTTAGCAAAACGCGCATGCTTTTTTGCCATGTCAATTTTCCAATCGAATCCAAAAGAGTTCATCAATATACTCCAACATAGACTTCTGTATAGTGGCTGACATTGGAAACATGATTGAATCCGGAAAAATATGTTGAACAGGTTCCATTAGTACACAACTAGTTGCTATAGGCGGCAGATGCCACAAAATTACTTAATGAATTTAGTTTTAATGCAAAATTCAAATACAAATTCCTAAAAAATTGGTTCGGTGTAAAATTGAGTGCAGTGAAAAAGTGATATACTTCTGAAATATATGCATAATTTACCTACTTTCATCCAGATGTAGACAGAGACACGAATGGTAAGTAGCCTAGTCTTTACTATGTATCTACCTAGCAGATATCGTGTAGTGCTCGTATTTGGAAATTAAATAATCAGGAGACATAACAAAAATAACACGAAGTCTAAAGGTGTGTGGTGGTACGCGATAGACACATGATGAAAGGAATAAGACTCGCTAATCAGGATTAGATAATCTATTTCAATTAAGAACCTCGAAATTACCTAAAAATTGTTTCCACCAATATGTATACTTACTTAATCATTAATCATCTACTTACATAATATTGTATTATTTTTTTCGGCAGAAAAATGCTACCCAAGCAGTACCATTTCTTGATTTGGCTATATATACCATTAGTAGTATATTCACAATACGAAACTGACAAATATGTAACAGAAATCACAACCGAACCGATTTTACAGACCAGCGCAGAATTTGAAATTTCACTATTTCCGTCGAACAATGAAGAAAATAAGTAGGTACTACCTACCTATCAATTGAAATAATTCAAGCCAGTGGGGAAATGTGAAAAAAATAATAATAATCTGGAACAAAAATCGATTTCCTTTTGTTTGTTTAGGTCAACGGTTTGTAATTACACAAATACCTGCGAAGGAAAAAATTCAGTAAAACTGTAATGGGAGAAAATGATCACATTTATGTCACCTATACTGGGAGAAAACTAACCAATTTCTCCCACCTAAAGTGACAGAAAGCTGTCAGGAACCAGTCATCTATACTGGGAGAAAACATTCTATGCCATCTTATACTGGGAGAAAAATATCATTTTTCTTACATCTATACTGGGAGAAAAAATCGACCTGCATCATACATAATTATGCCGATTATATGCCACTTAAGTGGGAGAAATATTGCGGCGTAATCTGTCAGCTCAAAAAATACGTGGTATTTTTCTCATTTGATCGACGTCGAATTTTCCCATCACTGAAATCATGCGACTTTAATGACCACTCATCTATAGATCGACCCTACCTGCCGCCCCGTATACCTACCTAATCGATTTTACCTATTTATTCTCAAATATGACGCAACTTCCGGAGATATTACTTCCGAGATGATGCAATCGACTAGATGTTACGTCATATTCTCGACATCCTATTCGTTCCTTAATACTTCCGGGGGTAACGCTTAGCCAATCATAATTAATGGCGCGCGCACAACTTACCCTCTCTTTTTCCTAAAAATCATAATTTTATAAGAAGCGATCCGAGCAACAACTCTCTCGACACTCTTCTTTTTCTGCTCGTACTGTTCGGTAAAGTGCAAGTTCTGGTTCGGTTCCTGTGTTAAGTATGAGATCGATGTTCGTTTATGGGCTTGGGACTCGTTCCCAACCCAGTGGCCGTTCTTTCTAAGTTCGTTTCGATGCCGTATATTTCTAAGTATCGCTTTTTTGACTTAGAAATATTTTCACTTCTGGACTAGTAATGTTTCCAGTCTAGGTCAACTTGGCGACCTTTCATCTTATAATCATCTCATATGGACCAGCGAAATAACCCCCAGAACTGGAGAGAGTCCGTAATTGAATAATTACGTATTTCGCGTCCCTTAGTGGACAGTTGGAGATTGCTCATCGACCTCGGATCGCCTTCTGTAAGTTTATCGTGGAGATCGATTTATTATTTCCGTTTTGTATCCTAAGTGTTCCTTATTATTTCCTTATTGACCTAAGCATCCTCGTGTTATTGATCTAAGTTTATTGACCTAAGCAACCCGTGAATCCTTTATTGACCTAAGCAACCCGCGTATCCAACAGTCCTAGGTTTATTCTGATAAGTACCCTCGCGTTATTGACCTAAGTATCCTAAAATCTATTTTTTCCTCGAAATAATAGTCAAATAACCTTCAATTTTCATCCCTTAAATGGAGACTGATTATTGGTATTGCGATGCGTTTCAATCCAATATAAACGTGTTTCGAAGTTATTTGTGTGTTCTCGATTTATTTCGCTCTATAATAGTTCCAGTGTATAAGTCGAGTCAATATAATGGTCCCATGCATATAGACCATTGAATCGCCGAAGTATTGTCATCTAATAATATGTCATCTAATAAATATGGTCGAAAATTCCCATTTTCGACATCAAAATCAACAAATCGATCAAAGATTCGATTTAACCTTTCATCTCATAGCTGTTCCAGAAAATAAATTCACGCCTCAACTTATATTCCAAGGGGATTTGCGCTCAAGTGTATAATGGATTCATCTTATACGTCCTCACGTTAAATTTAAACTGTTATGATTCGTCTTAACTGAATTATGTACCAGGAGGGAACCCCTATAATCGTCCGCGATCTATCACGACCCTAAAGATTCCCTGAGCTAACAACCAGATCGCGAGAGATATCAACTTATAATTAACCACATCTATAATTAACCAACCCAGCGCTTAAAAAGATATCCAGACAACAAAGTTAATATGGATTAGTCTAATCTACGTTTCCATATTTTCATAGATCCGCATTTCAAGAACCAAAAATCTATGATTTCTGGTATTTTCCGAAATTATTCGTAATTACGAAAGATCTTCCCTTAAATTCTCCCGGTATAGAAATTTTGGCGCCCAACGTGGGGCTCGAATTGCTCGAACCTATGAACCACATTTGGGCCCAGGACCCCATATTTGATAAGATATCAATGGGGCATGAGGATTTGTTTTCATCTTATAGCATCTTATAATGAAAAAATCACGATACATCTTATAATGAAAGCTGGCGCTTGGAAGATCGATTATAACGACTAATTTATTCGATCATTAGTTCGGTTAATTGCGACTTTAATTAAAATCGATCATTAATAACGAAATTCAGAACGTTCGGAGATAACGGATAATTCAACTTATAATTATTCCTGATAATTACATCTTTAATTCTGTACGAATATTTCTGAATTTAATCCAAGCCGATATCCGTGAACAGTTCCAACTAAATTCACGATAAAGATGAGAATACTTCTTCAACGCGATCATTCCTAGAACGGCTCCCGAAATTTTCAATCATCTAATAAACGACGTTAATTGCCTTATCATGGAGATCTCGAACCACACATATTCAGCTCATAATATCATGAATTACGTAGCAGAATGTTCGTTGGATGATGATTACAACCCTCAAAATAAATTACGATTCAAGAAAATTTATTTATTCATCGATATATTACTTGTTTATGGGTTTACTTCGACGATATCGGGTGAAAGTCAAGTGGAGCACGAAGAACTTTATATGATGAGAACACGAGTAATCGATCTCTGTGTTAGGAGTGATCGAATACTAAAAAATCCTATTACACTAAGACACGTATTAGGTGTGGAGATGATCGAAAAAGCAATCATATTATACAGATTTCTTTCCTATGGCCATTGTGGAGAAAATCTACGCATATCATTAGCTTCCATCGATACATCTCTTCATAAAAACATAATCGATTCTCCTCATTAGTACCAATTAATATATTTCAGTTTCGGCCTATTGACGTAAGTACGCGACTACGTTGATATACACGAATACGAAATAATTGGGAAAATTTGGATCGAGTCACATGTATTTTTTTTAACACCGCGCATGGAAAAATATTCCATATTTCAGCGATAAACACGAAAGAATTCATCTAATAACACCACGATTTGTGAAGATCAACACTACACGGAATACTGATAGTTTATTTTCAACTTATACGAAGATTTTGGAAATACGACCTGATAAACTATCCTAATACCAATACCAATTTGCAAATCAGAATAGATGAATAACGTTCAAAACCGAAACAACAATATTTGTATTTAATCACGTCGACCGTATACATCGATGCTTCAACTGATGAAACTACGAATATTCAAAATTCTGTAGCCGAAAAATACGAATCCAAAACGTTTAATTTTGACGAAACGACTACCGAATGTTTTCGAACGTGAAAAAGAAAACGATAATTCTGTTCAACTTATAACACGAATCAAACAGAATTCAATTTAAACTAATTTCACTGATATGAGTCCCATATTTGATGTATCTAAACGCATCTATCGAAATTAGTACTCACTCAAAATCGAATTGTCCACCCAAGAGGAAATTTTTTCGCCGATTCCTTGAAAATACTCGATTTTGGGGCAGCTTATATCCATTTTGCCGAATTTGGAAAGACACTAATCAGCTCGATCATCTTATAAATATACCGTTCGGTCTATACGATTAACACGAATGAGAATTTATTACATGGAAAACTCGTAATTTTTCAACTTATAAACACGATCTGGTATCTTTTGAGCGGAAATTTTCTAAGTTGATCGACAAAGATAAACCAATATTTCACGATTTGACAAATTTTCACGATTCGACGAACTTTCACACTTCGACAAGATTCATTGTGATGGATAAAGCAGCGGGTGGAGAGGGGTATGAGTCACCAGCGTCAACGACACGAACACCCGTTACACCTCCCCCCACCATACCGCAACGCCGCTGCTACAACCGGATTGAAGGTTATGTGCTCGCGCATCAATACCCTCCCCTCCGCGCACACTGTCCCAGCCACTATTTTCGACACATTTCGACGAAAATCTAAAGCGTTCCATTTATAGATTTCATTATATTTCTTGCGCTCCTCCGGACAACTTGGTTATTCACCTTATAATCGAACTGATCATTTCGCATCTGTAAAATAAGGCTCGTATTATTGCTCAGCTTATACTCCAACTTATAACGGACGATATTTGAGATAGATTACCTCTTCCCAAGGAAACATCAATAATTCACAACTTATAATCGTATGTGGATTTTCCTCTGGACGAATTCATTGCTATTTTGTCAACTAATATTTTTCAATTTGACGCTGTATTTCTATCTCGATTACATTTTCCAGCTATTGGAGGATTATTACGACTTCTTGCAACAACCTGTGGAAAATTACGATTTATCACTCGGAACAGAAATAATTACACTAATAGTCCTAAAGCTGACAATAATTTGGTGTTTTCTGGTACATCGACGATTTTGAAAAATGTTTCCAAATACGTATCAACATAATGGACCATCGACCAGCCAGACAGCTAATATGCGCAATCCAGCCGAGAATGGACGAGTTCGCTTACCAGCCAGAAGGATGAACGATTTCCAGCCACTTCCAAGACATGTAATGGACCCGCAAATCGAAAATGCTGCCAATTACCATGAATATCAATTAAGAAGAGAGCAGACGGCCGAAGGACAAGCCCTACCGCCGAGAAATTACGAATTTGAACGCGGAGTACCCGAAGTTGAATATTGGAACAATATTTACGAAACATCTCCAACTTTCGATGTACCACTTCCACCGCCACATTTACGACGATTTAGAACCAATTCCAACGATACGAGAAGTTCGTCGAATAATGGAAATTCAGGTAGCCAGGAGATATCAGATTTGCCAAATGAGCCAAGACCAAGACGAAATTATTGTTTCGATCCACTCAATCACGAAGCAGAGTTTCCGAATCCATCAACCGTCGAATACATTCTTCCAATGGATGATTTCTCACCGAGACTCGACCACACAGCTGGAGTGATCAAATGGATGAAGGCGGAGAAAAATGCGACAGATATGAGGTTTCACAACGTCCAAGAAAGGATCAGAGGGACTGAATCCGGACTCACTGTGACCCACGCTGATTTTCGTGATTTCTGTCAATCATTCCAGGAAGACCGACTTAAAGACCATGAATCAATCACCAATAATATGCGAGAAAATTTTGGAAAAGTTACCGCAAAATTTTCGGCAAATGCGAATATGTTAAAATCATTAAACCGCAACGACGCTATGATCATCATGGAACAAAGAAGTCTCCGGGATACTATGAACCAAATCATTACCTGTTTGGATGACATTCGACTACGGGAACACGAACGCAGAAATGGAAATATGGTGAATAATCCAACCCGACATCCGGAAAATACATACGAAGAGCCAGTAATACCGAGAAATAATGGACACTTTCGACCATCTAATACGGTGAATATACCACCACCGACAATTCGACACGAAAATCCAAGAATGATGCCTGATATGCAACCGCCAATTGCGCCGCAAAGGACCTTTCGTCAAAGAAGACTTCGATACAATATTCGATTTGCCAATACCCAAAGTCAAGTGAAACCGAAACACTTAATGGATTATGGAATTTGTTATAACAACAGCAACAAATACGAAGTCATGAATTTTCTCCAGAAATTCGAACGATATATGGAAATGCATCAAGCCAGCGAATACGAATTTTGCCTACAGCTTGAACAAATAATTCAAAGCGATATCGGATTAACCTGGAAGAATTCAGCCAATTTCGATGAAGGATATTACGCCTACAGAGATGCATTCATTCGACGAGTCTGGGATGGAGTCCAACAAGCCAACGCCTATAACCATTTCCTCAACCTAAATATCGACAACCGATCGTCAATTCAACTTGGATTAGAATTGTTAAAATGGTTCCAGATTTTATGCGATACTGATCTTCCAGATGACACCATAGTCAACGGAATTCTCATGAAATTGCCGAATAGCCTAAAATATCATTTTACAACAGAGATCAAGGAAAACCGAGCGTTATTTGAGAAGAAATTATTGGACCTAACACGTCATGAAGAATACGCCGATAATCCATTCCAAGTTAAAGATCCACCGATGATGTCGAACTGGGCAAGGAATCCAATCACCGGACGATTCGAAAATCCATCTCATAATGCGCGGCCAATTCGTAACCCAAATACTCAGTCCACCGGGGCATCCAATTCGAACAATATATCTAAGGAGAACGTAACTCAAGATACTACCCGCAATACACGACCTGCAACTAAACCAACCGTCAACACAATAACTTTCGATCCTTCAACGACCAGTTTTGAAGAAGCAGCAAGAATGTTCGACGAATTGCAGAATAGACACGGAGAAGAATATCGAATTCAACCTACCGAGGTTTCAAAAAACTTGATGAACCCCTCTGCGAATGCGGAGGGAACCTCTCTGTAAATATAGATACAGTGGAGTATGATAATATTGTAAAAAAGACCCCGCTCGACGATTACGAATTCATTGGCGATGATTTGGCATATTTCATCAGAAACACTTTCACCGATATTGACGACGACTACCCAATATACCTCAACTGTGGACTGACTCTCCGAGATATCGCTGAAAACATCGAAAACATCGATTCTACCAAGAGAAACGCGTTAATCTCGTTGGCTCATTTCGAATTAAACAACGAATATATGAGCGCGAAATTTGTGGAAAAACTACTCGATAAAATACTTGGTACAATTGCCAGTAAAAATTTCGATGACATACTCGTCCTATTTCCGGCCACAATACCGAAAATTCCGTCAGCATCAACAATCATGATTAATCGCTGGTACGAATTTTTGTGCATCTTCAAGACGATTTGCGATAAATATCAGGTCCGACTACTGATCGATGCTGCATTGAAACTCCTGTATTACGATACAAATTTCGAAAATAACCATCAACTAATAATTGCAAGGGATACCGACGACATGATATTACCTAATATGGACTGCTTTGACATGAACGACCCGACAAGTACTCCCACATTCACTACATATGTGGGAGAATTAATTGGTGACCTATTATACGTATATTGTAGTCCAGAACATCGAATTACCGTTAAACGAGATGTCATCTGCGTACTGGAGATTATGGAAAAGGAACTCGATGCATACGTGTCAATTCCCCATGGACAAATTCATCGAATACCAGTCAATTCTTTAAGGATGATCCACGATGTGTTGTCATCTCCAGATAAGGAAGCTGCGCTGCAATATATGAAAGAACTAAATCAGACGTCTCGTGACCAGCTAATAAAATTAATACCACCGATCGAAAATGACGAATACACATATGAATCCGAAACCGAATATATTGCCATTGAAGAAATTTCGTCTGACGATCCCGAATCACTCGACGACCATATTGAAAGTTCTCATCAACCAATGACCATCAACACTATTGGAATTGTAAATAGAATTGCCGTATCGACCATAGACTCGGAAGATAAAATCGACATCTCGACGCTCCCTAAAATACCAACGAAAGAGTCAGAAGCAGACATCAACATAAAATTACAGCTATTCCAGCCAGAATTGGAGTCATTCACCTGCGTCGTTCCATTACGACTTGGTAATACTCAATATCCAGCCCAACTCGACTCTGGGGCAATTCCGAACGTGATATCCGAAGAAACGGCATTTCTTATAATTGAGAAACATTCTGATGACGTCGACTATATTGAACTCAAACACCCAGCCGTATGTGTACTGGCAAATAACATCGAAGCTCGGACAGCGAATTACGTCATCGTACCGACTCTCCATTTCGGAAAACATGCTTTGAAGATCCCGTTTTATGTCCTGGAAGATTGCAACCAAACATTTTTAATCGGAACGCAATCGATGCGATATTTGGGTATTGACCTACGAATGACAGAGAATTTTGCTATGTGTCAACCGAGTAAGGATGCAGAAGTGGAAATATTGGAGTTCATGAAACCGGAACAATATAAGGATCGACTGGTATTATCGTATGCACATATGAAAAATGAATACGCCGATGAAATGGACGATATATTAAGACAGACCAATACCTGGATAAATTACAATAAACTACCCGAAGGAGTCCACGACGACGGACCGGAAATTTTCATTCAACGATTAAAAGAAGATTTAGATGATGCCGTCACCGGAAAAAGGATTACCAAAGAACAGGCACAAGAGGCCTACGAAAAACTATGGGTATTTCAAGACGTTTTCTCAAAATTTCCAGGAAAGTACACCGGAGACAAGATGAAATTACTATTCAACATTCCTGAAAAAGAAATAAAGTTTCGAGGGGCAAAATACAATCCTTCAAGAAAACTTATTGACGATCTGAGAAAAGAACTCCAAGTAATGCTAGCGACCAATGTCATAGAACCATCTAATAGCACCTATATCAATCCGATCGTCGTAAACGTCAAGAAATCGGGAGAAATACGAGTCTGCTTAAACCCAGTGGCTGATCTCAATCCAATACTCGATAATAACTATAACGAAGCGGGACTTTTGGATCGAATTATCACCGACGAGCCAGACGCGATTTTATTCAGCAGTTTAGATTTTGTAGCTGGATTCTGGCAGCTAGTTTTGGCGGAAACCTCGAGAAAATATTGTGCCTTCCAGGTTGACGGACGAGTCTTCCAATTTATTCGATTACCATATGGACTGAAGATTTCATCGGCCTATTTTGTCAACATGATCAATGAGATCATACCAGATATTCCAGGAATTACCAAATACGTCGACGATCTGCTGTTACGGGCAGCGACTTTTGAGAGAATGTTGGAATTAATTATCATCGTATTGACGATTTTACGCAAACACAATTTGCGATTGAACGCCAAAAAGACCATGTTTTTCAAGAATAAAACTGAACATCTTGGATTCGACCTTGGTCCTCACACAATCTCGAAGCAATCATGTAAAATCGAAAAATTCAACAACTATATTGCGAAACACACGAAGAAAGGAAAATTCCAATTAAAAGATCGAATTCAGATATTGGAACTCATTGGACTTACTGGATTATATCGCCGTTTTATTCCATCATACCAACAAATTGTCGCACCGCTATATGAATTGACCTGCGAGAATGTACCTTTTGAATGGGGTCCTAGACAAGATGAAGCAGTCGAATTATTGATCAAGGAATACACGAGAGATTTTTCGCTAGTTTCACCACGACACCATATCGACCTATATTTATACACCTATACCTCGACGGATGCCATGAATGCGGTATTGTATCAGAATTACGAAAACAACAATGAAATAATTATGTACACCAGCCATAGTTTCAAACCGCATCAGAAGAAATATACCTTAGTCGAGAGAGAAATGTACAATCTCGCGAAGAGTCTTAAAAAACTTCAGCTATGGGTACACGGAAGAACGATACATGTACGCAGCGACTTGTTATCGGTTGTAAATAAATTTGAAACGATCGCCGAAATACACAGAAAGGCAGCTGGATGGATAACATTATTCAACTGTTACGACCTTATCTACGATCTTCGAAAACGACATAAGAAATGGTTCGGAGTACAGGCACCTGAATTGACGCTAAATTTGATGAGCTGGGCAAACTTTACAAAAAATGATGACGACTTACCAACACGCATCAAGCGACAGCTACACGAATATTTACAGAGATTAGACCAGATACAATGTCGAGATATGAAATGCTCAAACATCATTCGTCGATTAAAAACACCTAATAATGAATTAACGATCACCGGACGAACGATCAAGAGCAATTTAGCGAAGAAATTTTCGATCGACAACTTCCAAGGAAGAGAAATATTAATGTATCAGTACCCAGATGACGTCAGAGTACCTGTAATTCCAGACGAATTATTCAAGGACTTAATCCTATTCCTACACGAAGTATACGGACACGTCGGTGCTAACAAACTCGAGGCGACTTTTCGACGTCTATATTATTCAGCAAATGCGAAATATTACATTCGATTCATAACTGGAGAATGTTTGCACTGCAAAGCGAATAAGATTTATTCCGAAAAGAAACCAATCGAGTATGCCCAGGTTATTTCACACGGATTAGGAAATGTCGTTTCTGTCGACATACTGGGACCAATTGCCAATTATTCGGACCAGCCGAGATACCTACTTGTTTCGAAGGACGTCCTGACTGGAAAAACATGGATTCGTGCACTGCTGGACATAAAGCAAGAAACAGTAGTCGAAGCGATGGAACCCGTCATCAGCCATATAGAACAAAAAGGATTGAAAATAGCCAGAATCGTAACCGACAATGCGACTCAATTCACGAATACCCTGTGGAAGGACCTAATGAAGAAATACAAAATTAAACTCAGCCATTCTACAGCCTACAACCCACAGTCGAATTTAGTCGAAAGGGCGATGAGAGATATTGGTCAGCGATTGAGAATCAAGATGAATACCTGTTCAGACGGAGCTTATTCCCATCACGGATGGAGTGCATTTATTGCTGAAATCGAAGCTGAAATCAACAACACGCCTAATGACGTCGACATTCCTCCAAACGAAGCCTGGGGCATAGACGATTTCGACAACGAACTTCCTGCGGAAAAATACACGATTAATGCCAAATATCATCTCAAACGACTTCAAGAACAAAAAGACAAACGAAATCCACCGTCAACTACCAGCGACGAGTTATTCATCAACAAATTAGACATTCCAAATGACGTATTAATTGCATCAGACGGATTCACATGGATTTCGATCGACGGAGCTTGCGCTGATAATGGATCACCAAAGGCGATAGCAGGAATCGGTATATGCTGGCATCCTGAGGGAAAAAAGAACATATCACAAAGAATCACGAATTCTAATTATTCGTTGACCAATAATCTCGCCGAAGCGATGGCGCTACTCACCGCTATGAAGATCATGCTGTTCAACGACGTCAGAAAACTGCGGGTAATTTCGGATTCCTATTATCTCACCTCAGCTGTCAACGACACCTTCGTCAAATGGTCTGAAAACAAATGGAAAAATTCAGCTAATAAACCTGTACACCATAAGGATATTTTCGAAGAAATACTTAATCTAAAAAACCAATTCGAGGAATTCCAATTAGTACACGTATATGCCCGACAGACCGACTTTGGAAATTTTACCGCTGACGCATTGGCAAGGAAAGCTGTATACACCGAAGAATTAGATATTACTCGAATCGATTCGCTGACTAACCACCAGGCACTTATTCGACTAATAAAAGAACGAAAAGAAATAAAACATCAAACCAACGAGCAAAGACATAACAAACGATACGGCGATCCACGTATATTTCAACCAGGAGAATTAGTTATGATAACTAATCATGCACAATCATCAAGCGATAAAGGAACATCAGCGAAATTGTACCCGAAACGTTATGGGCCATTTGTGGTCGTATCACACGTCGGTAGAAATTGTTACGAAGTGCAGAAAATTGGAGACAAAGATGATAGGCGCCTCATCAATGTTCGCCAAATATCGACTTATTTAAATCTCTACCACCTGAAGATTTTACGCAAAGAGCCAAAATTACGATCTAAATTTGACGATAGATCTTTGCGTAAGCGGATATATCAATTTGCTGAACACAAGGACCTCCTGGAAAAATACATCAAAGAAATTGAAACGCCTAAGAAGAAAAATGTACGTACGTTTGATGAGATGAACGAAGGAGAGAAGCTGGAAGAATTCGACCATATACGGAAGAAGTTTCGAAAGGATCCAACTCCAGAAGGATGCAAACAATTCAATATCGTCCTAACACGAGTAATCCCAGATCAGCCAGAGAGAGAAAACCTAAGGAAGGAAGCCGAAAATCGAATGCGGATGCGAAAACGTACCAAAAGAATCGATTATAACGAAAATACAGATTTACCAGAGGATACGATGAATATTCCGAAGAAGAAATATAAAAGCGTCAATTTTATTATACTGAACCTGTTGAATCGTGAACAAAGGATGCGTTTCACATACATTTTTTCTGCGCTGCCAGATTGGGGTTCAATTCTCCCCACCACCGAAGAATCTATTCACCGGGACTATTCAAAGGACATTGCAAAAGGAGTTCAATCGTTTTTTGAAGCTACTTCTGACCAGACATCTCCTTCGACAACACCTAATAATACATCAATTACTGAGTTCGAAAGTTCAACTTAGACGATATCAACCGGAAAGAATACGACTTTTTATTTTCCTACCAGATTTTATTATTTAATTACCGATTTGTAATTAGAAGATTTTAACTTTCAACTTATAATTTCATTTTCAACTTATAAGAATTTTACAATTTTTCAACGAATTTCACCGATTGGGAGCCCTGTCTAGTGTACATAGAAGCACTTACCGAAATTCGTTCACTTAATAACAACGATGTTTCACCGAATTGCACCTAATATGGATTTACCGGAAGTTCACGATGCACGAATTGTCGATGAAGAACAAAATTTAGTACGAATACGTCGATTTGATGGTACCTATCAGGATGTTATTTTACCGATTAATTTTGAGAACCTCGAAGATAAACTCAGAGAGGATGGGTGTCGATGGGGTCCAATGCTGCCGATCAATATGCCAGATTATTACCATTTCGTCCATCAACACCTATTTATCAGTCGATATCGATCGATCTCTCGTTATGATGGAACCAACATCGTACATGCATTCATCAACGGATGGTGGATAATCGGAGACGGAGTAGCCCATGGAGTAATACGCGAAATATTCAATACCGACGCTCGACTCAGAAAAGCTTGGGATTTATCGAAAATATCCGGAAACAATCTCTCAGCTAAACGATTATTGTTCAATTTACGCCGACACAAGATCGTGATTCCACCGAAGATCATCATTACAGAAGGAAGTCATGATTTATTGAAGGAATCATTTCAACGAGCTTGTTACAATACCAAGGAATTAATATTGTATTTAATTACCGAAGGAGCCGAAGAGATCCTTGTACTTCCTAATATCAACTCGCCGATAATTCCAGACAGAGCACTACGTAAAAGATACCGAAATTTCCTACAATACGAATTACCTCAAATCAGCCCTACTGCGGTTGAATATGGACACACCTTTTGTGAAGTAATGGACAAGGCAGATCCTTGTTATCGAGATTCGAAAGGAAATTACTATTGTCATCCATTGATCCACGCTGAATTAGCCTACCGACTCGTCCGTCATACTCAAGATTTTTCACCGGACCGATACGACTGATAACCTGAAACAAATGGAAGAAATAAATCGCAGCATCATCCTATCACACCGACCTGTATCTTCATCGACCGATTCTTATTACCAATCGACTTACCCATTATGGAAGATCTTATTCGTGTAATTATTTCCATCGCGTATTTGAAAATAAAAATTTCACTCTGAAAAAGTTGTTATTATTTACTCAATCGAACTACCATCAACGCTGCTGACAAAGAAACCGAATTTGAAACGCACCCGCGTGGAGAGGGGAAACACATTTCACCCCCGCCCGCCCATATGCCAACTCATACAAAGACGAACTCCTTATCGATTCCTGGAACTGACTGCGCAGATTTCGTCGATCGAACCGATTATACCACCAACACTCGGCGCTCATTATTAATGTGCCTTTTGAAGTATATACTACGTTTGCCTTCTTTTGAATTTTTATGCGTCCATATTTGGATTTAATTTTGCGTTATTTGAATTAATTGTGGTTTATTATCAAAGGTGAGTTAATCGGTTTTCAACTTATATTTTACAACGACTGCATTTCATCTAATAAGTCAATTATTCTAATTCAAAAATTTTGTTCGTTAGCCTACGTTTTGTGCGTCCTTACGCCATCTTTAATTGGTGTCAATTTTCAAGATTTTTGGTTTTTGTCGACTTCAGCGGTTCGATCTGAGTAAGTAATGCAACGAATATTTATTCATATTTACGAGTGATTATTTTTATATCAACCAAAAGTGAATTTTCGGTAATTTTACACAAAGCATGCTGTGAACCAGTGGAGATTTTTACGACTATGTCACGACATTTATGAAACACCCTGTGTCTCGAAAGAAAGACAATCGAAAGAAAACACCTTATAATTTGCTGTAGATATTTTTTTTTAGTCATATAATCTCCATCGACGTCTTTTCAGCTAATAATTCCGTGCTTTATTCTATATTCTAATTCGGTGATAATATTAGATAAATAATCGACAAATCTGTCTTATAGTTCGTCAAGATTGATCCAACGATTGAGATTAACCATTCAGTCGAGGTCTTATTTGAGTACCTGCGTTTACGTCGAAAATTGCCTATCAGACCGCCTCCAGCTGCGTAAAGAAGTTTTTTCGTCATCTCATAGCCAATTAATAAGGTAATAAATATCGTTCGCTAGTATCAGCTAATAATAATCAGTTTCCTGTATTAACGACGTGTTTTTCACATCTAATAGTTTGGCGATCAGACGTTCGTGGAATTTTCTAAGTTGGACGAATTTTTCGTAATACGAGGCGTTAGTTTTTGTCATTCGTCGGCGAAAATATCCGGAATAATTTTGGTAAATATTCATCTTATAATATTCATCTTATAATTTTGCATAATTAATGGTATTGTTTATTCGTATGAACGATTGCCATATCAAACTGCATTAAGTAGCTTACCATATTTACCCATTATGACCGATAAACGCCCCAAATCACCTCGTCTGCCACTCTTGTCTGGATACTCGCTTGTATCCTCGTGCTCATCATCATGCGAAGACATCGATATTCATCAATCAGCGAAAGATCCAGAATCCGACACTGATAGCTCATCTGATAACTCAGTTACCTTTTCTGAAAACTCGTATGGAAAACCGAATGCTGATCATTACAAAGAAATCAAACAACGACTCGACGACGCTGGACATCATCGACCATATTCCTTTGATCGATACTGTTATGATTATTGTCGACGATACTACGGAAAGAAGAAGGATTCAACCGACGAAATCTCTGAATACGAGAAGATCATGGATTTTCCAAGGACCGAACGAAATGTACCGACTGTTTATCAATACGATGAAATTTTGAACGAGTTATTTCACGCCGGCCTAGATACGAGCTACAGTTACGAGGATTATCGACGCGATTATAATTCGAAGTATCAAATCGACAACAGAAAAGTATTAAGCAGACCCAACTCGCCTATCACCGATGACATTTTGGAACATGGTTCCTGGAATTTTCCGACAAAATTTATCCACGATAGAGTTTTCCAAAAACTTGATAGATCCGGAGATTTAACTCGAGGTAACTTTGCAAAGATCTATAATCAGGAATTGGCTTTATATGGACCCAACGACATCGACAAACCGCCACAAGATCGACCAGTATCGCCGAATTCAGTTGATTTCAATCTCGACGAAGGATGTATGCCCAGCGAACATACTTACGATGACCTAATATGTGGATGGAAGAAACTAGGTTGGGACCGAGAATACGACATCGACCAATTCTACGAACATCATGAAATTCGAAATCCGAAAATGTATACACACGAAAAGGAACAGCGAGAAGAAAGCCGACGCTCCCGCCTAATGGATCAACTCAAAATATTAGCAAAACGACGACTGGCTGAGAAGAAAACTCCCGTCCCTGCAACATGCCCATTTTCGGAGTGCGAAGACGATGATCATTGCTGTCCAAGATACCACATGAGATATGCTGAATTCATCGTCATGACCCAGGACCAACACCTAGAGTACAAACGAGCGTGGACTGCTTACGAGAAACGAACGGAAGATGATCGAAGACAAGGAGCCCCTATGTCTATGATGGAAAAACACAACATAATGATGAGAAAACTTCGAGCCGAACGCAAACAACGACCAACGATTGATCCAGAGCCACGAAAGGAAAATCCATTTCGAATTCCAAGATCATCACGAAATAGATGGATTAATTGCCCAGTATTTGGGTGTGAAATCGACATCGCTTATTATCCTGGACATAGGCACTCGTGGAATGAAATTTTTGAAACTATCGAAGAACACCACCGTCAAACTGGAACTTTATGGGATATAAACTACCATCATATCAACTCGTCGAAATCAACTGATAATTTAGAAAAAGAAGTGACTAATGAGAATCGCTTGAAGTCAGAATCTGAATTACGACGAGAGAAAATCGACGAACGAGTAAACCGATTTTTCGAGCCTTATGAACGAGCCCTTATTGAAAACTCAGCGATTGATCTAATTCCAGATACATCGACTCAATTGACTAATGATTCAACTCATAACACCGATCAATTGACCAATACTCCACGTGGACAAAAACGATATCGATCAATTTCTGAGATTTCATCAGATGCAGGCGAAGTCGTCATGGAACCCGGTTCGTATCGCGAATTACCAGTACTCGATCTATCCCAAACGACCTATTCACTCAAATCTATTTGCAACGATGCTATCAACGGCTTCAAAGAAACAGTCGACCGACGAGATGAATTTTGTGATCAAATCAAAAAGAACTTTGAACCGCTCGAATCCATATGCAACAACGCAACAGGTATCTTTAAGGAAGTGATCGCTCGACGAAATGAATTCTGCGAAGGAATTTGGGAAAATTTTGAAAGAAAACTGGACATCAATGAAAAAGCATCGAAATGTATCGGAAAGAAAGCAATAAAGGAATTCGAATCAATGCGAAAGCCAACTGAAGAGTTAGTACCGCCATCGAATATGTTATCGAAAGAGAAATTGATCGAAGCAGCAACGAACGCAAGTGCTGATTATATCAAGATGAAATCGATTTTTGAACAGTTTCACTACGAATGGATGACCGTCATCGATAAATTGGAAAAAATACACGAAGACTTAGATAACAGTATTGTATCCACGAAAGATCCTAGTTTCAGTGATCATTGCGGATTAAACCTCAAGAAAGATACAAAAAGAATGATGACTATAATTGATGAAGCATATACCAAATATCGACGATTGTTCGAAAACGCACTAGTGGTGTACGATTCCAATGTTCTACCGAAACTACTCGCTCTAAAATCAGCCAATTTACTCGATACGCCGATCGACAATCCGATCAAATACAGAAACCCTGAAAAAAGACTTTTGATCGACGTCAAGAACATGACACCTTATGATTTTATCGACTTCACATTCATCTGCCACATAGTACTACGAAAGATGGAAAAATCTAGATGCAAATGGAATTTCATACGAGAAGATACCGCTGTAAGATATGAGGAAAATAAACAAAAGCGAAAGGAGCATAAAATCAAAGGAGAATTACTTGACGCATATAGAGAGGCTGATTCGCTGTTTTATACCATACGAACGACCAATCGAAAGAAATTTCTCGATGGATTAATGACCTACGATCGATTAATGAACAATATAGATGAATACTACGACGAAAACCCGACAATCAAACGCAATTCATATATGGTACAGTTCTGCCAAGGAGCAAAGAGTAGTTTCAGTAACATGAACAACGAACGTCAAAATGTGGTGAACAAAATTCGAGACGCATATCGGTCCCAAATACAAGCTACTGTTGACAAAATTGAAGAACACTGGATCGAAAATATTCCCCTTAAACAACTTATGCCGATATCATCTAATAATTATATAAATGACAATTCAGATACTGGTAACGATAACGTAGATTTCTTCACAGATCATCCATTCAAGATGCCTAACGAATTGATTGATTTTTCGCTGTTGTGTCGAGACGCTATCAAAGAACTCTACGAAATAGAGAAGCGACATCGAAAAACTTGTGAAGTGATCATTCAAGAATACGAAAAGAATATACGTCTCCGAACTGAAGCCAACATTTTGACAAGTGAGAAATCATCTATCGAGGACATCATCGCCGTTAGAAATCGACTATTTCCTTCCGACTCGGCAGAACCGTCTATTCAATCGACCGTTCATATTGAACCAACTAATAATTCGACCCATACTGATAATATTGGTATGACTGCATCTAATAACCTTTCGATTGATAGTTTAGAATTATCAAACCAAACACCTAATATCAACCATAATCAACCCATTTCTCCCGTTCGAACCTATTTAGACGATATAGCCATCGCTCAACAACAAATGATCGAAGATACGGTCAGTTTCCATTCCAGTACGCACGACTTCGACGGAATCTCCAACACTGATGAACGAACTCATTGTTCGCTAATTGAAGGCGGTCCAGACGAGAGGTGGCAACTCATAAATCCCCATGATATCTCTATTAATCAAAATAATTTTATACCTTCTAATTCTAACCATAATGTCATCTTATATGTTGATAGTATCATGGAGATCGACAATCCGCGGCAGGAGATTCGGGCAGTTTGCCAATTATGCGGCTTCACTTTTACGCCAGACCACGTCGTCGTGAAAAGTCAAAACTGTGATCATATCTACCATCTCGGCTGCCTGAGGGGTTTGACCCAAAACACAGACTTCCGTGGCAATGTTATCGAACCAGAGATCTACTGCCAACATCGTGACTGCAACGCTCGACTTTTCTATACAGAGGAAAATCCACTGAGTTTCAGATTTGAGACGATGAATATCCCAAACAATGACAACAATGATGAAAATCTTACCCAAGAATTATTTCGACGAGGACAACAAATACTTGATTTGCAGAATATGGTTAGCGACGCCCGAGAGGAGAACATGGCCAAGGATCAAGAAATTACCGAATACCAACGACAGATCGATAACTTACGAATCAAACTCGACAAAGCTACCAAACGATCAAAGGATTACGACTTTCAGAAAAACCAACTCGATTTTGCTCACAAAGAGATTGTCCGACTCAATGAAGAAAATAAAATTATATCCGAATTAAGAAGCGCGAACAAAGATTTAGAAACACAAATGACCAACGCACGTATCCACGTAAATGAACTCGTAAACGACATGAATAGATTGGGCCATGTCGGCGAAGAAATGATGAATGGATACCGAGACACTAATCAACACGATAATGTCGGACGTGACTTCTCAATTGCGATACCCCTAATGAGTATGGACGATATTCAAAATCAACTCTCAGATACCCAACGTACGACTTCCCTACAAGATAGATCGAGAGCACAACATCACCGATATCCCGAATACCCTCATCGACAGGGACGAAACGAGTTTGATTTTGAAGATTCCGACCCAGAAAATAAAACTGCCCGTGAAGTTCTTGAGAATGATCAACGAGAAGTCCTCGCCAGAGCCAATGCCAGTCCTAACGATTTCGACGATGCGTATAATGATGATTCTGATGTTATGATAACAGAGGAGGAATCCACATCTAACGACAACACGATTGAAGTGCCGATCAATGTCGGGAATGTAATTTTCGTCGGCAATTCAACCTCAAGCTCTGTGAATCTGGGACCAGATGATACGCTCATACCAACTAATCGCAGTAACAATATCCGATTAATCAATTCGAACGCGACCATCCAACCATCAGAAAATAACCATAACGATATCGCGGATGAATTATACCGACGTCCACCCGTCGGACAATTACAGGGAAGTCAACCAATTAACGGAAACGACGAAGAACGCATCGTCATCGGAGCTGAGAATGATATTGACGATACCTCACACGAAGAAATCTACGAAGAAGTCCATATCAACAACGCCCAAATGAACGTTGAAATAGATCATGAGCGCGTGTTTTATCTTGGAAATGATTCCATGTGGCGTCGTTGGAACATCGATAGATTCGCGATAGATGCCGATTACCCGATGGAAGAATTCACAGATATACGACCAATTCCACGATATGAGCCGCACGAGGGCCATAGACATCAATATGGTGTCTTTCCTAACCGACGATTTAACACCATCGAGATTTTGCGACAGAGAGGATTTTTCTTCAACACTCCACTTGATCGAGAATCGGCCAAACACTACGAGTTCCACAGGCAACTAGCATACGCATCGATATATAAGACTAAATCTAAAAAGTTCGACAAGAAAGAAATCTCCTGTGTCTTCATCAATGATTGGATGGTCATCGGCGATGGAATCGCCCACGATATTGCAGGTGAGCCCCTTCGACATAGTGCGGATCTACTCAATGAATGGGATAGCAGCCTCGTTAGCGGTGCGTCGTTATCGGACCAACAATGTTTAGCTAATTTTCGACAACACATTTCTTACATCCCGAGCCAACTCATAGTTTCATTTGGTAATCGGAACATCATGAGGACCAACGAGACAGAGGAGTCAATCAGAAAACGGACAACATTTATTTTGCGGTATCTACTCGGTACTAATGCCACACGGATTTTTATCCTACCACCGCCAATAGCACCCCGAAGAGATGAGAACAATGAACTGACCAGACGTCTAAACTACCGACAATGGTTAAGAACCGGACCAGCTGGCATTAATTCAAGCGTATTCCGGTACATCCACGAACTTGAACCGATAATCGACCGTATGGAACCGTATCGCACCGACCGCCCGGGAAATTTATTCGTCCACCCGTTCATCAGCTACGATGTGATCCAGTTTCTCGCTCCGTTTCTTCATGGCCAGCCGCTACCCCAGCCTGAAATCGACCCCGACGAAGATGAAGACCAGCTTTATTCCGACGAAGATGAAAATTAATCAACCAGCGACTTTTCAACTCGACCTATCTAGTCAAATTCCACGACCATCGACCTCTCGTTCACCAAATAAATCGACCTTGGCACATCGAAAGCTGCCTATAAGTGTCGATCCATCTTATAATTAATTTTTCGACTCGATTTCGATCCCAACCGACGACGAAATCCACAATAACATCGACGAGAAGGTCGAAAAAGAAGACATCTAATAATTTTTTGCTCGTGAATTTTTTGTGTATATCAATTAAGACTTAAGCTTAATTTTCGTGTTTTGTGAATATTTTCGTGTTTCGTCGCTCTGCGACTTACTATTAGTTAGGTTTAGGGACCAGTAGTCCATTTAGTTCACGCTGTGGACCTGTAAATAGTGTTAGTTTTCGGCTTTTTAGCCATTTAAATATCGACTTATTTAGTATTATTTGACTAGATCAAGTTATCGACTTGGCGATGAAAAAATTCCGTCTCTTTTTCTTTAGAAATAAGCCTTCTTTCTCGTTTCACGATTGAAATAAATAATATTGAAACGTGTCGAGTACTGATCCAGTTTATTTACATCTCATAATTCTCAGAATTAACAACTTATAACGAATTAACAACTTATAAATAGATTTTGGGAAAATAACAACTTATAAATTACATAACAACCAATAAAATTAACGACGATTTTCACCGATAGGCATCCCCATCTGGGACACTCGGAAGTACCTACCGAATCTCGTCTCCAATACACTTGATGGAATTTTACGTTGAATCCAGAAAAAAGAGGAAATTGATCACGTAAGTACCAGCTTATAGTATTGTACTTTGAGAAAGTGTTTGCTATTTATTCATCTAATAACGTGAATCCAAAACTCGACGTAAAAAACGACCAAATTTGACAAAAATGCAAATTTAAACACGCTACGTACGACAAAGTGCGCAACTATTATTACGACAACGTTGAACCCTTTTGTTGGACGTTACGCCACTTTGTTTAGTCTATTCAACTCGTTCGCCGCACGACGCGCGCATATCAACGACTTTTGCAGCTCGACCTTTTCAGTTCACAATGCGGGGCAGTATTATTATTTTTACTTCTGTGTAAGCTGGTTCATTTTATACTTACGTAAGAACTGTGTTCAAACATCTCATAGTCCTGGAGATTTAAGTTGATTACATCTTATAATCAATTCATAATTCAACGTAGTTCTATCAAGGTAAAATTCATCTTATAAATACCTATTCGGATTTTGGATTTTTCGACTCATCTAATAAGCGTATTTTCGTTCGGTAGAAATGACATTTCTTGGTGAATTATCGGTAAAAATTGCAGCCTGCGTTGGTTGTCAAAATTCGCTAGCGATGCCGCCCAGTGAACACTGCAGTACGAATTCGGTAATATCGGCTGATTCCTGTCACCATGCCTATCATTTAGTTTGCGCTAACGCACTCGACAAAAAAAATGATCCTCTGATATGCACATACGTTGATCCAGAAGATGGCAAAAAATGCGGCATGAAAATCAACATCAAGAAATCTTACATCGTTTCATTATTAAAGCAGCCAATCGGAGAATCGCTTCGTCTAGTCGTTAATAATTCCATTCGTCGACAAATAATCCAGATACAAGAGGAAAAATCATTCTATTTTGATCAGAATCATCGACTCCACAAGGAGAATTTACAATATCTAAAAAGAATTGACGAACTTGAGAGAGATTTAATTAAAAGCCACGGTTTTATCGTAAAATTCATCGATGATCATTATCAAGTTCCGAAGAACCAAATCACTGACGATATTGTTGAAAACCAACCGATGACAAACGACGATCCGGATACCATCGACCTGGATACTTCTTCTCTTGAAAGTGACGACGATTCAGCGGCTACGGTGATCGAAGCGATTTCGAAAATTACAACATCAACTACTCCCTCGAATCCGATTACGATTACACCGATAATTGCTGCTTTCAAAGCTGAGCCAAAATCTACGACAAGCATCAATGAGAACGATCAACGTACGAATGTAGCTGAAAGAATATCAGATAGCGTGATTTCGGGAAGTGTCGTTATAAAAAATGCAACTATATTGAACGAAAATAACGTAAGCCATACCATAACACGTACCTGTGCTGAACCGATTTCATCCGAAACATCCGAAGATTTGGAAACACCTTATCTGGCAGTATGCAGCTCGAAAACACCGACTCCAGTTCAGTCATCCAGTTCGAGATACGTAATTCCAAAAATACGACGAACCGAACAATCTCAACGACGTTCATCGAAACGACAGCCATTCATTATTAAAGGTATACCGAGACCTGGAGAATTCGCTCAGTTAACGACCCGAGATAATGCAATTCTGGATTTTAGAGACTATCATGACTTATTGCAGTACTTACCAACTTATATCGATCGAACCGTACCGGACATTTTGTTCAGAGAGTTGAAAGATGTTCAAGAAATGGAATACATGATGACTGCGACATTTTACCAGACTAAAGACGTTGATAAATTAAGAGAACTAGTGTTTTTCTTCCAGCAGTATATGGTAATCGGCGACGGAATATGCTACGACTTAGCAAACTCGGTGTTGTCTCTAGATAACAGAAAAAGGCAAAACTTATTCCTTGGACGAACACACACGGCTGCAACGATATTAGAAAATCTCAAGAAGTACGTCGTTAAGTTTCCTACCTGTGTCCTATTATCCATTGGAGATATTGATCTTACGACCACAACTCCCGTATCAATGATGAAAATTGAAACAATACGACTGGTCAAATATCTTCTCGATTCCAAGGTAAAGAATATCGTGATTCTGCCACCGTCAACGATTCCAGAGCATTATGAACGATGCCGAATGTTCCGCGATTTCCTTCAGAATAATCTTCCGACGTTGAGCAACTCCGGAGAAATAACTTATGTCGAAGAAGTAGAAGAAATCCTTGACAGATATAATCCGGATGACACTTCTGTGAAAACACCGAAACACCCATTAAATATTGTATTGGACACGGCATTGGGGTTAATTACACGATTAGCTTCAAACCTGATGGTAAAACGACAGCGTAATTCAGCTCCAGTGCGAAGAACAAATGAACATCGACATCGAACTCCAGCTTCAACATCATCTTCTCGAAATAGTCGACGAACCCCAGCACGAACACCAGCCAAACGATCGTCTTATTCATCGTCGAATCGACCTGTAAAAAGAGAAAGAAGATATTAACAAAGTATTGTGTATCGACGAGCGGCTGAAAATTCACAACTGATAACACTTCCCGTTACATAATCAACCATTTGTATTTCGGTAGCCGTACTGTAAACATCTTATAACCACGCGGTCCTGAAACAAGAAAGCAAAAAACACGAAAAAACGGATCAGTAATCAGCCTCTACATCGACCATTCTTCTTCTTCTATCTACTGACAACGTCACATCGGGCGTATCCAATCAGACCATCGATGAAGAATTATTTTATTTTTACTATTATTATTTTATTTTAATAAGTCTGATTTTAATTTTCACCTTATAATTCAAGACAGTATTATAATTTATTTCTATCCGTTGTGTTTGAATTCTGTTTCGATCATGAACTTCATCTCATATCATACGATTGCGAATAATTTATTGATCGCTGCTGCTAATGAACAACTATACATTTGGCATCAAAATTCTGCCATTGCAATTTGGAAAGCTGGAATAATACATTCATCAATAGTCAAGAACCCAGAGTTATCGTCATCGATCCCCGAGATATGTTCAAGCATCAATATTGGAATTTACGACACAAATACTCGAAAATTTATTATACCACCTAATAGCTATGACCATAAATACGTACATGATGGAATAAACCTGATCCCGTTCGACCAAATCCATGAAGATTCATTTCGACCAAATTCGCAGATAGTCATCGTGACCAAGGAAACTCAAGTATTAAGCGACTACGAATTATATTTCACCTGCAAAAGTTTCGTATTAGATTTCCATCATATACCATACTTCAAAATGGTTCAAGGAGTACCTGGTTGCGGAAAAACTACTTATATCCTGAATAATCTCCATTACCTGAGCTTGGATTTGGTGTTGTTCCCAACACGGGAAGCGGCAATAGATTTCCGTTCCCGATACTGTGCACAATTTGGAGTACCCATCGATACCGCCTGGTTAAAATACCGCTTCCGTACTATCGACTCATACCTAATGGGCACCGACAAAAACATCTATAAACGACTATTTATCGACGAGGCATCAATGATACACTTTGGTCAGATTGTGTACGCGATTTGCAAAAGTTCAGCCAGGATTGTCATCATGATTGGGGATACACACCAAATTCCCTATATCAATCGATCTCCCATACCAGCGATATTTCATAGCTCCATTCCAGATGCACTTATAAACGAAACTGAATACCTATCGACCTCATATCGATGTACTACAACTTCATCATTTCTATTGTGTCATCTCTACAAACACGGAATGTTCACTACTTCGACAGTTCGGCGGGAAATGAAACTCCATCAATACGTAAGCATTGAACAACTTCCACACATCAAAGAGGCACATTACCTGACCTTTACCCAACAAGAAAAAGCATTTCTGGCAAAACACGGATTCCCGACCAATACGATACATGAGTTCCAGGGAAAACAAAATGGTCATATCATTGTTGTTCGATTCATCAAGGACAAGGCCGCTATATTTGAAAGCTTACCTCATATCATCGTTGGACTCACTCGACACCGAGAGAAATTGGATTATTATACTTCCGACTTTACAGACTCACTATCGACACTCATTTTAAAGTCATACGACTTAACCGACGGAGATTACGATTCAGTATATATGGGAGTCTCTGACCCCACCCAAAGTTTTTAAAAAAAAAAAAAAAAAAAAAAAAAAAACTACTAAGAAAAGAATAAAACCTCTGAAATAAATGTCATTACACAGAGAAGAATTTTCATTTTGTCTTTTTAATTCTCTCTTTTGATTTTTTGATATTTTAATCATACAATCAAGAATTTCATTTTTATACACTCAAAGAACTTAGAATTAAGATTGTAAAATATTATTAACTTACTATGTACGAAGGTTATTGACATCCGATATATCCATCATCCTTCGGCACTTCACGTTAAAGGTCACTCTTCGTTCCTAAAATCCTGGTACGAAAATCGGGGCAGGGGTCATACATCGGGTCATTATGGTCATTTGTATTCGACATTTAGGGTCATTTGTATTCGACATTTCATCTTATAAAATAACCGAATTTCATTTTATAAAATAATCGACTTCAACTTATAATTACTAATCCAGTATAGACATCGATACCCAAGCCAACCTGGACATTTTCCCGATATCATTCGATTGGATTTACGATACCATATTTTCTGCACTCATATGTCACCATAAATCGGGGCATTTGTAATGGGAGAAAATGATCACATTTATGTCACCTATACTGGGAGAAAACTAACCAATTTCTCCCACCTAAAGTGACAGAAAGCTGTCAGGAACCAGTCATCTATACTGGGAGAAAACATTCTATGCCATCTTATACTGGGAGAAAAATATCATTTTTCTTACATCTATACTGGGAGAAAAAATCGGCCTGCATCATACATAATTATGCCGATTATATGCCACTTAAGTGGGAGAAATATTGCGGCGTAATCTGTCAGCTCAAAAAATACGTGGTATTTTTCTCATTTGATCGACGTCGAATTTTCCCATCACTGAAATCATGCGACTTTAATGACCACTCATCTATAGATCGACCCTACCTGCCGCCCCGTATACCTACCTAATCGATTTTACCTATTTATTCTCAAATATGACGCAACTTCCGGAGATATTACTTCCGAGATGATGCAATCGACTAGATGTTACGTCATATTCTCGACATCCTATTCGTTCCTTAATACTTCCGGGGGTAACGCTTAGCCAATCATAATTAATGGCGCGCGCACAACTTACCCTCTCTTTTTCCTAAAAATCATAATTTTATAAGAAGCGATCCGAGCAACAACTCTCTCGACACTCTTCTTTTTCTGCTCGTACTGTTCGGTAAAGTGCAAGTTCTGGTTCGGTTCCTGTGTTAAGTATGAGATCGATGTTCGTTTATGGGCTTGGGACTCGTTCCCAACCCAGTGGCCGTTCTTTCTAAGTTCGTTTCGATGCCGTATATTTCTAAGTATCGCTTTTTTGACTTAGAAATATTTTCACTTCTGGACTAGTAATGTTTCCAGTCTAGGTCAACTTGGCGACCTTTCATCTTATAATCATCTCATATGGACCAGCGAAATAACCCCCAGAACTGGAGAGAGTCCGTAATTGAATAATTACGTATTTCGCGTCCCTTAGTGGACAGTTGGAGATTGCTCATCGACCTCGGATCGCCTTCTGTAAGTTTATCGTGGAGATCGATTTATTATTTCCGTTTTGTATCCTAAGTGTTCCTTATTATTTCCTTATTGACCTAAGCATCCTCGTGTTATTGATCTAAGTTTATTGACCTAAGCAACCCGTGAATCCTTTATTGACCTAAGCAACCCGCGTATCCAACAGTCCTAGGTTTATTCTGATAAGTACCCTCGCGTTATTGACCTAAGTATCCTAAAATCTATTTTTTCCTCGAAATAATAGTCAAATAACCTTCAATTTTCATCCCTTAAATGGAGACTGATTATTGGTATTGCGATGCGTTTCAATCCAATATAAACGTGTTTCGAAGTTATTTGTGTGTTCTCGATTTATTTCGCTCTATAATAGTTCCAGTGTATAAGTCGAGTCAATATAATGGTCCCATGCATATAGACCATTGAATCGCCGAAGTATTGTCATCTAATAATATGTCATCTAATAAATATGGTCGAAAATTCCCATTTTCGACATCAAAATCAACAAATCGATCAAAGATTCGATTTAACCTTTCATCTCATAGCTGTTCCAGAAAATAAATTCACGCCTCAACTTATATTCCAAGGGGATTTGCGCTCAAGTGTATAATGGATTCATCTTATACGTCCTCACGTTAAATTTAAACTGTTATGATTCGTCTTAACTGAATTATGTACCAGGAGGGAACCCCTATAATCGTCCGCGATCTATCACGACCCTAAAGATTCCCTGAGCTAACAACCAGATCGCGAGAGATATCAACTTATAATTAACCACATCTATAATTAACCAACCCAGCGCTTAAAAAGATATCCAGACAACAAAGTTAATATGGATTAGTCTAATCTACGTTTCCATATTTTCATAGATCCGCATTTCAAGAACCAAAAATCTATGATTTCTGGTATTTTCCGAAATTATTCGTAATTACGAAAGATCTTCCCTTAAATTCTCCCGGTACAAAACAAAATTTCACAGATTTGCCAAGTCAAATTTGCATGTGTGACGAAAAATGCTCTATTTACGGAGACTGTTGCTCGGATATCGAATATCGAGATGAAAATCGATCGAATTTCGCTTGCGAAAGAACATTTTTCGATGGCAATATTTACATGAGAAATACATGCCAGTCTGGGAATAATGATAATTTATCAAATTTTTGCACCGATCATTCGATCATTGATAATAAAAATGTGTTCGGAATGATTCCAGTGACAAGTAAGACAACAAATATCACTTATGTGAATTTCTTCTGCGCCTTGTGCAACGACGACAAATACTTCCGTTTTTGGGAAGTTGCCAATGTAGATAATGAAATATTTCTTAACAATGATTTTGTAGAGGTTAACATGGAAAATTATACCTTTCGGGCTAAAATACCGGAATCGCTATCTTCTGCAGTCCGATACTGCATCCCAGATAATATACGGAATTGTCTTCAAAATTATCCCACTGAAATAAAATGCGATTGCTTCGACAGTTTGGTAGGGAAGTATGATTCTTCAAATAGTACCTACGGAAAACACGTTCCAACAAAAAAGGCTGAAGATATACCTTTTCAGTTTTGCGAAATTATCCCCACTAATAATTCTGCTTTCAAAAAGTTTTGTACAAAAAATTCTCAAATGCAATCCATCGATGAACCTGACCCTGACCTGCCCGAACTCACTTACATAGATAACTGTTTCTTCAAAACTATAGATACAGGTAAACTATGCTTGATAAATTCCGTTTTCCAATCAAACGAATTCCAAATAATCGATTCAGAAACGATTTACGTGTACAAATTCCAGAGTAATTTTTCCAGTTCAGAGTGGTCGTTAGAAAGTGATTCTGCACTGTATCTTTGCGGAACTGAAATACCTCAATCCTCAACAGAGCGTTTTTATTCAGATGTAAACACTTTTCTGAGCAACGTACTACTCACTGCTTCAGTATTTTTTCTCTTTTTGTATATAATCATGTATAATAATGATGTTAGTAAAATACGATATACTTTTAGTAAAGTGATATTATGCTATCATTGGTGGCAACTATCCTGTAGCCTGTGTAGCTTCGGCTACACACGAGCTGATTTCGTGTGTAGCATGCTACACATGGCACAAAAATAAAAAGTGCAACTAGTCAATGAAATAATTTTGAACATTCAAAAAAAATTTTCTCAAATTTTGTGTCAAAATTTTTATGCTACACACGGGGAAAATTCAAGTTGCCACCCCTGTATGCTATAGTGGAACCCTCTTGATGATGATGTTGATCTTTCTAACGATTAATTGGGTATCGTCCTGCAAGGTGATAGCGGCTTTATCACATTATCTTTTTTTGAGCTGCTTTACTTGGGTAATGGTTGCATCGTTCGAGTGTTGGCGAACAGTAACATCAACTATCAGAATTCGATTTGACAACGAGCATACCTGGATACGGTTTAGCATTTATTGCATAATAGGATGGATTTTACCCACACCCATTGTATCTGTCGCGATATACTTTGAGCTTAGTCCTACTCAAAGTATACCGTGTACTTTGAAGCCAGGATATGGCAGACTAAATCAATGCTTCATTGCTCAATCCCTACCTTCTTATTATTTTTACCACTATCCTAGCGCGATTATATTCTTCGTAAACATATATTTTTTTATTCGCATGAGCGTTTACGTATTTCGTAATTCGTTGGTTCACAGGAATTTTTACACTTTTGCTAAATTAGCTTTGGTAACTGGTATATCGTGGGCACTTGGCACTTTGGTAACACTTACAGATGCGCAAATATTGAGATTAATTTACGTGATTTTGAATTCGTCTCAAGGAATTTTTGTATTTTTTGTATTCGCTTATGATAAAAAAATTATTAAAGATATAGTTGGCAAATTTTATCACCATATTTTTAAAAATTCCAAAACACGAGGTAATAGCGCAGTCACATTCCAAGAAACAACGCGTATTCAGGTGTCACGCTCGTCGTCAAATGAATATTTCTAATGTAGGTATCTACCTAGGTAAAGGTGTGCGGCATTTAAAATTATTTGTATAGGTAAAAAAACTCTTATTCACTAAAAAATATTATACGAAATATAGTCATTTGAAAATATTTTTCCAAGTGTAAATTTATTTATTCAATTTTTTATGTGAGCGGTAGGTCTATGTCTATATGGTATAGGTGCATAGTTTTCTGTTGAGAAAATCATGCCTACTTCAACTATATGTAGGTAAGTGTTGTTGCAAGAAAAAAATCGTTGGTATCTTTTTTCTAACGAACATTGAAAACCGAATAGGTGAGATCAAGTAATTCACTGTCTGTGTAGAGCAGTTAGGTAAGTAAATTCTCTTCATACGATTATTATCTGAACTGTGTCTCATTATTTCTAACTGCAGATTTCAAGGTAAGTAGGTACCTATTGTAAGAAGTTGATTTTTTTCACAACCCTTGCATCATCTTGGTGCATTTGGCAACCCCTAGTCGCGTGTTGGTTCGCGGAGCTAAAAGAGAAAGCGTGGGAACGCGAGTATGAGTATGTGTCATTCCATTATGCCAATTCTTGGAAGCACGAGCCTTGGTACATGTATACATACATGTACCTTTTATTACCCATTGAATTTGGAGATGTTTTTCTAAGAAGCAATACGCTTCTTATTATGCTGGCTTCTTGACTCGCATTTTCTCTCTCTCTCTTTCCTGTCTCTTTTCTCTCTCACATCTATGCAATAGTTGCAAGTATGCCTTACAATGTTAAAAGGCGACTTGGAAATATTAAATGTGGTGGTTATTATCGAAATATATCTATTGGGGTGAGGATAGAAATATTCCCTAGAGAGTGAACATTTCTCTGTTAACCAGCTAGCTCAGTGTACACTTAGTAACACGAATCATCTAATGACATTATCACATAATGTGTCCATTTGTACGTGAATAAAAACAGATATGAGACGATTTGTTTAAATAATATACGTATTTACACAAATATCCCTGCAATGTAAGCCAAACAAAGTATATGAATACTGGGTACAAAGTAAGGTTGCTAGACTAGGGGTCTTAGGTCTAGTCTTCATCACAATCGTGATGAGAAGATTACGAGTCGGAAACTGTCAATAAGTAATTAAACTTAGCATCCCTTATGAATTAGTCAATATACCCGAGGATATAATTGACGTTGTATTCATCAAGGATAAGCAAAGGAGGCACAAGTACCTCAAAACACTGTACACTTCACCCTACTCCTTTAGGCTCTCCTAATACTAAGGCCTGTTTAGGGGACACGTTAGAAAGATACACTTTAAACTAGAGACACTTACCCATGTCTGGAATCCAGGATAAATGCCCTGTGGTACCCCGCAAACACAATGATATAACGGGATCGCAAGTTAATATAAAATTACTTTAACCATCTTTGAGTGGGCACTACTAATAACTCAAATAGTGGCTTGCCAGCCATAAGTACAATGTTTACCGAGTGACAGAGATGTAGTGGGCTCGAGATACCCCATCTAAGTGATTTTACTGAGAAGACAATCCATGGTCATACCATCGATCGTCAGAAGTTACCACGTTTCCCCTCTTTTGGAACTAGTTTTCCTTCCCCTCCGGCGAATGGGTACATTAGAGACTACCTCAGGTGAAGAGGGTTACCTGCATCACCCAAGGCAGTCAAGGCATAACTCCTCCTTACAAAAAAATGATCTATCAAGCATACATAACCCATACCGTATGTTACGCACCAAATTGTTAGTGGCTTTTGTTATGATGCACATGATTTATTGCGGGTCCTTCCGGTTAATTATATTACCAAAGGGTTAATTTAGCGACCAGGGATGAACGGGGGACAAAGGTTCTCCCATCTCCCACTTGTTTAGTACGAATGTACCAGCAACAGTTTTGGCAGAGCACAGAGATCTCAGTTGATGTAAGACTGTGCTGTTAGTAAAGTGCCTGTGTGTGTTGCTGCTATTTTTCTGGTCGCCTAAGAGATACCTGCTACAGTGCTGTATTATAAGTATATTGACGATTGCGAATAGTATTACGCGAATATGTAAATTATCCGTTAACAATTCGTATTGCAAGAATATGTAAGTTATCTTACTAAGTATACTGATATATGAATCATTGTTTAGCATATGTCCCGCTTTAATTATTTCTGTGATACCTGAATGCATTGTACATGCGACGCCCATAGGTATGTTTTATTACATTGCTTTAATTATTTCAGTGATATCTTGTTACATTATACCTGCAATGTACATAGATATGTTTTATTGCATCAGCCCCATGATTATGATTAGTACAGTGGTCACCAATTATTATGCGCATTGTACATCTTGTCAGTGAGCCTATACCCTGCGGGGGACTCAACGAGGTACCACTATGCAGTATGTGTGACAAGCAATACAAGCGACAATGTGGCCTCACAGATGAATCTGGGTTTGGTGCCTAGAGGGTCTGTGGTATGACGCTGCTAGTTGGCCATTAAGGATCATTCCGTTATATTGACTTTGATGGGTGGGCAATGGGTCCGAAGAACCCCACAGTTGGTCCATGGCTGAGATAGCGTGGCCTGAGACGGTGGTCTTTTAGGTGTTTATTATGAGAATGGAATATTTAAGAGTTGATTATGAATAATAGGTATAGCCTAGCCTGATAGATGAGTAGTACATGTGTGTACTCAAAAGCGATTATTTTTATTACAGGTCGCTTATCATTCATCCTTAGTTTTCAATTAGTATTTTTATGCTCATTTTAGTATCAAAATTTAGTACTTACTTCTTACATATCAGAAGTGGGATAGAAACGGATTCTGGCTGGCTGACTGGATGCGACTTAGTAAATATAGGTGTTCTTTAAGTAATTCAGTGTACTTATATATTCGTGTATCGCTTTGTAGTGAACCTACAAGATGAATTCAAAACACACTTGTTCCGCATGTTCCAATAGTCCCCTCACTACCCGCCGAGCTCGCTGTGACTTGTATGACTCGTCCTCCTTGTCTAATGTCTCTCGTGAACTCTGTTAGACTCTAGCCGATATAGGAGCCGCTATGAAAAATATTGTTGAGACAAATGCGACTATTGTTTCGAGTTTGGCAAATAATAATCATCCGCCTGAAATTCTTGTTAGTATGACCCCGAATGGTGACGCTTTTCCACCTTTTGGTCCGTCCATGCCTAGTCAGTCAATTTCAAAATTGTTATCGAAAGTTGATGAATTGGCAACTGGAAATAAGTGGTCAAGTGAGTTGACCTCACATTATGTGCTTCCCAAGTTGAAAGGCTATGCCGCTGATTGGTATGCACAGCTTCCTTCTGTGCAACATACTTGGAGTAAGTGGAAGAGTATACTCACTGAAGCTTTCCTGCGTCATAAAAATCTTAGTGTGATGATGGCTCATGTGAAAAGATCTGACGAGTCATACCTATATTCATTACAATTACGCCAAACTTAGCTTATTATATGCTTGAGAAACGTTTGGTAAGAAGGCAGTACTTCTTACATAATTCATTACCCATAGGTACTGGTTTTCTAATTATTGAGTATCGGATAGACAATCTACTTAATAGCTTCTTCGAGAAATTATAAATTTTGCATGATAATTGTGAAGATAACACCACTGCTAGAGCGGGCAAATGGCGGGTTTAAGAAGGAAAAAATGGACACATGCATTTTTTCTTTGGGAATGTGTTCAGATGAACCCCCTCAACTACCAAAAAAATACCACACCTTTTTTAGGGGGCTAAAACTGATTGATACACGTTTTTTGCGATTTACTCTGAAAATATTAGGTTTATGATAAAAAGTACCATGACAAAAAATGTTCCCCTTCAAATTCTCGACAATTTGATACTACGCTCGATACCCATCCCTCCGAAGGGGTGTCTGAAAAAAGGGCTGGAAAGAGTAGGTGTTTCAAATAAGGTCAGTTCAATAAATTGATCAAAGTTACCGCTTTATATCATTCGTTTTCGCTCATTTTTTTTTCACAAAGTCTACTCACTCAATTATTGAATTAAACCACCATTGATTGGTCTTCAATCCTCCCCGGGGGTTGGTAGGGGGGGGGGTGCTTGATTTTTCAAGTAACACACATCTGAATCATATATGTGAGGGCGCATACGAAAAGGGTCCAAAAAACCAAAAAAAAAAAATTCCCCTGAAATTGTTGTAGGAACTCTTCAAAGTGTTCCTACAACAATTTCAGGGAACTTTTTTTTTTTTTTTTTGGTCGTAGGTCCCTTTTCATATGCGCCCTCACATATTTGAAAAACGAATCTGCACATGCGATATATCGAATAGTATGTTTTCGAGGTCGCTGAATACGAATACCAACTTATTTTTTTGGGTCCAGTTCTTCAAAGCCCCTCTGTGCCCCAAAAGGGGGGTTAAAATTTTGAAAAATCGTGAAAAGTCGAGTGATATATCGAATGGTATGTTTCCGAGGTCGCTGAGTACGAATATGAACTTATTTTTTGGGTCATACCCCCAATGTCCCTATGTGCCCCAAAAAAGGGGCCAAATTTCGAAAAATCATGAAAAGTCGTGTGATAGGTACATCAAATGGTACCTATGTTTTCGGGATTCTATTTTCAAATATTTTATCAATAATTTATGACTTTTTCCAACAAAAAAAAAAGCATTATAAATAATTAATTCCATTTAAATTTCCCCATAATTAGATAATAATTCGAGTGGTACATACCTAAGCGAAATTTACAAATAGAAATTAGTTGGATGTTTATACATTTTATTTCGACAAAACTGTAAAAGTCATATTGTTCCATTTTATTTTCTATTAAAAAGTGATCAAAAACTGGTATGTTAGTGAGCGTTAAAAAAAAACTTGAGATATGAAATGTTTTCTTTGCAAAATGAGAGTTCAAACTTTTTGAATAGCGATCCCGATAGTATCGCCTTGGTAATACCTCTACCTCTGCCCTCCTCCCTCCGAAAGTTACTCCAATCAGTGTTTTTGTGATTAATTTTCAGAATTATTTCCAAAATAATGGTGATAATCTTCAAAGAAAAAGATCACACCATGTTTTGTCGTTAAGTTTTTTGGGACAGAGAACCATTGTGCTTTGGATTCTAAAAATTTGTGTTCAGCAATCTTGAAAACATACTATTCGATATATCGCACCTCGGGAGTTATAAGGTCACATCTCAAAAAAGTGAAATTTTACAGGATGGTGATTTTCTTTTTTTTAAAAACTTGATTCATTATTTTTATCAACTTATAATTAATTGTGAGGAATCAATAGCACCTCATTTTAAAGATCTGGTATCCTACCTTCATTTAGCATAAGAACACTTTGAAAAATAAAATCTTAAAGAGGAAATATTTCAATGTTTGGAAAACATTTTGAGTTAGAACCTTTCATTAAAGTTGATGTGGAGGCGAAAGGAAGCGTCCAAAAAATTTCATGGTGTCAAAGTTGTAGAGAATTAAATTTCCAATCGACATAATGTCGTTAGTTTTTTTCTAAAGTGCTTAGTTTTTGAGTTTTTCACAAAAAACTAAAATTTCATGATATGTGCAAATTCATTTTTCTGAAAAGTGATCAATTTAAAAAAAAATTTCCATTTGGTACAAACCAATAAAAAATGCACTCCTTGTGACTATTTCTAACTGACAAACACTCAGAACAATCAAAACTATTTGTTAACACTTTGTATGTACGAAATTTGCTCAAAAAAGGTGGAGTTTTTTGAGATGTGCCCTTATAACTCCAAACAACTTGCAATGTTGTTGAGATTTTGAGTTAGGCCATTTGCGTTTTTTACAAGATCTAGATGATGTACACAACTCAAAGTGTAATTTTTGGTTGAGGGGGGTCATACAAACCCCAAAAATGCAAAAACATCAAAATCAATTTTTTTTGAGATGTGACCTTATTACTCCCGAGGTGCGATATGTACTCGTCTTATACGATTTTCAGCGACTTTTCAAAATTTTATCCTATTTAGATGGGCTTAAATGGGTTTTGAAGAACTGTAAGCAGAAAATAAGTTCATATTCGTATTCAGCGACCTCGAAAACATACCATTCGATATATCACTCGACTTTTTTATGATTTTTTGAAATTTTAGCCCCCTTGTTGGGACACAGAAGGACACTGAGGGGTGGGACCCAAAAAATAAGTTCATATTCGTACTCAGCGACCTCGGAAACATACCATTCGATATTTCACTCGACTTTTCACGATTTTTCAAAATTGTAACCCCCCTTTTGGGGCACAGAGGGGCTTTGAAGAACTGGACCCAAAAAATGAGTTGGTATTCGTATTCAACGACCTCGAAAACATACTATTCGATATATCGCATGTCCAGTTTCGTTTTTCAAATACATATATGATTCAGATGTGTGTTACTTGAAAAATCAAGCATCCCCCACCAACTCCCGGGGAGGATTGAAGACCAATATTTTAAAAAAATACTTTTTAGAATTTTTCGCAAAAAACCGAGAATTTTGACAATTTTAAGCAAAAAGCAAGGCTGATTATTTTTTATGGAAAAGCGCGAATTACTCGTACATGGCAATTATTGGCCAAAAAAATTATGCTTTTTCGCAATCTTCGTTGAAAATGGTATAGATATTTTTTTGGCCATTTAATATTTTTTGTAGGCAAAAAAGCGGAATTTTCACATAATTTTTAGAGAGGGGAATGAATACTCACTTATCGAATGTTTCTGTGAAAAACGAGACTATGTTTGGCAAGAAACCAGGCTATTTGGAATTTTTGATAATACGGTACCGAAAAAAATGTAAAATAATTCTGAAAATTATACAAAAATCTGGTCCGAAAAATTCGATTTGGCAACACTTCCAACGCAATAAAAATGTGTACCTACGAATACGAGTATTAATGCAGAAATGCGAAAGTATACAATGTTTGATAATTTATTCGAAATAAATTCGATTCCGGTTTGCGTTCGCGAATAAATTAGTATAATTTGATCATCATCTACTGATAAAATTGAACAGCAAAATTTTACACACTCGACCACTGCAATGTATGTACCATGTGACTTTCAACAATTTCGTTTGTCGGTAGTTACTTAATTATCTACTGATAAAGCATACTCGCAGATTTGCTGGTTCACATTCGAGATACGTTTTATTTTTGCGAACGGCTGCGTTCCTTATAATACTGTTTCTGTGTGAATTGTTTTCGTCTGCTATGGAGTGTTCAAGTTTATTAAAGTGCATAAATGTGAAGTGGGAACCGTCAAAACAAGATGGTGAGAGGGGAGGGGGTATCTTACACCTTTTCCTCAAAGGAGTCTCTTTTGAAAGCACGTGGGTCAGCAGAGTTTTCCGATGACAACATCGTCGTGGGAAAAACTATGACGTCAACGCATCTAGGAAAATTGAGAACAGAATTACATACTTACCAATATTTATAACCCTGTAAGTACCATCAAAATTTCACTTATTTGTGAATTTCACTGGGTAATATGTCATTAGCGTGAATATTGTTTGGTTCGGAGAATTATTTCGCGAAATATTGTTGCGATTGTGTGTTCTCATGCTTATACTCGTATGTGTATGTTTAGCTCGTATGAAAAATTTCGAATTTTGCTATTGTCAAGTTGTGGTTCTAGTTTGAAAGTTTATTGCTTGTGTGACTTGTGAATTCGCAGGGTAAGTGATGTGTTACTATGTGTTGTGCTTGTGCATTTTTTCCCTTTCAAATGTTCATTTATTGATTTTTCTCAGATTTTTGGAAACAACGTAAATTACATCCTTAAAGATTAGCGACGAAGTACAAAAATTTCAAAGGTTCCCAGTTCCATTTTTTTTGATTTCAGTGTAAGTAAGGTTATTAAATTAAGAATTTTTCCTCAAAATTTTTGGGTTGATTCTAGTTACGATCAAGGTTAAAAATTTCGGTTCGCATTCTCGCCTGATTTTTTTTTTCATTTCACATCCTTTTTTCTCTCCAAAGAAATAAAATTGAAAAAATTCCAAAGTCAATAACTGGCAACGTCGCGTATTGCACATCACTTTTCCAAGTTTTCCGTATCCTTTATGGAAATAATCGTTTTTTCAGTTCTTCAATAATCTTAGAACGTTTGTTAAATTTCAGGAAATTCAAAACTCATAATTGTTATTATTCTCGCAATCACATTTCCATAATCTTCTCAATATCTTACGATGGATTTGCCATTTCGTGCAGAATACGCCAAGAGTGGTTATTCTCGTTGTAGAGAGTGCAATACTCTCATAGCTAAAGACACATTGAGATTAGCTGTTATAAGTCAGGTAATACATTCACTCGCACAAGCAATCTACTAACTAAACGAAACTAATATGTTCCTATTGATGAGTTCAATTTTGATCCCCCCAGAGTAATTTAAAGTTGCTGGAGAAAATTGAAAATCACTGAAGGCTCTTTAATTTACTAAAACTACGTAGTAGTTGGTGATGTGTGGGATTTGAATTGAAAAAATTATTCACATTGGTTCACTTTGCTCCCAAAAAAAATTTTAAAAGCGCCTTTGAAACAGCTTTTTTGCATTTTCATAAATTCACCAAAAATTCAAAAATGTACACGAGGACATAAAATTTTGGATATGGGATTTCTATAAAGACACGCTAGCGCTCTTTCGATCTGACTTGGTTTCGTTCAAATTGGAGAGAGTCACTGTATGTTCAAAACATTCCCTCATACCTTTACGAGTGAATGAATTCATTCATTTTTGTTAAATTGTAAATTTACTCGCTTTAAACGTTGAACACTTTTAAAAGATCGATCCAATAACAAAAAAAGTCACAACGTGATTTATTTTTCAAGATTAGGCGACAATATAATTTTTCAAAATCTGCTCGTAGCTCTTTCAATTTGCAATTTATGCAAAATATATTCTCATTTGTTGAAATTTTGCTCATTGTTAGATAGATAATCAGCCTTATCAGTTCAAAAATGCCAAGTATGTAATATGTAGATATCTGTAACGTCAGCATGACGTCACCGTGAATCTCAAATTTCGGCGAATATTTGTGACTAATACATGAAGAATCGCCACGAGGTGATTTTTTTCGTTGACCCCTTTGAATCCCGATAAGCATCTGGGTCATTCCATGTCAACTCAACCAACGTTTTTGAGTCATGTCTTTCGATTTCGCTCAAATTTTTTTTACAATATATACCCATCCAGTAAGTAAGAACCCCGCAATTAGTTTGACCCCAGCCCCCTCAGGGGGCGGGTAGTGGGCTTCCATTATTTTCACATTGTCTCGAGGTACTCAAATTCAGCAGCCCATTCCTACAAAACTATGAAACTTTGATCAAAACTGATTTTACAGTTCGAAAGGCTATTGAATTTTGAACTTTTTAAGCATTTTGAAATTTTCAAAATTTGAAAGTTGAACTTTCAAATTGAAAGTTCAAATTTCAAAATGGCGCTGCAAGTGGGAGCTACCATTTAAAATTTTGAAAAAATTTTCATAGATAAACCTTTTGATTCTTTTTCGAAATATTCAAGTTTCGAGATGGCATCTCTTGATGGAAGGGAAGCACCCCCACCCCCAATTTTGGGCTAAACTTTCGAAATGAAATCTGGGGCATGTGATATATCGGATTCTATGTTTTTGGTGACGCTGAACACGAATATGACGTCAGATTTTTGATAGAGCCCCATCCATGGCCCCCAGCACCTCCCCAAAGGGAGTGACCCAAAAAAAAGGATTACATCCGTGTGACACATGAAATAGTATGTTTTCGATATCGCTGAACACGAATATATAGTCATAGTTTTTTTAATAGACCTCACCCATGGTCCTCAGAACCTCCACCAATAAATAAAGGTCCAAAAAAATTGTTGGGGGCCGTGGATGGGGTCCAATCAAACATCTGACGTCATATTCATGTTCAGCGTCACCAAAAACATATACTATTCCATGTGTCGCACGAACAAATCACTTTTTTGAACTTTTACCCCCTTTGGGGAGGTGCTGGGGGCCATGGATGGGGCTCTATCAAAAATCTGACGTCATATTCGTGTTCAGCGTCACCAAAAACATAGAATCCGATATATCACATGCCCCAGATTTCATTTCAAAAGTTTAGCCCAAAATTGGAGGTGGGGGTGCTCTCCTTCAATCAAGAGATGCCATCTCGAAACTTAAATATTTCGAAAAAGCATCAAGAGGTATATCTATGGAAATTTTTTCAAAATTTTAAATGGTAGCTCCCACTTACCGCGCCATTTTGAAATTTGAACTTTCAATTTGAAAGTTCAACTTTCAACTTTTGAAAATTTCAAAATGCTTAAAAAGTTTGAAATGCAATGCCCTTTCGAACTGTGAAATCAGTTTTGATCAAAGTATGATAGTTTTGGAGGAATGGGCTGCTGAATTTGAGTACTTCGAGGCAATCTGAAAATAATGGAATCCCCCCCACCCGCCCCCTGAGGGGGCTGGGACCAAACTAATTGCGGGGTTCTCACTTACTGGATGGGTATATCGCACCTCGGAAGTAATAAGGTCACATCTCAAAAAAAATTGATTTTGATGGTTTTGCATTTTTGGGGTTTGTATGACCCCCCCCCCCCACAACCAAAAATTACACTTTGAGTTGGGTACATTATGTGCATCTTGTAAGAAACGCAAATGGCCTAACTCAAAATCTCAACAACATTGCAAGTTGTTTGGAGTTATGAGGGTACATCTCAAAAAACTCCACCTTTTTTGAGCAAATTTGGTACATACAAAGTGTTAACAAATAGTTTTGATTGTTTTTTAATGTTTGTCGGTTAGAAATAGTCACAAGGAGTGCATTTTTTATTGGTTTGTACCAAATGGAAATTTTTTTTTAAATTGATCACTTTTCAGAAAAATGAATTTGCACATATCATGAAATTTTAGTTTTTTGAGAAAAACTCAAAAACTAAGCACTTTAGAAAAAAACTAACGACATTATGTCGATTGGAAATTTAATTCTCTACAACTTTGTTATCATGAAATGTTTTTTGGACGCTTCCTTTCGCCTCCACATCAACTTTAATGAAAGGTTCTAACTCAAAATGTTTTCCAAACATTGAAATATTTCCTCTTTAAGATTTTATTTTTCAAAGTGTTGTTATGCTAAATGAAGGTAGGATACCAGATCTTTAAAATGAGGTGCTATTCATTCCTCACAATTAATTATAAGTTGATAAAAATAATGAATTAAGTTTTTAAAAAAAAGAAAATCACTCTCCTGTAAAATTTCACTTTTTTGAGATGTGACCTTATTACTCCCGAGGTGCGATATATTGTAAAAAAAATTTGAGCGAAATCGAAAGACATGACTTTCAAAATCGCATTTTTTTGGTTGAGTTGACATGGAATGACCCATCTAACTGATGAAAATTGAAAAATTTCACTATATTATGGGAACGAGTAGATATAACTTCGTTGAGCAGATTTTTAAGAGAAATTGAGGTTTATACTCAAAATATCATTTTGGAATTTGAGGAAATGCTCAAAATGAGCATTTTTTTCCATCACGATTTCCAAATCAAAAAAAAGAAAAAATTGATGTAGGGATACAAAAATTTGGCGAAAAGTTTTTTTAGGTAATACGAACATTAAAATATAAATATTTTGAATAATTGTTACGTCAAAAATTTTTGAACAAAATCCAAAATTTTGAGGAAAAAAAAGATTTTTTGCACAAGTTGTGACATTTACAAAATGTGGGAGTGACATAATTTTCAAATTAAAAAAATGTTTGTCAAAAATAAAGGGACTGATGGTAGGTAGGGATTTTTATTTGAAAAAAATACATATATTTTGGAACTTAAGCTTCAAGATTGTTTCATGAAAAATACTATTTTTTGTAAAAATGAAATTCTTATACCTCAAATTTTGAAAAATTTTCACAGAAAATTATGTCACTCTCACATTTGTAATTGTGACAACTTGTGCAAAAAATCGTGAACGTATTTTTTCTCAAAAATTTGGATTTTGGCTTAAAAAATTTCAAGGCGAAAGTTTTCGAAAATTTGATTTCGAGAGGCCCAAAAGCGATGTTTTTTTTTTAGAAAATTGATTTTGAAAAAAAATGACAGACCTGCGAAAACTTTTGAAAATTTGTATTTTGAGAGTTGAAATTTGAGAATTTTTTTTTAGGATGTTAATTTTGAAAAAGAAAAGAGGCAACTTCTTGAGACTGAAAAGTACGCCAGTGAATTCATCTATGGAATATTGACGATATAAAGGATAGAGCTCTGTTTATTCACCCTCTCATCGTATTTCATTACAGGCACCCACGTTTGATGGAAAAGTTCCATATTGGTACCACGTTCCTTGTTTCTTCGTTAAACAGCGTGTGAAAAGTGTTGGAGATATATCGAATTTCGAATCACTGAGAACGGAAGACCAACAATTGATCAAATCTAAAGTGGCTGGAGGTATGTTGGCAATGACGATCTATCCGATTGATGGAAGAGATTTTAATGAATTCCATTTCAGGACCTTCTGGATCAACTAGTGGAGTCAGTAATGGAATGTCTGCTAGAGAAATTAAAGATATGAAAGAACAAAATGCTTTGATGTATCATTACCACGATCGTTTGAAATTACTACAAAAGAAAGAATTGACTGTTTTACTGGAATATAACAATCAAGAACCTGTTGCTACGAGTACCGAAACTGTAAGTACAAATAAGAGTAACGTGAAGTTTCAAATGCAAGCTGTAAGATTCCGACTTTTCAATTTCGATTCATTATAATATCATTGTTATTTCAGATTCATGATAGATTAGCTGATGCGATGACGTTCGGAGCATTACTTCCTTGCAGAGAATGCGGACACAGTCAAATAGTGTTTCGCTCTGGTGTTGGATATTTATGTTTAGGCAATAAAAACGAATGGGTCAAGTGTGAAGCAGTTACAGGTGACCCCAAACGTAAACCTTTCTTAGTGCCATACGATTTGAAAAAAAAATTTGAATTTTTGTGAGTCCTTCGCGGTTTTTACTTAATCTTAAACCGTAAGTATCTATTTGATCTTAATTAGTATTCTTTTTCAGAGCGACGTACAAATATAAACCTCAGAAAAGAATTTTTCAATCCAATAAACCCACGGTCTCGAAATCTCTCAGCTTTAGTGGTAAGATTACGTCTAATACTTGCATATAAGACATTTCAATATCTGATTCTTAACAAATTTTATTCAATAGGTGGCAAGTACAACGAGTCAAATCTTCCATACAAAGTAAAGCTCAAAGTTCAAAATGGTGTGGCCGTTGATCCAGCCTCCGGATTGGAGGATATTGCTCATGTGTACCGTTTAAACAATGATAATTATACCGCTGTACTTTCTGAAGTTGACCTACAGTCCGGACGTAACTCTTACTATATACTTCAAATTCTGGAATCTAATGATGAAACAACGTAATTATATTGATATCAATGAAACAAATTATTGCTCCGCATAGTCATAGTGCATTCTAATAATTTAATTATCGATTTTATTCGAAGGTATTGGTTGTTCCGTGCTTGGGGACGTGTCGGGACTAAATTCGGAAGTAAAAAACTCGAAATAAGGGCTAGTGGAGAAGATGCCATCGCCAAATTCGAGGATATATTCAAAGATAAAACCGGCAACATGTGGAGAAACCGTGCTAATTTTGTTAAAGTAGCGGATAAAAAAAATTGGGTCGATGTTTCATACAAAGATGTACGTATTTTCAACAAAACATAGTAATAACTTGTTTTTAACACTTAAAGACCCAGCTGAATCTTGAAATGTGATATTTTTTTGACATATTTATTAATATTACAATCTTAAGATACTTCTTAAATAAGTAATACAGTAACATGTGCAGATTAGTTCCAGTGAACCAATTTGCTATATGCATAACATGTTATGTTACATCACTAGGTCATGAGGCTTTTGACCTTTAAGACACCTAACCATCATACTCATATCTACCAATTGAATTGCCTCTGGGTTGATGTGCCTGTGAAGTCTTTTCTCATTCTTTGTCGCATATTCTCTAAAACTTCATCCACCCACTTTATCTCAAGATCTTTATTATGTAGTGCTTCATTTGTTTGAAACCATCTTACACCCGTAATTGTTTGGAGAGTTTTGTTTTGAACAGTTTGGATGATTTTTCGATTCGATGGTTCAGCACATCCCCATAACTGTATCCCACATGTCCATACTGGTCTAATTATCATTTGATAAATTAGCCTTTTACTCTCAATCTTCATTTTTGAATGATGTACAATCAACTAGTACATTTGGCGAAAGTTTCAGGTTGATTTGAGTCTTCTTCTGGTCAATATGGTGCCTCCAGGTGAGACTAGAGTCAAAATGAATACCCAGACATTTAGCATGGTTAGCAGCTGGAATTTCACTCTGTTTAGTGTAGACTGAGTATTGAACATCACATTTTTTTCTCTTAGTAAATGTAACATAACATGAGTTGACTTTTGCTCATTTATCTGGATTTTACATTGATCTGCACATCTTAAGATTCCATCAAGGGCTTTTTGTAGATTCTCTGTTCCTTGGGCTTGGGATGAATGAACTGATAAAATTGTAGTGTCATCAGCAAACTTTGCAGTTTCAGTTTCTTCTGTTGTTGGCATATCAGCTGTGTAGATTAAATACAAGATTGGTCCCAGAACACTACCCTGAGGCACTCCAGCATTAATTGGATGTTGAGTAGATATGGCATCTCCGTGCAACACCCTGAGTCTCTTAATGCTCTTCTTGTGATATAGGATTTCAATAAACAAACATAATTTCCTGGTAGGATTTTGGCAAGTTCTGATTGGAGACCTTCATGCCATACTAGGTCAAATGCTTGTACTATGTCTAGAAATGCTGCAGAACAGTATATCTTTCCCTCAAATGATTTTTCAATGATGGCTGCAACTCTGTGGACCTGATCTATCCTTGAGTGTTGATTACAAAACCCAAACTGATGATCTGGTATTTCGGCCAGAGGTTTGAGGCGTTTCAGAAGTAACTTTTCAAATGATTTTGATATTGCAGGCAATATTGGGATTGGTCTATATGATTCCACTTTTTCTTCAGGCTTGTCTGGTTTTTTCAGTATGATGATTTTGCAATTTTGAAGCACTGTGGCACATACTCTAGCTGAAAGCATGCATTTAATATGTATGTTAGCATCACAATAGTCCCTCGGTGGCGTAGTAGGTACTTAGAGCCGCAGACCTCCGTTCACGAGGTACCCGGTTCAAACCCAGGTTCAGAGGCAAGCTTGTGCATGTAATTAAGAAATCTTTCGTGCAATTATCAACATTACACGCCAAGTACCGTGGGACTACCAGTTTAGCCGAGCTAACAGATAATGCACGCCATCTGTTAGCAGAATCAAAAAGCTGAAACTGGTTTGAGGCTTTTGAGCGTCTATAGAGGTCAACACTGAGGAGCTCAGGGTCTCTAAACTACCCGGCCAGCTCCAAGGTGCTTGTGTGGATGTCACTAGAAAGCAACGGGAAACTACTAGTGGAAGCTCGAAACAAGGTCGATTCCCTAGAATAATCGCAGTGGCAATAGGCATACGCCTCACCCTGTTAGGGTACCACAAAAATGCGATTTCCAATGTCCTGTAAAGGATAAGGAACCACGACGACGAGCATCACGATACCTTTTTTTGATAACTCCTTTAGTATTCTTGTTGAGATTTTATCAACACCTGCAGATTTCTTCCGATTGAGATTTCTTTCAATTTCTTTGGCAACTTCTATTGGAGTAACTGGTTTTAAGTATGTTTGTGTAGTTGGAATGTTCTACATATGTGACGCGACGCGACAAAATCAACCTTCGAGCTCAAAAGAAGTTTTTGAGTTATGGGGGTTTAAGTTTTCAGTCCAGTTCTGCGTGTTTAGCGGAAGCACTTGCGTTCTAATCACATTCTCCAGCTAAAGTGAGCTAAACATAGTCTTGGATAACATTTCTTGCCTGTTTTGTGTGAGCATCACTGGGTAAAATGATTATTTACGCTGATATAGGGGGCTCAGTCGTGATTGCGCTCATTTTTTCATTGTTTCAATTTTGAAATTGATCTGGAGGCGAAACAAAGCATTCTACAAGAAAAATACATGAAGCAAAGTTGTAGAAAATTAAATTTCCAAAAACCTACAAGAGGTTTATTTTTCTCCAAAATGCATAGTTTTTCCATTTTTCTGAAAAAACAAAAACCTCATGAAGATTACCATAAAATTTCTGTTTTTTGAGAATAACAGAAAAACTACATATTTTGGAGAAAAATAAACCTCTTGTCGGTTTTTGGAAATTTAATTCTCTACAACTTTGCTTCATGTATTTTTCTCGTAGAACGCTTTGTTTCGCCTCCAGATCAATTTAAAAGTTGAAATAATGAAAAAATCAAAAAAAAATCAAAAAAAAAACCAAAAAAATGTGCACACTTCTAACTGGATTACCCTGTGTATGGAGCTATGCAAATCATAGGGACTTCTGGGTGGTTTTAAATGATTTTTGAATGTCCGAGTACCAAAAATCCATCAAAAAGTGAAAAATAATTTTTTAGGTCCAAAGGTCGATTTTGTCTCATTACGTCACATATATAAATGTTCTGCAAAGAGCTCTGCTTTTTCTTCATCTTGGCGTATCCATTGGTTGAACTCGTTTTTTAGGGGAGAGTTCCAGACCACAGGATGTTTTAAACGCTTTGTAACTTTCCACAAGGAGTATTCTTTATCAGCATTTGGGCTTAATTCTTCTAAATACCGACAAAAGTGGCTTTGATTGAATTCCTTTATCATTTGATTCAGCTTATTGCTGATTTGATTGAATCGATTTTTGTTTTCAGGTGTGTGATTGGTATGCCAGACACATCTAGCACTTCTTCTCTGCTTTATGAGTTCCCTAATATCATATACATAGATAGCTGTTTTCTTGAACATTTTCACTTTTGACAACACTGTAGTTGCAATTTTTGCTGCTTTGCTAGCTAATAACATCTACAAAGTTTTGTGCTTGTGCATCGAGCTCTTGCTCAGTTTTGAGTATGCTTTCGATTTCTTGAATTAGATCAACACAAGCATCACTTTGATTCACAGTTTGCCCTCCAGCACCTTAGAACCATATCAGAAATGATGAGCTTAAGCTATTTATTTGATTATCCTTCAAATCCAAATAGGCACAACATTTTATTGGGTACCATGAAAGTGTTGTCTGCAAGCCCACTACTTTCCTGAATTTATTTTGTGAAAGCTCAACAACCAATAACAATGTTCATCCAGAAGTGGAGAATTGGTTCCCGTGTTTATTCCAACGTTTGTCAAAGTATGTTCCTCAAAAAAAGGGTACTTAAGGTGTTCATCTAAAGTATGCTTTCACTCATTAAGTTGAATGAAACTAGGTACATCATACCGTTCTAAAATCGACCCAATAGGATTTTGTGCCTTTTTGAATTTGGAGGATAATCAAATACATAAATAAGCTCATCATTTCCGAAATGGTTTCAAGGGCTGAAGAACAAACTGTGAGTCAAAGTGACGCTTATGTTGATCTATTCAAGAAATCGAAAGTATTTTTACATCGCATATGTTGGGATTCAGCTGCAGGGCCTTTAAGGCTTAATGAGTAACATTTTTTTTCCTTTATAGATTGGGTTGATGTTTCATACGAAGACGTACGTGACGTACGTATTTTCAACAGAACGTACATTATAACTTGTTTTTAATGAGTGACCATTTTTGTTTTTTATAGGAGTCCGCAGTACCTTCCAAACTTTCGCAGCCTGTTCAAAATCTAATCACTCTCATATTCAACAAAGACACTATGAAAAACATCATGTTGGAGTTCGAGGTAAGTATTTCTTTTTTCCTTTTCAATGTAATTATGTTTACCTACAAGAAGGGAATAAATAGGTATGCCAGCAATTCATCGTTTTGAAAAATATGCGCACCTAATTCACATCTTGAAATTCTTACAGCTCGATACGGAGAAAATGCCATTGGGTAAACTGAGTAAAAAACAAATAAAGCAAGCTTTCGAAGTGCTGACCGAACTGCAGAATTGTATCTCAGCCTCAGGTGATCGTAAAACAACTAACCGGAATATATTGGGTTTGACTAACCGATTTTATACTCTGATTCCACATAATTTCGGTGTTGATAATCCGCCATTGCTTAATAACATGGATACCATACAGGTAAGTCGTTGCAGTTCAATTGAATTTGTCATTACCTATATTATATTTGTGAGAAATTCTCGTCTTAACAGTTTTTATTAATCTGTGTAGCAAAAACATGAAATGTTGCGCGCATTAATGGAAATCGAAATTGCTCACTCGATGCTCAGAGATGTAGAATCTGAAAACAACCATGTTCACCCTATCGATTCGTATTATTTAAAATTGAAAACAAAAATCACATCTTTGAACAAAACTGATCGGGAATTTCAAACGCTGCAATTATATGTTCAAAATACTCATGCCAAAGCCCATAACAATTACCGTCTAGAAATCGTGGAAATTTATAAAGTTGAAAGACAAGGAGAACGTAAACGATACGAACCATTCAACAACTTATACAACAGGAAGCTCTTGTGGCACGGTTCCAGACTTGCCAACTTCGCCGGAATTCTATCTCAGGTAAATTATCCTATACTTATTGTGATTTTTCTCCCATCTGGGATGGAAATAACTTTTCATAATACGAGTAATTTCTATGCCTAGGGTCTTACTATACCGGAAGTACCACAGACCGGTGCTATGTTCGGTAAAGGTATCTACTTCGCTGATAGGGTATCGAAATCTGCCAATTATTGTAAATACAAGGACAACAACAATACTGGCCTGGTATTATTATGCCAAGTCGCACTCGGAAAAATGTAAGTTGGTTCACGTTGCGAAAAGTCTTCACAGAAACTGAGACTTTTACAAATATAATTTATGCAATATCATTTGTGTTGTTAAAGGCACGAACTTACTCAAGCCCAACCAGACCTAATGGAACCACCCGCAGGTAAGCACAGCGTCAAAGCATTGGGTAAAATAGAACCTGATCCTAGTCAATCCATTGTTCGAGATGAGGTTGAAATACCATTGGGAAAAGGAATTGTGGTCGACTCACGGAGAAAGTTGCTGCACAACGAGTATCCTTTTTCTATCGCGATAGTGACGATGATTGCTTGGGGGAGAATGGGGAGCGTAATTTTTTTATTTTTCCTTAATTTTGTCGTCAGATATATTGTTTATGATGTCGCTCAAGTCAAAGTGGAATATTTAGTACAGCTGAAGTTCCTTTGCAATCGATGATCAAAGGACTGACGAAGCTACAATTAATTATTTCGTTATAATTCCATTTTGTTATTGATGTGCATAGTATTGTAAGTTAAGTTTGTACCTACTCAATATTAAGACCAGTCAATACTCGTAATAGCTAAAAATCCTTTTTTATATTTTTTAAAATTTTGAATTAAAGCCTCTTTTTTAATGAATTGTTTTTATCACTGCACGGACTATTAGCTACCTACCTGAATAATGAAACTTTTGGAAATGAAATAAAACGAGAAACAAATGAAAATAACATCGATGTATCGTGAGTGTGTTCTGCATTTACATAATTACATTTCTTGAGAAAAAAAATGAAAGAAGTATGTTGCTATCATGGAGAAACCGAAAAGGTTTTGCTTGGAGGGGAAAAGGGGGACGTGCAAGCGAACATTTGCCCACTGATATGAGAAAAAAATACCAATTTTGCGGAATACGATATAACGAAAGTTCAGAAAACAATTCTGCTAGTTGATTTATAGGTATCTAGGTCTTCTTATAGCCTATCACGACTTACAGAGAATTTTCGTCTTCCCTATTCAATTTTTAGAATCTTCAAACTTGGATTTTTTTATTTTGTGAAAGAGGAGAAACAAATTAGCCCCAGGGAAACGAGGGGAAAATCTTTCAAAAATTCGTATTTTAATAGATCAAAACACATACCTACTTGTTTTTCATGCGAAGAGTTTCATTTTTTCGGTTTCAAAATTTTAGAATTTAAATGAAAGCCAAAGTGGTTTTTATACCAAACTGGTTGGTGTTGGTTCGCAAAAATTCTACATTTTGACTTCAATGTGAATCACTCGTTCGCTCGTAGTTCATTTTTAATTTGAATCTCGTTGGTTCGCAATTGTCTTAATTTTAGGTCATTAGTTGGTAATCAATACCGCAAAAGAAACACTAAAAACAATAGGCTGGTTCGCAAACGTCCTACGCCATCGAGAATCTTGTTCTGAAGCTAATAACTTCAATGCAATACTTAAACTCATTTCTAACAATGTAAGTACCCATCTTTATTTGTAAATTATTCTTTACTACCGTTGAATTTTTCGTCCATATCTACCTATTGTTTACCTGGAGAGCGTCGGTGTAATTTTTAGGGTATTTGAAATCTGAATTCCAGGAACATGTTTACCTAAGATACTGATTATCTACACTTGAACAGTGTATACGATACGCGAAGGCAATTACTTACTTATCTAATTTCAATTTCAGACACTGCATGCACATTCAAAGTACATACATACGTACACATTTTACATAGAAACAATGAAGTCTTTTAATGGGTATTTTTACTCATACGAGATTGTTGCAAACATGGCGTTTTACGATTGGAACGAAACAAAGCTGGTTCAAAAGAGCAAGTCTTAAAACCTGATAATCAAAATTTTATACGTTGACGTTTATTTTTGAATTTAAATTTTAAAAAGTGTTTGTACATACATCGATTTTTCAACTTTCTCATATATGTACTTAACTACTTACCTACGTGTTTTTTTCAAACAATATCCAGCCTAAATACTCGAGTAATTTTTCCACTTTAAACTCTTCGTTTACCCCTTCCCCACACACACGCTTCGAAAATGACCTATTTCAGTAGACTACATATAAGTACCTACTTGGCGACATTATGCGTTTTCTTGAGAGAATAAGTGTTGATCTGAACAATCAAATTGTGATATATATTTCCAACAAAAAATAAAATAAAATAATTCAAGTGATCGCTCATTTTAAATATTGAGGATTTTCCAAGAAAAAGTTTTTACATCTCAACAAAATTGGATAAAAATAGGGTGAAATAACGTCGGAATCTTCGATTTTGATCGAATTACTTATTTGGCTGAAGCATAAAAACTAAAATAAATTTTGTTTCGTACTCTGTTTTGTTATGTTCCGTTGAAAGTAGTTTTGTTTCGTTTCGTTTCGTTTTAGCCAAAAAGGCAAAACAGTGAGAAAAGTGAACATTTATTTTTTGATTGGTTTGAAAACTTGTAGTTAGCATTTAAAGATATTTCCCCCACTCCCTAGTGAAATTGGTATTTACATTTACTTACTCTTGTTTCTTTACTTAAAGATAAGTAACGTAACAAGCGTACAGATTCAAAGTTTCCATTCATGGAGAAGCTCACAATCATTATATAAATATTCTTGTGCATTTAATACCTAAAGCTGACGTTCATTTTTCACAACGTTTTCGTACCTTAAATTCAAAATGAAAAGTGTTTGGTGTATTATATTGTTTATGCAAGTTTTGATTAGTTCATCTCTATCGAAGAAAATAATTACGAATCAAGAGGTTGGTAAAATAATCAAGTATTAAATATTCATACCTGCACGCGCTTAAAAAATTGTCTAAAAATTTGCAAGATGTATATTATGTACCCTAATTCGTTGAAATCGGATTATGTTAGTTCTTAAAATAGGTAGCCACTTTGGTACACCTATCATATTTTTCGCTCTATGAAAAAATATACGCTTGCACACTTTTTCGAACACCTTTTTACACTATCTTCTCTCATTATCCAATATGAAGTTTCTGAAAATCTTGATAATAATTGAGCTAATTCGGGGTATTTTATTGGTGCTCAAATGGTCAATTCTGACGTAAAAAAATAAAGTAGATGTGTTTGGTTTCTCATTTTTTTTTTCAAAAAAAATATTCAACCACGGGGGTGCTTACAAGGGAACCTCTTGAGGTATCCGCCTCCGATTTGTACGGGACCGCGATTTTTGGAAAGAGCATGTTCTAAAACCCACAAATCCAAATTTTCAGCTGCCCAAGTTCATTTTTCGATTTTTGGCGAATTTTTGAAAATCCAAAATTGACTATTTTGGTGATTTATGCTTTTTTTAAAAAAAAAGTAGATACGTACTTGATCAGTAAAAATGTTCAAAATAAGTCCTAAAACTGATATTAACCCCCCAAATCCAAATTTCGCCATTTCCAGCCATTCTGGAGCCTCCAGTGCGATTTTTCAATTTCTCCAGAATTTTCAATTTGCTCCAGAAGGCGTGAATATGATGTTGGGCAGCTAAAAATCGAGTTGTGTGTAATACTCGACCTGTTTAACGAATTTATCCACATTTGAGCCGATTCTGGAGCGGACACCTCAAAAATGGTTTTTTGACCAGCTTTTTTTCAAAATAAAAATATTCAAAAATCAAAAAGGGTACCACCGGATAAGATAGGCAAAATGCCCTTAACCTCAGATTTCGATGAAACTCACAGGGTATGTTTAGTACCCCCAAAAAATAATTTTGGGCCCATAACCCGCTCCCCACCCCACCCCCCTCAGGCAGGGGGGCCAAAAAACGCGTTTTTCAGGGGAAAAATTCTGCATCAGCGAGTAATTTAGATAAATTTATTCTGTAAACGAATATAGTTAGAGGATACATGGGGGTACCTCCCTGAATTTTTTCAGAATTTTTCATCGCATGGGGGGAGAAGGGGGGGGCAAAAGAAAACTTTAAATCGACATTACTCCGGAACGAGAAAACATACCAAAACGATTTTTTCGTCAAATATGTATTTTTAGGTCTACTTTCTATAGAAATCATCATCCGGCCATTTGGAGTGGTGGGTCAAGCTCAAAAGTTCAAAAAACTCTCAAAAAACCACGTTTTTTACGTTTTTCTCCAAAAATATGGACAAATGGCCGAAATCGAAGAGAACCAAGTTGTTCAGCGTGAAATTTTACCTCAGAATGTTTAATTAAAAATTCATTTATACCGCGCGATCGTACGGTAAAACTACACGCGCAGAAGTATTTTTGCTTATATGTACCTATGTATCAAGATAGCTGAAAGGGTATTCCTGAGTAAAATAGGTGAAATGCCCCTGTCCTCAGATTTCTGAAACTTTGATGAAACATCGTTGGGTACCTTTAAAAAAAATGTTGGAGCCAAAAAAAATTCCCCCACCCCACTTTCCTTGCTCACAATAGCGAAAAAACGTTTTTTTTTGGGGAGAGGGGTCATGCTTCAAAATCTGTATTCACTCAAAATATGTACTTGAAGAAGATATGATTCTAGCAACGTAAATTTTTTCAAAAATTGTTGGCTCCCCAGGGGGAAGATATTGACAAAAGAAAATTTGAAGCTGCCGTATCTTCAAACCTAATTCAAGCACATGTTTTTTTTCAGAAACATATCAGCATGAGTACTATAATTGGTATTTTTTTTCAAATTTTCCCTCCAGGTGGGCAATCTTCAAAAACTCAAAAAATACTCAAAATTGTGATTTTTGGGTCACGGCACCACCAAAAAAAAGCGATCTGTAATTTTGCCTTCTGACCTCCAAAAAAAATAGAAAACCAACCAACTTCTTGAAACTCCAATTTTGGGGACATAGGCACCCCCTCTCACAAAAGATTGACAATATGGGTATCGTTATCATATGAATTGAACTCGCTGAACACGAATATGAAATTGTATTCGCAGTTGGATTCTCCTTACGGTCACGTTTGTGGAAAGGGGTTGCCCAAAAATTAGATTTTTTGTGGAAAATGCTTCATTAAAGCGCAATTAACGCCATGCAAGTTCTTAATCAAGATTTTCTTGAATTACAAGTATTTTTCAAGTACATTGTATCTAACTCAAAACTATCAGAAAGGTTTCTTTTTGGTGTCGACCATTGAATTTTTATGTGAGTTACCTATCAAGTACATTGAAAACACAATAAGTATACGTACCTAGTAGATGGGTGGATCGCGAAATAATGGGGAAAATACTGTGAATTTTTATCAATTACAGCAAAAACCGTCATTTTGAGTTGAAAGTTGCACAGAAAAATTCTAGCTCTAGAAGTGCCCCTAAAAGAAAAACATGGGCCCTCAAAGTTGGGGGTGTTTTCAAAAAAACCGTGTTTTTTCACTGAAGCCCCTGTGCCCAATTTATTTTGAGAAAAATGACGACCCAGTCCCAAATGAAATTATCTGAGATTCTGCGTCCATTCTATGCTATTGTTTTTAATTTGTTATCGCCAATTTCGAACAATTACCCACAATTTAGAAATTTTTTGCAATTTTTCTCGATTTTTTGAAACTTAAAATATTGGCGTCACTGCGTCACAAAATATTTCCTCAGTTTCAGAAATATATCTTTCAATGTTCTTTCTTCATTATAGCGAAACATTTGCGAAGAAAATATTTTCAAAACCAACTAATAATACCCCCCCCCCCCCCAAAAAAAGACGATTTGCAAATTTTCAATCGCTCACTAGAACTCTAAAAGTGCAATTGGATTTTGACGGCAATAGCATAGATCGACGCAGAATCTCAAATATGTAGGTATGTACTTTCATCATTATGTCTCCTCTATATATCATGAGTGAATTTAAAACATCTTTTTTTTCAAAACTCGTTGAAGCATGATCCCTCTCCCCAAAAAAAAACGTTTTTTCGCTATTGTGAGCAAGGAAAGTGGGGTGGGGGAATTTTTTTTGGCTCCAACATTTTTTTTAAAGGTACCCAACGATGTTTCATCAAAGTTTCAGAAATCTGAGGACAGGGGCATTTCACCTATTTTACTCAGGAATACCCTTTCAGCTATCTTGATACATAGGTACATATAAGCAAAAATACTTCTGCGCGTGTAGTTTTACCGTACGATCGCGCGGTATAAATGAATTTTTAATTAAACATTCTGAGGTAAAATTTCACGCTGAACAACTTGGTTCTCTTCGATTTCGGCCATTTGTCCATATTTTTGGAGAAAAACGTAAAAAACGTGGTTTTTTGAGAGTTTTTTGAACTTTTGAGCTTGACCCACCACTCCAAATGGCCGGATGATGATTTCTATAGAAAGTAGACCTAAAAATACATATTTGACGAAAAAATCGTTTTGGTATGTTTTCTCGTTCCGGAGTAATGTCGATTTAAAGTTTTCTTTTGCCCCCCCCTTCTCCCCCCATGCGATGAAAAATTCTGAAAAAATTCAGGGAGGTACCCCCATGTATCCTCTAACTATATTCGTTTACAGAATAAATTTATCTAAATTACTCGCTGATGCAGAATTTTTCCCCTGAAAAACGCGTTTTTTGGCCCCCCTGCCTGAGGGGGGTGGGGTGGGGAGCGGGTTATGGGCCCAAAATTATTTTTTGGGGGTACTAAACATACCCTGTGAGTTTCATCGAAATCTGAGGTTAAGGGCATTTTGCCTATCTTATCCGGGGGTACCCTTTCCCGTTTGCGAAAATTTTTTTGAAATTTGCGCGAATCGCTGTATTTTGAACACAACAAACCCCTTGAGCCCGAGTTCCGCCATTTCTAGTAATTCTGGAGCCTCCAGTGCGATTTTTCAATTTCTCCAGAGTTTTCTACTTGCTCTAGAAGGCGTTAATACGAAGTTGGGCAGCTAAAAATCGAGTTGTGTGTTACACTCGATCTGCTTAACGAATTTATTCACATTTGAGCTGATTCTGGAGGGGACACCTCAAGAGTAGGTTTTTTGACTAGCTTTTTTCATAATAAAAATATCCAAAAATTAAAGGGAGGCCCAAGAAAGGCTGGAAATGACGAAATTCGCTCTCGTGAGGTCAATTAATGACGGAATACAGCGATTCGCGCAAATTTCAAAAATTTTCTCACAAACGAGGAATTTTTGGTTTTTGGATATTTTTATTTTGAAAAAAAGCTGGTCAGAAAACCACTCTTGAGGTGTCCGCTCCAGAATCGGCTCAAATGTGGATAAATTCGCTAAACAGGTCGAGTATAACACACAACTCGATTTTTAGCTGCCCAACTCCATATTCACGCCTTCTGGAGCAAATAGAAAATTCTGGAGAAATTGAAAAATCGCACTGGAGGCTCCAGAATAGCTGGAAATGGCGGAACTCTGCCTCAGGGTGTTTGTTGTGTTCAAAATACAGGAATTCGCGCAAATTTCGAAAATTTCCTCGCAAATGGTAAAATTTTGATTTTTTGGATTTCTTATTATTAAAAAAGCTGCATGGTCAAAAACCACTCTTTAGGTGTCCGCTCCAGAATCGGCTCAAATGTGGATAAATTCGTTAAACAGATCGAGTATAACACACAACTCGATTTTTAGCGGCCCAACTTCATATTCGCGCCTTCTGGAGCAAATTCAAAATTCTGGAGAAATTGAAAAATCGCGCTGGAGGCTCCAGAATGGCTGGAAATGGCGGAACTCTGCCTCAGGGTGTTAGTTGTGTTCGAAATACAGCGATTCGCGCAAATTTCAAAAATTTCCTCGAAAACGGTAAAATTTTGATTTTTTAAAATTTCTTACTTACTTATTATGAAAAAAGCTGGTCAAAAAAGCACTCTTGAGGTGTCCGCACCAGAATCGGCTCAAATGTGGATAAATTCGTTAAACAGGTCGAGTATAACACACAACTCGATTTTTAGCTGCCCAACTTTATATTCGCGCCTTCTGGAGCAACTTCAAAATTCTGGAGTAATTGAAAAATCGCACTGGAGGCTCCAGCATGGCTGGAAATGGCGAAATTTGGATTGGGGGGGGGGGTTAATATCAGTTTTAGGACTTATTTTGAATATTTTTACTGATCAAGTACGTACTTTTAAAAAAAGTCATAAATCACCAAAATAGTCAATTTTGGATTTTCAAAAATTCGCCAAAAATCGAAAAATGAACTTGGGCAGCTGAAAATTTGGATTTGTGGGTTTTAGAACATGCTCTTTCCAAAAATCGCGGTCCCGTTCAAATCGGAGGCGGATACCTCAAGAGATTCCCTAGTTAGTAATGACTTATTCCGACTTTCAGGAAAAAAAAGGTCAACTGGTAACGCTAGAGAGAACATTTTTATAAGAAAAAAAAAAAAAAATACTTTCGATGAGCTGTACATGTAAAAAAAACCATTTAGAATACATAGTTAAAATTCAAATCAATTAAATAGTTTTTTCTTTTTTGATATATACGAAAAATAAAATAGAAAAATAAAAATAAAATAAGAAAATAAAAATTGAATTAAACCAAAAAAAAAATTTTAAAAATAAAAAAATTGAAAAATAAAAATAAATTAATAATGAAAATAAAAACAAATAAAAATGAAAAGAATAGAAATAAAAAAAATATTAAAAAATAAAAAATAAAATAAAAGATGAAAGACACAAAAATCAAAATATGTATTTTAAAAAATAGAATGAAAAAAACGTAGGTAGGTAGTAGGTAGTAGGTACCTAAGGAAATATTGAAATAATTTGTTTGCCAAATTGATTCACAAATTATAAGCATTTTTTTATTCCACAGACTGTTCAAAATGGACTACTGGATTTCGGAGTTAAACTGAATTCCATTCTACTGGAAAATAATCCTGGAAACAAAAATATTCTGTTTTCTCCGTACAACCTTTACACAGCACTGGCTCTAGTTCATCTCGGTAGCAATGGAGCTACACGTGATGCAATTTCTAATGTTTTGAACATCCCCATCACTTTTTCGTAAGTATTGGTAGCTGCTACCCACCTAGCCTTGTAGTTTTTTCAAAAAATATATGCCTTTGTTTGATTCCATTTTACAGAAATAAATTTATTTTACTCGTAATATATTTATTGTGCATTTCACAGGCCAAAAAGTTTACAAGAAGTATTGCAAAACTTCTCATCAGTTCTGCAAATAAATCCGAATAAGACTTACATAAGTGGTGGTACATTTCACAGTGGGTCAATGGTACCAGTACCCGTAAAATCAACTGTAAAAACATCTGATTTGAAACTGGCCAATGGAATTTTCGTTCAAAATGAATATCGCAGCAAGTTGAAGAAAAAATACGTCGAAGATGTCCAATTATACCAGCAGAGTGATATTTTCAACGTTGATTTCGCCAGGAAGGGAGAAGAAACGAGAGATATGATTAATCGGTAAGTATCTATACCTACACCTGAGCATTCGTGTAGATGATGCATGAGTCGTTAATCCATTTTGGTTTCTTGAAATGAAAGAAAAAAAAAACTGCAAGATTTCAGGCCTCTTATCTCGACTCACATTACCTAACTGAGATTGAACTTTGAGGTTTATAATTTCAGATCTCTAAGACATATGGACCTATACCTATTTATTTCAAAAAATAAGAACCAAAAATTGCTAGTTTTTTATTTGGTAAAAGATGAATGCAAACGCACTCGCTAAAATTGAATTTTTTTAATCCGCAGGTACATCAGTAATAAGACTGAAAACAGGATACCTCGATTACTCGAAGAACCTCCAGCAGAAAACACTTTAATGATTTTGACTAGTTGCTTGTATTTTAAATCAGCCTGGCAAAATAAATTCAATCGTGATCTGACTAAAGCGTAAGAATCGAATTCATTTTAACCTCTTTTTACCCATATTTAATTTTACTGTTTACCTATTTATTCGCTAATATTCTACGTATATTTTCCTCCATTACAGGGAAACGTTCCAAACAGACAAAGGCAATATTACAGTACAAATGATGCACCGTTCATTTATGACAGGATACTTCGACGTACCATCGTTAGGCGTAAAATTTGTCGACTTAGGATTTATCGACGATGCATTTTCCATGTTTGTAGGGCTGCCTGATGAAAATCAATCCCTAAAAAATGTTTTACCCAAGTTGACCTCCGATCAGATCAATGCAATAATTGCGAAGTCCGATAAGTGTATTGATGTCAAGGTAGATTTAAAATTGCCGAAAACGGCATTCAAATGGTATCAATCTGTAAAAAACGAGCTTATCAAACTCGGACTCAAGAAAGAAATTTGGGAGTCGCCTGATTTGAGTAATATGATCGACCAGAGTAATATAAAAATTAGTGACATTGGTCACGCCACTGATATTAAAATTAACGAAGATTACACCGAAGCTAGTGCCGTTTCGATCGTGAGAATGGTAAGGATATGTGGGCACCTCCGCGATAAACCAATAATCATCAGATTTCATGTGAATAGGCCTTTCTTCTTTTTCATTTATAATCGTAATATTAACACGATCATGTTTTTCGGTACCGTCTTTGATCCGAATAGTACATAAATAGCTCTTCTTGAAGGTGGTACGTAAGTTCTTGATAATTTTTTCGGAATATTTGTCGTATGGGTGAGATTAATATGTATTCATTTTTAAAAATAATGTGGTCTTTTAAGTGTGTAACTAGGTACTGATCTAATAATTGTTTTAATAAACAGAATACTTAATTTTATTGACATTTTCTAATGCCAGCTTCCAACTTTTCACTTTATCGTGAAAAGTTGAGCTTTTCTTGCGCAAAATTGAAATTTGAGATTATCAAATTTTAATTAGGTATACAGGACTAAGTTTGAATTTTCCCAGTAATTTTCTCTGAGACTAGAAACTTCGTTGACATTGTTTTTCTGACAAGAAAACTTTTTGGTCGTGAACATTTTGACGAAATGAATCAGAACAATAATGAATTCAAAAAAAAAAAAATTAATGTCACAAAAATCTCAATCTTCAAAATTCCAAGTAATTAATTTTTTGAGAAAAATTAAAAAACGGTCTGATTTGGCGAAAATCCATGTTTAAGAAGTAAGGCTCAAATTGATCAGGGAGGGGAACTTTAAATTGGAAATTAAAAATTCGAAATCGCGCTGTAAGTGGGAGCTACCATTTAAAATTCTGAAAAAACTTCCATTGATGTACCGTCCTTTTGATGCTTTTTCGAAATTTTCAAGTTTCGATATGGGATCTCTTGATGGAAGGGGTGCACTCCCACCCCCAATTTTGGACAAAACTTTCTAAAAAAATTCTGGGGCAAGTGATATATCGAATTGTATGTTTTTGGTGATGCTGAATACGAATATGACGTCAGATCTTTAATTAGATTCATCCACGGCCCCCAGCACCTCCCCAAGGGGGGGTGACTTTAAAAAATGGTTTCATTCGTGTGACACATGAAATAATGTGTTTTCGATATCGCTGAACACGAATATAACCTTAGTTTTTCAAATTGACCTCACCAATGGCTCCCAGAACCTCCCCAACTGGTGAAAGTCGAAAAAAAATTGTTAGGGGCCGTGGAGGGGGTACAATCGGCCGTATTCGTGTTCAGCAGCGTCACCAAAAACGTACTATTTCATGTGTCGCACGAACAAACCCCTATTGCTGAGCTTTTATTCCATTTGGGGAAGTGTTGGGGGCCGTGGATGGGGTCCAATCGAAAATCTTACATCATATTCGTGTTCAGCGTTACCAAAAACATACAATTCGATACATCACATGCCTAAAAAAATTTTTCGAAAGTTTTGTCCAAAATTGGGGTGGGGGTGTTTCCACTCCATTAAGAGATCCCATCTCGAAACTTGGATATTTGGGAAAAGCATCAAAAGCTACATCTATGGAAATTTTTTCAGAATTTTACATGGTAGCTTCCACTTACAGCTCCATTTTAAAATTTAAATTGCATCAAGTAGGTAAATAAAAATTCATTTAGCATTAAGAGATAGCGTTTCACATCATCATGATAGGTAGAGGTAAAATGATGTAGCAGTATGCGTTCAGTTCATGATTCGCGATTCATCTGGTTAGAAAAATGAAATTTATTTCGCGATCATGTCAATTTTTAAATTTATGACTGCATAAGGAGAAGTTCATTTCACCCTTTATTGTTTCGCAATCATGTCCATTTTTTAAAAAGTGGACAGAACAATAATATGTTGAATTGGCTACCTTTTTCAGATCGTTAAGTCCATTTCCTCAAGGAAGACTTTCGCGGATTTCAAAAAATTTAGTACCATTGGAAAGAGGACAAAAGTCTCTACAATTCAGAGTCATAAAATAATGGGGTCCTCGAGATGATTTAAAAGTTCTGTCGCCTCAAAGTGCAAGGTGGACAGAACAATATGTTAAATTGGCTACCTTTTTCAGCTCGTTAAGTCAATTTCCTCAAGGAAGACTTTCGCGGATTTCAAAAAATTTAGTACCATTGGAAAGGGGACAAAATTCTCTACAATTTAGAGTCATAAAATAATGGGGTCCTCGAGATGGTTTAAAAGTTCTGCCCCCTCAAAGTGCAAAGTTGACAGAACAATAAGTTGAATTTTGCTACCTTTTTTAGTTCGTCAAGTCAATTTTCTCCAGGAAGACCTTTGAGGATTTCAAAAAATGTAAGTAATACCGTTGGAAAGGGGATGCCAAAAAAAAAGTTGGCCTTACTTACAAAATGGCGGCCATTTTGATTGACAGGTCAGCCGAAATCGCAGATTTTGCGTCTTAACATAGGACTTGCACAAACTTTTTCAAACTTTACAAAGGTAGATCGAAAGATCATGCAAAAATTTATCACCTGCCAAAATTTTAAATGCTAAAGTGCGTTTTTCGATTTTTGGTGAATTTTTGAAAATCGAATTCAGGCAAAAAATGAGGGAAAAGTCAAAATTTCACCAAATTGACCAAGAAAGCTGAAATTTGAGATGTACCCTATTTTTGACATGCCAAATCGATTGGAAACGGTTTCAACCCGTTTTGAGCAGTTCTGGAGCCTCCAGCAGATTTTTTAAACTCGAAATTCCTACAAAATTCCATCAAATTAGAGTTGTAAAGCTAAAATTTATTCTAAAAACTAATTTCAATACGCAACGAAATACTGCAGGTGAATTTCAAGTCGTTTTGGATACTCCAGCGACTTTTTGAAACTTTCATCAAATGAAGATGGAAAGCTGAAATTCACTCTACACTCCAATTTTAACACCCTCTGAAGACGATTTCAGGCGGGCTCAAGTCATTTTAGAGCATCCAACGACTTTTTTGAAAATTACTGGAGCCTCCAGTAGATTTTTGAAACTTGAAATTTTCACAAAATTTCATCAAATGAAGATGGAAATCATAAATTTAGTCTACACTCCAATTTTAATACCCTCTGAAGACGACTTCAGGTGGGCTCAAGTAATTTTAGGGCCTCCGGCGACTTTTTTTGAAAATTACTGGAGCCTCCAGTAGATTTTTGAAACTTGAAATTTCCCCAACATTAATTTATCAAATGGAGTTGGCAAGCTGAAATTTACTTCGCAGACTACATGGTGATTTCAAATGGTTTTGAAGCTTCCAGCTACTTTTAGGAAATTTCAATTTTCCAAAAAAACGTCATACAACATTTCAAAAAGTTGCGTGAGGCTCCAAAACGACTTGAAATTCACCAGCAGTCAACTTCGTGGCGTATTGAAATTAGTTTGCAGTATGAATTTCGATTCTCCATCTCTGTTTGATGATTTGTATTTTGGGGAAATTTCAAGTTTCAATTAACTACTGGAGGCTCCAGTAATTTTCAAAAAAGTCGTTGGATGCTCTATAATGACTTGAACTCACCTGAAGTCGTCTTCAGAGGGTGTTAAAATTGGAGCGTAGAGTAAATTTCAGCTTTCCATCTCTATATCTGATGAAATTTTGTGAAAATTTTAAGTTTCAAAAATCTGCTGGAGGCTTCAGGAATTTTCAAAAAGTCGCTGGAGCCTCCAAAACGACTTGAAATTCACCTGCAGTACTTCGTAGTGTATTGAAATTAGTTTTTAGAATAAATTTTAGCTTTACAACTCCAATTTGATGGAATTTTGAAGGAATTTCGAGTTTAAAAAATCTGCTGGAGGCTCCAGAACTGCTCATAAAACTGGTTGAAACCGTTTCCAATCGATTTTGCATGTCGAAAATAGGGTATATCACAAATTTCAGCTTTCTTGGTCAATTTGGTAAAATTTTGATTTTTTCCCTCATTTTTGGCCTAAATTCGATTTTCAAAAATTCACCAAAAATCGAAAAACCCACTTTAGCATTTGAAATTTTGGCAGGTGATAAATTTTTGCATGATCTTTCGATCTACCTTTGTAAAGTTTGAAAAAGTTCGTGCAAGTCGTATGTTAAAACGCAAAATCTGCGATTTCGGCTGACCTGTCAATCAAAATGGCCGCCATTTTGTAAGTAAGGCCAACTTTTTTTTTGGCAAGTTTGCTTTAAAATGTTGCTTAGGATGTCTCTTTTAAGAAAAAAATTGTCCCAGAGGATCGGCGCGGCGGGGAGGGGGGGTGCAATTACTCCTATTGTCATATGCCGGACTATTACACCAATATCACTTTAACGTGTAGTATGCCCTCCTCCCCCTCAAAACTACATATTTCATAAATGAGACTTGAGAGGTCAATTTTTTCAATTTTTTGTAAATTACGAAAAAGCAAAATAGCCAATTGGTCCAAATTTGAGATAATCTTCTATAGGTCTAATCGCATTCCACACACCTAATTATTGAAAAGTTATTCCTCGAATTCTGACTCATATATCCAACTAGCTCATTCTCTATAAACTCCGATCCTCATACAATAGTACACAATGCGATGGAGCGCCATCTAATGTAGCTGACGTTGCCAATTTAATAACCGAGTAAATCGCGATTGTGATATTTTCAATCTAGTTTTGCGTTCGCGTCGAATCCCATGTACGTCTACATAGTACTACTCGTATACTATATCGAATAACGTTTTTCAACCATGAATATTATTCTATCGAGTGCGTTGGTTTTTTTATTGGCTGCAGGTAAGCATAAAACAGAAGTAGGCTACCCATTACCTATCTTACCTATTTTTTTAAAATAGTATTAAACGTGAACGATACGATTTCATTTTTTTCAACTTTCTTAGTTGAGTAATGTGTAAATTACTTTGGAGTGTACATTGTTTTCGCAAAATCTCGCTACAACAATACCGTTTTGAAAAACCACAGTGTACCTACCAAAGTACCTACAATTTGCGCGCTACTGTAAGCATATGTAGGTATACCTATACCACCTATGCCATAATATCTCGTTTCAAAATCTTACATGAGGGTCATTCCACGTCAATTGAACCAAGAAGTGGTAGGGGGGTTCGGCGATTTTTTTGAAATTTTTCCTGTGGAAAGACCTTCCGAAGGGATGACCAATGGCGCAAATCGCTGCCCTCTAGCCCATTCTTAAAGGCAGCCAGGGGGTGTCAAAGTTTTCAGTGAACCTGAAAATATCATTCATTTAAGCAGTGGATTACTCGATAACGGCGATACCTACCAAAATGGAACATTTTCCCATAGTTAGGGGTTTTGAAAGGCTTTTTGGTGATATCATAAAAATCAGTGTTGCCACATTTTTTTGTACAAAAAATTAGCTCAAAAAGTTTCAAAAAGTAGTTTTCACATCGTTCCGATCCTAAAAAATCCTGAAAAAAATATATTATGGACAACTTTTCATGCTGAACAACATATTAAAAAATTGGGATGGTAACATGTTGCAAAGTTGATTTTAAAAAATTTAAAGTTTGCGAAAAAATGCGGTTTTTTGATTTAAAACAGGAAAAAAAGTTTTGATAGGTGAAGTTGACCCATTTGACTCATATTTTTACGTATCTGTTGAAAAAGTTGAAAAACCCCTTTCACTCAATGAAATGAACTCTTCACAAAAAAAATCAAAATTCGAAAAAATTCAATTTTCAATTTCAAACATCAAAAAAAGTTTAAATTTATTCAGTTGTCTTATTTTCACCTCATTCTGACGTATTTCATGAAAAAATTGATGAAAATTACACTCACAACAAAAAAGTAAAAATTCGTTCATTTTTTGAATTTTTTCGAATTTTGATTTTTTGTGAAGAGTTCATTTCATCGAGTGAAAGGGTTTTTTCAACTTTTTCAACAAATGGGTAGGTAAAAATAGGGGTCAACTTCACCTGTCAAAACTTTTTTCCATGTTTTAAATAAAAAAATCGAATTTTTTCGCAAATTTTAAATTTTTTAAAATCAATTTTGCAACATGTTACCATCCCAATTTTTTAATATGTTGTTCAGCATGAAAAGTTATCCATAATATATTTTTTTCAGAATTTTTGAGAGTCGGAATCATATAAAAACTACGTTTTGAAATTTTTCGAGCTAATTTCTCGTACAAAAAAAAGTGGCAACACTGGTTTTTATGATATCACCAAGAAGCCTTTCAAAACTCCTAACTATGGAAAAAAAGTTCCATTTTGATAGGTATCGCGGTTATCGAGTAATCCACTGCTGAAATGGGTGATATTTTAGGTTCCCTGAAAACTTTGGCACCCCCTAGCTGCCTTTAAAAATGGGCTAAAGGGCTGCGATTTGCGCCATTGGTCATCCCTTCGGAAGATCTTTCCACAGGAAAATTTCAAAAAAATCGCCGAACCCCCCCCTACCACTTCTTGGTCCAATTGACGTGGAATGACCCATATTGTTGTACATACCTATAGCACTTAAAGTACATTTGATCACAGAAATGTTTATTATCTTTTCAATTTTTTCTAGGTTTTCAAATTGAGAATGCAGTTCGGAGCGAAGACTCTAGCAACACACCCTCACGTACACCTTTAACAACCGACCACGATGATCTATTCTGCACGGTCGAAAATTCTGAAGAAACACCAACAACATCGTCGTCGTCGAATAAGGAAGACGAGTCCGTAGCAGAAATGCTGAAGTCTATTCCGGAAAAAAATACAAATTCTTTCGTCGCGAACAATTTAATAAAAAACCCGTTGAACAAAAACGATATTTTTGAAATGGTGGAACAGATCAACTTGGGTCCCATTCAGAATTTAGAATTCCCTGAAGAATTGATAGAATCCGATGGTAAAACGATTATGCTGAAAAATATTCGCGCCTACGATGCAACAAAGGAATCCCTTGAAATGTTCCACGTGCTGTTTTCTTCTTCACCTCAACATAGTCGGGTTAGTTTTACTTTTTTTTTTTTGATACAGTACCTGCGACATTTATGATCCAACGTAAGCGATAACACTCCACTGATTTTTTTCATTTTTTTTTTTTTTTAGATGACGTTCTACGTAGTACCCGAAAACATGGCTTTTGAAGGAGACTACTCGGTACCAATGGACGACGAAGATAACAGTATTTTCGACGGTCATTTCAGATTCGACCAAAACGCAGGCACATTATCCTGTAAAATTCAAAATAATAGCTCTTTCGAAATCGATAACTGCGACTTGAGCTTCAGTAAAGGAGAAGTAAGCTAATAGTATATTACTATACAAGGGACGTACACGAAGTTTTACTGCCGAGTGCGAAGGTTCGCGACCGAGCCGAAGGCGAGGGAGTGAATCGCACAAGGCAGTAAAACTTCGTGTATGTCTCTTGCATTGTAACATATTTTACATCACACTTGCACCGTGAATAGAAGCGTAAATCATGCAATTTTAGGGACATTATGTCAAAATTTTTTTAATTTATGCCATAAAAAATAGAAATTAAAAATAATTCAATGATTCATTTTGCTCATTTCTTGTCCGAATGATTACAAATGAGAAACGCTTGGCTGGCATACGTGTTGTTTATTTTTGTTCAATCAGAATCATTCTCTGCAACAATAATTCATTTCTGTTTCTTATCTCATTGTGAAATTGTTTAAATTTTCTCCTTTTTTCAAAAAAATAATTGTAAAATGAGTTGCGACGACAGTTCTGATGAAGCGAATATATTTCGAACACCTCCAAGAATCCGTGCAGATGCGGGTTTGGCGAAAGGAGTTGTCATTCCTGAAAAATCTCGAAAACGATACAATTTAGCATACGATTGTTTCATCAAATGGAAATTAGAAGAAGACATCGCTGAACAATTATTTTCTGAAAATGTATTTTTGTCTTATTTCAGAAAATTGAGTGAAACAATGGTAGTTAGCTCTCTCTGGACCATCTATTCCAATTTCAATACGGTACGAAGTACTGTAAGTGAATTTCAAGTCGTTTTGGAGCCTCCAGCTACTTTTTGAAAATTCCTGAAGCATCCAGGAGATTTTTGAATCTTTGAATTTTCAAAAAATTTCATCAAATGGAGATGGAATGCTGAAATTTACTCTACACTTCCTAAAGACGATTTCAGGTGGGTTCAAGTCATTTTAGAGCCTCCAGCGACTTTTTTGAAAATTACTGGAGCCTCCAGTAGATTTTTGATACTTGAAATTTCCACAAAATTTCATCAAACTGAGATGAATTCATTCTGCAAACTAATTTCAATACGCTACGAAGTCGATTTTGGAGCCTCCAGTGAATTTTTGAAAGGTTTCATGGCGTTTTTAGGAGAATTGAAATTTCTAAACAGTAGCCGGAAGCTTCAAAACCACTTGAAACCAACATGCAGTCGACTTCATATTGTATTGAAATTAGTTTTCAGAGTAAATTTCGGATTTCTAACCTAATTTGATGAAATTTTCCAAAATTTCGAGTTTCAAAAATCTACTGGAGACACCAGCAATTTTCAAAAAGTCGCTGGAGGCTCCAAAATGACTTGAACCCACCTGAAGTCGTCTTCAGAGGGTGTTTAAATTGGAGTGAATAATTAATTTCAGCTTTCCATCTCCATTTGATAAAATTTTTGAGAAATTTTAAGTTTCAAAAATTTATTGAAGGCTCCAGTAATTTTCAAAAAATTGATGTAGGCTCCAAAACGACTTGAAATTTACCTGAAGTCGACTTCATAGGGTATTGAAATTAGTTTTCAGAATTAATTTCGGCTTTTCTTCTCCATTTGATGAAATTTTGTGGGAATTTCGAGTTTCAATAATCTGCTGGAGGCTCCAGAACTGCTCAAAACGGGTTGAAACAGTTTCCAATCGATTTGGCATGTCGAAAATAGGGTATATCCTAAATTTCAGCTTTCTTGGTCAATTTGGAAAAATTTTAATTTTTTCTCTCATTTTTGGCTTAAATTGGATTTTCAAAAATTCACCAAAAATCGAAAAACGCACTTCAGCACTGGAAATTTCGACAGGTGAGAATTTTTACATGATCTTTCGATCTACTTTTGTAAGTTTTGAGAAATTTCGTGCAAGTCCTTTGTTGAAACGCAAAATCTGCGAATTCGGCTGACCTGTCAATCAAAATGGCCGCCATTTTGTAAGTAAGGCCAACTTTTTTTTGGGCAAGTTTGCTTTAAAATGTTCCTTAGGATGTCCCCTTTACGAAAAAAGTTGTCCCGGAGGATCGGCGGGGGAGGGGGGGGGTGCAATTACTCCTATTGTCATATACCCGGGTATTATTCCAAAGAATAGAGCAGGAAAATAGTGGTTTTAAAAAGGAAAAAATTGGCACATTAATTTTTTCTTCGGGAATGTGTTCAGTTAAACCCCCTGAACTACCAAAAAAAAAAAAAAACGAAAACTCATAAATTGATAAAATATTTTGAAATACTTAGAATCCCGAAAACATACCATTCGATATGCTTATCACTCGACATTTCATAATTTCTCGAAATTTGGCATCTTTTTTGGAGAGAAGAGGGACATTGTGAGGTGTACCCAAAAAGTAAGTTAATATTCGTACTTAGCGACCTCGAAAACATACCATTCGATATAATATCACTCGACGTTTTGATGATTTTTTGAAATTTTGGCCTCCTTGTTGGGGCACAGAGGGGCATTGGGGGGTAGGACACAAAAAATACGTCCATATTCGTACTCAGCGACCTCCAAAACATTCCATTTGATATATCACTCGACGTTTTGATGATTTTTTGAAATTTTGGCCCTCTTGTTGGGGCACAAAGTGGCATTGGGGGATAGGACACAAAAAATACGTTCATATTCGTACTCAGCGACCTCGAAAACATACAATTCGATATATCACTCGACTTTTCACGATTTTTCAAAATTTTAACCCCCTTTTTGGAGCACAGAGGGGCTTTGAGGGGTTGGACCCAGAAAATAAGTTGGTATTCGTATTCAGCGACCTCGAAAACATACTATTCGATATATCGCATGTCCAGATTCGTTTTTCAAATATATGATTCAGTTGTGTGTTACTTGAATAATCAAGCACCCCTCACCAACCCTTCGGAGGGTTGAAGACCAATCAATGGTGGTGTAACTAATGGTTGGATGAGTAGACTTTGTAAAAAAATTTGAGCGAAAACGAATGATATTAAGTGCTATCTTTGATCAATTTATTGGACTGACTTTTTTTGAAACACCTACTCTTCCACCCCCATTTTTAGACACCCCTCTTGAAGGATGGGTATCGAGCGTAGTATCAAATTTGTCGAGAATTTGAAGGGGAACATTTTTAGTCATGGTAGTTTTTCTCGTACACCTAATATTTTCGGAGTAAATCGCAAAAAACGTGAATCGGAACCGGTTTTTAGCCCTCTAAAAAATTAGCTCCAGGGTTAGAAGGGTCGGTTTCTTTGGGTAGTTCAGGAGGTTCATCTGAACACATTCCCGAAGGAGAAATTAATGTGCCAATTTTTTCCTTTTTGCCCTCGCTTTTTTACGCTATTTTCCCGCTCTATTAGTGAACTTTGCTCTAGTGAAAAAAATGACAAATAGGGTCCAAGAGGTACCCTGGTGAGTCGGTTTTTGAAAACCAAACTCAGTGCCCTTTCAACTTCGCAATGAGGTCGTTCATTTTTTTGATTCTGTACTCCTCAAATACACCATCAACACAAATTTCAGGTGCTGAAATTCATTTCTAAATTTTTAGCAAATTTTTTAATTTTTAAATTTGGCTAATTTCCTATGAAAAAAAATTAAAATCTGATGAAATCGACGTCGGTAGTACTGTTAGGTACACAATACACATGTCGCCGACTCGCAAATACCTATGTATTGATGGCACTAGGGCTGGGTGGAATGCTGACGCAAAAGAAAAACGCTGATGTCGCTAATAATTACTCGTACCTACCATATTTATGTATTAGAGGTGTAATGGTTCTTTTAATCGATTGTATTCGCGGTATTCTGCACTAGGTATAACGTCAAATGTTGGAACTTGGTTAACATTCTATACTCGACCTCCAGAGTAAATCAATCGTGGTTTTGAGTTATTCAGGAGCATCTAATAGCAGATCTTCAGGCTTTCCATTTTTCAAAAAAATGTCATAAATAGAATCAAAATGAAATTCAGCCCTTATAAACTCAAATTTACCGTACTTGTGACCCTTTTGACTGACTCCAGCACATATTTTCAAAATTAGTTTGTGCCGGTCCAATTTCAAAATTTTCTTCAGTGGTTATTTGTGAAAAAATGAAAAATACTCAAACATCTATTTTGATTTTTTGGACATCAAGAAGTTTATATGTTAATTTTACCTGGTAGAAGTGCCTTTAAGTATCTGTTGCTAGAGTCAGATAAAGGATTCCAAGAAATCAGCGAGAACCACTAGAACGAGGGTAGTATTACAGTTAGAAACAGGTTCATGGAGAGTTCGCAGAAGTGAGATTTCAAAAACGTGATGTGAAAGAAGAGCATTGCTTTAGATTCGTATAAGGACGCGAGCTTCGCAGTTGTTTTGCTTCACGTGTTATGTTCCTGTTGTGGTGGTTTTATGAACTTGAAAATTTATTTAATTTTTAATTTTGATCATTGAAAATGCAAAATATGTCGAAGTTTTGGATTATTTTCTGCGGCGTGTTTACATTGACCCAAGATGCTTATTCGATTAGTAAGTGTATGACTACCTATAGGTATCATAGCTACCAATTTACTTTCTCTGTACTTATTAGAATTATCTTCACTTTGAATGTCAAATCTGATAGGTGACAACAATTTTGAATATGAATAGCAGAAGAAATTTTCAGAAGAATTTGTGATTTTAATTTGTCACCTGTCAAAATTTCAAGTATGTACTAAGGTGTCTTTTTCGATTTTTGGCGAATTTTTGAAAATCAAAAAACTAAAAATGAGGGAAAAAATCAAAAGTTTACCAAATTGAGCTAGAACGATGAAAATTGAGATAAACCCTATTTTCGACATGCCAAAGCGATTGGAAACTGTTTCAAACCGCTTTGAGTAGTCCTGGAGCCTCCAGCAGATTTTTGAAACTTGAAATTTCCACAAAATTTCGCCAAAAGGAGATGAAAAGCCGAAATTTAGTCCGCACTCCAATTTTAACACCCTCTGAAGACGACTCCGGGTGAGTTCAAGACACTCTAGTGTCTTTCCATGTCAACTCAACAAAAAAAGACGATTTTGAAAGTCACGTCTTTCGATTTCGCTCAAATTTTTTTACAACATATACCCATCCAGTAAGTAAGAACCCCGCAATTAGTTTGGTTCCAGCCCCCTCAGTGGGTGGGTGGGAGTGGGTGTCTTCCATTATTTTTACACTGTCTCGAGGTACTTAACTTCAGCAGCTCATCCCTCCAAAACTATGATACTTTGATCAAAACTGATTTTACAGTTCGAAAGGGCATTGTATTTAGAACTTTTATAGCATTTTGAAATTTTCAAAAGTTGAAAGTTGCCACAGCCCCTAACAATTTTTTTGGACTTTTACCTATTGTGGGAGGTTCTGGGAGCCATAAGTGAGGTCGACGTAAAAAAACTATGGGTATATTCGTGTTCAGCGATATCGAAAACATACTATTTCATGTGTCACACGTATGTAATCCTTTTTTGGGGGGGTTACCCCTTTTGGGAAGGTGCTGGTGGCCGTGGACGGGTCGAATAAAAAATCTGACGTCATATTCGTGTTCAGCGTCACCAAAAACATACAATTCGATATATCACATGCCTCAGATTCTCTTTCGAAAGTTTAGCCCAAAACTGGGGGGGGGGGGGTGGAGGTGCTCCCCCTCAATTGAGAGATCCCATCTCGAAACTTGAATATTTCGAAAAAGCATCAAAAGGTATTTCTATGGAAATTTTTTCAAAATTTTAAATGGCAGCTCCCACTTACAGCGTCATTTTGAAATTTGAACTTTCAAATTTTGAAAATATCAAAATGCTTTAAAAGTTCTAAATATAATGCCCTTTCGAACTGTGAAATCAGTTTTGATCGAAGTATTATAGTTTTGGAGGAATGGGCTTCTGAAGTTGAATACCTCGAGACAATGTGAAAATAATGGAAGCCCCCCCCCCACCCACCCACTGAAGTGGCTGGGACCAAACTAATTACGGGGTTCTTATTCTTACTTACTGGATGGGTATATAAATTGTAAAAAAAATAAGAGCGAAATCGAAAGACGTGACTTTCAAAATCGCCTTTTTTTGGTTGAGTTGACATGGAATGACCCTCAAATCGAATAAGTACTCTGAATAAAAACGTTGCGAGTGTTCAAAAATCAAACAAAGAACTCGAAAATTGAATAAGAAATGTAAAATTGAAAACTGAAAAAGAAAATTTGAAACCAAAAAATAAATTACTCTTGATTTCAGGCATCAAGATGCACTACTGCACCCAATCCGAACAGCATTGCGTACTGCCCTCCGAATGTCCCAATTCAACATCTCTTATTACCAGTAAACAAGCTGAACTATGTGGTTTCCATGATGAAATTAATGAAAACCAGAGGATATGCTGCAATTCGACAAAAAATATCGTCAAGACCGAGAAACCCGAATTAGTAGTAACTTCAGAATCAACGCTCGTTCCCAATGTTCCTCTCCATAAGGAGGCCCAGGAAGAGAAACGTGTATGTTCTCAGGTTCTTCGTAATTCCGCACAATGTATTTTAGTTTCACAGAGAATTGATGAAAGCATCTTTTTTCAAAATTAAATGAAGCCAACAAATTGATCATTTCTCGGTCGACGTCAATTCTTTAATTTATGAATTAATTCGTTCGCGAATGAGTCACTTATACGAATCAATTCGTTCGTGAATGATTTGCCGAAAATTGAGTAAATGAATCAATTCGTTCGCGAACGAGTAACATATACGAATTGATTCGTTCGCGAATGATTCATCGGAAATTGAGTAAATGAATCGGTTCCGGTTATTTTATCAGTGCCCAAATTCCCAATTCTGACACAAGAAAAAAAAGTAGCTGTTTTTGGTTCCTCGTTTTTTTTTCTTTTTTAAAGGAATTGTTGAACAAGGGAGGTACTTATTTCGACTTTCAGAAAAAAAAATGCTGAAGAGAACATTTTTATGTAAGAAAAAAAATTTACTTTCGATGAGCTGTATACACAGACTTTTAGCTCTATAAAAATTATACCAACGAATCAAAATGATGAACATTAATTTAAAAAACAATTTAGAATAGGTACTTATATGTACACACTTGGTTATGATTCGAATCAATTAATTGGGTTCTGCTTTTTTGATGAAAAAAAATAAAATGACATAAAAAATAAAACAAAACAGAAAAACGAAAATAAAACGAAATAAAAAAATAAAAGTAAAATAAAGAAATAGGTATATGTAAAACAAACAAATGAAATGAAAAAATAAAAAATGATATATAATAAAAAAATACAATAGAAAAATGAAAATAAAATGAAAAACAATAAAATAAATAAAAATAATAAAATAAAATGAAAAATGAAAAAAAAACGTAGGTACATATATTTGAGCAAATAGTGAAATAATTCGTTTGCCAACTCGATTCACAAATTGTAAGAATTTTTTTATTCCGCAGACTGTTCAAGATGGACTGCTGAGTTTCGGAATCAAACTGAATTCCATTTTATTGGAAAATAATGGTGGAAACAAAAATATTCTGTTTTCTCCATACAACCTTTATACACAATTAGCTCTAGTTCATCTGGGTAGCAATGGAACTACACGTGATACAATATCCAATGTTTTGAACATTCCCATCACTTTTTCGTAAGTACTAGTCCATTTATTTTAAACCTACTTACCCACGCTTGCGTTGTTTTCAAAAAATCGATGCCTGTGTTTAATTCTGTCCATTATACAGCAATAAATAATTTACTTATTCCACTCATATGTATTTATGGTGCATTTCACAGACCAAAAAGTTTACAAGAAGTACTGAAGGACTTCTCAACAGCGTTGCAAACGAATACGAGTTTGACTTATACAGCATTTCAAAATTGGAGATTTGTAAAATTAACTGTAAAACCATCTGATTTGAAATTGGCCAATGGAATTTTCGTTCAAAATGAATACCGCAGCAAGCTGAAGAAAAAATACGTCGAAGATGTCCAATTATACCAGCAGAGTGATATTTTCAATGTTGATTTCGCCAGCAAGGGAGAAGAAGCGAAAGATACGATTAATAAGTAAGTAGATATGTACACCTCTGCATTATCATAATTACATAAATTACAGGAAAGACTGTTAAATCAGTTTTGGTTTCTTGAAACAAAAACGTCGCTTTGAAAAAAAAGCCATTGAATTTTGAGGTTCATAATTTCAGATCTCTAGGATATAAGGTACTCAAGTCCGGCATATGACAATAGGAGTAATTGCACTCCCCCCCCCCCCGCCGATCCTCCGGGACAACTTTTTTCTTAAAGGGGACATCCTAAGGAACATTTTAAAGCAAACTTTCCCAAAAAAAAGTTGGCCTTACTTACAAAATGGCGGCCATTTCGATTGACAGGTCAGCCGAAATCGCAGATTTTGCGTTTTAACATAGGACTTGAACGAACTTTTTCAAACTTTACAAAGGTAGATCGAAAGATCATGCAATAATTCATCACCTGTTAAAATTTCAAGTACTAAAGTGCGTTTTTCGATTTTTGGTGAATTTTTGAAAATCTAGTTTGGGCCAAAAATGAGGGGTAAAAATCAAAATTTTACCAAATTGACCAAGAAAGCTGAAATTTGGGATACACCCTATTTTCGACATGTCAAATCGATTGGAAACGGTTTCAACACTTTTTGAGCAGTTCTGGAGCCTCCAGCAGATTTTTGAACCTAGAAATGTTCACAAAATTCCATCAAAATGGAGTTGTAAAGCTGAAATTTATTCTAAAAACTGATTTCAATACGCTACGAAGTATTGAAGGTGAATTTAAAAGTCGTTTTGGAGCCTCCAGCGACTTTTTTGAAAATTCCTGACGCCTCCAGTAGACTTTTGAAACTTGAAATTTCCCCAAAATTTCATCAAACTGAGATGCAGAGTCGAATCTCATTCTGCAAACTAATTTCATTACGCTACGAAGTTGACTGCTGGTGGATTTGAAGTCGTTTTGGAGCATCCAGCGACTTTTCGAAAGTTTGTATGGTGTTTTTTTGGAAAATTGAAATTTCCTGAAAGTAGCTGAAGGCTTCAAAACTATTTGAAACCACCATGCACCATGTAGCCTGCGAAGTAAATTTCTGCTTGCCAACTCCATTTGATAAATTGATGTTGGGGAAATTTCAAGTTTCGAAAATCTACTGGAGGCTCCAGTAATTTTCAAAAAAGTCGCTAGAAGCCCTGTAATTACTTGAACCCACCCGAAGTCGTCTTCAGAGGGTGTTAAAATTAGTTTGCACAATAAATTTCGACTCTTCATCTCAGTTTGATGAAATTTCGGGGAAATTTTCAAAAATCTACTGAAGGCTCCAGTAATTTTCAAAAATGTCGCTGGAGGCTCTAAAATGACTTGAACCCACCTGAAGTCTTCTTCAGAGTGTGTTAAAATTGGAGTGTAGAATAAATTTCAGCTCTCCATCTCCATTTAATGAAATTTTGTGAAAATTTAAAGTTTCAAAAATCTGCTGGAGGCTTCAGGAATTTTCAAAAAAGTCGCTGGCGGCTCCAAAACGACTTTTAAATTCACCTGCAGTACTTCGTAGCGTATTGAAATCAGTTTTTAGAATAAATTTCAGCTTTACAACTCCAATTTGATGGAATTTTGTGGACGTTTCGAGTTTCAAAAATCTGCTGGAGGCTCCAGAACTGCTCAAAACGGGTTGAAACCGTTTCCAATCGATTTGGCATGTCGAAAATAGGGTATATCCCAAGTGTCAGCTTTCTTGGTCAATTTGGTAAAATTTTGATTTTTTCCCTCATTTTTGGCCTAAACTCGATTTTCAAAAATTCACCAAAAATCGAAAAACGCACTTTAGCACTTGAAATTTTGACAGGTGATGAATTATTGCATGATCTTTCGATCTACCTTTGTAAAGTTTGAAAATTTTCGTGCAAGTCCTATGTTGAAATATAAAATCTGCGATTTCGGCTGACCTGTCAATCAAAATGGCCGCAATTTTGTAAGTAAGGCCAACTTTTTTTTGGGCAAGTTTGCTTTAAAATGTTCCTTAGGATGTCCCCTTTAAGAAAAAAGCTGTCCAGGAGGATCTCCGGGGGGGGGGGTGCAATTACTCCTATTGTCATATGCCGGACTATTAAGTACGACTATTTTATGTAAAAAATTGGACTTGGACTAAAAATTTTTATGTAGTTTTTATTTACATAGTAAAAGATGAAATGCAAATGCACTCTTTAAAATTAAATTTTTTAATCCGCAGGTACATCGGTAATAAAACTGAAAACAAGATACCTCGATTACTCGAACAACCTCTGGCAAAAGACAGCTTAGTGGTCTTTACTAGTTGCTTGTATTTTAAATCAGCCTGGCAAGATAAATTCAATCGTGATCTGACTAAAGCGTAAGAATCGAATTCATTTTAACCTCTTTTTACCCATATTTAATTTTACTGTTTATTTATTCGCTAATATTCTACGTATATTTTCCTCCATTACAGGGAAACGTTCCGAACAGACAAAGGCAATATTACAGTACAAATGATGCACAGTTCATTTATGACAGGATATGTCGACGAACCATCCCTAGGCGTACAAGTTGTCCAGTTAAGATATATCGATAATGCATTTTCCATGTTTATAGGGCTGCCTGATGAAAATCAATCCCTAAAAAATGTTTTACGAAGGTTGACCTCCGATCAGATCCGCACAATAATTGGTGAAGCAGTTCGAAGCACTCATGATTACACGGTAGATTTAAAATTGCCTCAAACGGCTTTCAAATGGTCTCAATCTGTCAAAAACGAGCTTATCAAACTCGGACTCAAGAAAGAAATTTGGGAGTCGCCTGATTTGAGCAATATGATCGACCAGAGTAATATGACAATTAGTGATATTGGTCACGGTACTGATATTACAATTAACGAAGAAGGCACCGAAGCTAGTGCCGTTTCGAACCTGAAATTCATGTACGCAAAAATGAAGATCGTAAAGACATTCCATGTGAATAGACCTTTTTTCTTTTTCATTTATAATCATAATATTCACACGATCATGTTCTTTGGTACAGTGTTTGATCCGAATAGTACTAAATAGCACTTCTTTGAAAAAGGCATAGTAAATGTAGGTTCCTGATAATTTTTTTTGAAATATTTGTCGTATTGGTGTGATTATTAATTACATTATTTTTTAAAATAATTTGGTTTTTTAAGATGTAACTAGGTACCTATCTAACCATCGTTTCAATAAAGTGAATAATTTTATAGAAATTTCTTAATGCCAGCTTATAGGTAACTTTTCATTTTATCGTGAAAAGTTGAGCTTTTGTTGCGCAAAATTGAAATTTGAGAGCATCAAATTTTAATTGGGTATAGGTAGGACTAAGTTTGAATTTTCCTAGTACCTATGTATTTTCTTTAAAACTACAGACTTTATTGACAGATTTGTTGCGAGAAGAAAACTTCTCGGTCATGATTACTCATGATTATTTATTACTTACTTGTTGCAAAATGTAAGTTAATCACATTTACCTACAGGCTCAGTTGAATAATGACTCCAGAATAGCTTGAAAACTCCTGTAATTGACTCAGTATACGTGCAAGGGTGTATAATAAACAATAATGAAATCAAAAAAATAAATAAATAAAGTCACAAAAATCAATTTTCAAAATTCCAAGTAAGTAACTTTTTGAGGAAAATGAAAAACAAATTTTATTTTACGAAAATACGTGTTTGAGAAGCACGCTGAAATTGATTAGAGAGGGAGGGGGGACGGCGCATAGACTGAATTCGAATCTGAAGGAGCCGAATTTCATTGGTAAGTTACTACAGTATTTTTTTTTCTTCAGATACTCAATAAGTAATTGTAATATGTACATATTAGTGCACAGAGCGTGAAGATCCCTTTGAAAGATTGCAAAAAAATATTTCTGGTGCTCGAATGAAATAATCAAAAGACCTTACGAGGATTTAAATTTTTTTCAATGTTCGGAAAATTGCACAGATTGGCCACAAAAAAAAATCAAACGACGACATGATTATTCTAAAAACACACATTTTTGGCCACATTTGGATTGAAATCGCATTAGAGACACAATTTTGAAAGAAATGCTGATAATGATGTTTTTGAGGCTGAAATTTTTTCAAAAAATGCATCGAAATCCCAAAACATGCGATTGGGACGTTACCACTAGGGGAGTATTTTTTCTGTGATTATTCAACTCACGAATCTTTTTGAGGGCTACTGTCGATGTGGTGGAGAAAAAGTGCGATTTTGAGCCTATTTTTTCCCCCAAAATAACACCCTAAAATCTCAAATTGTGTGATTGGGCAGTTCACTGTAAATGTGTTTGAAAGGCCCCTTTTGACATGACTTTCAAAAGGGTATTTGCTGCATTCATTCGAAAAATGTTGTCCCGATAAAGTTATCAATGTTGTTAGAAATTTGATAAAGAAGTGAAAAGTGGCCTGCACGATTCCTACATGAGTACAAAGAACTATAATACGACCCTCAAGTTTTGGTGAATCATTCATGAACGAATTGATCAATTTTTTGAAAAAACCATTCGCCAACGAACTGATCAATTCTTTAATTTATGAATCAATTCGTCCGCGAATGAGTCATTTATACGAATCAATTCGTTCGTGAATTATTCACAAAAAATGATTCAATTCGTTCGTGAATAATTCATCAAAAATTTAGTAAATGAATCGATTCATTCGCAAACGAGTCACTTATACAAATCAATTTGTTCACGAATGATTCACCAAAAATTATTTATTTCGTTCGTGAATGATTCACCAAAGATTGAGCAAACGAATCGATCCGTTCGCAAACGAGTCACTTATACAAATCAATTTGTTCACGAATGATTCACCAAAAATTATTTATTTCGTTCGTGAATGATTCACCAAAGATTGAGCAAACGAATCGATCCGTTCGCGAACGAGTCACTTAAACAAACAATTCGTTCGTGAATAATTCATCAAAAATTCATTAAATGAATCGATTCGTTCGCGAACGAGTCACTTATACAAATCAATTCGTTCGCAAATGATTCACTAAAAATTATTTGATTCGTTCGCGAATGATTCATTAAAAATTGAGTAAACAAATCGAATCGTTCGCAAATGAGTCACTAATACGATTACGAATCAATTCGTTCGCGAATGATTCATCAAAAATTGAGTAAATGAATCGATTCGTTCGCGAACGAGTCACTTATACAAATCAATTAGTTCACGAATGGTTCACCAAAAATTATTTATTTCATTCGTGAATGATTCATTTGAAAAACTTATTCAATTTGTTCGTATATGATTCACTAAAAATATTGAATATTTTATTCGTTCGTGAATCATTCGCCAAAAATTAAGTGAACGAATCGATTCGTTGGCGAATGATTCACCAAAAATTCAGTAAATAAATTGATTCATTCGCGAACGAGTCAGGTCATCAATAATTATTCAAGTCGTTCGCGAATGATTCCCTAGCAATTACTTAATTCGTTTGTAAATAATTCACTAAAAATTGAATATTTCATTCGTTCGTGAATGATTCACCAAAAATTAAGTAAATGTAGGTATCGATTCGTTCGTGAACGAGTCACTTATACCAATGAATTCGTTCGCGAATGATTCCAAAAATTATTCAATTCGTCCACGAATGATTCAGTAGAAAATCAGTTCGTTCGCGAATGATTCACCTAGAAACCAATCTGTTTATTCAATCGCTAATCGGTTGTAATGATTCGATTAGATTTGATTCGCTTCGCTTGAAAAGAGATCAATTTCTACACACAATAGTTTCACAAAAATCGAATCATTCGTCAGTTCATTGATCCGTTTGCGAATGATTCACCAAGAAATCAATCAATTTATTAAATCGCGAATCGTTCGTAAATGATTCGATTCGACTCCCTCGCTTTTATCAAAATTGTTAGAAATTTGATAAAGAAGTGAAAAATGACCCATTCGAGCCCTAGGTATGATTTGGTGAAAAAAAATAGCAAAAAAGGGTCCAAGGGGTTCCCTGGTGAGTTCGAATATTCACTCGGTTTTTGAAAACCAAACTCAGTGCCCTTTCAACTTCGCAATGAGGTCGTTCATTTTTTTGATTCAACTCCTCAAATACACCATCAACACAAATTTCAGGTGCTGAAATTCATTTCTAAATTTTTAGAGAATTTTTAAAATTTAAAATGTATCCAATTTTCTATGGAAAAAAAATTAAGGCCATGATCAAATCGACGTTAAATGTTGAAACTTGGTTTACATTCTATGCTGGACCTCCAGAGTAAATCAATCGTGGTTTTGAGTTATTCAGGAGCATCTAGCAGATCTTCAGGGTTTCCGGTTTTCAAAAAAAAAAATACCATAAATACGATCAAAATGAAATCCAGCACTTATGAACTCGAATTTACCGTACTTGTGACCCTTTTGACTGACTCCAGCACATATTTTCAAAATTAGTTTGTGCCGGTCCGAATTCAAAATTTTCTTCTGTGGTTATTTTTGAAAAAATGAAAAATTCGCCATTGCGAACGTTTAGTCGAAAAATACTCAAACATCTATTTTGATTCTTCGGACAATCAGAAGTTTATTATGTTAATTTTACCTGGCAGAAATGCCTTTTAGTATTTGTTCCTGTTGCTAGAGTCCAAGAAAGGATACCAAGAAAACAGCGAGAACGACTAGAACGAGGGCAGTATATACAGTTAGAAACAGGTTCATGGAGAGTTCGCAGAAATGTCGAGATTTCAAAAACGAAGAGCTATAGATTCGTATAAGGACGCGAGCTTCGCAGTTGTTTTGCTTCACGTGTTATGTTCCTGTTGTGGTGGTTTTATGAACTTGAAAATTTATTTAATTTTTAATTTTTATCATTAAAAATGCAAAATATGTCGAGGTTTTGTATTATTTTCTGCGGCGTGTTTACATTGACCCAAGATGCTTATTCGATTAGTAAGTGTATTCCTATATAGGTATCATAGCTACCTATTTACTTTCTCTGTACTAATTAGAATTATTTTCACTTTAGTTGTCACATGTAATTCTACTAGGTTTGTTCATGCGTTACCAAATTTCATAGATTCGGTAAAACTGGGAAGAAAACCAGTAGGTATGTTGTTCGCGTGCCTACCAGCACTATTAGTTCTTGAAAGGATTTTCACAATGTTTGTCAAAATCTACAAAAAAAAACCAAGAGAAGTTTGATAGGTACAAAAATTTTAAATACGGATAGCTGAAGAAATTTTCAAAATACGAGTTTGTAATTTTAATTTGTCACCTGTCAAAATTTCAAGTGCTAAGGTGTTTTTTTCGATTTTTGGCGAATTTTTGAAAATCAAATTTAGGCTAACAGTAAGCCAAAAATGAGAGGAAAAATCAAAAGCTTACCAAATTGACCTAGAACGCTGAAATTTGAGATAAATCCTATTTTCGACATGCCAAATCGATTGGTAACTGTTTCGAGTAGTTCTGGAGCCTCCAGTAGATTTTTGAAACTTGAAATTCCCAAAAAATTCCATCAAATTGGAGTTAAAAAACTAAAATTTATTCTAAAAACTAATTTCAATACGCTACGAAGTACTGCAGGTGAATTTCAAGTCGTTTTGAATCCTCCAGCAACTTTTTGAAAATTACTGGAGCCTCCAGTAGATTTTCGAAACTTGAAATTTCCCCAACATCAATTTATCAAATGGGGTTGGCAAGCTGAAATTTACTTCGCAGACTGCATGGTGGTTTCAAATGGTTTTGAAGCTTGCAGCTACTTTTAGGAAATTTAAATTTTCCAACAAAACGTCATACAACCTTTCAAAAAGTTGCTGGAGGCTCCAAAACGACTTGAAATTTACCAGCAGTCAACTTCGTAGCGTATTGAAATTAGTTTTCAGAATGAATTTCGACTCTCCATCTTAGTTTGATGATATTTTGGGGAAATTTCAAGTTTCTAAAATCTACTGGAGGCTCCAGTAATTTTCAAAAAAGTCGCTGGAGGCCCTTTAATTACTTGTACCCACCTGAAGTCGTCTTCAAGAGGGTGTTAAAATTGGAGTGAAGAGTAAATTTCAGATTTCCATCTCCACTTGATGAAATTTTGTGAAAATTTAAAGTTTCAAAAATCTGCTGGAGGCTTCAGGAATTTTCAAAAAGTCACTGGAGGATTCAAAACGACTTGAAATTCACCTGCAGTACTTCGTAGCGTATTGAAATTAGTTTTTAGAATAAATTTTAGCTTTACAACTCCAATTTGATGGAATTTTGTGGGAATTTCGAGTTTCAAAAATCTGCTGGAAGCTCCAGAACTGCTCAAAACGGGTTGAAACCGTTTCCAATCGATTTGGCATGTCGAAAATAGGGTATATCCCAAATTTCAGCTTTCTCGGTGAATTTGGTAAAATTTTAATTTTTCCCCTCATTTTTGGCCTAAAGTCGATTTTCAAAAATTCACCAAAAATCGAAAAACGCACTTTAGCACTTAAAATTTTGACAGGTGATAAATTTTTGCATGATCTTCCGATCTACCTTTGAAAAGTTTGGAAAAGTTCGTGCAAGTCCTATGTTAAAACGCAAAATCTGCGATTTCGGCTGACCTGTCAATCAAAATGGCCGCCATTTTGTAAGTAAGGCCAACTTTTTTTTGGCAACTTTGCTTTAAAATGTTCCTTAGGATGTCCCCTTTAAGAAAAAAGTTGTCCCGGAGGATCGGCGGGGGGTGCAATTACTCCTATTGTCATATGCCGGACTATTAGGAGTAGAATGAAATACTCCGAGTAGTGAAATGTTGGTCGGGTAACGAGAAAAAATAAATTCTAAACTACATACAATTATGATAAAAATATAATAATATAGTGAATATCGCCATAATTATAGTACCTACGTAGGCTACATACCTACAGTCATAAAATGTTGGGCTGAAAATTATAAAAATATATCTGCCGGTCCTACTGCAATAGCCATATACATAGTTTTTTTTTTTTACAATAATTTGGATAAAAATCCAGAGCAAAATCGAATAAGTATTCTGAATAAAAACGTTGCGAGTATTCAAAAATGAAACAAAGAACTCGAAAATTGAATAAGAAACGTAAAATTGAAAAGTGAAAAATAAAATTAAAACCAAAAAATAAATTACTCTTGATTTCAGGCATCAAGATGCACTACTGTACCCAATCCGAACAGCATTGCGTACTGCTCTCCGAATGTTCCAATTCAAGATCTCTTATCACCAGTAAACAAGCTGAACTATGTGGTTTCCATGATGAAATTAATGAAAACCAGAAGATATGCTGCAATTCGACAAATATCGTCAAAAACAGGAATTCCGCAGCAGTAGTTTTGCAAAGTCAGTACATAAGTCTAAAAAGAGTTCACTTTAAATATACGAGTACAGCATAAATATTACTAAATCTAATAAGATACAGATCTAATTTTTGTAACCTATGATGGAATGATTTCTCGTAACTTAAGAATGCCGAGAGTATAGCAAATATCGATATGAGCAAAAAGGGAAAGCAGATGAACCATCATTGACTGCCAGAATTAGAGGAGGAACCCCAACTCAAGTCAGGGAATATCCTCACATGGTTAGTAAATTCATTACATACATACTAGTAATTTAAATAAAAACACATTTACTTTTTTTCAATATTGGCTCCACATGTCATCAAAAATTGTATACAAAACCACGAGATTGAGACGAAGCGTTTGATTTTGTAAACACAGGCTCTCATAGGATACGAAGTAAGAATAGACCGCGGCCCCTACAGCCGTACCTTAATTCAGTGGAATTGCGGTGGCAGTTTAATCAGCGAAAATTTCGTCATGAGTGCTGCGCATTGTGTTCACGAATTACAGTAATGAATTAAAATTCTCAAATCAGTAACTCAAATCTTTGGCCAAAAAAGAACATGCGAAACGAATAATTCAAAAATTGTCTTCTCGCTTCTTCCCAGGGATGCTGACGGTCCACCACAATGGGTTTTACTCGGAGAGTTGGACAAACCTGCAACCTGGTCACCATTCTATCCATACTATGAGTACTGGGGCGATTCTTCAGGCGTAGAAAACCCCAAATACAACGAGTCGGCGTACTATAGAATAATCAAAATTCACGAGCACCCAAATTACAATACATCGTCACTCTACAACAATATTGTACTTTTCGAGTTGAATACTACCGTCAGATTCAGCCCTCGTGTAAGGCCTGCTTGCCTGTATACTTCAACCACTGATTTACCCATCAATACTAAAGCAATCATTACCGGCTGGGGAGCAAACGACACAGGTAGAAAATATAATCTCATGTAAGTATTACTCGTCTCATCTTGGCAGTTTTGTAACATTGGATTTTCATTTTATAGCCGACGATACTAACAGTAGGATACATGAAGCGACGACAACCATTGTTGATCCTGAAAATTGCGATACTTCATATCCACCGAATAGTATCTACAATAGGATTATGTACGATCCAAAAACCATGATTTGTGCTGAAGACTTTGACAATGGCACGAATGCATGTGAGGTAATTGAATCGTAAATATTTATGCTCGCAATATGGTTAGAAAGGGCGTTGAAATACGAGTAATTTTTCATATTTGGTTTCATACAGGGTGACACCGGAGGACCGCTGCAGATCTCGATGCCAGAACGAGCCGGCATGTGGAATATTATAGGAGTGATATCTTTTAGCCCATGTCTTAGTCATGGTGGAAGTTGGGAAGATCCGTCACTTTATACCAAAGTGTCACACTATCTGGATTGGATCCAGAGTATAGTTTGGCCTTGACAGTGGCCATTTTAATAACGTTTGTAGGTACCGCGGTCTGAGAAAATACAAATTCGACACGTTCTCTTTTTTTTTTAATCGCAAACAAACTCGGCACATAGGAAACTAGATTACTCATTTTAAAGTAATTTTTATATCATTAAAGGTGCAAATCACGCATGTCAAGATAATTTTTACTAATGATATCATATTTTCATAACTCAATTTTAAAAAATTAAAATGAGGGGGTAAGAGAGGGTTCAATCTTCTTTTTTTTTGCACCATCATCATGTACCTACCCACTCCAAACCATATACCTAGCCAATATTTCCAATGAAAAATCCGTCACCTACCTACCTACCTACCTACCTACCTACCTACCTACCTCATGGGGATTCGAACTTGGGTCCCTGCAATATTCCTATCCCTACCTAAATGCCTTATCCACTCGGCCATGAGTTCACATGGAGGGTTAGGTTATTAAAAGAATATAATATGTATTGTTTGGTAAACGCCCCAGCAAGCCACTCCCACTTGAAATACATAGCCGGCAGACTGGGGGTATAGCAGGGTACATGAAACACAGCTAGTGGTGTTGGAATAGGACAGGGGTCTGGGGTATAGCAGGGTACAAAAAGCGGCAGGTGTTTTGCAAGTCCCCTTTACCATTTTTTAGGAATTTCTGCATGAAAATAATGAACTAAAATTGCAATTACTCAGCAATTACCCATCCGAATTGAATGAAAAATAATCTATACCCTCCGCCTTAGTGATTCTCACATTCTATCTATGAAATTTTAATTCTCAAAGCTAAACCAATAGTGTGCTATGCACACCAAAAAGGAATGAAAAGAGGGCATACAAATTCGGCACATGGAATCAAAGCTCCTTCACTATGTTCCCCTCCATAAGGAGACCCGGAAAGAGGAACGAATGTATGTTCTCTGGTTCTTCGTAATTCCGCACAATGTACATATTTTAGTTTCAGGTTTTGGCCACTTGGGTGATCCGGAAGGGGGTTCAGGGGTTCCCAAAATCATACAAATCAATTTTCTTAGTAAAAATAATAAAACGTAGAAAAAAATTGACAAATGTGGTCCAAATTTTTGGTTGATAGTGTAGTAGGGCGTCTTTTACGATATATCGCGAGGAAAAATTTAAGGCAGTTTCTCGCATTTTTGAAGATCTTAGACCCACATAAAAAATTCTGAAAAAATGATATGTCGTACATCTGGATGCGATACATGAGCACTTTTGAAAGAAATGATCAAAAGTGCCTCAAAAACGGCGTTCAAAAGCTGAAAATGTGCGTTTTGCTCGCAAGATATTCTTGAATTCCAAGTTTGTCGAGCGACGACTGTAACAGACATGACGATACAAAAAGTAGAAATCGTCATTAGATAAATTCATTTATAAAGAAAACATGAAAAGTACATGAAACAAATAGATATTATATAAATTTTGCGAATTCGCGTACATAAAAAAATTATAAGAAAAAATTAAAGAACATTGAGGTACAATGAATTGAAAAGGAATGAAGAAAAAAAGACAAAAATTTTAGCGAGTGCATAAACAAAAATCAGAAAACTGAGCGCGGCCAAATATTATTGAAAAAGCACACAATGCCTCGAAGAATTGGAAAATTTATCGGATAAATTTGGAATCACAATTTTGGCCGTTGCATATGCCCCCTGGCTGATTCAAATTTCTCAAAGTAAGCTTGGAGAAAATTGAATTGGTCATTAACAAAAATAACAAAATTGTGAAATAACAATAACAATCAAAAATTACTTAATCATAAATCACGTCCAAATTATACAAATAAAAAAAAAATAGAAAAGAAAATATAGAATAATATTATGAAAATGAAAATGGGATAAACATTTGACAAAATTGGGTAATAAATATATTAAGTAAAAAGAACAAAGATAAAGACATTATGAGGAAAACTGGAAAAAAGAAAAGGAAAAAAGAGTGACACCAACGTGAGACTCGCGTAGATGAAAAAACAGCGAGCCTACACCATGGTCTGCCACCTTCTCTGGAATGTAAGGCTTGGACAAAAGTCCCTCACCCCATTCCAGAGAGTAGGAAAGGAAAACAAAGGAAAACAAAAAGATAAGTAGGAAAAAATAGGAAGAAAAACTGGAAAGTTGGAAAATTTGATCACAAAGATGTGCATAGAAATGCCACTAAATCAGAAAAAATTTATCATTTTCATTTCGAGAATAAAAATTAATTGATCAGAAAAATCAATATCTTCGAGCAGTTTGAGCGAATAAATTTACAGAGGAAAGCGAACCATAAAGATCTAAAAAACGTTTTTTCCTTTTGCGTTTCAGGGAAATCAAAATAAATTTCAAAATCAATTGATCATCGAACATTTTATTATATCCACAAAAATTATGATCCTGCAAAGGTTTTACAAAAGATACAGACTTGCCCCCTGCATGAGAAAATGCAGTAAAATAAGAGAGATAGGTTTTATCAAAAATCATTTTTAAATAACGTTTTGTTATACTGATGATTATAAATTTTGTATCAAAATTATTGACAAGTTTGAAAAAAGGATTTATAAGTTTGATTTCAACTTCAAGATCTTCAGACACGTTGGATTTGTGAGAGTTCTCACTTATAGTTACATCTAAAACTAGTTTATCATGAACTTTTGGAATTTGTGATCCTAAATTTATCAAGTTTGAAGTTTGTGGTCTAGTAACACTATTTGAAGACGACTCAAACATGATTGGCTCAAAAAATATTTCATTTTCTAGTTTTAACAAATCAAACTCAGAAAAACTTGAACTGAAAACATAGTTTTCTGAATCACAACAAACTTGAGATAAAATTGGGGGTTCAGATACCTCAACTATGTTAATATTTTCAATCTCCGAAAAATTCTCAACTGAATGAGCCTTTTCAGATATTTTGATCTCACGAGTTTCAAACTTTGGTGAAAAATCAGGACAAAAATTATTTGAGTTTTCTGTTTTGGGAAAATCATCAATGATTTTAAATTCCATTTTCAAAGAATTATGAGTGAAATCACATGCGTGATTTTTGTCTAAGTTCAAAATTTCAAGTTGGAAATTATTTGTATTTTCATTCACAAGTTCCAAAGATTTGCTCGAAACTTTTGCCTCACAAAAATCATCCATAAAAGACATATCGATAATTACGTGATCTGGTTTTTTGTGAAAATTAGAAAATCTCGTACCTACATGGCTTAAATCAAGATAATTTCCATAAGTTTGTTCGTAAACTTGAGAAACAGGTACAATTTTTGGTTCAATAAAATCATTAATTTCCTTATTTTCGGAAAGACATCTTTTTGTATCACTGAAATTGAGATAATTTCCATAACTCTGTTCATAAATTTGAATTGAGCTTGTAGAATTATAATTATCGGTTGCATTATTCGAAGACAAATTAACATTACCTTTAAATGTTTCTATAAAATTTGACACAGGTATTTGAGGTAATTGATGAGGAAAAGGCTGACAAAAACCTTTTTCATTGTTTTGGGCTAATAAACCAGAGTAATAAAACCTTTTCAAGAAATTTAACTGATTTGCATTTTGGATATTGTTACCTTCTGATAAATCTAGATGATTATGAAGTCTTATCAGAGTTTTAGTTAATGTAAGGAGACAATTGAACAATTTTGGATTATTTGAAAATTCCTCCATTTCTTACCTTGATCAATCAATTTTTAAAAAAAAATAGCATAAGATAGGTAATTAATTACAAAATATTGTGGGTTTTAAATATGCGAAAATAAATTGGTGATTTATCGAATAAATCATCACGAATACATAAAAATTACAAAAACGTATTTTTTTTTCGAAACATAAATACCATGTATACTTGAATACCAAATGAAAACAATGATGTGATGACCTGAGTGGTGATGAGCTGAACGAAATAAACGAAAACAGCGAAGTATTATTACCAATCAATTGACACAAGTTGCTGGGAGTTCAGGTTGAGAAAAAACGACATCGATAATTGCAGAAAATTGAACGAATTTGGCAAATTATGCAGACTCATTTGACAGAAATCGGAGGTAGTGACGTAATATCAAGGTCGACGCATTCGGCATATTCAAACTCCGCGGAGAAAACATAGTTGTAGATACGTACAGACGATACAGATGTTTATATTTTGGTATAAAATTTCAACCAAATCACTTCTTGGATCAAACATTTTTTTTAAACAGTTAAAAACAAAATAATATGTAAAACGAAATTACAAACCGTTTCGTTTCAATCCCGGACGGGCCCCCATTTATGTAACAGACATGACGATACAAAAAGTAGAAATCGTCATTAGATAAATTCATTTATAAAGAAAACATGAAAAGTACATGAAACAAATAGATATTATATAAATTTTGCGAATTCGCGTACATAAAAAAATTATAAGAAAAAGTACATTGACGAACCAACGAATTGAAAAAGAATGGAAAAAAAAGACAAACTTTTAGCGAGTACATAAACAAAAATCAAAAAACCGAGCGCGGCCAAATATTATTGAGAAAATTCGCGAATGCCTCGAAAAATTGGAAAATTTATCGGATAAGTTTGGAATCACAATTTTGGCCGTTGCACGACCACATTTTTTTTTGACATTTTTCAAAACTATTTCGATGAAACTTGAAATCTCGCTAGGTCTGCACGATCCTATAAAGAACTAATATGACTCTCAATTTTTGGTGAACCATTCACGAACGAATTCATCAAATATTTGAATTTGAAAGAACAATTTGCCAACGAATTGATTAATTCTTTAATTTATGAATCAATTCGTTCGCGAATGATTCAAAAAACATGATTCATTTCGGTTGTGAATGATTCACCAAAATTTGAGTAAATGATTCGATTCGATCGCGAATGATTCACTAAAAATTATTCTATTCGTTTGTGAATGATTCACACAAATGATACAATTCGTTCATGAATGATTCATCAAAAATTGAGTAAATGAATCGATTCGTTCGCGAACGAGTCACTAATACGAATCCATTCGTTCGCGAATGATTAAAAAAAATGATTCAATTCGGTCGTGAATGATTCACCAAAAATTGATAAAATGAATCGACTCGTTCGCGAACGAGTCACCAAAACGAATCAATTCGTTCGCGAATTATTCACAAAAATGATTCAATTCGTTCATGAATGATTCACCAAAAATTGAGTAAATGATTCGATTCGTTCGCGAATGATTCGCTAAAAATGATTTAATTTGGTCGTGAATGATTTGCCAAAAATTGAGTGAATGAATCGATTCGTTCGCGAATGATTTGCTAAAAATGATTAAATTCGGTCGTGAATGATTCACAAAAATGATTCAATTCGTTCATGAATGATTCACCAAAAATTGAGTAAATGATTCGATTCGTACGCGAATGATTCGCTAAAAATGATTCAATTCGGTCGTGAATGATTTGCCAAAAATTGAGTGAATGAATCGATTCGTTCGCGAACGAGTCACTAATACGAATCCAATCGTTCGCGAATGATTCACAAAAATGATTCAATTCGTTCATGAATGATTCACCAAAAATTGAGTAGATAATTCGATTCGTTCGCGAATGATTCGCTAAAAATGATTAAATTCGGTCGTGAATGATTGCCAAAAATTGATTGAATGAATCGATTCGTTCGCGAATTATTCACAAAAATGATTCAATTCGTTCATGAATAATTCATCAAAAATTGATTAAATGATTCGATTCGTTCGCGAATGATTCACTAAAAGTTATTCAGTTCGTTCGTGAATGATTCGTCAAAAATTGAGTGAATGAATCGATACGTTCTCGAACGAGTCACTAATACGGATCAATTCGTTCGCGAATGATTCACAGAAATTATTCAATTCGTTCATGAACGATTCACCAAAAATTGAGTAAATCATTCGATTCGTTCGCGAATGTTCCACTAAAAATGATTCAATTCGTTCGTGAATGATTCGTCAAAAATTGAGTGAATGAATCGATTTGTTCGCGAACGAGTCACTTATACGAATCGATTCAATCGCGAATGATTCTCTAAAAATTATTCATTTCGTTCGCGAATGATTAATCAAAAATTGAGTAAATGAATCGATTCGTTCGCAAATGAGTCACTAATACGATTACGAATCAATCCGTTCGCAGTAGGAAGAAAGTACTTGTAAAAAGACACATTTTGGTGAAAACAGTTTTTGTGACGATTTTCCAAATCTGGGAACAGGGCCATTTCACCAATTATCTTAACCGGGAATACCCTTTGAGATAGTATGTAGCTAGTAATTGGTTCTTATGTCTATAGCTCACGTTCATTAAATTGCACCAAGTAAATATAAATAAGAATTCATTTAGCATTAAGAGATAGCGTTTCACATCATCATGATAGGTAGAGGTAAAATGATGTAGCATTAGGTATGCGTTTAATTCACGGTTCGCGATTCATCTGGTTAGAAAAATGAAATTCATTTCACGATCATCTCCATTTTTTAATTTATGACTGCATAAGGAGAAGTTCTCATTTCACCATTTATTGGTTCGCAATCATGTCCATTTTTTAAAATTTATTTGCGCATACTTTTAGGTAAGAAGAAGCTCATTTCACCTAAAAAATCATACTTAGAGCCTGGTATCCATTAAATTATGTTGAATTCGTGAATTGTCAGATTACTGTATATAAACAAATGCACTAATTAACTACACGTGTAGATAACTGGTTGCTATCATCAAGGAAGTTTGTGATTACTGTTTACTATAAGCGAATGCACTATCTAACTACACGTGTAGATAACTGGTTGCTATCATCAAGGAATTTTGTGGAAAATGAAAAAATTCATTTTATCATGAAAGAGATAACTACGAAATTATAATTAAATACTTTCCATACTTTGTTAAAAAATGTGAACTATAAAAATCGTCATCATTAATTCATTTCAACTGGTGTGGTCAAATTGATTTCGTCAAGTCTGGTCAAATGTTTGAACAACGTTTTCTCCAATTTTGGTCAAAAAATGTTCACCCGTTCAAAATTTACAGCCATGTGTAACTTACATTCTACTTGTGTCTCATGTTTTAGCCACTTTTATAAAACCAGTTAATCAAATATTGAAAAAATTGCTCTGTACCCCACTGCGTATACCCTTAGTGATTATATTTTGTGAAAGCATATTTAGCAAATTCATAAAATTAAAAATGGGGGATATTGGCCCGTACTTTACCTCAACTTGTTTCTATTCATGCTCCACCAAAAATGGAACGGGACTCATCAAGGATTTGCTTTTAAATAATTAGGTGTGTGGAATGCGATTATATAAGAGAGAGACACCAAAGTATGTATGGATCCAAAATAAATACCTGCTTGGATCATCGATGCTACACTACTAATATAATTTTTAGTACTCAGCATGACCGTAGCGCTAGTAGTTGTACACTAGACCATGAAGGGGTCCATATTTGTACCTTCTCCTCTAAACAATACAATTGCGGTGATCATAGCTATCATCCGCATACCATACCTCGTCGTCATCGTTATCCTTCTCGCATCCTCGTATGCTCGCGTCATCGCTGTTGACGCACTTGCACTCCTTCTCATCATCCTGGTTCTCATTGTAGAGACCATATTGATGTTCGTTGTATACCTATGCAGCTATAGCGATGCTCGCGCCTATGCATACGCTGCTGCTCGCCTCTCCGTGAACCAGTTCGCCCGTTATCCTGCCTTTTACATACTCGCACCTTACCCCGCAACCTTCCGTTGCTATCCTCACGCTCCTTTCTCTCGTTGCTTGCTCTACGAGCATGCAAATGTTCGCTACACATTTTAGTGTGCTAAGTTAGTCTATATATTTTCGCCTACGTGTACACATATGTGAATAAAGGCTCTTAACGTTAGCCTCGGCTCTTTCTTTCTCGCGCTCGCGACTACGATTACGAATGCCCAACCTACGTTCGGGCCTATCTACAACTGCGGACGTTAATACCCCCGCAACTGGTGACCCCGACGTCGAAAATTCGAATACGCAAACCGTTACAGACAATTTAATCGACCCCGCGAGTGACGAAAAATCCGCGCAAACTTCCGACGCGAATTCAAACGCGAAAACGAACGAAAATCGCGCCAAACAATCCGAAAAAATTACGATGGCACCGCTTAAACCTGTTGTTTCGATCCCATCTTCGCCATTTTCGCGCAAAGACCCTAGCAGTTGGTTCCGGCAGTTGGAGGCAATATTTCTTATCAACGAGATCGAAGCAGATGACCTGAAATATGCCTATGTCCAAGCGCATATCGATCCAACGGTTCTAGGTGAGGTAAAAGATTTTTTCAAAGCACCTCCCGAGGCAGACAAGTACAAAGCTTTAAAAGATTGTGTTATCGCCGAATATTCTGACTCAACGGAGAAGAATATCCATAAACTATTGCGATGCTTATCACTGGGTGATAAGAAGCCGAGCCAGTTATTGAAAGAAATGAAAAGCTTATCAGATGGCAAACTGCAAGACGAGATCCTTCGCCCGCTTTTCCTCGAACAACTCCCTCAGGAAGTCCAATTCGTCCTCGCCAGCTCCGAAGAACGTGTCGAAAAAGTAGCTGAGATGGCAGACAAGATGGTCGTGTATGCTGTGAATAAACCGAACGCCCTCTAGATCAACGCCGTGAAGACTCCGAAACCAACCTTTTCACCTGATACGTCGACAATGCAAGTACATCTAAATTTGTTAACTGAACAAGTAACCAAGCTAACGGCCCTTGTAAGTGATTTATCGATAAAATTAGATACTAATGTTAGCAATAATTATCGTAGATCTCGTAGTCCTAATCAATCTAATGCGCAACGTTATCGTGACTCTTCCTCCCCCCGACGTTCGTACTCGGCCACAAGAGTACCGCCAGGCATCGCCCCTGTGCTTCTATCATTATAAATATGGCACAAACGCTCATAAGTGCAAAGCACTAGATGACGGCACGCCATGCTCTAAAGCAGTAAAAAACTAGGTATCTCTTCAGTGGACGCGGCACCTGAAGAACCCAATTTAGGCCGCTTGTTAGTTTTTGACCGCAATTCGAAAAATTCCTTTCTGATCGACTCTGGCGCAATTATATCAGTTTTCCCAGCGCCGAAAAACTTACCTCAGTCTGATACGTTACTGTATGCAGCAAACGACTCGGTTATCCGCACGTACGGTCAAAGAACCTTTACCTTAAACGTGGGCTTACGTAGACCCCTTATCTGGAATTTTATCCTAGCTGACGTAGATCGTCCTATTATAGGAATCGATCTACTTAAATATTATAACTTGTTAATTGATCCAGCGAAACATCAACTTATCGATGGCGTAACTGGTATCAAAATCCGTTGTCGTTCGGAAAATGTACCTACTTACGGTATATCAGCGATCCCCTCTACTTCTGATAAGTATACTGATTTACTGCGTGAATTTTCTTCTCTGACTAATCCGGCTGAATTGATCACTCTACCGCCAGTGAATCACAGCACGAAACACCACATCGAAACAACCGGCCCACCTGTCTCCTGTCACCCTCGCAGATTAGCACCTCATCTCCTAGCCCAGGCTAAAAAGGAATTTGAGCTCTTGATGCAACTCGGCATCTGTCGCCCATCTTCCAGCCCCTGGGCTAGTCCCCTTCACCCTGTTAAGAAATCCGATTATACGCAACGCATGACTGGCGATTATCGTAAATTGAATTCTAAAACAAGACCAGACTCTTACCCCATACCACATATTCACGACTTCGCACACTCGTTGGCGAACGCAAAAATATTCTCTCGTCTTGACCTCATTCGAGCATTTTACCAAATCTTGGTAGCTGAAGAAGATATCGAAAAAACGGCAATCAGCACCCCCTTTGGCCTTTTCGAATTCTTGCGTATGCCATTTGGCTTACGAAACGCACCCCAGACTTTTCAACGATTTATTGACGAGGTCCTTAGAGGCCTACCATTCGTCTATGCATACCTTGACGATGTGCTAATCGCAAGCCCATCAGAGGAGGAACATATGCAACATCTTCGCATCGTCCTGGAGTGATTGCAAAAATTCGGGATTACCATAAACGCATCGAAATCCGTTTTTGGCCAATCAACTCTTACGTTCTTAGGACACGAAATTTCGGCTGAGGGCATCCGTCCCACAAAAGCGAAAATCGAAGCCCTCTCTTCATTCCCTCTTCCTCAAGACATCTGTGGTCTGAGGAGTTTCATTGGCGTCTTAAATTTCTATCATCGCTTCATACCAAACGCTGCTACTCTTCAAGCACCGCTCACAAACCTTTTTCATAACTCGAAAAAGCGTGATAGTACTCCCATTAACTGGACTGACGAACTTCGTGAATCGTTTCAAGCTTGCAAGGACGCACTTGTAAACGCTACATACCTCGCCTACCCAGACTCCAATTGCGACCTTGAACTGATGACCGACGCATCTTCAGTTGCAATTGGAGCCACCTTACATCAAATTCGCTCAGATGGCTTGAAAGAGCCACTGGGATTCTTTTCCTCAAAACTGACACCAGCTCAGAAAAAGTACTCGACATACGATCGCGAACTTCTCGCAATCTATTCGGCTGTGAAATTCTTCAGGCACATGGTGGAAGGTCGCCAATTTACGGTGCTCACCGACCACCAGCCCCTGATTCACGCCTTTAACCAGAACCCAGAAAAAGCGTCTCCTCGTCAATTTCGACACTTAGACTTTATTGGCCAGTTTACTACTGACATACGTTACGTAAAAGGCAGTGAGAACGAGGTAGCTGATTGTTTCTCGAGAATTGAAAGTATCTCGAGCATTCACTGCATCTCACCAGCCGACCTGTCGAAAGCCCAGCAAAACGACCCTGAACTTCGAAAACTTATCTCAAAACCTTCCTCTCTCGAACTTGTAAAAGTTAACTCAAACGGTCATGATATTTACTGTGACGTCTCTAAGACAGGGTATCAGCGTCCTTACGTACCCTCGTCCTTACGCCAGAAAATTTTCGACCAATATCATAACCTTGCCCATCCTGGCATCAAACGAACTAGGCACTTGATATCAAATCGTTACGTTTGGCCAAATCTTCAAAAAGATATTGGAAACTTCACACGTGCTTGTATAACTTGCCAAAGGTGCAAAGTTACTCGACACACTGTCCCGCCTCTGACGCCTATCTCCCAAACAGCCGATCGTTTGGAACACGTCCATATCGATTTAATTGGCAAACTTCCAGTCTCAAACGGTTATCAATATTGTCTTACAATGATTGACCGAGCAACTCGCTGGCCAGAAGTGGTACCTCTCCCCGACCAGCGAGCCGATACAGTTGCTAAAGCCCTAGTAGAGACATGGATCTCACGCTATGGTGCTCCTGTTACTATAACTACGGACCAAGGTACTCAATTCGAATCCGAACTGCTACAAAACGTTTCGAAATATTTTGGAATAAATCGAATACGTACTACAGCATACCATCCTCAAGCAAATGGCTTGATTGAGAATTTTCATCGCACGTTGAAAACGGCGATAACGGCTTCTGGTGACTCAGTACACTGGTCAGATCATCTCCCATTAATCTTGCTGGCATTACGTTCATGTGTCAATGCTGACTCGGACTTTTGTCCGGCCGACGCATTGTATGGACAGCAACTCCGTCTGCCTGGCGACTTTTTCATAAACACACAATCTTCTCATCGACACGAAATTCTTGAACGCATCTCAGAAGCAGTGAAATGTTTCAAAGAAATTCGTCACCACGATACAACAAAGAAATCGTACATACCTAAAAACCTACACTCTTGTTCACACGTATTTGTTCGCGATGATCGTGTAAGGCCATCGTTTACACCACCTTACACTGGTCCATTTAAAGTATTGCAAAAAACGGATAAATACTTTACAATAGAACGAAATGGCAAGCGAGTCAACATCTCCGTTGACAGGCTAAAGCCAAACATTTCACTCAATTCTTCGCCACCTGCTGTTTTAGCACCAGCCGTCACTCACACACCAATCTACACACGTTCAGGTAGATTGAGTAAACCCACAGTCAGGTTTAACTTTTCATCACCCTAAACGTTATTTCATCATTACTCTGAGTCACATTTTTCGATAACAAAGCGCATAGAGAGACAATACACATATGTTAACGTCCCTGTATGCATTAGCCCAGGTACTTTTTGTAATTCTTATAGCTTGTATATTTCTTAGAAATACCTTGTTCTATTTTTAGCGACTACATTAAGCTGTCTCCTTATTTAAGGCATTGGCATTGTTGCCATGTTTAATATAGCGCCTGTATACTTAAGCTGTTTTTCATTTTTGTATTTTTCTGTATTTTTTGTCGTAGGTATACACCTACCTATTATTAGCATATTTTTATCTCCATTTATTTGAACCTATTGTATCAATACTTATTGTTAGACTTATTTTTAACTTTCTCCCTAAGTCCTTTCTAAAGGGGGGGTACTGCGGTGATCATAGCTATCATCCGCATACCATACCTCGTCGTCATCGTTATCCTTCTCGCATCCTCGTATGCTCGCGTCGTCGCTGTTGACGCACTTGCACTCCTTCTCATCATCCTGGTTCTCATTGTAGAGACCATATTGATGTTCGTTGTATACCTATGCAGCTATAGCGATGCTCGCGCCTATGCATACGCTGCTGCTCGCCTCTCCGTGAACCAGTTCGCCCGTTATCCTGCCTTTTACATACTCGCACCTTACCCCGCAACCTTCCGTTGCTATCCTCACGCTCCTTTCTCTCGTTGCTTGCTCTACGAGCATGCAAATGTTCGCTACACATTTTAGTGTGCTAAGTTAGTCTATATATTTTCGCCTACGTGTACACATATGTGAATAAAGGCTCTTAACGTTAGCCTCGGCTCTTTCTTTCTCGCGCTCGCGACTACGATTACGAATGCCCAACCTACGTTCGGGCCTATCTACAACTGCGGACGTTAATACCCCCGCACAATCATTCAAAATATGAACCTTGCTCATCTGTTTGAACAAAAAAGAATGAATCTGCACTGATGCAGTAGCGTAGCCAGGATTTTCTCAAGGAGGGGGCAAAACCAGATTTTTAGGCATGAAAAATTGAAATGAGGGGTAATTTTGTGGAAACCTATCAGGATGTGTGGTGATTTCATGAAAATGAAAGCAAAATTACTGCTCGAGCGAAGCGAGAGCGAAAATTTTAAGAAAAAATGGGTCCGAACAACAAACAAACGTCCATTTTTGCATGTTTTCTTTCAAATTTTCGCTCGCAAAGGGGGGGCATGGCCCCCTTCGCACCCCCTTGGCTACACCACTGCACTGATGACTGATACTTCATTGTTATGTTCCATGAACGTGGTGAGTATAGACCATCTTGAAGAAACTGGATGCTGGAACAATGGGCACACTAGCGCCCTCTACGTGAGAGACCGGTCCGAATTACAATTACCGCACACATAACGGAGTAAATCGTGATATTTTATCGTGATATTTTCATTCTAGTTTTGCGTTCGCATCGAATCGTATGTACATATGTAGTACTACGTATCATATAGAATAACGTTTTTCAATCATGAATATTATTCTATCGATTGCGTTGGTTTTTTTATTGGCTGAACAATACTAGTCCGGCATATGACAATAGGAGTACTTGCACCCCCCCCCCGCCGATCCTCCGGGACAACATTTTTCTTAAAGGGGACATCCTAAGGAACATTTTAATGCAAAGTTGCAAAAAAAAAAGTTGGCCTTACTTACAAAATGGCCACCATTTTGATTGACAGGTCGGCCGAAATCGCAGATTTTGCGTTATAACATAGGACTTACACAAACTTTTTCAAACTTTACAAAGGTAGATCGAAAGATCATGCAAAAATTTATCACCTGTCAAAATTTCAGGTCCTAAAGTGCGTTTTTCGATTTTTGGTGAATTTTTGAAAATCGAGTTTAGGCCAAAAATGAGGGAAAAAATCAAAATTTTACCAAATTGACCAAGAAAGCTGAAATTTGGGATATACCCTATTTTCGACATGCCAAATCGATTGGAAACGGTTTCAACCCGTTTTGAGCAGTTCTGGAGTCTCCAGCAGATTTTTGAAACTCGAAATTCCCACAAAATTCCATCAAATTGGAGTTGTAAAGCTGAAATTCATTCTAAAAACTAATTTCAATACGCTACGAAGTACTGCAGGTGAATTTCAAGTCGTTTTGGAGGCTCCAGCGACTTTTTGAAAATTCCTGAAACCTCCATCAAATTTTTGAATCTTTTAAATTTTCACAAAATTTCATCAAGTGGAGATGGAAAGCTGAAATTTACTCTACACTCCAATTTTAACACCCTCAGAAGACGACTTTAGGTGGGTTCAAGTAATTTTAGGGCCTCCAGCGATTTTTTTTGAAAATTACTGGAGCCTCCAGTAGATTTTTGAAACTTGAAATTTCCCCAAAATGTTATCAAACCAAGATGGAGAGTCGAAATTCGTTCTGCACACTAATTTCAATACGCTACGAAGTTGACTGCTGGTGAATTTCAAGTCTGTTTGGAGCCTCCAGCAACTTTTTGAAAGGTTGTATGATGTTTTTTTGGAAAATTGAAATTTCCTAAAAGTTGCTGGAAGCTTCAAAACCATTTGAAACCACCATGTAGTCTGCGAAGTAAATTTCAGCTTGCCAACTCCATTTGATAAATTAATGTTTGGGGAAATTTCAAGTTTCAAAAATCTACTGGAGGCTCCAGTAATTTTCAAAAAAGTCGCTGGAGGCCCTAAAATGACTTGAACCCACCTGAAGTCGTCTTCAGAGGGTGTTAAAATTGGAGTGTGGAGTAAATTTCAATTTTCCATCTCCATTTGATGGAATTTTGTGAAAATTTGAAGTTCCAAAAATCTGCTAGAGGCTCCAGTAATTTTCAAAAAAAATCGCTGGAGGACCTAAAATTACTTGAACCCACCTAAAGTCGTCTTCTGAGGGTGTTAAAATTGGAGTGTAGAGTAAATTTCAGCTTTCCATCTCCATTTGATGAAATTTTGTGAAAATTTAAAAGATTCAAAAATTTGATGGAGGTTTCAGGAATTTTCAAAAAGTCGCTGGATTCTCCAAAACGACTTGAAATTCACCTGCAGTACTTCGTAGCGTATTGAAATTAGTTTTTAGAATAAATTTCAGCTTTACAACTCCAATTTGATGGAATTTTGTGGGAATTTCGAGTTTCAAAAATCTGCTGGAGGCTCCAGAACTGCTCAAAACGGATTGAAACCGTTTCCAATCGATTTGGCATGTCGAAAATAGGGTATATCCCAAATTTCAGCTTTCTTGGTCAATTTGGTAAAATTTTGATTTTTTCCCTCATTTTTGGCTAAATTCGATTTTCAAAAAATCACCAGAAATCGAAAAACGCACTTTAGGACTTGAAATTTTGACAGGTGATAAATTTTTGCATGATCTTTCGATCTACCTCTGTAAAGTTTGAAAAAGTTTGTGTAAGTCCTATGTTATAACGCAAAATCTGCGATTTCGGCTGACCTGTCAATCAAAATGGCCGCCATTTTGTAAGCAAGGCCAACTTTTTTTTTGGCAACTTTGCATTAAAATGTTCCTTAGGATGCCCCCTTTAAGAAAAAAGTTGTCCCGGAGGATCGCCGGGGGGGGGGGGGTGCAATTACTCCTATTGTCATATGCCGGACTACACCGTTTTGAAAAACCACAGTGTACATACCAAAGTACCTACAATTTGCACACTACAGGGTGTCCAGAAATATCGAGTACCCCTAAGAAAGTTTTTTATTAAAAATATAGGTTGGCAACGTGAAATAGATGCATATGATTGGTGGAATATTATCTCTCCAGTCCAACAACCAATCATGTGCTAGCATTATTATCATTCATTGTGACCAACCGAAGTATTTTAGTAGAAAACTTTTTTAGGGGTACTCGATATTTCTGGGCACCCTGTACTGTAAGTATAGGTATACTTATAGGTACCATAATATCTCGTTTCAAAATCTTACATATTGTTGTATAGCATTTGAAGTACATTTGATCACAGAAATGTTTATCACCTTTTCAATTTTTTCTAGGTTTTCAAATTAAGAATGCAGTTCGGAGCGAAGACCCTAGCAACACACCCTCGCCTACACCTCTAAAAGACGACCACGACGATCTATTCGAGGTCGAAAATTCTGAAGAAACATTAACACCATCGTCGTCGTCGAATAAGGAAGACGAGTCCGTAGCAGAAATGCTGAGGTTTATTCCGGAAACAAATACGAATGTCGTGAAAAATTTAATAAAAACCGCGTTGACGGAAAACGACATTTTTGAAATGGTACAACAGATCAACTTGGGTCCCGTTCAGAATCTGCAATTCCCTGACGAATTTATAGAATCCGATGGTAAAACGATAATGCTCAAAAATATTCGCGCCTACGATGCAACAAAGGAACCAGTTGAAACGTTCTACGTGCTGTTTACTTCTTCACCTCAACATAGTCTGGTTAGTTTTACTTTTTTTTTTTTTTTTTGGTACAGTACCTGCGACATTTATGATCTAACGTAAGCGATAACACTCCACTGATTTTTTTCATTTTTTTTTTTTTAGATGACGTTCTACGTAGTACCCGAAAACATGGCTTTTGAAGGAGACTACTCGGTACCAATGGACGACGAAGATAACAGTATTTTCGACGGTCATTTTCAATTCGACCAAAACGCAGCCAGATTATCGTGCAGAATTCATAATATTAGCTCTTTCGAAATCGATAACTGCGACTTGAGCTTTCGTAATGGAGAAGTAAGCCAAATAAATTTTATACCTACTCCAAATCGCAGAAATACCTTATGCTAATGAAATTTTCCAAATTAGGTGAAATTCACGCAATTAATAGACGACGGCAGCCGTCCCGAATTCTTCACCCCATCAGCTCACAAAGTGCTGCAGAAGATGTATGCTCGGTTATTAGAAGAATTGAACCTACCTTCGATGATAAAAATATATCACCAATTCGTCTCAGCGTTTCCTTTCCTATCGATTTGTTCGTCGTCGCCCCCCACCACCTCCTCAACAACGAATTATCACGTTATCGAGGAACCCATCACGAAAACGTATAAATCCAGCCGTTTAATTCTCGGACCGATGATTTTCAAAGGACTAGATAATTTCATCATCGGTGATGTAATCGCCTCAAAAAGCCCGCGCCAAGCCCCTACGACGACATATTTTTCCATCATTACAACATCCAAATCAATTCAAGGGCGCTGTGACTGGCAGTACTTTGAAACAAACCATCAGGATACGAAGAACACCGGTACATTTGCCTTCGTAATCGAAGAAGTTGAATTAGCGTTCGACTCGCGATTTACCGATAAGTTCATCGTGGATGGGGTGGTAATCAACGTGAATGAAATCAGCATTCACAGGGTGAATAAAACTCAACCGAAAATTCACGAATTCACGAAATCGCTTCTGCAAGAGGTCATTTTAGAAGCCACAATTGACTCGATTAAAAAAATGTTTCACGTTCAGTTCCCAGAAATGTCAGAAGAACCTAGCACAACCGAACAAAACATCAGCTTAATGAACACGAAGATCACTGAGCCCAGTCCAGCTGTACATACTGGACCAGTCGAAGCACACGAACCCGAATAATTCAACATAGATGCCAAAATAATCGAAAATGGTGGCAGAAGATCTTTAACCGTAATCCATGCACAAAATCGTAATCATAAAACGGAGTGCAGTAATTTTATACGAATGACTGGTGATTAATTGATAAGGGATAAGCCTAAGATTGATTACATTACTTACCTACAATAATTTATACCTTATAGTTTCGAATTTATAAATAAACATTAAATTTCAGACAAGTACCTATTCGTTAACTTTCTAAAAACAAAGAGTTCAGAAATAGGTAAATAGCAGGTGTGTACCAGTACCTTACCTACCTACTCACCGAAAATTTCAAGTAGGTGATCATAATTTAAATTTGTGACGCGGCCAGCGATACCATACCATATGTCGGCAAAAATTTTTTTCGTTTTATTGTGGTTTCTGGTAGTGTTTTTCTTCCTCTTTTCAATGGTGCAAACAGATTTTCAAAATATTAAAATCTGACAAATTTTCAAAATTTCAAAGTTGCGTATTTTTTGAAATTCAAAAACCAAAATTCTGAGAAAAACGTGTTTGAAAGTTTGGGTTATTTTTGTAACATTTTTAAATTTTTTTTTTTTTTTTTTTGATTTTTTTTTTGATTTTCTTCATCTTTTAATGGTTTTACATCATAATATTTTTTTTTTTTTTTTGACATTTTTTTATGAAAAGCACTTTTGTAAAACCGGTTTTTCACCACTAAAACGACGTGTTTGAGATCGGTGGGTACACCCATTCCAAAGTATAGGCTTCATAGTATATGAATCGACAAAAAAATTTTTTTTGATATTTTCTGACTTTTTCCATGAAAACGCGATTATCTCAAAAAAAAGTTTTCCGACATATGGTATGGTATCGCTGGCCGCGTCACATTTGATGATCTTGATAAATTTTCATGTAAAAGATCGCAGATGAATGATTAATATACCTAACCACTTTACTTAAAAAATTGAACTAAAAATTATTGCTAGATAGTTTTTCATTTTGTGAAAGATGAAACGCAAATGCACTCCCTAAAATTGAATTTTTTTAATCCACAGGTACATCAGTAATAAGACTGAAAACAAGATACCTCGATTATTCGAACAACCTCTACCAAAAGACACCTCAGTAGTCTTGGCTAGTTGCTTGTACTTCAAATCAGCCTGGCTACAGAAATTCAAACATGATCAAACTAAAGCGTAAGGATCGAATTAATTTTAACCTCTTTAAATACTTACCTACTGTTTATTCATTCGAAAATATTCTAAGTATTTTTTTTGCCCATTACAGGGAAACTTTCCGAACAGACAAAGGCAACGTGACAATACAAATGATGCACGCTTTACTAATCAAGCCAGGATACGTCTACGTACCATCACTAGGAATACAAGTTGTCCAGCTAAGATATATCGATGATGCATTTTCTATGTTTATAGGGCTGCCTGATGAAAATCAACGCCTAAAAAATGTTTTGCATAATCTGACCTCCGATAAGATACACGAAATAATTGGTGAAGCCGTTGAAAGCCAACATTATTACGAGGTAGATTTAAAATTGCCTAAAACAGCTTTCAAATGGTATAAATCTGTTAAAAACGAGCTCATTAAACTCGGACTCCAAAAAGAAATTTGGGAGTCGCCCGATTTCAGTAACATGTTCGACCAGAGCAATATAAAAATTAATGATATTGGTCACGGCACTGATATTAACATAAACGAAGAGGGCACCGAAGCTAGTGCCGTTTCGGACGTGGTACCTTGGATATACGCAAGAATGAAGATCGTAGAGACAGTCCATGTGAATAGACCTTTCTTCTTTTTCATTTATAATCATAATATTCACACGATCCTATTCTTTGGTACCGTGTTTGATCCGAATAGTGCTAAATAGCAATCCTTCAAGAGGGCATGTAGGTTCCCAATAATTTTTTTTTGAAATCTTTGTCGTATTAGTGTGATTATTAATTAATTATTTTTAAAAATGATTTGGTTTTTTAAGTGTGTAACTAGACAGGTACCTATCTAACCATCGTTCCAATCTATATATTAAAATTATGACCGTATTCTTGTGACAGCGAGATCTCAGGAACGGCTGAACCGATTTTGATCGACGAAGTCTCAAAAAAAAGCTTTTAACCCGTAGATGTGCAGGTTTTAATCAAAAGTTCAAAAAGTTGCGCCGTAAAGCTCAAAAAAGCTCAATAATTGATTTTTGTCCATACGTGGCGCATTCGACGTATACACAGTAGTACGTATATTATACCTTGAAAGAGCATCTAAAAAAGTCAAATGTTGAAGAAAAAAGTTCACAAAAAAGTTGTGCCTAAAAGCTCAAAAAAGCTCAATAATTGATTTTTGTCTATACGTAGCCAACTTGAGGTATACAGAGAAGTACGTATATTATACCTTGAAAGAGCATCAAAAGAAGTCAAATGTCGAAGAAAAAAGTTCATAAAAAAGTTGCGCCATAAAGCTCAAAAAAGCTCAATAATTGATTTTAGCATATACGTAGCGCATTCGATGCATACACAGTAGTACGTATATTATACCTTGAAAGAGCATCTAAAAAAGTCAAATGTTGAAGAAAAAAGTTCAGAAAAAAGTTGTGCCTTAAAGCTCAAAAAAGCTCAATAATTGATTTTAGCCTATACGTAGTGCATTCGACATATATAGAGAAATATGTATATTATACCTTGAAAGAGCATCGAAAGAAGTCCAATGTCAAAAAAAAAGTTTACAAAAAAGTTGTGCCATAAAGCTCAAAAAAGCTCAATAATTGATTTTAGCCTATATGTAGCATATGTCACGTATTCACAGTAGTACGTATATTATACCTTGAAAGAGCATCTAAAAAAATCAAATGTTGAAGAAAAAAGTTCACAAAAAATTTGTGCTTTAAAACTCAAAAAAAGCTCAATATCTATATATTAATAGCAAGGTGTTTTTTTTGTGATCGTTCGTTTGGAAGAACCGCCTAACCGATTTTGTTTGACGATGTCTCAAAAAAAAGCTTTTGACCCGTAGATGTGCAGGTTTTGGTCAAAAGTTCAGAAAGTGCTTGCCAAAAACTACTTTTTGGCCATATTCGTAAAGTTTTTAAAAAAAGCTTAAAGCTCAAAAAAGCTCAAATGTCAAATTTTCCTTATATTATATTGTGTAATATGTCGATTGATATGTTTTCGAGGTCGTAGAGTTCAAATCTGGAGTCAGTTTTTTGGTGGGGTTGTGGTATCAAAACTTTGGAAAGTTCTGATTAAAGCTTTGAAAAGCTTCAAAAAGCTCAAAAAGTTCAAGGCAGTATAGATGACTGTGTCGATGTATACGCGCAAGTACGTATAGTGTACCTAGAAAGAGCTTGCCAAAAAATGTTTTTTGACCATATTTGTAGAATTTTGGAAAAAGTTCAAAGCTCGAAAAAGTTCAAAAAACGTTATACATGACATAAACAATTAGAATTTTTCAGTACCCAATAACTATTTTAATGTATGTATGGCCTACCTACAATGTGCTTGCCAAAAATACTTTTTGACCATATTCGTAAAGTTTTGAAAAAAGCTTAAAGTTCAAAAAAGCTCAAATGTCAAATGTTTCTTATATTATTGTGTGATATGTCGATTGATATGATTTTGAGGTCGTAGTGTTCGAATCTGCAGTTATTTTTTTGGTGAGGTTGTGGGGTGAGTCATGGAGGAGCTTAAAGCTTTAAAAAGTTCAAAAAGCGTCATACTTCATAAGAACAATTAAAATTCTCCAGTGTCCAATGAATATTTTAAGTATGTATAGTCTCCCTAAAAAGAGCTCCCCAAAAAATACTTTTTGACCATATTCGCAAAATTCTGAAGGAAGCTTAAAGCTGAAAAAAGTTCAAAAAGCTTCAGATATGATGTAAAAATTAGAATACTCCAGTGCCCAATGAATATTTTAAAGTATGTATAGTCTACCTATATCGAGCTTGCCAAAAAATACTTTTTGACCATATTCGTGAAATTTTGAAGAAAGCTTAAAGCTGAAATTTTTTTAGAAAGCTTCAGATATGACATAAAAAATTAGTATTCTCCAGTACCGAACCAATTTAGAGTACTCATAGTCTACTTGGAAAAAGCTTGCCATAAAATACATTTTGACACATTTGCAGTTTTGAAGAAAGCTTAAATGAAATCCTAAAGCTTAAAAAACATGAAAAAGCTTCATACAATCAGTATTCTCTACTACTCAATAATATTTTAATTTGAAAATAGCTTTTAAACTTTAGTTGTGATGGTTTTTATCAAAAGTTGAAAAGTTTCTGAAGGGAGCTTTAAAAAGTTTTTAAATAGCTCAAAACAGAAAAACAATGGTGTTGATGTACACCTGAAAAAGTGCTATTTTTAGCACATTGGGTATCAAAATTAATCCTGGAACCATGGTTTCATTTTTTTGAGTTCTGGAGTGGTTATATCTAGCATCTCACTTTTTCATCAACTTATGCAAGTTTCAGACTATTTGGGAAAATCTCTACTGTTATATGTAGGAGTTTAGATTTTTCAACTGAGGGGTTGAATTTTTTTGTGAGTCCTTGACAAAATTAGAATCACGTTTTAAGGAAATTCCTAATTGCATTTTTGACTCGGAAATCTTGGAATATTTCTAAAATTGTGTCAAGTAAGTATTTTATTGAAGTATTCTCCAGTACCGAACCAATATTTAGAGTACTCATAGTCTGCTTACAAAAAGCTTGCCATAAAATACATTTTGACACATTCGCAGTTTTGAAGAAAGCTTAAAAAAGTTCCAGGTCAAAGTTAAGTGAAACTTTGAAATTTTCAGTTATGTGGTATTAGATCCAATCCGATGTGTTAGTTTCATTTCAACTGCAGGAAAAAAAACAAGTATTTTTGGAATTTTTCAGCAACTTCTGCTAAAAAAGTGACAAGTAGGTAGCCTAATTCGCAATTTTGCCTAAAACTTGAAATTTTTGCCAACTTTAAATGAAACCATGACTTTTCAGGCAATTGTTATTAGAAAGCTGATACTTTTTTTCAATTTTTGTAGAAAAGTAGGACATTATTTTAATGAATGATAAAGCAATGACAGAGTGATGCTTTTCAGGATATTTTAGAGAACAATTTACGCTCTGGGTTATTTTTGATGAAAAAGTAAGAATTATTGGAATTTTTGCTTTGAAACAATTTTTTTTTCTGTCAATTATTAAAACAGCCATAAACTTTCACAATTTCCGGCAAAAAGCAACAATAACAATGTTAGCAAAAAGCAAGACTTTTTGGGAATTATAGGCAAAAAAAGATACTTTCAAAATTTTCAAAATGAACAATTCACGTCTAGAAGAGGAGCGCAGTATGCGCGAAAACGGGTTATCTAGTAAAGAGAATAATTGTATTGAAATTTCTTAATGCCAGCTTATAACTTTTCATTTTATCGTGAAAAATTTAGCTTTTCTTGCGAAAAATTGAAATTTGAGATTATCAAATTTTAATTAGGTATTGGACTAAGTTTGAGAATTTTCCAAGTATTTTCTCCAAGACTAGAGACTTTGTTGACAGATTTGCTCCGACAAGAAAACTTCTCGGTCATGATTATTTGAAAAAATGGATTGATGCAAAATGTAAATTACAATCACATTTACCCAGAGGCTCAGTTGAATGGGCTCTAGAATAGCTTGAAAACTCCTCCCAATTGATTCAGCACGTGCAATGGTGAATAATAAAACAATAATGAATTCAAACCAATCAATAAATAAAGTCATAAAAACCTCAATCTTCAAAATTTCAAGTATAATATTAACCTTTGGAGAAAAATGAAAAACAGATTTGAATTGGCGAAAATCTATGTTTAAGAAGTAAAGCTCAAATTGATCAGGGAGGGGAACTTTCAAATTGAAAGTTCAAAATTCAAAATGGCGCTGTAAGCGGGAGCTACCATTTAAAATTCTGAAAAAATTTCCATAGATGTACCTTGAGATGCTTTTTCAAAATATCCAAGTTTCGAGATGGGATCTCCTAATGGAGTGGAAACACCCCCACCCCCAATTTTGGACCATATTTTCGAGAAAAAAAATCTGGGGCAGGTGATATATCGAATTGTATGTTTTCGGTGACGCTGAACACGAATATGACGTCAGATTTTTGATTGGACCCATCCACGGCCCCTCGCACCTCCCCAAATTGGGTAAAAGCTCAAAATAGGGTTTTGTTCGTGCGACACCTGGAACTGTATGTTTTCGATATCGCTGAACACGAATGTAGTCTTAGTTTTTCAAACTGACCTCTGTGATATAGAATAAAGAATTATTTTAAGGAATTTTTCACAAGGAATTAACGGTTCGAGTTAATAGGTAGGATAATAAATAGGTATCGGAAGAAGATAGATAGGAAATGGAATAATACGAGCATTGGGAAGTAGGAACAATGTAGGAAGTGAAAATAAAACCTAACCATATCACATTACCTTCATTAAATCAGTTTCCATTACCATAATAAAACAAAAGTATCTTCTACACGAAATAAATTTAGAAAAGCCAAGAAGGTATCGAGAAGACATCTCGATAAGATTTTAGAGTTCAAAGATATATCAAAATAAAACACATTTGATTCGATTACTTCACATTAGTGAATGTCAGAAAGAAAGATAATCTCATGAATCGAGATATTTCAATTTAGAAAATTAACACAGAGGACCGAAGTCCTATATCGAGATTCATAATCGAACCATTTCAATAATAAAATAAATTTAAGCCAAATTCGGCTATTTCAAATGTACATCACTAAGTCTAAAAGCCTTATAATCAAGGCATATTGTAAAGGGACATTTCACCTAAAACCTACTCACCACATCATGGCAGAATTGCCATTACCGGCAACTCCGTTGCTAGGCTTCTACTCAGCCATATTGATGAGTTCAGCTCAGGTAGATAAATCAATTAAATCGCGAAATAAGTCTCGGAGAATATTTCAGTTCAAATCATTATAATCAATGAAAAATATCACATCAAAAACACATTACATAATTAATAAAAAATAGGAAAAATAAACGCATAAACGCACGTCTATATTCATACACGGAAAATCATAAGTTACTTACTTGAAGCTAGATTCAAAAGTTCCAACAACACACCGAATCTAGTTTCAAGTAACGCGATCTAGCATCCACTTTGTTCAATTAGACCAAGACTTCCAAAATTATAGCCATCTATACTACACCTCACCCATGGCTCCCAAAACCTCCCCCAACTGGTAAAAGTCTGTAAAAATTGTTGGGGGCCGTGGAAGGGGTCCAATCAAAAATCTGACGTCATGTTCGTGTTCAGCATCACCAAAAACATACAATTCGATATATCACATTCCCCAGATTTTTTTCAAAAGTTTTGTCCAAAATTGGGGGGTGAGCGACTGAGCGTGCTCCCCTTCCATTAAGAGATCCCATCTCGAAACTTGGATATTTTGAAAAAGCATCAAAAGGTACATCTATGGACATTTTTTAGTGTGCGTAGCACACTATTGGTTTCTCTTTGAGAAATTGAAATTTCATTATACATGAATGTTCTCTTAAGCTATCCAACCATTTTTTGTACCTATTGGACACCATTTGAGAATCATTAAGGCGGAGGGAATAGATTAATTTTCATTCAATTCGGATGGGTAATTGCTGAGTAATTGCAATTTTAGTTTATTATTTTAATGCATTAAATCCTAAAAAAGGGAAAAGGGGACTTGTAGAACACCTGCCGCTCATTGTACCCTGCTATACCCCCAGTCTATTCCATCACCAGCTGTGTTTCATTGTACCCTGTTACACCCCCGGTCTGTTAGCTGTAAATTCCAAGTGGGCGTGGTTTGGTGGGGCGTTTACCAAACAAATATATTATTTTAATGCCCTAACCCTCGTAGCAAAGTTGTGGCTGAGTGGTTAGGGCATGTAGGTAGGAATAGGAAATTTAGGGACCCAGGTTCGAATCCCCGTGAGGTAAGTAGGTAGGTGACGGATTTTTCGTAGGAAAATTGGATAGGTAAATGCTTTGGAGTTACTATGTAGTACATGGTAATGGGGCAAAAATAATGCTGAAACTGAGTTATGAATTATGATATCATTTGCTAACTAAAAATTCATTTCATTAATTTTTTGTCTACCTATAGCCATAAGTATAAAGTAAGAATTACCTTGACATGAATAATTTATAACTTTTTACTTATAATTTAAAAATTACTTCAAAATGAGAAATTAAACTAATTTTTGTACAATTGAAACATGTAATTTTTATTATCATGATTTAGAAAAAATTATTAAAACAAAATGATTTTTACTATTGGTACCTATAGCAAAATTCATTGAAATGATAATTTTTAGTATATGATTACAGTAAACATTATTGAATGGGATCTGGTACTTAATTGTGCTAAATACCAGTATTTAGTTAAAATTTTTTGTAAAAATTACCCATATTTTTTTCGTGTAATTTAGAGGCAATGCGAATTCTTAACATATTTTATAAGATTTAATACTTAATTTAGAATAAAGGCAAGTTATGAAAATTGGTTTGAAAATTTATAAATTTGAAGACAATGGAAAGTCTAAAAAAATAATATGAAAATTTGTATTTAGAGATGCTGAGAATTCCAAAAATTGATTAAAAGTTCTGTAAGTTGCAGATAATGTGAACTTGAAAATTATATGAAATAAGTATTGTAATATTTATGAAGATGATGAGAATTCTGAAAAATTGGAGGCAATGTGAATTCCAAAAATTGAGTAAACGTTTTTACAATTTGTGGACAATATGAACTTGAAAATTGAATTTGAAATTTTTTAATTTAAAGACAATAAGAATTCTGAAAAATTATTCAAAATTTGACTATTTGGAGGCAATGTGAACTCTAAAAATTGATTGTAAATTTCCTAACTCAGCAGCAATGTAAAATTCTGAAAATTTATTGAAAACTTTATGAAATTGTAGCGATGGGGAATTCGGGAAATTGATTTGAAATTTTGTAAATTTTAAAACAATGCAAACTATGAAAAACAACTAGAAATTTCTTAATTTAGAAGCAATACAAGCTTATAAATTATTCTGAAATACCTATTGTAATTTGGAAAATATGTAAACACTGAAAAACAATTATTATTTTGAAGCAGTGAGAGTTTCAAAAATTCTCATCACTGTGACATGGTTGATTCACTTATGCACTACCTAGATGTATTAACGGTTATAGCTGTAGAGAAGGCAGCTAGCTACGCACACTTTGCAGCTAAGCTTTGCTTAGCTGTCTAGTTTAGAACTTTAAATGGTAGCTCCCACTCACACCACCATTTTAAAATTTCAAAATGCTTAAAGAGTTCAGAATGCAATGCCCTTTCAAACTGTGAAATCAGTTTTGATCAAAGAATCATAACTTTGGAGGAATGCGTTGCTGAAGTTAGCACCTCGACACAATGTGAAAATAATGGAAGCCCCTCACCCCCCTCTGTGTGGGTTGAGACATAACTGATTGTGGGCTCCTCACTTGTTGAGTGGGTACACACTGTAAAAAAAAATTGAGCGAAATCGAAGGACATGACTCAAAACGTTGATTTCTTGAGAAAAAAAATGAAAGAAGAATGTTGCTATCATGGACGAAACCAACGGTTTTACAAGAAGGGGAGAAGGGGGACGTGCAAGCGAAAATTTGCCGACTGATGTGAAAAAAATACCAATTTGCGGAATATAACGAAAGTTGAGAAAACAATTCTGCCAGTTGATATTATAAAGTAGGTACAGGTAGGTCTTCTTCTAACCTATTATGACTTACAACAATTTTCGTGTCGCACATTCAATTTTTAGAAGCTTCGAACTTGGAATTTTTCATTTTGTAAAAGAGGAGAAACAAATTAGCTCGAGGGAAGCGAGAGAAAAAGCTTTCAAAAATTCGTATTTTAATAAGTCAAAACACATACGAGTATGTATCTACTTACAGTTTTTCATGGGAAGAGTTTTATTTTGTCGGTTTCAAAATTTTAGAACTCGAATGACGATTTTTCAGAAGTGATGTCTTATTTTTAATCGTAGGGGAGCCAGCTTAAGGATCTATTGCACCCCTCTGTCGATCCTCTGGGACAACTTTTTTCTTAAAGGGGACGTTCCTATTCAAAAAAAAAAAGTGGCCCTGCTCACAAAATGGCCGCCATTTTGTAAGTAGGGCCACTTTTTTCGAGCACAAGGGCTAGAAATGTTCCTTAGGACTCCCCCTTTAGGAAAAAAGTTCTCCCGGAAGATGAAATTTGCTGTAAAATTCTCTCAGATGAGAAATTTTCGATTATTCATCTCAATTGTTGCATGAGACCTTAAAATCCGAAATTTCATTTTTTTTTTGTTTCAATAACAATAAGAGTTTACAAGAAAATGTTTTTACATCTCAACAAAATTGGATATAAATAGGGTGAAATGACGTCGACATTTTCTTCGATTTTGGTCGAATTTCATTCTGGAATTCAGAAAATTTGGCTGAAGCATGAAAACTACATAAAAATTAATTTCGTTTTGTTCTCTAGTTCTGTTATGTTCCGTTAAAAGTAGTTTTGTTTCGTTTTGTTTCGTTCCAGCCACAAAAGTGAGAAAACTGGGCATTTTCTGATTGGTTTGAAGACTCGTAGTTGGCATTTTAAAGATATTTCCCCCTCCCCCTGGTGAAATTGACTTGCTCCGCCCCTGAGAATTAAGTTATTTACTTACATGTTACTTTACTTAAAGATACATAACAAGCGAATAGATTCAAAGTTCCCATTCATTGAGAAGCTCACATTCATAAATGTTCTTGTGCATTTAATAAGTAAGCAGTCGAGTACCTTACCTACCTGACGTTCATTTTTGACATCATTTGAATTCAATATGAAAAGTGTTATTATATTGTTTTTTATAGTTTTTACGAGTTTATCTCAATCGCAGAATATTCCAGATACAGATCAAAAGGTTGGTAAAAATAATTAAATAAGTAGGTATTCATATCTGCATGCACTTATATAGGCCTATGTACAATTGTCTAAAAATTGTCAAGATGCACATAGGTAATTCTTTAAAATCGGATTACGCTAGTTCATAAAATAGATACTCATGGTACACCTATCATGTTTTTTCCCTCTCTGAAAAAATATACTCCTGTATGTATATTTTTTAGAGCATCCTCATATTTTGGAATACATTATGAAATTTCTGAAAATCTTAAAAAAAATTGAGCTGATTCCGTTTATTTTATCGGTACCCAAATTCCCAATTCTGACACAAGTAAAAAAAGTAGGTACCGTAGGTGTTTTTGGTTCCTCATTTTTTTTTCAAACAAATTGTTGAACAAAGTAGGTATTAATTTCGACTTTCAGAAAAAAAAATGTAAACTGGTAAGTAATGCTGCGTAAAGAGAATATTTTTATAAGAAAAAAATAAATACTTTCGATGAGCTGTACACAGTACCGTGCTCACTAAAAAATTATATCTGTGAAACAAAATGATAAACAATAATTTAAAAAAAAAATTAGAATACATACGAGTAGTTAAAATTCGAATCACTTGCCTAAATGGATTCTTCTTTTTTGATGAATAAAAAATAAATAAAAATAAAATAAAATAAAATAGAAAAATAAAAATGAAATAGTCCGGCATATGACAATAGGAGTAAATGCACCCCCCCCCCCGCCGATCCTCCGTGACAACTTTATTCTTAAAGGGGACATCCTAAGGGACATTTTAAAGCAAACTTGCCCGAAAAAAAGTTGGCCTTACTTACAAAATGGCGGCCATTTTGATTGACAGGTCAGCCGAAATCGCAGATTTTGCGTTTCAACAGGGACTTGCACGAAATTTTTCAAACTTTACAAGGGTAGATCAAAACATCATGCCAAAATTTATCACCTCTCAAAATTTCAAGTGCTAAAGTGCGTTTTTCGATTTTTGGTGAATTTTTGAAAATCAAATTTGGGCCAAAAATGAGGGGAAAAATCAAAATTTTACCAAATTGACCAAGAAAGCTGAAATTTGGGATATACCCCATTTTCGACATGCCAAATCGATTGGAAACGGTTTCAACTCGTTTTGACCAGTTCTGGGGCCTCCAGCAGATTTTTGAAACTCGAAGTTCCCACGAAATTCCATCAAATTGGAGTTGTAAAGCTGAAATTTATTTTAAAAACTAATTTCAATACGCTACGAAATACTGCAGATGAATTTCAAGTCGTTTTGGAGCCTCCAGCGACTTTTTGAAAATTACTGGAGCCTCCAGCAGATGTTTGAAACTTTAAATTTTGACCAAATTTTATCGAACTGAGATGGAAAGCTAAAATTTACTCCACACTCCAATTTTAGCACCCTCTGAAGACGACTTCAGGTGGATTCAAGTCATTTTAGAGTCTCCAGCGACTTTTTTGAAAATTACTGGAGCCTCCAGAAGATTTTTGTAACTTGGAATTTCCTCAAGATTAATTTATCAAATGGAGTTGGCAAGCTGAAATTTACTTCACAGACTACATGGTGGTTTCAAATGCTTTTGAAGCTTCCAGCTACTTTTAGGAAATTTCAATATTCCACAAACAACGCCATACAACCCTTCAAAAAGTCGCTGGAGGCTCCAAAACGTCTTGAAATACACCAGCAGTCAACTTCGTAGCGTATTGAAATTAGTTTGCAGAATGAATTTCGACTCTCCATCTCAGTTTGATGAAATTTTGGGGAAATTTCAAGTTTCAAAAATCCACTGGAGGCTCCAGTAATTTTCAAAAAAGTCGCTGGAGACTCTAAAATGACTTGAACCCACCTGAAGTCGTTTTCACAGGGTGTTAAAATTGGAGTGTAGAGTAAATTTCAGCTTTCCATGTCCATTTGATGAAATTTTGTGAAGATTTAAAGTTTCAAACATCTGCTGGAGGCTTTAGGAATTTTCAAAAAGTCGCTGGAGGCTCCAAAACGACTTGAAATTCATCCGCAGTACTTCGTATCGTGTTGAAATTAGTTTTTAGAATAAATTTCAGCTTTACAACTCCATTTTAATGGAATTTTGTAGAATTTCGAGTTTCAAAAATCTGCTGGAGACTCCAGAACTGCTCAAAACGGGCTGAAACCGCTTCCAATCGATTTGGCATGTCGAAAATAGGGTATATCCCAAATTTCAGCTTTCTTGGTCAATTTGGTAAAATTTTGATTTTTTCTCTCATTTTTGGCCTAAATTTGATTTTAAAAAATTCACCAAAAATCGAAAAACGCACTTTAGCACTTGAAATTTTGACAGGTGTTAAATTTTTGCATGATCTTTCGATCTACCTTTGTAAGGTTTGAACAATTTCGTGCAAGTCCTATGTTGAAACGCAAAATCTGCGATTTCGGCTGACCTGTCAATCGAAATGGCCGCCATTTTGTAAGTAAGACCAACTTTTTTTTGGGCAAGTTTTCATTAAAATGTTCCTTAGGATGTCCCCTTTAAGAAAAAAGTTGTCCCGGAGGATCGACCGGGGGGCGGGGTGCAATTATTCCTATTGTCACATGCCGGACTAAAACAGAAAAATAAAAATTAAATTAAATAAAAAAATATTAAAAATAGAAAAATGAAAATAAAAAAAGTGGGAAAATAAAAATAAAAATGGAAAAAATAAAAAAAAGAAGTGAAAAAATTAAAATTAAAATAAAGAAACTGAAAGCTAATTAAAAAATAGAATAAAAAAAACGTAGGTACATACACTTAAGCAAATATATAGTGAAATAATTTGTTTGCCAAATCGATTCACATACTGTAAGAATTTTTTTTATTTCACAGACTGTTCAAAATGGACTACTGAATTTCGGAATTAAACTGAATTCCATTCTATTGGAAAATAATCCTGAAAACAAAAATATCCTGTTTTCTCCGTACAACCTTTACACAGCACTAGCTCTACTTCATCTCGGTAGCAATGGAACTACACGTGATGCAATTTCTAATGTTTTGAACATCCCCATCACTTTTTCGTAAGTATTGACACCTCTATCTATATACCTACATATATCTACCCTTGTAGTTTCTTCAAAAAATATATGCCTTTCTTTGATTCCATTACAGCAATAAATTTATTTTACTCGTAATATATTTATTGTGCATTTCACAGGCCACAAAGTTTACAAGAAGTATTGCAAAACTTCTCATCAGTTTTGCAAATAAATCCGAATACGTCTTTTATAAGTGGTGCCACCTATGACAATGGGCCTGTAATGCATGTATCTGAATTTTCCAATGAGACAATAGTACTACCACTACCCGTATGGTCAACTGTAAAAGCATCTGATTTGAAACTGGCCAATGGAATTTTCGTTCAAGATGAATACCGCAGCAAGCTGAAGAAAAAATACGTCCAAGATGTCCAATTATATCAAAAGAGTGATATTTTCAATGTTGATTTCGCCAGCAAGGGAGAAGAAGCGAAAGATACGATTAATCAGTAAGTAGATATCTACAACTGTGCATTATCATAATTAAATTACAACGTAGATGATACGCGAGTCCTTAGTCAGTTTTGGTTTCTTGAAACGAAAACGTCACATTGAAAAAAAAAATTGCAAGATTTAAGACCATTGAACTTCGAGGTTTACAATTTCAGATCTCTAGGACAAAAGTAGATACGAGTACCTATACCTAACTACTTTATTTATAAAATTGAACTAAAAATTATTGCTAGGTAGTTTTTCATTTAGTAAAAGATGAAATGCAAATGCACTCCCTAAAATTGAATTTTTTTAATCCGCAGGTACATCAGTAATAAGACTGAAAACAAGATACCTCGATTACTCGGACAACCTCTACCAAAAGACACCTCAGTAGTCTTGGCTAGTTGCTTGTATTTTAAATCAGCCTGGCTACAGAAATTCAAACGTGATCAAACTAAAGCGTAAGGATCGAATTCATTTTAACCTCTTGAAATACCTACTGTTTATTCATTCGAAAATATTCTAAGTATATTTTTGCCTATTACAGGGAAACTTTCCGAACAGGCAAAGGCAACGTTACAGTACAAATGATGCAGACTTTACTACTCGAGCCAGGATACACCTACGTACCATCATTAGGAATACAAGTTGTCCACTTAAGATATATCGATGATGCATTTTCCATGTTTATAGGGCTGCCTGATGAAAATCAATCCCTAAAAAATGTTTTACGTAATTTGACCTCCGATCAGATCCGCACAATAATTGATGAAGCCGCCCGACACGTTGGTTTCAAGATGGATTTAAAATTGCCAAAAACAGCGTTCAAATGGTCTCAATCTGTTAAAAACTATCTTATTGAACTCGGACTCGCAGAAGAAATTTGGGAGTCGCCTGATTTGAGTAATATGATGGACCAGCGTAATATAACAATTAGTGACGTTGATCACGGTACTGATATTAAAATTAACGAAGAGGGCACCGAAGCTAGTGCCGATGCCGTTTCGAAAATAATGACCGTAGCAATATGTGGAAAGATCGTAAAGACAGTTCATGTGAATAGACCGTTTTTCTTTTTCATTTATAATCATAATATCAAGACGATCTTGTTCTTCGGTACTGTGTTTGATCCGAATAGTACTAAATAGCACATCTTTGAAGAGGGTATGTAGGTTCCTAATAATTTTTTTTTGAAGTACCTATTTGTCGTACTTATTGGTGTGATTATTAATTAATTATTTTTAAAAATAATTTGGTTTTTTAAATATGTGACTAGGTATACCTATCTAACCATCGTTTTAATAAAGAGAATAATTTTATTGAAATTTCTTAATGTCAGCTCATAACTTTTCATTTTATCGTGAAAAGTTGAGCTTTTCTCGCGCAAAATTGAAATTTGAGATTATCAAATTTCAATTAGGTATATAGGACTAAGTTTGAGAATTTTCCAAGTATTTTCTCCAAGACTAGAGAATTCGTTGACAGATTTGCTGCGACAAGAAAACTTCTCGGTCATGATTATTTTGACAAAATGGATCATTTATTACTTACTTGTTGCAAAATGTAAATTACAATCACATTTACCCAGAGGCTCAGTTGAAGAGCTCCAGAATAGCTTGAAAACTCCTCCAATTGACTCAGCACGTACAAGGGTTTATAATAATAAACAATAATGAAATCAAAAAAAAAAATTACAGTCATAAAAATCTCAATCTTTAAAATTTCAAGTAATTACTTTTTGAGAAAAAAGAAAAACAGTTGAAATTGATTAGAGAGGGGGTGGGGACAGCGCATAGACTGAATTCGAATCTGAAGGAGCCGAATTTCATTGGTAACTTGATTACTACATTACCTATTTTTTTTTCTCAAACGCTTTCTTCCCTTTGAAAGATTCCAAAAAAAGTATTTCTGGTGCTCGAATGAAATAATTAAAAGATCTTAAGGGGATTTAAATTTTTTTAAATGTTCGAAGAATTGCACAGATTGGCAAACGGTAATTCAAACGTCAATATGGTTATACTAGAAACACACATTTTTGGCCACATTTTGGATTAAAATCACATTTAGAGACCCAATTTTGAAAGAAGTGCGGATAACGATGTTTTTGAGGCTGAAATTTTTTCAAAAAATACATCGAAACATGCGATTGGAATGTTACCACTAGGGAAATATTTTTATGTGTGATTATTCAACCCACAAATCTTTTTGAGGGCTACTCTCGATGTGGTCGAGAACAGATGTGATTTTGAGCCTAATTTTTCCCACAAAATAAGTTACATGATACCCTAAAATCTCAAATTGTGTGATTGGGCAGTAACATTGGGAATACTTCATTGTAATTGTGTTTTTATATAAGCCCATTTTTTGACATGACTTTTGAAAGGGCATTTGCAGCATTTTTTCTCAAAATGTTGTCGCGAAAAAGTGTCCTCTCCCTCGCTGTTATCAAAATTGTTAGAAATTTGATAAAGAAGTGAAAAATGGCCTTTACGTTTCCTACAAAGAACTGTAGTACGACCCTCAAATTTTTGGTGAATCATTCACGAACGAATTGATCTGTTTTTTGAAAGAACCATTCGCCAACGAACTGATCAATTCTTTAATTTATGAATCAATTCGTTTGCGAATGGGTCATCACTTATACTAATCAATTCGATCGCGAATTATTCACAAAAAATGTTTCAATTCGTTCGTGAATGATTCACCAAAAATTGAGTAAATAAATCGATTCGTTCGCAAATGAGTCACTAATACGATTACCAATCAATTTGTTTGCGAACGAGTCACCAATACGAATCAATTCGTTCACGAATGATTCACCAAAAATTTAGCAAATGAATCGATTCGTTCGCGAACGAGTCATAAAAAATTATTCAATTCGTTCGCGAATGATTCCTTAACAATTAATTAATTCGTTTGTGAATGATTCACTAAAAAGTAAAAATTGAATATTTTATTCGTATACGAATCAATGCGTTCGCGAATGATTCACCTAGAAATCAATCTGTTTATTCAATCGCTAATCGGTTGTGAATGATTCGATTCGATTTGAATCACTTCGCTTGAAAAGAGATCAATTTTTATACAATAGTTTTACAAAAACCGAAAGGTCCAACAGGTTCCCTGGTTTGTTCGAATATTCACTCCGTTTTTGAAAACCAAACTCAGTGCCCTTTCAACTTTGCAATGAGGTCGTTCATTTTTTTGATTCACCTCCACAAAGACACCATCAACACAAATTTCAGGTGCTGAAATTCATTTCTAAATTTCTAGCAAAATTTTAAAATTTAAAAGGCCAATTTCCTATGGAAAAAAATTAAAATCTGATCAAATCAACGTCAAAAGTTGAAACATGATTTACGTCCTATGACATTCAGAGTACCTAAATCAATCATGGTTTTGAGATTATTCAGGAGCATCTAGCAGATCTTCAGCGTTTCCAGTTTTCAAAAAAATACCATAAATAGGATCAAAATGAAATTCAACCCTTATAATCTCGAATTTACCGCACTTGTGACCCTTTTTACTGACTCCAGCACATATTTTCAAAATTAGTTTGTGCTGATCCAATTCCAAAATTTTCTTCAGTGGTTATTTGTGAAAAAATGAAAAATTTGCCATTGCGAACGTTTCATCGAAAAATACTCAAACATCTATTTTGATATTTTGGACATCCAGAAGTTTATATTATTTTAATTTTACCTGGTACATAGAAGTGCCTTTAAGTACCTGTTGCTAGAGTCCGATAAAGGATTCCAAGAAATTAGCGAGAACCACTAGAACGAGGGTAGTATTACAGTTAGAAACAGGTTCATGGGTTCGCAGGAATGAGATTTTAAAAATGTGATGTGAAAGAAGAGCTATAGATTCATATAAGGACGCGAGCTTCGCAGGTATTTTGCTTCAAGTGTTATGTTCCAGTTGTGGTGGTATAATGAACTTGAAAATTTATTTGATTTTTAATTTTGATCATTAGAAATCCAAAATATGTCGAGGTTTTGGATTATTTTCTGCGGCGTGTTGACATTGACCCAAGATGCTTATTCGATTAGTAAGTGTATGCCTATCTAGTATCTATAGGTATCGTAGTCGTATAGCTACCTATTTACTTTCTCTGTACTTATTAGAATTATTTTCACTTTGAATGTCAAATGTAATTTTACTAGGTTTGTTCACGCGTTACCAAATTTTACTGATTCCTTCGGTAAAACTTGGAAGAAATTACCAGTAGGGATGTTGTTCGCGTGTACATACCTACTGTAAAAACATTAAACTGTTCAATGTTCATTTCACACGTTTTACATGTACCGAAGTATACAGAAACCAGAACCAGAAACTGTGCAAATGCAGAAACCTGTAGCTCCCGAGTTATTGAATAAATACCAGCACCATTAGTTTTTGAAAGGATTTTCACGATGTTTGTCAAAACCTCCAAATAAGAGAAGTTTGATAGGTGACAAAAATTTCGAATACGAATAGCCGAAGAAATTTTCAGAAGAAATTTGTAATTTTAATTTGTCACCTGTCAAAATGTCAAGTGCTAAGGTGTCTCTTTCGATTTTTGGCGAATTTTTGAGAATAAAATTTTGGCCAAAAATGAGGGAAAAAATCAAAAGTTTACCAAATTGAGCAAGAACGATAAAATTTGAGATACGAGTAAACCCTATTTTTGACATGCCAAATCAATTGGAAACTGTTTCAAACCGTTTTGAGCAGTTCTGGAGCCTCCAGCAGATTTTTGAAACTTGAAATTTCCACTAAATTTCGCCAAATAGAGATGAAAAGCCGAAATTTAGTCCACACTCCAATTTTAACACCCTCTGAAGATGACTTCGGATGAGTTCAAGTCACTCTAGGATCATTCCATGTTAACTCAACCAAACAAAGGAGACTTTGAAAGTCGCGTCTTTCGATTTCGCTCAAATTTTCTTTACAATATATACCCACCCAGTAAATGAGAACCCCGCAATTAGTTTGGTCCCAGCACCCTCAGGGGGCGGGTGGAGGGCTTCCATGATTTTCACATTGTCTCGAGGTACTCAACTTCAGCAGCCCATTCCTCCAAAACTATGATACTTTGATCAAAACTGATTTCACAGTTCGAAAGGGCATTGTATTTAGAACTTTTAAAGCATTTTGAAATTTTCAAAATTTGAAAGTTGAACTTTCAAATTGAAAGTTCAAATTGAAAGTTCAAATTTCAAAATAGCGCTGTAAGTCGGAGCTACCGTTTAAAATTTTGAAAAAAATTCCATAGATATACCTCTTGATAATTTTTCGAAATATTCAAGTTTCGAGATGGGATCTTTCAATGGAGGGGGAGCACCCTCACCCCCCAAATTTTGGGCTAAACTTTCGAAAGAAAATCTGGGGCATGTGATATATCAAAATCTATGTTTTTGGTGACGCTGAACACGAATATGGCGTCAGATTTTTGATAGGACCCCACCCATGGCCCCCAGCACCTCCCCAAGGGGGTGACCTAAAAAAAAATGGTATCAATCGTGTGACACATGAAATAGTATGTTTTTGGTGACGCTGAACACGAATATGACGTGTCAGATTTTTGATTGGACACGTCCACAGTCCCCAGCACCTCCCCAAGGAGGGGTGACCTAAAAAGAATGGGTTTTTTTCGTGTGACTCATGAAATAGTATGTTTTCGATATCGCTGAACACGAATATACCCATAGTTTTTTACGTCGACCTCACCCATGGCTCCCAGAACCTCCCCAATAGGTAAAAGTCCAAAAAAATTGTTGGGGGCCGTGGATGAGGTCCAATCAAAAATCTGACGTCATATTCGTGTTCAGCATCACCAAAAACATAGAATTCGATATATCACATGCCCCAGATTCTCTTTCGAAAGTTTAGCTCAAAATGCGAGGGTGCGGGTGCTCCCCCTCAATTGAGAGATCCCATCTCGAAACTTGAATATTTCCAAAAAGCATCAAAAGGTATATGGAAATTTTTTCAAAATTTTAAATGGTAGCTCCGACTTACAGCGCTATTTTGAAACTTTCAAATTTTGATAATTTTGAAATGCTTAAAAAGTTCTAAATACAATGCCCTTTCGAACTGTGAAATCAGTTTTGATCAAAGTATCATAGTTTTGGAGGAATGGGCTGCTGAAGTTGAGTACCTCGGGACAATGTGAAAATAATGGAAGCCCCCCCCAACCACCCACTGAGGGGGCTAGGACCAAACTAATTGCGGGGTTCTTATTCTTACTGGATGGGTATATGTATATTGTAAAAAAAAATAAGAGAGAAATCGAAAGACATGACTTTCAAAATCGCCTTTTTTTGGTTGAGTTGACATGGAATGACCCTCAAATCGAATAAGTACTCTGAATAAAAACGTTGCGAGTGTTCAAAGATTAAACAAAGAACTCGAAAATTGAATAAGAAATGTAAAATTGAAAACTGATAAATAAAAATTGAAACCAAAAAATAAATTACTCTTGATTTCAGGCATCAAGATGCACTACTGTACCCAATCCGAACAGCATTGCGTACTGCCCTCCGAATGTCCCAATTCAACATCTCTTATTACCAGTAAACAAGCTGAACTATGTGGTTTCCATGATGAAATTAATGAAAACCAGAGGATATGCTGCAATTATTCGACAAATATCGTCAAGACCAAGAAATCCGAATTAGTAGTAACTTCAGAATCAACGCTCGTTCACAATGTTCCTTTCCATAAGGAGGCCCAGACAGAGGAACGTGTATGTTCTCAGGTTCTTCGTAATTCCACACAATGTATTTTCGTTTCTCAGAGAATTGATGAGAGCATATTTTTTCAAAATTTAATGAAGCCAACAAATTGATCAATTCTTTAATTTATGAATTAATTCGTTCGCGAATGATTCATCAGAAATTGAGTAAATGAATCGATTCCGGTTATTTTATCGGTGTCCAAATTCCCAATTCTGACACAAGAAAAAAAAGTAGCTGTTTTTGGTTCCTCGTTCTTTTTGGGAATTGTTGAACAAGGGAGGTACTTATTTCGACTTTCAGAAAAAAAAATGCTAAAGAAAACATTTTTATAATTATAAGAAAAAAAAATACTTTCGATGAGCTGTATACACAGACTTAGCTCTATAAAAATTATACCAACGAATCAAAATGATAACCAATAATTTAAAAAACAATTTAGAATAGTTACTTATGCACACACTTGGTTATTCCAATCAATTAATTGGTTTCTGCTTTTTTGATGTAAAAAAAAATAAAATGACATAAAAAATAAGACAAAACAGAAAAATGAAAATGAAATGAAAAAATAAAAAAAATAAAATATAATTAAAAAAATAAAATAGAAAAATAAAAATAAAATGAAATACAATAAAATAAATAAAAATAATAAAATAAAATGAAAAATGAAAAAAAAAAACGTAGGTACATACTTATACTTGAGCAAATAGTGAAATAATTCGTTTGCCAACTCGATTCACAAATTGTAAGAACTTTTTTATTCCACAGACTGTTCAAGATGGACTACTGAGTTTCGGAATCAAACTGAATTCCATTTTATTGGAAAATAATGGTGAAAACAAAAATATTCTGTTTTCTCCATACAACCTTTATACACAACTAGCTCTAGTTCATCTGGGTAGCAATGGAATTACACGTGATACAATTTCCAATGTTTTGAACATCCCCGTCACTTTTTCGTAAGTACTAGTACATATTATATTTTACATACCTACTTACCCACGCTTGCAGTGTTTTCAAAAAATCTATGCCTTTTTTTAATTGTGTCCATTACAGCAATACATTTATTTCACTCATATGTATTTATGATGCATTTCACAGGCCAAAAAGTTTACAAGAAATATTGCAAAACTTCTCATCAGTTTTGCAAATAAATCCGAATAAGACTTACTTAAGTGGTGTTACACTTCACAATGGGTCACCAGTAGCCATAAGACCAACTGTAAAAGCATCTGATTTAAAACTGGCTAATGGAATTTTCGTTCAAAACGAATACCGTGGCAAGCTGAAGAAAAACTATGTCGAAGATGTCCAATTATACCAGCAGAGTGATATTTTCAATGTTGATTTCACCAACAAGGGAGAAGCAGCGAAAGATACAATTAATAAGTAAGTACATACAGATATGTACACCAGTGCATTATCATAATTTGTAGTATTTGTTTTAATTAAATGAAGAAATAACTCACAAACTATTTCAAAATATAATTACAAAAACGCCATTACAACACCCCTACAATTTTGTTCTGCACAACAAACGATAATAACTACGCAAAATACAGCTTAAAAACTACAACGAATGGTCGATATAAAAATAGATACGCATGTCAGCTCGATTACAAATTAAAAACGCATGAAAGCTCGATAAAAAAGAACACAAAAGGTCGAAATTATGATAAAAATATGCAAAAATGCACTCAACTTCGAATATATAGGTACAATTAATGATAAAAATCACAGGTACGAGACAAAAACATCTTAAAAATAACATCATAATGAAGTAAAACAATGATAAGAATGATTCAGCAGGCCTTGTATACACTTAGAAGGGATGGTTTCCCTTTATCTTTTTCAGTACTCTTACATTTTAGCCTCTTCATGGCCATAATTGCCACATTTACCGCATTTAGGCCGATCTTCTCCATACATAGTATAATAGGTACTTTGCCAAATGACCACTCCCCTAACACCTGTAACATGTAGGACCTTTTGCAGGTGGAACTGTAGCTGCTACCATAATCGCTGCTCTGATCTGACCAGAACTAGATTCAGCTAACTTCATTTCAACTGATGCTATTGTCTCAGCTTTCTGCACAATTGGCTTCTTTTCTTCAAGTATTATACATTTGATATCTTCAACAAAAACTTCACCAGTTTATTTTGCAGGTAGTGAATATGTTCGGAATTGAAGACGTCATAACAAAAAGGGGTATATATGACACATATGTCCTTTTTGAGACGAATCCATATTGTTATTCTTTAGACCTTCCTCTATCATACATATAAGACCACCCCCACTTCACAATGTCGAAAAACCAGTGAGATATTGCCATTTTAAAACTGCGAAGTCGATTAAAAATTTACTTTGTAAGAGATAATGTGTTACTCATGGTCAATTTTGTGTTGTCAACCATTATTTAACTGGTTTAAATCCAAAAATTTGCTCAAAAACATTTTTAAATCAGAAAAAAAAATGGCCAATTTTTCGCTTCAAAAAGGACATAATTCAAGACTGATGGTGCATAGCATTTCATATAGTTAGATAGTGGGAAAATAAGATAAAATCGTCACCATGTTCAAATATGCACATTTTTCAACTTCACAAGCACTTGAACTTTCAAACAGTTTTTTCTCACAATACAACTTTCACACATATGTCCTTTTTGCTATGACGTCTTCAATTGGTAATATTACCATCTTGCATCCTCAGTTGATGCACTAGGGTGGATACTTTGTTAACATAATCTTCCATCGTTTCAAACCAGCCTTCATGAACCTTAGATGGCCGAGCTCATAATTGATGTACTTGTGGCACCATTTTATATGCTTTACACACATTCGGGCACCAAAATTTACGTTGTGGCACCACCAAATGGTGTCACAACGTATTTTATTTAAAATCGTATAGAATGTCATCAGGGCACTGCCAGGGGTTATTAGGCAAATTTTTGTACTGGTGCCACAACGACATTTAAAAGTCCCTTTTAATATACTGGTAAAATTATATAGTCAACAGACGTTGTGGCACCCATTTCAGGTCTCATTGGTTTTCGATGTATTCATTTGTAAAAATTTGTTGTAAAATGTTTCGATTAGATGGCGCTGTTGCTTATACCCTTAATCATCACTCTATACTCATATAATATAGAGGCACCAGTTGGTTTTTATTAATGAATAAACAGTTGCCGGATAAACGCTCGTATAAATGACTAAGTTTTTTTCACTTGCTACCTGGTGCCACAACGACATTCAACTAAATGGTGCCATAACGTTGCAAAAGTAGATATTGATATACATAAACCAACAGAAATGCCAATTTTTTTAGGAGTGTATCTCTAGCACATAATTTCTCCATTACTTCGTACAGACATGATGCTGACATAACCATACCCAAAATTTGATTGTCCAGCATATTAACAATCGCATCCATCGCCTTATTCTTCACACCATCAGTAAGTTTTGAGGAATGTTCTTCTTGGATCGCAGAAATACATCCTAGATTTCTTAATCATGACTTGACTCGGAATTCCCATTACAAAAAATCTTTCCCATTGAGAACGTGCTGTACAGGAACTTGAACTTGAGTACTCATAACTTCAGCTCGAATTTGAATTAAAACACAACGAAAGCTTGATAAACAATGAATAAACGAACTAGCAGGTCACTAGAAAGTCACTAGGCCCAATGGCCCATAACCTGTAGTATTTGTTTTAATTAAATGAAGAAATAACGTATGAACTGTTTCAAAATATAATTATAAAAAGTCCATTACAACAAAGATGCATTGAGAGGAATAAAACTTACAACTATGGCGAATGCACAACATGTGAACGTCAGTGTTACCACAAAATGCCACACAAAAAGATCGTTTCAGCTACAAATAAACGCTAAAATTACCAGATACAAAATTGACAACACAACATAATTACTAGGGCTAGGATTTTTATGATAATGCTTTTTTTTTGTAGCAACACCCTATACGGCATAAATATATTTTCTTTGCGTTTCATTCCATTCTGAGGCGAATGGTGAAAATTGATAGTGCTTTTTTTTGCTTTTTTTGGGTGTAAATGCTTTAAAATGCTTATTTTGGGCAAAAAAGGCGGAAATTTCGCTTTTTTGGGGCTTTTTTTCGTCGTTAGCGCTTTTTTTTGGTAAAAAATTGGTAAAATGAAGAAATAAGTTACAAAAATACAAAAATTTATCAACTTTTTGCACATTTTTGAAAAAAAAAAATAGTTGTTAAAAAAAGATGAGTTCAAAAAAACAAGGGAAGAAAAACTGAAAAATAACAGATTCAGTTTTCATTTTTCTATTTTTATTTTATTTTATTTTTTATCAAATTTTTAGTTTCAGTTTTTTTCCTTTTTTTTCTCCTTTTCATCTTTTAGTTCATTTTGGTTCAAGTTGTACATATATTTAAAGGAGGTGTCTTGCTCAGTTTGAAAAAACCTTCATTTTGATACGTAACATGGTAGGATTTGATAGCGCTTGTTTTTGCTTTTTTCTTACATTTTTATTGCTTTTTTATAGCGCTTAAAACATGTTTGATAGCGCTTAAAAATCCTAGCCCTAATAATTACATAAATTACAGTGTAGACTGTTAAATCAGTTTTGGTTTCTTGAAACAAAAACGTCACATTGAAAAAAAAAATGCAAGATTTAAGGCAATTGAACTTTGAGGTTTACAATTTCAGATCTCTAGGACATAATAGGTACCTATTCGTAGGTGCCCATTTTATTTAAAAAATTGAACTAAAAATTGCTAGATAGTTTTTTATTTACATAATAAACGATGAAATGCAAATGCACTCCCTAAAATAGATTTTTTTCTAATCCGCAGGTACATCAGTAATAAGACTGAAAACAGGATACCTCGACTACTCGAACATCCTCTAGCAAAAGACACCTTAGTGGTCTTGACTAGTAGCTTGTATTTTAAATCAGCCTGGCGAACGAAATTCAATCGTGATCAGACTAAAGCGTAAGGATCGAATTCATCTTAACCTCTTTAAATACCTACTGTTTATTCATTCGCTAATATTCTAAGTATATTTTCCCCCCTTTACAGGGAAACGTTCCGAACAGACAAAGGCAATGTTACAGTGCAAATGATGCACGCTTTACTAATTGAGACAGGATACGCCGAAGTACCATCACTAGGCGTACGAGTTGTCCAGTTAAGATATATCGATGATGCATTTTCCATGTTTATAGGGCTACCTGATGAAAATCAATCCCTACAAAAAGTTTTACGCAAGTTGACCTCCGATCAGATCCGCACAATAATTGATGAAGCCGCCCGACACATTGGTTACGAGATAGATTTAAAATTGCCAAAAACGGCTTTCAAATGGTCTCAATCTGTTAAAAACTATCTTATTGAACTCGGACTCGCAGAAGAAATTTGGGAGTCGCCTGATTTGAGTAATATGATGGACCAGAGTAATATGACAATTAGTGATATTGGTCACGGCACTGATATTACAATTAACGAAGAAGGCACCGAAGCTAGTGCCGCTTCGATGCTGATATTCGGACCTTTAAGTGGAAAGATAACACAGACATTCCATGTGAATAGACCTTTCTTTTTTTTCATTTATAATCATAATATTCACACGATCATATTCTTTGGTACCGTGTTTGATCCGAATAGTGCTAAATAGCACTTCTTTGAAGAGGACATGTACGTTCCTAATTATTATTTTTTTTTTGAAACATTTGTCGTATTGGTTTGATATTATTAATTAATTATTTTTAAGAATAATTTGGTTTTTTAAGTATGTAACTCTAACTAGGTAGTAGGTACCTATTCAACCATCGTTCCAATAAAGAGAATAATTGTATTGAAATTTCTTAATGCCAGCTTATAACTTTTCATTTTATCGTGAAAAGTTGAGCTTTTCTTGCGCAAAATTGAAACTTGAGATTATCAAATTTTAACTACGACTAGGTACGTTTGAATTTTCCAAGTATTTTCTCTAAGGCTAGACTTCGTTGACAGATTTGTTCCGACAAGAAAACTTCTCGGTCATGATTATTTGACGAAATGGATCATTCATTACTTACTTGTTGCAAAATGTAAATTACAATCACATTTACATGGCTCAGTTGAAGGGTCCCAGAATGGCTTGAAAACTCCTCCAATTGACTCAGTACGTGCAAGGTGTATAATAAACAATATATACTTATCTAATGAAATCAAAAAAATAAATATAAAGTCACAAAAATCTCAATCTTCAAAATTCCAAGATCCTAATTAATTTTTTGAGAAAAATGAAAAACAGGGTTGATTTGACGAAAATTCATGTTTGAGAAGTACGCTGAAATTCATTAGAGATGGAGGGGGGACGACGCGACGCATAGACTGAATTCGAATCGGAAGGAGCCGAATTTCATTGGTAACATTGATTTTACTACAGTACCTATTTTTTTCTCAAACACTTACATATTTCCCTTTGAAAGATTCCAAAAAAATATTTCTCGTGCTCGAATGAAAATAATGAAAAGATCTTACAGGGATTTAATTTTTTTAAATGTTCGAAGAATTGCACAGATTGGCAAACAAAACGTAAATGGTTATTCTAGAAACACACATTTTTGGCCACATTTGGATTAAAATCGCATTTAGAGACCCAATTTTGAAAGAAGTGCAAATAACGATGTTTTTGAGGATCAAATTTTTTCGAAAAACACATCGAAATCCCAAAACATGCGATTGGGATGTTACCACAAAGGAAATATTTTTTCTGTGTGATTATTCAACCCACAAATCTTTTTTTGAGAGCTAATCTCGATCACGATGTGGTCGAGAACAGATGTGATTTTGAGCCTAATTTTCCCACAAAATACATGATACCCTAAAATCTCAAATCGTGTGATTGGGCAGTAACTTTGGAGATACTTCACTGTAATTGTGTTTTAAGGCCACTTTTGACATAACTTTTGAAAAGGTATTTGCAGCATTTTTTTGAAAAATGTTGTCCTGAAAAAGTGCCCTCTCCCTCGCTGTTATCAAAATTGTTAGAAATTTGATAAAGAAGTGAAAAATGGCCTGCACGATTCCTACAAAGAACTACAATACGACCCTCAATTTTTGGTGAATCATTCACGAACGAATTGATCAATTTTTTGACAGAACCATTCGCCAACGAACTGATCAATTCTTTAATGTTTAATTTATGAATCAATTCGTTTGCGAATGAGTCACTTATACGAATCAATTTGTTCGCGAATTATTCGCAAAAAATGATTCAATTCGTTCGTGAATGATTCACAAAAATTGAGTAAATAAATCGATTCGTTCGCAAATGAATCACTAATACGATTACGAATCAATTCGTTCGCGAATGATTCATCAAAAATTGAGTAAATGAAGCGATTTGTTTGCGAACGAGTCACCAATACGAATCAATTCGTTCACGAATGATTCACCAAAAATTGAGCAAATGAATCGATTCGTTCGCGAACGAGACACTTAAACGAATCATTTCGTTCGTAAATGATTCACCAAAAATTCAGCAAATGAATCGATTCGTTCGCGAACGAGTCATAAAAAATTATTCAATTCGTTCGCGAATGATTCATTCAAAAAACTTATTCAATTCGTTCATCATATATGATTCACTAAAAATTGAATATTTTATTCGTTGGTGAATGATTCAACAAAAATTAAGTGAATGAGTCGATTCGTTCGAGAACGAGACACTTATACGAATCATTTCGTTCGTGAATGATTCACTAAAAATTGAACGAATGAATCGATTCGTTCGCGAACGAGTCAAAAAATTATTCAATTCGTTCGCGAATGATTCATTCAAAAAACTTATTCGATTCGTTCGCGAACGAGACACTTATACGAATCATTTCGTTCGTAAATGATTCACCAAAAATTCATTCAACAAATGAATCGATTCGTTCGCGAACGAGTCAGGCCACCAAAAATTATTCAATTCGTTCGCGAATGATTCCCTAACAATTAATTAACTTAATTCGTTTGTGAATGATTCACTGAAAATTTAATATTTTATTCGTTTGTGAATGATTCACCAAAAATTAAGTGAATGAATTGATTCGTTCGTGAACGAGTCGCTTATACGATTCAATGCGTTCGCGAATGATTCATCTAGAAATCAATCTGTTTATTCAATCGCTAATCGGTTGTGAATGATTCGATTCGATTTGAATCACTTCGCTTGAAAAGAGATCAACTTCTATACAATAGATTTACAAAAACCGAAAGGTCCAACAGGTTCCCAGGTTTGTTCGAATATTCACTCCGTTTTTGAAAACCAAACTCAGTGCCCTTTCAACTTCGCAATGAGGTCGTTCATTTTTTTGATTCACCTCCACAAAGATACCATCAACACAAATTTCAGGTGCTGAAATTCATTTCTAAGTTTCTAGCAAAATTTTAAAATTTAAAAGGCCAATTTCCTATGGAAAACAAATTAAAATCTGATCAAATCAACGTCAAAAGTTGAAACATGATTTACGTCCTATGACATTCAGAGTACCTAAATCAATCGTGGTTTTGAGGTTATTCAGGAGCATCTAGCAGATCTTCAGCGTTTCCAGTTTTCAAAAAAATACCATAAATAGGATCAAAATGAAATTCAACCCTTATAATCTCGAATTTACCGCACTTGTGACCCTTTTTACTGACTCCAGCACATATTTTCAAAATTAGTTTGTGCCGGTCCAAATTCAAAATTTTCTTCTGTGGTTATTAATTGAAAAAATGAAAAATTCGCATATGCGAACGTTTAATCGAAAAATACCCAAACATCTATTTTGATTTTTCGGACATCCAGAAGTTTATAAATGTTGATTTTACCTGGTAGAAGTGCCTTTTAGTATCTGTTGCTAGAGTCCGAGAAAGGATACCAAGAAATCAGCGAGAACAACTAGAACGAGGGTAGTATATACAGTTAGAAACAGGTTCATGGAGAGTTTGCAGAAATGAGATTTCAAAAACCTGATGTGAAAGAACAGCTATATATTCGTATAAAGACGCGAGCTACACAGTTATTTTGCTTCACGTGTTATGTTCCTGTTGTGGTGGTTTTATGAACTTGAAAATTTATTTAATTTTTAATTTTGATCATTAAAAATGCAAAATATGTCGAGGTTTTGGATTATTTTCTACGGCGTGTTTACATTGACCCAAGATGCTTATTCGATTAGTAAGTGCATGCCTATCTATAGGTATCATAGCTACCTATTTACTTTCTCTGTATTAGAGTTATTTTCTCTTTGAATGTCACATGTAATTTTACTAGGTTTGTTCCAGCGTTGTTCATTTCACACGTTTTACCTGTTCTTTGGAATGCCCAAGTCTTTCATCTTGAACTCCTTACAAAGCGCTCTTTTAGTTTCCAGTATTTTAATTGTTGTTTGCCAAAATTTCAAAAATTCCTATTTCGCCAAAATTATTAAAAACTCCAACTTCTTGTAAAAGTAGCCAAAAAAGCACATGTTTTTTGCAAAAATGTTTTAAAAAATCTTATATCCAAAAAAATCGTCAAAAAAGTCTCATTTTTGCCAAAATTGTGCAAAAGTTTTTTTTAAAAAAAAAATATTATTAAAAAATCCCAACTTGTTAAAATTGGCAAAACAGTCTTGTTTTTTGCCAAATGGTCGAAAAATACCTTTTTTTTTGACGTTATTAAAAAAGTCGTAATATTTTTTGTCGAAATGACCAAAAAACAGTGGCCATAATATTGATTATTCCCAGTTTTGCCAAAATCAGCCGAAGAAGTCCGTGTTATGTTTTTTGCCAGAATTGTGTAAAATTTGACGCTTGACTTTTTTTGTTGTATACAACGCAAAAAAAGTCTAATTTTGAAAGTGTTTTTGCAAATTTGAGCCTTTTGCAGACAACATTCTAATTTTATGGATTGGTAGGAAGAAAGTACTTGTAAAAAGACACATTTTGGCGAAAACAGTTTTTAGGATAAACCATTCAGCCCGGAGCTGAGGCGGTTCAAAGTTTTCTTTTGTCAATTTTACCCCCACCACTGTGATAAAAAGTTTGTCAGTTTGTGCTGTCCACCTTAGGTTATTAGAAACTATAGTGCCAAGGTATTTTTGCAAGTTTGGATGGGGCTAAGACAGCTGATATCTGAAGATGTGAAAGTTGAGGGTTGGGTGTTGGTTGTAGAAAATGGCATAATCATAGTTTTGTTTAGATTCAATTCCATGCTGTTCACCATGAACCAAGTTTGCATTTCTTGGAGGAGTTTCTCCGCTTCCTCAAATGTCAGGGTCCAACTGATACCCTTTGTTATTGCTGCGGTGTCATCTGCGAATTGTATAGTTTTATTTTTGGTGCAGTGGGGGAAATCATTTACATAGATGAGAAAAAAGTACGGCCCTAGGTTGGAACCTTGTGGTACTCCCATGGTAATGTTTTCTAGGTCAGATATAGCGATTCCTTCTTTAGAAACTAGTTTATATCCTTTGTGCCCTGTTGGCTAGGTAGGATTTTATAAGGTTTTTGGCGATTCCCCGAATACCATAATGTTCCAATTTAGCCACAAGGATGTTATGTCTTATTCTGTCAAAAGCTTTGGACAGGTCACAAAATATGCCTATTGGTTTTTCATTTTTTTTGCAGCATGTCTGAAATTGTGTTGACTAGTTCGTAAATAGCATCAGAAGCACTAAGTTTTGACCTGAATCCAAATTGATTTGGGTTTAGAATATTTTTGGAGTTGACATAAGATGAAATCTGTGTATAAATGATTTTTTCAAAGATTTTGGCAAATACTGGAATTATGGATATTGGATAAAAATTTAATATGTCATCTTTTTGACCTTTGTTTGTGTATACGGGGGTTGTTATGCTATATTTCAAGCAATCTGGGAAGACCCCTTGTGCCAAACAGTCAAAATTTTAGAAATTTGCCATTTTTTGGGTTTCCTGTACAGTGTACATCTTGGGGCAAAAATGAACTTTATTCCTATGTCCTTCAGCTACATTTTGACTATATTGAAGAGTGATTTGTCCGGAGGCTTCATACATATAATTGAAAAAACATTTTAGAAGGTCGAGTTATCGGAATTAGCCTATTTTTGGGGTAGGTAATTCTGATAACGAGTTTTATAAGGAAACTAATTCTCCTCGGGTAATTCCAAGCCAGTTATGTTGAAATATATCATTTATTGTATACTTGGGTTTTTATTTCATGTAAGTACCTAAATTGAATCATTAGAACAAAAATTACAAAATTTTTACAAATATGCATTTTTGAGGCATAACTTTCAAAAACTGAACTAACTAGAGAAAAAAGCCCTCTTTTGATGGTTTTCTTTGGTAATTTTGACCCCCCCCCCCCACAAAATATTACATCAAAACAGAGAAAAAAACATTGCAGGGCAATTTTGCTAGGGCTATCAGAATTACCCCACGGCATGAACAATGATCGACATGTTTAACAATTCAATACACATGTATCCATCAAATTTCAGCTTCTAAACAGAATTTTTCAACAAGTTTTGATAGATAAAAACGAGTTTCAAAAATGCACTGTTTTTTGCGGCAAAGGTTTTGGGCATTCAGATTTTTAACACTGCACAGACTTGACAAAATGGAGCAGATGGACCATCTGCTCATTGATGGGTGTAGGTTAGCACTAAAACTACCTACTTTCTTCATCAGTTGTGCCAAAATGTGTTTTGCAACAAAGGTAGGGCTTGCTATTGAAATTACCCCATATCGGAACTACCCCACTTTACCTTACCAGCTTTACATCTATGTTGTATATATCTTTTGCTTTTGAATTGTTCAAATTTTCTATGGTTTTACACACCTCAATAGGTGTTCCCCTGGGAAAATGATTCGATAAAATTCAATAAAAATTTATCATGTTTGATCTTATTTGATCAAATTGGATGAAAAATTTGATCAAGTTTTGTAGAATTCCATCAAAGTTTATAAAATTATATCTGATTGGATCCAGTGGATTTTAACTGTGGATGTAAAGTTTTCTATAATTTCATAAAAATTCATAAATATTGATAAAGTTTTTTGAAGTTTGATGAAATTTGATGAAATATACACATGAAGTTTTATTAAATTTTATAAAAATTGGTAAAAATTGATAAAGTTTGATGAAGTTTGATGTAGCACAATACAAAAAGTTTGATGTGATTTTATAAAAATTTGTAAAAGTTAATGAAGTAATATAAATTTTTATAGAGTTGGATATAACATATTCTTGAAAGTTATATAAAACATGATATTGTTTGATCAACTTTTATAAAGCTATATCAAAATTGATCAAAGTATGCATCACTTAGTTAATTTGTTATACTTTTATTTTATCCAATTTCATAGAATGGCATAAAACTGGATAAAAGTTATGAACGTCTGCTTTACTGAAAAAAATTTCTGTATGACAAGATATTCCCCATACAACAATTGTCGACGTCCACATTTACATCGACTACGTTTTTCCCAACATGATGATGGAAAAGTGGCCAATAAGTTATCTAATAGGAATCTTCTGTCTGTAAAGAAGCCAGGTTAATGAGAATTTTCAAAATTTTCTCATTATTTCTGATACCTCGACATGCGATGTCGAAATGTTAATGTAAAATTTAATGCTCGAAATTTACATCCACAACTATGTCAACCAATTTTTCAGAATTAGGTAAAATTTCTGTTTCAGTGTTTAAAAGCTCAGTAAACATTTAAAAAGATGATCTTCGTTTGAAAGGAGAAAATTTGTTTAATGACCTTGATAAAATTATTCACTTTTCCATAGTTTGGAGTTGTCGGTGTTATGTCGTTATGTCGATGTGAAAGTTGATCATCCACAAATACATTGACACTAACATCGACCAAATTTTCAAAGATTTCTCAAATTTGAAAAATTAAGTTGATATTGTGGATGTATTTGTCGATGTCGAATTTCACATCAACATTAACATCGACATGTTGTTGACATTAAAATGTATTAGTATAGTACTCTTAGATAACCTATTGCATCTTTCAGTATAAAGAGTTGAATGTTCAACACACTGAATATGGACTTTTTGTCTGTACTTCTCAGAGGTGGACTCCGCGTCGATGCTGCTTTTGTTTTCAACATGAGCAATAGCCACCTAAGTGTGTAAGAGAAAATGATTTTTGGAAAAAAATTTAAATTTTGAAACTAAAATTTAACAATTTTGCATAGCTGGAGGTCGACGTAGATTTTGACGCCAATGTCGATCCATCCACATCTGTCACATTTGGACTCCACATGTCAATGTAAATTTCAACCCTGTGTCCAGCCAATTATCGACATAAATGAGGCCACTAGAATCAAATCTCTACTTCTCCATTTTCGAACTTTTTGAGAAAAACGCAAAAAACCTCCCTAGCATTTATCGTAACATAAAATACCCAGGTAATATGTCTAATATTTTTGTACCAACAACACGATAGTGACCCACATGTTTGTTTTACCCTACGCGTTGCCGTAAGAGTTCCTGGGCAGTTTGAAGTTAGGAGAAGTTAAGTTTTGTCTCCAACCGTACACTTTTTACATCGTTTTAGGGCACTTAATCAACATTTTTTCTAGTAATATGGTGCTAAAAGTTGAAGAAAGCTTGGAAAGTTTGAGAAATTAAAATAATATTGCATTTTTGACCATTCATTTGGAAATTGAAATTATTTTCCTTTTTTTTCAAAGTAAAAAAAAATAATTTTTGTTAATAAAAATGAAAGGTGTTTTTTGGGGGAAGGGTCCTCACTTGATGAATTTATTCAATTTCAAGCCTAATTTCAAGGCATAACACTAGTGTTTCATTCGAAATCCGCCAGGTTCGTTTGAAAACTCGACTTCTCCATTAAAAAAGTAGAGTTTTGATTCTAACCCCTAACTTTACACGCTGTTTTACCATACTTCCTTGACCAAAATTCAAATGTTGACATTTTCATCAGATGCGGGACATGTTGTAGTATACCAAACCATGCTTAACTCATTTTCGAAAAAAAGTGGAGAAGTAGGCATTTGATTCTATAGGCCTCTAAATGCTTATCAACATTGGTCGACAATTACATCAACAATTGGCTTGACACAGAGTCGAAATTCACATCGGCATGTGGCATCCAAAAGTGACGGATGTGGATGGGTCGACATTCACATCAAAATTAGCATGGTCATTGTTGTACAGGTCATCTTGATCAAGTTTGATCAAATTTAATCAAATTCTACCTAATTTTATAAAAATCGATCAAACAATTCCTAAAATTTTCCAAGTCCAGACCCTGAGAAAGAGAATATAAATTTTCTTAATACCTCTTCTCTCATGGAACAGGGTGGTATAGTGGTCAAGATATCTGATTGAGGTGTGAAAGGTCGAAGGTTCAAACCCAATCAAAGGCAGTCAAATTTTTTGAAATTTTTTTTCACTTTTTTGATGAAATTTACTACACTATTTCACATTTTAGGCGCAAATTACATTTTAACGTTAATTAGACCATTTTTACTAATTAAATATCATTTTTTAAAACAAAAGAATACAAGTTTGATAGAATTTTATCCAAGTACATCAAATTAAATGTGATTTGATAAAATTTTATAGGTACATTCTGGACATGAAATTCTATAGAAAATTTTTCAATGTTTTTTCATAGAATTTTATAGAATTCCTTTTCCATGGGTTGTGGGGTGGAGGAATATGGTGTCTTGGACCTTTCCAGGTAGGTATGAGAGGGGGGTACAAGGAGAGTTCAGGTTTTTAGAGTTGTTTTGGGGAAGGTGGGTAAAGTACTTTTTAAAGTCGTTGGCTAATTTTTCATTGGTTACCCTATACATTAGATCTCCAATCAAGGGTTTGCTCTTGGTACCATTAATTATATTCCATATTGTTCTGTTTTTATTGGTTGAGTTTTGTATTCGATTGGCATCGAAAATTGAATAAGAAACATAAAATTGAAAACAGAAAAATAAAATTTGAAACCAAAAAATAAATTACTCTTGATTTCAGGCATCAAGATGCACTACTGTACCCAATCCGAACAACATTGCGTACTGCTCTCCGAATGTACAAATTCAAGATCTCTTATTACCAGTAAACAAGCTGAACTATGTGGTTTCCATGATGAAATTAATGAAAACCAGAGGATATGCTGCAATTCGACAAATATCGTAAAGACCAAGAAATCCGAATTAGTAACTTCAGAATCAACGCTCGTTCACTATGTTCCTCTCCATAAGGAGGCCCAGAAAGAGGATGAAAACCAGAGGATATGCTGCAATTCGACAAATAACGTCAAGAACAGGAATTCCGCAGCGGTAGCTTTGCAAAGTCAGTACATAAGTATAAAAAGAGTTCACTTTAAATACGAGTACAGTATAAATGTTACTAAATCTTATAACTATACAGATCTAATTTTTGTAACCTATGATGGAATGTTTTCTCGTAATTTAAGAATGCCAAGAGTATAGCAAATATCGATATGAGCAAAAAGGGAAAGCAGATGAACCATCAATGACTGCCAGAATTATCGGAGGGACCCGAACTCAAGTCAGGGAATATCCTCACATGGTAAGTAAATTCATTACACACATAATTTAAATAAAAATACATTTAGTTTTTTCCAATATTGGCTCCACATGTCATCAAAAATGGTATACAAAACCACGATATTGACACGAAGCGTTTGGTTTTGTAAACACAGGCTCTCATAGGATACGAAAAAGAATTAAACCGCGGCCCCGTGAAGTGGAATTGCGCTGGCAGTTTAATCAGCGAGAATTTCGTCATGAGTGCTGCGTATTGTGTTCGCGAATCATGGTAATGAATTAAAATTCTCAAATCAGTAACTCAAATCTTTGGCCAAAAAAGAATGTGCGAAACGAATAATTCAAAAATTGTCTTCTCGCTTCTTTTCAGGTTTACTGACGGTCCACCACAATGGGTTTTACTCGGAGAGTTGGACAAACCTGCAACCTGGTCACCATTTGCTTCTTCTAAAACCATAGAAAGCGCCAAGTACAACGAGTACTATAGAATAATCAAAATTCATGAGCACCCAAATTACAATACTCCAACACGCTACAACGATATTGTACTTTTTGAGTTGAATACTACCGTCACATTCAGTCCTCGTGTAAGACCTGCTTGCCTGTATACTTCAACCACTGATTTACCCATCAATACTAAAGCAATCATTACCGGCTGGGGAGAAAACGACACAGGTAAAAAATATTATCTCGCAGCAGGTATAAGCATTACTCGTCTCATCTTGGCAGTTTTGTAACATTGGATTTTCATTTTATAGACGTATTGTATGACAGTACGTTACTGAAAGCAACTATAGCCATTGTAGATCCCGAAGATTGCAGTACTTCATTTCCACCCAAAAGAACATTCTACAAAGCGCCTACGTTCGATCCAAAAACCATGATTTGTGCTGGAGACATAGACAATGACACGAAACCATATTACGTAATTGAATCGTAACTATTTATGCTCAAAATATGGTTAGAAAGGGTGTTGGCATAATTTTTCAAATTTGTTTTCATATAGGGTGACGGCGGAGGACCGCTGCAAATCTCGATGCCAGAACGAGTCGGCATGTGGAATATTATAGGAGTGATACCTTGTGGAAGTTTTCGATACGGTGGTTGTGGAAAACACGAAAATCCGTCAATTTATACCAAAGTGTCACACTATCTGGATTGGATCCAGAGTATAGTTTGGCCTTGACAGTGGCCATTTTAATAACGTTTGTAGGTACCTATACCTAAGTCTGGGAAAATACAAATTCGGCACGTTATCTTTTTTTTGCATATAAACTCGACACAACTGTACTTAAATCATTCCTTAATATAATGACATAGGTAATACAATTATACAAATTCGGCATGTGAGAAAAAATGAACGAAAAAAGGGCGTACAAATTCAGCACACGGAATCAACGCACGTTCACTATGTTCCTCTCCATAAGGAGGCCCGGAAAGAGAAGCGTACGTTCTCTGGTTCTTCCTAATTCCGCACAATGTATTGACAAATGTGGTCCACATTTGGGTTGATGGTGTAGTAGGGCGTCTTTTACGATATATCGCGAAGAAAAGTTTAAGGCAGTTTTTCGCATTCTTGAAGATCTTAAACCCACATAAAAAATTCTGAAAAAATAATACGTCGTACATCTGGATGCGATACATGAGCACTTTTGAAAGAAATGGCCAAAAGTGCCTCAAAAATGGCGTTCAAAAGCTGAAAATGTGCGTTTAGCGCGGAAGATATTCTCGAATTCCAAGTTTATCGAGCGACACAATTTTTTTTTCGATATTTTTCAAAACTCATTACCTATACCTACATAGAAGACAGCTGAACCAATTTCAATGTAACTTGAAATTTCGCTAGGCTCGCACAATTCCTACAAAGAACTAATACGACACTCCAATTTTGGCGAATCATTCACGAACGGAATGATCAATTTTTTAAAAGAACCACTCACCAACGAATTGATCAATTCTTTAATTTATGAATTAATTCGTTCGCGAATAATTCACAAAAACTGATTCAATTCGTTCGTGAATGATTCAACAAAAATTGGGTAAATGAATCGATTCGTTCGCGAACGAGTCACTTACACGAATCGATTCCTTTGCTAATGATTCACTGATACGAATCGATTCCTTCGCTAATGATTCACTAAAAATTATTCAATTCGTTCATGAATGATTCACCAAAAATTGAGTAAATGAATCGATTCGTTCGCGAACGAGCCTTTTATACAAATCAATTCGTTCGCGAATGATTCATCGAAAATTGAGTAAATAAATCGATTCGTTCGCGAACGAGTCACAAAAAAATATTTAATTCGATCGCGAATGATTCATTCAAAAAACTTATTCAATTCGTTCATCATATATGATTCACTAAAAATTGAATATTTTATTCGTTCGTGAATGATTCTCTAAAAATTAAGTGAATGAGTCGATTCGTTCGCGAACGAGACACTTATACGAATCATTTCGTTCGTAAATGATTCACCAAAACTTCAGCAAATTAATCGATTCGTTCGCGGATGATTCACCAAAAATGCAGCAAAAGAATTGATTCGTTCGCGAACGAGTCAGGTCACCAAAAATTATTCAATTCGTTCGCGAATGATTCCATAACAATTAATTAATTCGTTTGTAAATGATTCACTAAAAATTGAAGATTTTATTCGTTCGTGAATGATCCACGAAAAATTAAGTGAATGAATCTATTCATTTGCGAACGAGTCACTTATACGAATTGATTTGTTCGCGAATGAGTCACTTATACTAATCAATTCATTCGCGAATGATTCACAAAAAAATGACTCAATTCAGTCGTGAATGATTCACCAAAAATTGTGTAAATGAATCGATTCGTTCGCGAATGATTCACAAAATAAGATTCAATTCGTTCGTGCATGATTCACCAAAAATTGAGTAAATGAACCGATTCGTTCGCGAACGAGTCACTTATACGAATCGATTCCTTCGCTAATGATTCACTAAAAATTATTCAATTCGTTCATGAATGATTCACCAAAAATTGAGTGAATAAATCGATTCGTTCACGAACGAGTCACTTGTACGAATCAATTCGTTTGCGAATGATTCACTAAAAATCATTCAATTCGTTCGCGAATGATTCATCGAAAATTGAGGAAATGAATCGATTCGTTCGCGAATAATTCAGTAACTATTGATCAACTTGTTTGCGAATGATTCACCTAGAAATCAATCAGTTTATTCAATCGCTAATCGGCTGTAAATGATTCGATTCGATTTGATTCACTTCGCTTGAAAATAGATCAATTTCTATACAATAGTTTCACAAAAACCGAATCATTCGTAAATTAATTGATCCGTTTGCGAATGATTCACCAAGAAATCAATTACTTTATTTAACCGCCAATCGTTGGTAAATGATTCGATTCGATTATAAACAGATCAATTGCTGTGAAAAATATGTTTCAAAAAAGTGAATCAACTCGTTCGTAAACTATTTTCATTTGAATAAAAGTTGGTCTTCTCATGCTAAATGCGTGAGTGTTTTTTTTAAATGTTCAAAAAATTGCATACAGATTGGCAAAAAAAAATTCGAATGTCCATTTATGATTATTCTAAAAACACACACTTTTGGCCACATTTGAATAATTAAAATCGCATTTTAGAGACCCGATTTTGAAAGAAGTGCGGGTAATGGTGTTTTTGAAGCTGAAATTTTTTCAAAAAATACATCAAAATACTAAAACATGCGATTGGGATGTTACTACTATGGGGACATTTTTTTCTGGGTGATTATTCAACTTACTGCCCCTTGTGTTTTAAAGACCACTTTTGACATGGCTTTTGAAAGGGTATTTGCAGCATTTTTTCGAAAATTGGGCGTCCTGAAAAAGAGTACCCTCCCTCGCTTTCATCAAAATTGTTAGAAATTTGATAAATAAGTGAAAAATGACCCATTCGAGCTCTATGTTTTGGTGAAAAAAATAGCAAAAAATGGTCCAAGAGGTTGCCTGGTGAGTTCGAATATTCACTCGGTTTCTGAAAACCAATTGTCAGTGCCCCTTCAACTTCGCAATGAGATCGTTTGTTTTTTTTTTTTTTTTTTCATTCAACTCCTCACGAAGGTGATATTCCAGCTAGCGCAGAAAGGTAAAAATTGAACAACGGAAAATTAATAGAGGACCCTAAAATACACAATCAACACAAATTTCAGGTGCTGAAATTCATTTCTCAATTTTTAACGAATTTTAAACATTTTCAATTTTGACAACTTCCTACATGAGAAAAATTAAAATTTGATCGAATCGACGTCAACGGTTCAAACTCAGTTCACATTTTATGCTCGACCTCCAGAGTAGATCAATCGTGGTTTGGAGTTACCTATTCAGAAGCGTCTTTTCTCGCGAGGGTTTGATTTTACGTCGAAAATGGCTTTATTTTTGTGTTCTACGTCAAATTTCCGATCTATTGATATATGAACTGCCCTTCTACCCCCAAGGGGGGTGGGGCCAGAACCATTCAAATGAGAGGGGTTTTCTAAAAAAAACAAAAAAGCTATCGGCGCATATGGGGGATGAAATGGTCCCGGAGAGTGTTCGAGTTGATACCAGCATGGAAGGTGGGTACCATCGAGAAACTTCCGCGTGGAAAACTTCAGATCCACGCCCCCTCCCCTTTTTGGGGAGCCCCCCTTTTCTGAAATTTCAATAACACTTTTCTCAGCCCCATTTCGACCGATTTTGAAAATTTTTCAGTATGTTATGTATATCTTTAGTAAGTATCCCCACAAAAATTTTCAACCCCCTCCCCTCATATTTACCCCTCAAAATGGCGTTTTTTTATATTTTTTATGCCTATTAACAATCAATATTGCGAGGTAAAATTTTGGAAACACGTTTTTTGGATGTATTTTCGGCCCCCAAACATCATATACTGTTTTAGAAATTTTTGCTTTGGTGCGCCGTGGTGAAAAATTGGATGAATGTGTTTTAGGGGGGTAGGGGGTGAAATGGGAATTTTGAAAAAAATAACTATTAACGAGTAGGGTGTCGTTTTCATATGATTCGATACCGCTGAGAACGAATATGACTTCAGATTTTCTGCTACACTCACCTAGCCCCCTCCAGAGCCCCTCAGTTCCCCTCAATTTTCACTATTTTGGAAATAAAGTTATTTTGATGAAATTGGTGTCGTTTTCATATGATTCGATACCACCGAGCACGAATATGACTTCGAATTTTCTGCTACACTCTCCTAGCCCACTCCAGAGCCCCTCAGCCCCCTCAATTTTCATTATTTTGGAAATAAAGTCATTTTCATATTTTGATTATCTCGCGAAATATCGCGTTTTTCGACAAAGTTGTTATTCAAAAAATGTTCTCATATAATTTCCTATAAGAATGGTTCTTATCATGTTTTTGAAAAAAACGCAATTTAAACTCCCAAAAATCGTAATTTTTATATGGCAGTTTCTATCGCGGTGCACATTCATTTTCTTATTCCATGGTAGGGTAAAGTCGCCAGTAGTTGAACAGATTTTTGATACTTTTTGATAAAAAACAATCTACAGCTCAAGTTGATATTTTTTTGAAAACTTTTGTAAGTACATCTAAAAGAACACAGTTTTCCTTACATTTTGATTTGTGTTTCACATTCGTAATTGCATTTTTGAGATTTTTACGATCATTTCAAAAAGTGTCCAAAAAAAACCAGTAATTGACACCCGGCTTATCGAGCATGAAAATGTGATTATGAATCAATCAAAAGTAGTTAGAAAGAAAGTGTATCTCATTAGCTTTCAAATGGTATAATAACCATCTCAAAATGTTCAAAATTGTTTGATAGAAAAATAATTGTAAAACACTTTGCAAAATTTTCATGGTGAAAATAAAAGTTGATAAAACGCAAAAAGTATGATTGATAATCATCACTTAACTCACGGCCAATAATAAGTGAGGTATGAATTAATTTTTAGTGCAATCAGTGTTTTCAATAATCACACTGGGACACCAAAATGGCGATTTTTGTGACGTAGGTGTCAACTACTGGATCATGTCAACTACTGGTGACTTTACCCTACATAGCTGCACTCAACATGATGCATATTTGCGTTTTTATTTCGTCATTTCCATGTCTGGATGAAAATTTTAAATATTGAGATTAATGTAACTTGGAATTTTTTTGATTTCATTATTATATACACTTATTCTACAGGTTTCATTTAATTGTAACATCCTTCTAGTGAGTGTGACCTTGAAAAACTTCACTCTGATGTAACTATTTTAAAGATAGTGAAAATTGAGGTCGGGCTGAGGGCTGTGGAGAGAGCTAGGTGAGTGCAGCAGAAAATGTGAAGCCATATTCGTGCTCAGAAACATCGAATCATATGAAAACGACACCAAAATAACTTTATTTCCAAAACAGTGAAAATTGAGGGGGCTGAGGGACTCTGGAGTGGGTTAGGAGAGTGTAGCAGAAAATTCGAAGTCATATTCGAGCTCGGTGGTATCGAATCATATGAAAACGACACAAATTTCATCAAAATAACTTTATTTCCAAAATAGTGAAAATTGAGGGGGGCTGGGGGGCTCTGGAGGGGGCTAGGTGAGCGTAGCAGAAAATCTGAAGTCATATTCGTTCTCAGCGGTATCGAATCATATGGAAACGATACCCTACTCGTTAATAGTTATTTTTTTCAAAATTCCCATTTCACCCCCTACCCCCCTAAAACACATTCATCTAATTTTTCACCCCGGCGCACCAAAGCAAAAATTTCTAAAACAGTATATGATGTTTGGGGGCCGAAAATACATCCAAAAAACGTGTTTCCAAAATTTTACCTCGCAATATTGATTGTTAATAGGCATAAAAAATATAAAAAAACGCCATTTTGAGGGGTAAATATGAGGGGAGGGGGTTGAAAATTTTTGTGGGGATACTTACTAAAGATATACATAACATACTGAAAAATTTTCAAAATCGGTCGAAATGGGGCTGAGAAAAGTGTTATTGAAATTACAGAAAAGGGGGGCTCCCCAAAAAGGGGAGGGGGCGTGGATCTGAAATTTTTCACGCGGAAGTTTCTCGATGGTACCCAGCTTCCATGCTGGTATCAACTCGAACACTCTCCGGGACCATTTCATCCCCCATATGCGCCGATAGCTTTTTTGTTTTTTTTTAGAAAACCCCTCTCATTTGAATGGTTCTGGTCCCACCCCCCTTGGGGGTAGAAGGGCAGTTGATATATCAATAGATCGGAAATTTGACGTAGAACACAAAAATAAAGCCATTTTCGACGTAAAATCAAACCCTCGCGAGAAAATCGCAAAAAACGCCGCGGCAGGACACTTTTCACGCTCTAGCACGCGACGCACGCGGGGTACGGGGTGGGACTTTTAGTATGTTAAATAGGACCCCTTCCACTACAGTATCCCGCAAAAAAACCTTTTGTAGGATTTAGTCCGAATAAATCTTCCCATATCATCTAAAATTCCTGTACTATAGCAGATCTTCAGGTTTTCCAGTTTTCAAAAAAAAAAAAAAAATGCCTTAATCAAATGCCACAAAAGAAGCATTGATACGCGTAACTGTATAAGTTGGTTCGCAAACGTCCTACGCCCTCGAGAATCTTGTCCTAAAGTTCATTTTCAGACAATATCTAATCTCGTTTCTAATAATGGATCACTTTATTTGCAAATGATTGTTTATTACCGTTAAATTTCTCGTCCATACCTACCAATCGTATTTACCAGTAGAGCTTCGGTGTAATTTTTGGGGTATTTAAATCTGAATTCCAGGAACATGTTAACTTAAGATACTGATTAAGTATCTACACGAAACACTGTATACCTACGAGAAGGCAATTATCTAATTTCTATATTTCAAACAATGCATGCCCATTCACAGTACTTACAAGAAACAATTAAGTCTTTTAATGGGTAAGGTATTGAAAGATAAATCTCAATAGCGTAGATTCAAAATTTCCATTCATGAAGAAGCTCACAATCATTTGAAAAATTCTTGTGCATTTAATAAGTAGTCAAGTACCTACCAGACGTTCATTTTTGACATCGTTTTAGTACCTTGCATTCAATATGAAAAGTGTTCGGTGTATTATACGAGTATTGTTTTTGGAAGTTTTAATTAGTTTATCTCTATCGAAGAAAATAATTCCAAATACGAATCAAGAGGTTGGTAAAATAATTATTAAATATTCATACCTGCACGTTCTTGAGTATAAAATTTTGTAAAAACTTGCAAGATGCATAATACCCCAATTCGTTGAAATCGGATTATGTTAGTTCTTGAAATAGGTATACCCACTTAGGTACACTTATCATGTTTTTTTCCTCTCTGAAAAATATACCTACGCTTGTATACTTTTTTTGAACATCCTCATATTATTTTGAAATATATATATATTTTTAAAATATCCGTTTGTTTGAGGATATTTTTTCAAGGTCGTCCTTTTATTTTATCAAGATTATCGTCGCCTGAGATATTTCTCTGACACTATCTTCTCTCATCACTCGACATTGAAATTTCTGAAAATTTTGAAAATAATTGAGCTAATCCCGGGCATTTTATTGGTGCCCAAATGCCCAATTCTGACATAAGAAAAGAAAGTAGCAGTTTTTGATTTCTCAATTTTTCTTCCGAAGATATTGTTGAGCCAGGGAGGTACTCGTACATATTTCGAATTTCAGAAAAGAAAAAAAAATGTAAACTGGTAGGTAACGCAAAAGAGGACATTTTTATAAGAAAAAAAAATACTTTCAATGAGCTGTACTCAGTACTTAGCTCTCTAAACAATTATACCTACCTACTCGTAGGTATGCATCAAAATGATGAACAATAATTTTTAAAAACAATTTAGAATACATAGTTGAAATTCAAATCAATTAAATGGATTCGTCTTTCTTGATAAATAGGTAAAAAATAAAAAATAAATAAAATGGAAAAATAAACATAAAATAAAATGAAAAAAATGAAAACAATAAAATATAATAAATAAAGTAAAGATTTTTTTATTCCACAGACTGTTCAAAATGGACTACTGAATTTCGGAATTAAATTGAATTCCATTCTATTGGAAAATAATGGTGAAAACAAAAATATTCTGTTTTCTCCGTACAACCTTTACACAGCGCTGGCTCTAGTTCATCTCGGTAGCGATGGAACTACACGCGATGCAATTTCTAATGTTTTGAACATCCCCATCACTTTTTCGTAAGTATTGGTAGCTGCTAGTTACCCACCTACCCTTGTAGTTTTTTCAAAAAATGTATACCTTTGTTTGATTCCATTTTACAGCAATAAATTTTTTACTCGTAATATATAATTATTGTGCATTTCACAGGCCAGAAAGTTTACAAGAAGTATTGCAAAACTTCTCATCAGTTTTGCAAATAAATCCGAATAAGACTTACATAACTGGTGGTACATTTCGCGATGGGTCAAGGATACCAGTACCCGTATGGTCAACTGTAAAAGCATCTGATTTGAAGCTGGCCAATGGAATCTTCGTTCAAAATGAATACCGCAGCAAGCTGAAGAAAAAGTACGTCGAAGATGTCCAACTATATCAAAAGAGTGATATTTTCAATGTTGATTTCGCCAGGAAGGGAGAAGAAGCGAAAGATACGATTAATAAGTAAGTAGATATCTACACCTGTGCATTATCACAATTAAATTATGTACAACGTATGTAGATAATGCGCGAGTCCTTAATCAGTTTTGGTTTCTTGAAACAAAAACGTCACATTGAAAAGTACGAGTACAGTACACCTAAACTCAACTACTTTATTTAAAAAATTAAACTGAAAATTATTGCTTGGTAGTTTTTCATTATGGGTCATTCCACGTCAATTGGACCAAGAAGTGGTAGGGGGGTTCGGCGATTTTTTCGAAATTTTTCCTGTGGAAAGACCTTCCGAAGGGATGACCAATGGCGCAAATTGCAGCCCTCCAGCCCATTTTTGAAGGCAGCCAGGGGTGTCAATGTTTTCAGTAATCCTAAAATATCATCCATTTCAGCATTGGATTACTCGATAACCGCGATACCTACCAAAATGGAACTTTTTCTCATAGTTAGAGGTTTTGAAAGGCTTTTTGGCGATATCATAAAAATCAGTGTTGCCACCTTTTTTCGTACAAAAAATTAGCTCAAAAAGTTTCGAAACGTAGTTTTCATATCATTCCGACTCTCAAAAATTCTGAAAAAAATATATTATGAGTAACTTTTCATGCTGAACAACATATTAAAAAACTGGGATGGTAACATGTTGCAAAGTCGATTTAAAAAAATTTGAAGTTTGCGAAAAAATGTGATTTTTTGATTTAAAACATGAAAAAAAGTTTTGGTTGGTAAAGTTGACCCATTTGACCCCTATTTTTTCGTATCTGTTGAAAACGTTTAAAAACCCCTTTCACTCAATAAAATGAACTCATCACAAAAAAATTAAAATAAGAAAAAATTCAATTTTCAATTCCAAACATCAAAAAAAGTTTAAATTTATACAGCTGTTCTATTTTGACCTCTTTCTGACGTATTTCATGACAAAGTTGATAAAAATCACACTCACATCGAAAAAATTAAAATTTGTTTATTTTCTGAATTTTTTCGAATTTTGATTTTTTTGTGATGAGTTAATTTCACCGAGTGAAGGGGGTTTTTCAATTTTTTCAACAGATACCTACGTAAAAATAGGGGTCAAATGGGTCAATTTTACCAATCAAAACTTTTTTTCAAGTTTTAAATAAAAAAATAGCATTTTTTCGCAAACTTACATTTTTTTTTAAATCAACTTTGCGACAAGTTACCATCCCAATTTTTTAATATGTTGTTCAACATGAACAGTTGTCCATAGTAATATTTTGTGGTGGTTTGGGACGTCTTTACTTTGAGGGAGACCTCCGCAAGACCAGCGTGCATATAGTAAGCCCAGGGAACCTAAACTTGCCCGATATCCTTGCGAAAGATATCAAATTGCAGTGATGTTGAGACACCTCATAAATGATCATAAGACCGCTAAATGTTCGTAATGTTTTATTCACTTCTCTGGTATAACACACGCGAAGAATTATAATAAAACACACTACACATTATTGAATAAAATACACTTGTAGTATCGACTACAAGCGGAAGCTCTGAACTTGCTACCTTACGCTAGCACCAGTGAAAATATACCTAACGAGCTTTCAAAGCTCGAAGCTCGGAGTGGCGCATCTCGAACTAGTTCGATAGAGTGCACTACTCGTAAGCAGTGCTGCCACTCCGACAGGACCACAACTTCCCTCTAGGTGGAAGCTGCGGGCGCATCCCCTACCGGTACATATGCCCCGCTTCCATTGAACAGCGTGGACATCGGAGATGCTGGATCATTGAAGCCAAAACTTGGCCAATCGGACAACGGACGGTAGGGCCCCTCTGCCCCGCTTCTATGAACCCGCAGCTTCCAAGATGTTGAATAGCTAGGTTCTTCGGCATCCATCCATGGCTTCCAACAAGTCGAATTTCCAATTTGGGGCCAAATATGTGGTGGTTTAGGACGTCTTTACTTTGAGGGAGACGTCGTCAAGACCAGCGTGCATATAATAAGCCCAGGGAACCTAAACTTGCCCGATATCCTTGCGAAAGATATCAAATTGCAGTGATGTTGAGACACCTCATAAATGATCATAAGACCGCTAAATGTTCGTAATATTTTATTCACTTCTCTGGTATAACACACGCGAAGATTTATAATAAAATACACTACACATTATTAAATAAAATACACTTGTAGTATCGACTACAAGCGGAAGCTCTGAACTTGCTACCTTACGCTAGCACCAGTGAAAATATACCTAACGAACTTTCAAAGCTCGAAGCTCGGAGTGGCGCATCTCGAACTACTTCGATAGAGTGCACTACTCGTAAGCAGTGCTGCCACTCCGACAGGAACACAACTTCCCTCTAGGTGGAAGCTGCGGGCGCATCCCCTACCGGTACATATTTTTTGAGAGTGGGATCGATATGAAAACTACTTTTTGAAACTTTCCGAGCTAATTTTTTGTACAAAAAAAAGTGGCAACACTGATTTTTATGATATCACCTTTAGCCTTTCAAAACCTCTAACTATGGGGAAAAGTTCCATCTTGGTAGGTATCGCGGTTGTCGAGTAATTCACTGCTGAAATGGATGATATTTTAGGTTCACTGAAAACTTTGACACCCCCTGGCTGCCGTTAAAAATGGGCTAGAGGGCTGCAATTTGCGCCATTGGTCATCCCTTCGGAAGGTCTTTCCACAGGCGAAACGTAATTTTCATATCGTTGCGACTCTCAAAAATTCTGAAAAATAATATATTATGGACAACTTTTCATGCTGAACAACATATTAAAAAATTGGGATGGTAACCTGTTGCAAAGCCGATTTAAAAAACTTTTAAGTTTGCGAAAAAATGCTATTTTTTGATTTAAAACATGAAAAAAAGTTCTGATTGGTAAAGTTGACCTATTTGACCCCTATTTTTACGTATCTGTTGAAAAAGTTGAAAACCCCTTTCACTCGATGAAACGACTTCCCCACAAAAAAATCAAAATTCGAAAAGATTCAAAAAATGAACAAACTTTTATTTTTTTGTTGTGAGTGAAATTTTTATCATCTTTTTCATGAAATACGCCCGAAAGAGGTCAAAAAAAGACAACTGAGTAAATTTAAACTTCTTTTGATAGTTGAAATTGAAAATTAAATTTTTTCGAATTTTGATTTTTTTGTGAGGAGTTTATTTCATCAAGTTAAAGGGGTTTTTGAACTTTTTCGACAGATACGTAAAAATAGGAGTCAAATGGGTCAACTTCACCTATCAAAACTTTTTTTTCAAGTTTTAAATAAAAAAATAGCATTTTTTCGCAAACTTAAAATTTTTTTAAATCGACTTTGCAACATGTTACCATCCCAATTTTTCAATATGTTGTTCAGCATGAAAAGTTGTTCATAATATATTTTTAACAGAATTTTTGAGAGTCGGAACGATATGAAAAGTACGTTTTGAAACTTTTTGAGCTAATTTTTTGTACAAAAAAAAGTGGCAACACTGATTTTTATGATATCACCAAAAAGCTAAAGCTCTTTAATACAAGTATGGAAATACGAGTAGGTTACGCTCTTAAGAAAGCCATAGCATTTTACGTATGCGTTACGTACTGCGCATGACAGGTTGGTGTCGTCACGCGATGGAGCAACCAATGGGGTGCAACGTTGTACGTGAACAGCGGATTTGATGCGTGCGCAGTACGTTAAACTTACGTAGAATGCCATGACTTTCTTAAGAGCGTAATCTATTTCCATACTTGTATTAAAGAGCTTTACAAAAAGCCTTTCAAAACCTCTAACTATGAGAAAAAGTTCCATTTTGGTAGGTATCGCAGTTATGGAGTAATCCACTGCTGAAATGGATGATATTTTAGGATCACTGAAAACTTTGACACCCCCTGGCTGCCAGGTCATTCCATGCCAACTCAACCAACGTTTTTGGGTCATGTCCTTCGATTTCGCTCAAATTTTTTTTACAATTTCTACCCACTCAGTAGATAAGAAACCCGCAATCACTTTGGTCCCAGCCCCCTCAGGGGGCGGGTGGGGGAACTTCCGTTATGTTCACATTGTCTCGAGGTACTCGACTTCAGCAGCCCATTCCTCCAAAACTATGATACTTTGATCGAAACTGATTTCACAGTTCGAAAAGTATTGAATTTTGAACTTTTTAATCATTTTGAAATTTTCAAAATTTGAAAGTTGAACTTTCAATTTGAAAGTTTAAATTTCAAAATGGCGCTGTAAGTGGGAACTACCATTTAAAATTTTGAAAAAATTTCCATAGATGTACATTTTGATGCTTTTTCGAAATATTTAGGTTTCGAGATGGAACTCTTGACGGAGGGGGAGCACCCCCACCCCCAATTTCGGGTGAAACTTTCAAAAGAAAATCTGGGGCATGTGATATATTGAATTGTACGTGTTTGGTGACGCTGAACACGAATATGACGTCAGATTTTTGATTGGACCCCATCCACGGCCCCCAACAATTTTTTTGGTTTGGAGAAGGTTCTGGTGGCCATGGGTGAAGTAGATTTGAAAAACTATGGCTATATTCGTGTTCATGCGATATCGAAAACATACTATTTCATGTGTCACACGACTGTAACCATTTGGGGGGGTCACCCCTTTTGAGGATGTACTGGGGGCCGTGGATGGGATCCAATCAAAAATCTGACGTCATATTCGTGTTCAGCGTCACCAAAAACATACAATTCAATATATCACATGCCCCAGATTTTCTTTTGAAAGTTTCACCCGAAATTGGGGGTGGGGGTGCTCCCCCTCCGTCAAGAGTTCCATCTCGAAACCTAAATATTTCGAAGAAGCATCAAAATGTACATCTATGGAAATTTTTTCAAAATTTTAAATGGTAGCTCCCACTTACAGCGCCATTTTGAAATTTAAACTTTCAAATTGAAAGTTCAACTTTCAACTTTTGAAAATTTTAAAAAACCTGAAAAGTTCAAAATTCAATGCCCTTTCGAACTGTGAAATCAGTTTTGATCAAAGTATCATAGTTATGAAGTAATGGGCTGCTGAAGTTGAGTACCTCGAGACAATATGAAAATAATGGAAGCCCCCCCCCACCCGCCCCCTGAGGGGGCTGGGACCAAACAGATTGCGGCGTTCTTACTTACCGGGTTGGTAGATATTGTAAAAAAAATTTGAGCGAAATCGAAAGACATGACTTTCAAAATCGCCTTTTTTTGGTTGAGTTGACATGGAATGACCCTGCCTTCAAAAATGGGCTAGAGGGCTGCCCCTTCGGAACGTCTTTCCCCAGGAAAAATTTCAAAAAAATCGCCGAACCCCCTACCACTTCTTGTTTCAATTGACGTGGAATGACCCTTAAGTAAAAGTAAGAAATGCAAATGCACTCCCTAAAATTGAATTTTTTTAATCCGCAGGTACATCAGTAATAAGACTGAAAACAAGATACCTCGATTACTCGAACAACCTCTACCAAAAGACACCTCAGTAGTCTTGGCTAGTTGCTTGTATTTTAAATCAGCCTGGCAACAGAAATTCAATCGTGATAAGACTAAAGCGTAAGGATCGAATTCATTTTAACCTCTTTAAATACCTACTGTTTATTCATTCGCTAATATTCCAAGTACAATTTTCCCCCATTACAGGGAAACGTTCCGAACAGACAAAGGCAATGTTACAGCACAAATGATGCGCGCTTTACTATCCAATACAGGATACGTCCGCGTACCGTCACTAGGCGTACAAGTTGTCCAGTTAAGATATATCGATGATGCATTTTCCATGTTTATAGGGCTGCCTAATGAAAATCAATCCCTACAAAAAGTTTTACGCAAGTTGACCTCCGCTAAGATCCACAAAATAATTGGTGAAGCCGGTCAAAGCCAAAATGACTACAAGATAGATTTAAAATTGCCTCGAACGGCTTTCAAATGGTCTAAATCCATTAAAAACGATCTTATTGAACTCGGACTCGAAGAAGAAATTTGGGAGTCACCTGATTTGAGTAATATGATCGAGCAGAGTAATACAAAAATTAGTGACATTGGTCACGGCACTGATATTGAAATTAACGAAGATGGCACCGAAGCTAGCGCCGTTTCGATCATTATACACGTACCAGTAAAACGGAAGATCGTCCAGACATTCCATGTGAATAGACCTTTCTTCTTTTTCATTTATAATCGTAATATTAACACGATCATGTTCTTTGGTACAGTGTTTGATCCGAATAGTACCTAAATATAGCACTTCTTTGAAGAGGGCATGTAGGTTCCTAATAATTTTTTTTTGAAATATTTGTCGTATTGGTGTGATTATTAATTAATTATTTTTAAAAATAATTTAGTTTTTCAAGTACATATGTGACTAGATACCTATCTAACCATCGTTTTATTAAAGAGAATAATTTCATTTTATCTTGAAATGTTGAGCGTTTCCTGCGCAAAATTGAAATTTGAGATTATCAAATTTTAATGACGTCGTACTTGATAAGTTTGAATTTTCCAAGTATTTTCTCTAAGACTAGACTTCGTTAACAGATTTGTTCGGACAAGAAAACTTCTCAGTCATGATTATTTAACTAAAAGGATCATAATTATATTAATTATTACTTACTTGTAGCAAAATGTGAATAACAATCACATTTAGAGGCTCAGTTGGATGGCTCTAGAATAGCTTGAAAACTCCTCCAATTGACTCAGCACGTGCAATGGTGTATAATAAACAATAATCAAATAATAAAAAAAGTAAAGTCACAAAAATCTCAATCTTCAAAATTTTAAGTAATTAATTTTTTGAGAAAAATAAAAACAGATCTGATTTGACGAAAATTCGTGATTGAGAAGTAAGCTCAAATTGATAGGGGGAGGGGGACGGCGAATAGACTGAATTCGAATCTGAAGGAGCAGAATTTCATTAGTAACTTACTACAGTATTTTTTTCTCAAACACGATTTAAATTTTTTTAATGTTCGAAAAATTGCACAGATTGGCAAAACGATTCAAATGTCAATATGATTATTCGAAAAACACACATTTTTGGCCACATTTGAATTAAAACTGCATTTAGAGATGAAATTTTGAAAAAAGTGCGGATAATGGTGTTTTTGAGGCTGAAATTTATTCAAAAAATACCTACATCGAAATCCCAATACGTGCGATTAGGATGTTACCACAAGAGAAATTTTTTTTCTGGGTGATATTTTCAACTTACAAATCTTTTTGAAAGCTACTTTCGATTTGATCGAGAAAAGGTGTGATTTTGAGTCCTATTTTTTCCCCAAAATAATACCCTAAAATCTCAAATTGTGTGATTGGGCAGATGCTTTGAGAATCATTCACTGTAATTGTGCTTTAAAAGCCACTTTTGATATGGCCTTTGATAGGGTGTTTGCAGCATTATTTCAAAAAATGGGAGTCCCAAAAAAAGTGTCCTCTCCCTCGTTGTTATCAAATTTGTTAGGAATCCGATAAAGAAGCGAAAAATGACCCATTCGAGCTCTATGCTTTGGTGAAAAAAAGTAGCCAAAAGGGTCCAAGAGGTTTCCTGCTGAGTTCGAATATTCACTCGGTTTTGAAAAGTTCATTTTTTTGACTCGACTTCTTACAAAGGTGATATCCCAGCTAGAGCAAAAATGTCAATATTGAACAACGGAAAATTAAAAGAGGATCCTAAAATACACCGAGAAAATTTCAAGTTAAAAAAATCTACTGGATGCTCCAGTAATTTTCAAAAAGTCGCTGGAGGCTCCAAAATGACTTGAACTCACCTGAAGTCGTCTTCAGAGGGTGTTAAAATTGGAGTGCATAGTTGATTTCAGCTTTCCATCTCCATTTGACGAAATTTTGGGCAAATTTCAAGTTTCAAAAATCCACTGGAGGATCCCGTAATTTTCAAAAAGTCGCTGGAGGCTCCAAAATGACTTGAACTCACCTGAAGTCGTCTTCAGAGGGTGTTAAAATTGGAGTGCATAGTTTATTTCAGCTTTCCATCTCCATTTGATGAAATTTTGGGCAAATCAAATTTCAAAAATCCACTGGAGGATCCCGTAATTTTAAAAAAATTGCTGGGGGCTCTAAAACGACTTGAAATTTACCTGCAGTCAACTTCATAGCGTATTGAAATTAGTTTGTAGAATTAATTTCGGCTTTCCAACTCCATTTTTGATGAAATTTTGTGGGAATTTCGAGCTTCAAAAATCTGCTGGAGGCTCCAGAACTGCTCAAAACGGTTTGAAACAGTTTCCAATCGATTTGGCAGGTCGAAAATAGCGTATATCCCATATTTCAGCTTACTATGTCAATTTTGTAATATTTTGATTTTTTTATCACATTTTGGCCAAAATTTGATTTTTGAAAATTCACCAAAAATCGAAAAAGGCACTTTAGCATTTGAAATTTTGGCAGGTGATGAATTTTTGCCTGCTCTTTCGATCTACCTTTGTACGGTTTAAAAATTTTTATGCTAGTCCTATGTTGGAACGCAAAGTCTGCGATTTCAGCTGACCTTCCAATCAAAATGGCCGCCATTTAGTAAGTAGGGCCACTGTTTTTTGAGGACAAGATCTAGAAATGTTCCTTAGGACTCTCCCTTTAAGAAAGAAGTTGTACCGGAGGATGGCAGGGGGTGCAATTGATCCTTATGTGAGTCCCCCTGACTATCAACACAAATTTCAGGCGTTGAAATGCATTTCTCAATTTTTAGCGAATTTTTAAAATTCAAAATTTGGTCAATTTCATATGAAAAAAATTGAAACTTGATTTACATCCTATGCTCGACATTCAGAGTAAATTAGTCGTGGTTTTGAGTTATTCAGCAGCATCTAGCAGATCTTCAGGGTTTCCAGTTTTCAAAAAAATGCCATAAATAGGATCAAAATGAAATTCAACCCTTATAAACTCGAATTTACCGTACTTGTGACCCTTTTGACTGACTGGAGCGCATATTTTCAAAATTAGCTTGTGCCAGTCCAAATTCAAAATTTTCTCCTCTGGTTATTTTTGAAAAAAAAATGAATAGAACGTTTAATAGAAAAATACTCAAATGGATATTTTTAACCTCCCGAGTATTAAATCCAAGATTACTGAATTTCAGTTTGAACCCATTTATCATTTTTTTTTTTTTGAAAACAGGAGAATTTAAAAATCGGTCTCGGGCTCCAGAACAACTCAACACCACAACAAGTCGACTGGGGAGGTCAAAAAATAAGATGCAAACCAAATTTCAGCTTTTTTTGTTCACTCGTTCGCGAACTGTAACATCTGAATCATATTTGGCTCCAAAACTGGTCATTTTTTTCATTCCAGTTGAAAAAAACCAATAGTTGCCTCTCCTTCCCTTCTCAAAAAAAAGTAATCACAAATTACAGCATTTAAAAAATATCAAAACACGAATAAAAATTTCTACAAACGATGAGCAGACTCTTTTTTCTCATTTTATTTTCACAACGCATGGAACAAGTAGGTACTTAAAAGAAATAAGGAAGTAGAAGTACACTAATGAAAAATAAAACCGAAAGTAATTTAAACATTCAATAAAAATATCTTCTATATGTATATAAAAAAAAAGTTGATCAGATATTTTGCAAAATTATAAAAAAATACTCACAGCATGGATACAAACAAATGACATAGAATTTTCGAAAAATAAAAATGCACAAGTCCAAAATAAGTTAACAATAATTATTCCCTCGTTATTATTAAAACCAAAAAAACTACATATTTTTGACTTTCTTTCTACATAAATGAATGAATTTGGTAACTAAAATATATAGGTAGATATAACGTATCATTCCACATGATTAAATCATTTACCGAAATAAGGATTAAACTGTTTATGAGCATTGATGATATGAAAAGTTACAGTGCTCCGTTGAGTGTACTTTTTTCCACAATATTCGCAAGCAAATTGGGGCTCTTTACCACACTCGTATTTAAAATGACGATAGACGTTTGTTTTGTATTTATAAGAGTGGCCACATTTATTAGGACATTCGTAATATTCTGCTTTCGATTCCATACCAGGTAGATTCCAATCACTATCGCAATGCCCTGTAAACATAACGACGAGAATACCTACGTAAATAATCACTAGACTCGGAATACCAAATACTTAAAGCTGCTCAATAGATACGAGTATAAAACAATCGATTTAGGGAATTATTACGCCAGTTCAACTACACAAAAGCTAACAACTTTTTTAGTACAAACAAAACTCTATCTAGATACCATAATAGGAAGTGAGACATTCTAAGGCATGATGGTTTTATGAATCACTCCAACGTGATTTTTCAACGAGTATTTATTTGTAAACCATCTTCCACAATGAACGCAGGAGAATTGCGGAGGTTTACCGCAATTGTACTTGACGTGATTTCGAACGCTTTCTTTGTGTTTGTACTTTTTTCCACAATTTGAAGGACAAAGGTAGTAATCGTCTTGCATCGCGAATACCAGCTTTTCGGTAGATTTCGAAGAAGGTAACGTGTTCCAGCCACCTGTAGCAATTATAAAATTGATCGAAGGTAAAATTTTCAACTTCTATACAAAAATTCAAACGAATATTTTAGCACATGTTTGATCCATATACCTAATTACAAACAGATAAGTATTTACTTCCAATAGGTATTTAAAAAAATCAGTCGAATAAATAAATAAAAGAATTTTATTCGTTTATTTAATTTTTTTCCAACAATTCTAAAAAAATAAATGGGTAATAAATAATAATATTATAAGTGATAATGATAATGATAATAAAGCACAAGTTTAAACTCAACGTAAATTATTACAGATCTCTCATTCAATGAGTATTACAAAGTCTCTCTCAAAAAAAAAAAAATGAGTAAATAAACAAATAAAATTAAAAAACATCGAAAATCAAACTAAGCAAATACCACACCATCAAATGGACACGAATCTTTATAAAATCGACTCAAAAATCTCACCTCATCGTCATTAAAATATACCCACACAAAAACCTAAAAAAAATTTAAAGCTACAAAAACCCAAATCACCATATTTTCTAAAACAAGACACGTTGCAATCAAAATACAAAATCACTCTCGTCTATCACATTATTTTCATTATTCGATGAGCAGTTTTAAAATGCATTTGAAGCTCGCGTTTCTGGCCAAATTTCCTTCCGCAGAACGTGCAAAAAAACGAATAATTAGCTCGACAACCGAGCAAAAGGTGTTTTCGAAACCCTTGCTTGTATTTGTATTTTTTTCCACATCGATTCGTACAAATATAGTAGTCGCCTTCTTTAACGTAGACGTATTTTTTGCCTACGTCGATGAAATGCCTCCATTCTGTAAACATTAATGACATAAAACAAGAAATTATTTTAAGTCTATATCGAAAGAGATGAATATTTCGTGTTGTGAAGCGTTAGGTACTGGTTAAATTGCTGATATTTGTTGCCTACACCCGAGTGAACTTCCACCTGGTTTGGGGTTTAGGCGATGTGTATATTACAAGGGGAGGGAGAGGGGGTGATTTTTTACAGAATAAATTAGGTTAATGTTTAGTTTATCTATTTACAATGTGCATGAGGATTTAGAATCATGAGATCTTTTAGAGATTCCAGAATTCAATTCTGTAGATGCCTATTTCCAAAAATGAAGGGGAAAAAATGATGTTTAAATTATCGAAAAAAATAATTCATGATCCCGAAGCTGATGGTCTTTTTAATTGGATGGATTAAAACACAGCTCGAAATTCAAAAACCAGTTCACTTTTATTGATTAACTTCAGCCTCTGACTCGAGCTCCAAAAATGGGCTACCTGCATCGAAAAATGCTCATTTTATCCTTCGAAAAAAATGTTCCATTTTGCCTTCAAATCAGAAAACTATTTCATTCTCATCTGGTACTTGAAAAAAAGTTATGGGTATCGCACTATAGATTTTTGAGGGCACTGATTTAGATTCTGAAACCGGTTCGACTTCAAAACTCAAAATTGACCTCTCCCAAAGTTAGGGTTGGGGCTCAAAATATCGAAAAATACAATGTGATTGTCAAATTACAGATTCTCAAAAACGCTCATTCTGATTTTGAAATTTGTTTGATTCCAAAATCGACACTCTTTTTGCACTAAATTCTCCTCTAGGAGTGGGGGGGGGAGGGAGTTGCGGTTTTTTTTGACAAACACTTCGATAATTAGCTCATTATGAGTACGATGCTGACCGGAAAAACGAATTCTGAAAAAGTACATATAATCATAAATAAAATTCACATTTTCAACCGTTTATTTTACTTATCGAAATTTCAAACAAAAAATTCAGTTTTTCGGCACAAAAACGTGTAAATTATTAAAACAAGATAAACATACAAATTTATAAGGACACGCGGGACATCTGTAACGATAAAATGGAAGTTTTAACGCAAATTGCCTGCCTTTTCGAGCAGATTCTCTGCTATAACAGATTACACAACGTCCTCTTATCTTCGGATTCATTAATAAAATTCCGTGTTTGGGAGACTCCTCCGAAAGCTGCTCGTCAGTTGTTTGGTCATTAGAATCGGAACTCGTCTTGACTGAAGCTACAAAATCGTAAAAATCGTGAAAATTAATTCAAAATTAGCATAGGTAATAGGTAGAGAGGTACATAAAGTTGATCGAATGTTATATGCAATAGTAAAATAGCAGACTGATGAAATTAATTCGCAATAGTTGCAGTTAGAAGTTTCACATTTGACATCACAATCACATAAAAGATAAACTTGAAAAACAGGTAGGTATGCATGCTTGTGAGGGGGGGGGGGGACTGGCCTGGGGATACAGAAGTAGTCTTTCCATTCCAGCACGACGCAATTCTGACTTGATCGTAGGATCTATTGATTTTTCTCAACAGTTTCCATGAGTTTCTCCAGCTGGTTCGAAAGGCAAATCGACGACTAGACCAGTCAATGACTTAAAGTATAGCCAGACAGGCAGACAAAAGACCTTGAGAAGCCAGACAGGCACACAGACAACCCGGAGAGGCCTAACAGGCGAACAAATGACCATGAGAGGCTATAGAAAGGTAAGTCAGTATAGCCTTCAGAGGCCAGACAGATGTGTCACTAACCTTAAGAGACCAGAAAGACGATTTTAGGAAGCCACACAGATTCGCAAACTATACTTTGAGAAGCTACACAAACGAGTCAATGACCTCAAGAGATGTGACAGGCAGGAAGAAAGACAACCTTGGGGAGCCTGACAGGTTGATCAATGGCCTCAAGAGGTCAGACAGGTAGATGACCTTGGGAAACTACACTGATGGGTCAATAACCTTAAGAGACTGGACAAGCCGAGTGACTATTTTGGAAAGCTCACACAGGGCAGTGACCTCGAGAGGCCAGCTGTACAGACGAGCCGATGACTTGAAGAGGCCAGAAGGCAGATAGACCACCTGGGAAGCCAAAGAGGCATAAAATGCGGACAGACGACCTTGAGAGATCAACAGATAGGTCAATGACCTTTGGAGGTCAGATAGACGACCTCGAGGCTCTAGACAGACTGGTCAGTGAGCTTGTAATTTCAGACATACAGACCAATGACCTGAGGAGGTCAGACACATTGATCAATGACCTTAAAGAGGACAGCCATCCGGGTCAACGACCTTATGAGATCGAATACATGGGTCACTGACCTTCAGATGGCAGGTACAATGGGCAACGACCTTCAGAGGGCAATGACCCTGATATGGCAGACATTCGGGTCAATGACCTTAAGATGGCAGCCATCTGGGTCAATGACCTGAAACGGGCGGCCATCTGGGTCAATGACCTTGAACAGTCAGTCATCTGGGTCAATGACCTTAAGAAGCCAGTCATCCGGGTCAATGACCTTAAGAGGGCAGCCAGGCAGATAAACGAGCTTGAGAGGACAAAGAGACAGGTTGATGATCTTGAGAGGTCAGCCAATAAAATAACTTTAGGAGGTCTGATGGGCAAAGTAACTTCATTTGTACCCAGATAGACGACCTTGAGAGGCTAAACAGGTTTTTCAGGGCTGCGCACAGTGGGCTGTGAGCACCCTCAAAACGCGTGTAATTCAAAAACTTACAATGAACCCTAAAACAATGGTACAATGATATCCTCCCTTAAGTTTTTGGGGTCGCAGAATACGAATTTGACAATATTTTTTTGTTGGGTGGGGGTGAAGGGGTGCAAAATTCAAAATTTGACCAAAATGATGTGTGGTATGTCGAAATGTATGTTTTTGAGGGTGTAAATAACGAATTTGACAATATTTTTTTTGTAAGGGTCAATGGTGGGGGCTGAAGGGGTGATAAATTCAAAATTCGACTAAAATGATGTGTGATATGTCGAAATGCATGTTTTTGAGGGTGTAGATAACGAATTTGACAATATTTTTTTCGTAAGAGTCAATGGTGGGGGCTGAGGGGGGTGGAAATGGTTAAAAATTCAAAGTTTGACTATAACCCAATTGACAAAATGGTCGCTCTCCTAAGTCCATTTACATGGAAATCTGGGCGAAATGTTGCGAATTCGCCTTCATTATGGCGTTAAAATGAACTTTCGCCCAACACATGGACGCAAGTCAAGATAGTTCGCCCTCTTCATGGCGCTTGAACGACATCTCGCTCAACACATGAGCACAAATTGTGAAAATTCGCTCTGCATTTGGCGCTTTAATAAATTATTGTGCAACATATGGGCAAAAATTATGAAAATTCGCCTTACACTTGGCGCTATAATAAATTGTTGGGCATTTCGCAGTCACCTACATCAATGTGCAGGGCGACTTTTCAAAATTTTCGCCCATAATCGCCATGAAGTGGGCGAATTTTTCTATTTGCACCCAGATTTTATGGAATTTTTTCCGTTACGTTTAAATCAGTGATTGATGTACAGTACCATGCTTATGCTTACATGTGTTGCTCGTTTGTGTATAGGGACAGTTCCAAATATTTTTGCTTTTTGGATGAAATTTTTATGAATGTGCTAATGTTCGATCGTGTTTATGACTAGTGTGAAGTGTAGGTATTCTATTTTATGCAAGTTGGTGATTTTATTCAATAACATCGTGCAGTTATCAGTGTATTCGTGAAAAATATTCGACAAAATTAGAAATGTGTGGTGACGTCAATATCCGGTTGTTTCTTAACATTGCTGATTATCTATTGATAACTTCGCATTTCTAAACTGATTAACTCTATAACCAGACTTAGTAGTTGTCCGTTGAAATTATAAACGTGTGTTGTGTGTATGTGCTGTGTACTAGAAATCAATTTTTTAAAATGTGTCAAGTCTCAGTTTTATGGTACCTTTTTTCCTTTCAGTGCAGTATGGGCTTGATTTTTTTTCTTAAATAAAAAAAGTGTAAATTTAATGTTTGGTGTCGTGCCTAAAGTGATTTTTTGATCAACGATAGTGTGATAAATTAGAATTATTTCCATTTTAGTAAATGTTTTGCCCCGGCACCTCTTTCTAGGGCTGGTGGTATGGCTGCTCCCCTATGTGAGGCTCCTCAAGCCGAATTGGGTTTTTATTTTTTTTTGGCAGGTTAGGATTTTGGATATCTTTGGCTAAGACGAAAAAAGTGAGTGTGAAGTGGGCTGAGGTATGGAATGAGGTTAGTGTGTTGAGTGTGAGAGATTGCAGTGAGTGAGAGGTGGTTTTATTGAACAAAAATGAATGAATAAGATGTAATTTATGGGTGCTTTACGTATAATTATGTCAGTGAAATGTTGGCGAATCAGCAACAAAGTAGATGAAAAACTCCTTTACAAACAGCAGGGCGAAAACGATGGCGACATTTTGACACTGTTTTTGAGCACGTAGGAGGGCGCATTCAATTTTTGCCAAGGGAGCGCGTATCAAAAACAAGAGAGCGCATCAAAAATAAGGGCGTGCAGAGCGAAAATTTTGATGCGCGCTCCCTTGGCGAAAATTGGATGCGCCCTCCTACGCGCTCAAAAACAGTGTCAAAATGTCGCCATCGTTTTCGCCAAACTTTTTTAGCGCTCTTTTGTCAACAGGGAAAATGATGTGTGATATGTCAAAATGGATATTTTTGAGGGTGTAGGTCACGAATTTGACAATATTTTTTTCGTAGGGGTGAATGGTGGGGGATGAAGGGGTGAAAAATTCGAAATTTGACCATAATGATGTGTGATATGTCGAAATGTATGTTTCTGAGGGTGTAGATCACGAATTTGACAATATTTTTTTCGTAGGGGTGAATTGTGGGGGATGAAGGGGGTGAAAACGGTGAAAAATTCAGAATCCGACCATAATGATGTGTGATATGTCAAAATGTACGTTTTCGAGGGTGTAGAAGGGTGAAGGGTGGGGGATGAAGAATTTTCTATTGGGGAGCCGTCAAAGTACCGGACGTTTCTAAAGAACATTTGGGGCTCTTTAGTTCTGCAATTGCATATTTTTAGTGCTTGTTGGTGATCTATTTGACTAATACTACATAGAACGGATTTCTGGAATAATACACAAATCAACAGGTAGGTACCTACAATGAATTTTATTTTTCTCAAATTGAGTAAGTATGTAGGTAAGTAAGTAAATATGTACTGAAAAATGTGATAACTGATAATATTCTTAATTTACAACATTTTTTTGAATTTAACATGCAGCGGATAAATACGAAGTAGGTCTAGGTAGATAATTTTGCTTCATTGAATGAAATATTGAATAATCCAAAAACTGTCACAAACGTGTCATGGCTAAGTATAATCTGATAATAATATAAAAAAATATATATATAAGAAGGAACACTACCATTTGATAAAAAAAAAATAACATAATATCACATTGACCTTACTTCACAATCGCTGAGCGAACAATTATTAATAAAAACTAAATAAATAATTAAGGAATAATTAATCCATGTTTAGCTCCACAATGCGATCTCAACGATACACGTTGGGAAAACCTTCGTAAACATATTTTACATTCGAATTGTCGTTCGATACCACATTCCAATTTCAAATGTCTTCTAAGAGCACTTTTCCATTTATACTTTCTGCCACAATTACCATTCGGACACAAGAAGATCTCTTCATTCGACAACACATTCGTACTCGTTGAAATAGCTAAAACATACGTAAATTACACGTCACATTATAAAATAAAAATTACTCGACCAAAACAGATTAAAATTTTTTACGATTTTGTTTATCCCATTACCATGAAAAAAAAAATCAGCCTATACCAAAAATAATTCATGTAATTCGCTTCATAAATCAACACAAAATCTACGTTACACAAAAGACAAACATTAAAGCAACAGTTTATGAACAATAATTGCGTGTTTTTTAAGATTAAACCTATGGACGAATTTTCGTTGGCAGATATGACAAGCGAACTGTTGCTCTTTTCCGCATTCGTACTTCAAATGCTGGTTCAGGCCTCCTTTATATTTATATTTACGACCGCATTGATTAGGACAGTAAAAAATTCGATCTGACTGCGAGTACAAACAGCAACCTGATTTTCAAGATAGAATAAAATCACAAAAAAATTACAAAAGTTGATTAAAAATACCTAATTACGAAAATAAATATTGCTACAAGACTGAATAGGTAAAATTATGAAGAGCTGGGGTCAATATATATGAGTACATGCTACAAAAAATAAATAATAAATTTCAAGAACGAATTCATCACAAAAGTTTTATTCAAAAAAGAATCAATCAATCTTTCAAGAAAACAATAAATTATCCAAAAAAAAATACAAGTTACATCGTAATTTTATGAATCAACGCAGAATGAGACCTTAACTGAGACTTATGATTGAATTTCTTGGAACACATATTACAAGTGAATTTCGGTTCCACTCCGCATTCGTACTTCAGATGTCTATTTATAGCACCTTTAGAGTAATATTTTCGACCACACTTCTTCGGACAGAAAAACACCGACGCCAGGGGATCTATCTCTTCACAGAAACCTATTCACAAAAACAAATCACAAATAAATGTAGATAAAACAACCCATCTAACATCGCATATGGCGAAAAAAATAAACGAAGGTTAGTAATTTTTTTCATAGGCATAGAAATCATGCAACTTATATTTTAATAATTTGTGTTACATGCCCAATGTCAGATTTAAACATTTATACAAACTTTATATCAGCTTATGAACCAGTCCACGATGTGATCGTAAATGTGCTCGGTGGATGAATTTTTTAGTACAAATCTCGCATTTGAACTTCGGTTCGACTCCGCATTCGTATTTTAAATGTCTGGAAAGACCACCTTTATAGCTATACTTTCGTCCGCAAAGATTGGGACAAATGAAAATTCCGGCTGACATCGAATATGGACCTGATTCAAAAAATAATATTCGAAATAGCGAGTCAATTAAGGATGCGGGTAAAGACACAAGCATGCCAACAATTCCAACAAGCAGATACAGAAATCATTACAAAACCCTCTCATAATATAACTTATTCTTAGCACCCATAGGGTAAATGTGCCTAAGTTTGCGCACCTAATTTTCAAACAGCCACTACTTTTTATGAAAAGCAGCTAGAATATTGAAATTTGTACAGAAGGTTCCTCAAACATTTGGCTATGATTTGCCCCAGAAATAAAATTTTTAATCGATTTAGTTTTTGATATTTTGACCAAAAACCAAAAAAAGTCAAATGCGCAAACTTAGGCATATGCCTTCCTAAGATTGCGCATTCACCTTCTCAAGATTGTGCACCAGTGAAAAACATAGAAATTCGTCAATATTGTTTAATTAATGATGAAAGCAAACAAAATGTCTCACACGAACGTGCATTTGAAACTTCTGAGTGAACCACACTGGAAATGGGCTTATATCTCGTATATCCAGCATTACCCCCCTTTCTCCCTAGCTTTTGACAAGGAGTAAACTCGATATACGTGTATAAGGTGTCATTTCATTCAAATAAATTGGATTCTTAATGATAATTTTGAAAAGTATCATTATTAGTCTTAGAAAAGTAGCAAAAAATAAAAATCGCAATCTTAGGCACAGGGGTGTTTTTTTTAAAAATTGAAAAATTGAAACCTAATTAAAGCAGAAAACACTTGAAATACGTGCTTGTTATAATCCCCAGACAATGACGAATCTAAAAATAGCTTATTTAAATTGCTACTGCCATTTCCATAAAAATTGTCGCGTGCCGATTTTATTGGAAAAGTTATAAAAAAATTTGAAAAAAAAGTTTTTCGCTTGTCAGTTGGAAACACTTGGTGCTACCATCACCAAAAATCATCAAATATGGTCATTTTGATTCTTCTTTCAAGTAAAGGTGGTATCAAATGTTGTAGCTCTCACTGGTTCTGAGAAATCGCTACTGCGCAATCTTAGGAAGCGCGCAAACTTAGGCACATTTACCCTATGTTAAATATTATTGAAAAAAAAAAAAATATAGGAACATTGAATTTTTAATAAAACCGTTCTAAAAATTTATTACCGACAAAATTTGTACAATTATTATTAATGAAACACCAAGTTGGAAGGGGCAAATTACGATATAACTTTATGAATTAAACCTCGATGACTTCGTAAATGGGCTCGATGTAGAAATTTCCTATCACAGATATCACATTTGAATTTAGGTTCGACGCCGCATTCGTACCTCAAGTGCTGCGATAGACCACGTTTGTATCTGTATTTTCGACCGCACTGATTGGGACAGGAGAAATATTCCACCTGATCTGTCATTTCATCTAATTTCAACAAAAAAATGTCAATGACAAGACGTTAACCAATTCATAATTTACACTCGTATTTGGGATCAGAAATTAGGATTTTATTAGTAGGCACATCAAAGTCACAGGATCTCCAAAAAATAATACTTACCTCGATTCACAGTAAGATATTATGCATTTTGCAAAAAAGTCCAATGATGAAGCGCAAACACCTCACAAGTTTCTCGAAAATTGATCCCAAAATCCGACAAAACGATCTATTTACTCGAAAGGAAGGGGAGTACTCGTATTATAGAGTCTGGAAGGTTCGTACAAAAAAAAGTAACCAGAAATTCGAAACCAGCACCTGTTAAAACCCTGCCAACAGGTCAAACTAATTTTTTCAATTTTTTTTAAAATTGGGGAGCTTATTTCGAAATTGGGGGGAGGGGCACTTATCAAAAAAGTAAGCTGAAATTTGAAATTAACGCCATCGAAAACGTAGCAAACGATATGTCACATGATATACATTATATATTTTTTGAAATTTAACCAAAATTGAATGGTTAAAGGGTGGGGGGGGCAAGAAGCAACTCGAATTGTGTTCTCAAGAATGTACTTCAGAGGTCTTTCTTTGCATTTTTTCAAGTCAAGGTCATTCGAGCACCTTTCTTTGCACTTTTTTGGAATCATGGTCCTTCGAGCCGGATAATAAAAAGACGTACATTAGAGGTCTTGTTTTGAATTTTTTTCAAGTCATGGTCCTTGCAGCACCTTTCTTTGGACTTTTTTGGAATCATGGTCCTTCGAGCCGGGTATTAAGAAGATGTACTTTAGAGGCCTTTCTTTGCATTTTTTCAAGTCATGGTCCTTCGAGCACCTTTCTTTGCACTTTTTTGGAATCATGGTCCTTCGAGCCGGGTTGAGAAGATGTACTTTGATGGTATTTTTTTGCATTTTTTTAAAATCATGGTCCTTCGAGCCGGGTATTAAAAAGATGTACTTGTAGTGGAAGAAAACCAAATAGATACTTTTGCAATCTTATAGGACATCTAATGAAACTAGTCATCATAACAATCATCTGATTTATCAAAATAAACAAACTGTCAAGTATTTTATCTACTTAGCGATCCAATGGGAAGTCTACCTAAATTAATTTCAATATATTTGATAAGTCTTATTTAACCATACATTTTATTGGCATTATACAGTTGAACTCAATCAGCTGATATAAATTCTTCATCAGCTGATATAGATTTTCAATCAGCTGATATAGATTCCGCATCAACTGAGAGGCTAGTGCACCCACCTTTTTCATTGTATATAAACTCAGCCAACGCACTAGTAAAGGCAGATCTCTTCTAGCTATTGAAGAGACTTATCTTCTTTAGCTAGAGGAGTTAGGGAGGCCTACCTTAGCATAGGTGTAGAATTTCACCTATGTGTAGACCACACTTCATTGATTCTCATTCTGGCTGCTTTGGTACCTATTTGAGATCTTTGGTTAGCCTGATTAGGGAGACCTACTTAAGCACTGGTGTTGATTTCCACCTTTGTGTAAGTCTCAACCTCATTGATTCTCATTGTGGCTACTTCTGTGCCTACTTGAGATCTTTGGTTAGTCTGAAAGAGTAAAGGTTAAACCTAACTTTACCTAAAACTGGGACTTGTTCCCTTAGAACTATTCTCAACTAAGTATAAGCCATGTAAAGTTCGGTTAAGTATAAATAAACCGCGTATAAACCAAGTATTTCATGTTTATAAAAATTAAAAACTTGAATAAAAACTCAAAAACATTTTGTGTGTTTGTTTTCTTCCTCTACAAAATTGGCGCCCAAACAGGGACTTGAACCCTGGACCCTTAGGATAAAAGCCTAATGCTCTACCGACTGAGCTATCCGGGCAAAATTATTGTAAGAAAAAAGAAAAATAGTTTAGGTATAGAATTTATACCTATAGGATCGCTAAAGTATTCATTTGGTTTTCTTCCACTATAGGCCTTTCTTTGCATTTTTTTAAGTCATGGTCCTTCAAGCACCATTATTTACATTTTTTTTAAAATCCTGGTCCTTCAAGCCGGGCATTAAGAACATGTTCAACAAAACTGCTCATGGTGTAGATTATGTAGGTCATATCAATTTGAAACAATATAAAATGAAGAATTTGACCAATAGGTAGGTATTTCTATTCCAAAAACCATTTGACTCCCAAAACCGAAAATTGAGGCCCAAAAATTTGACAAATGCAACATATGTAGGTACTTACCTATTAAATTATTGATTTTCAAAATATGCTGATTCTGATACCAATTTGAACCCAAAATAAAAATCAAGTTCTACAGCCCCAGAGAAGAAAATCTGGGTGCCTAAATTCTCAAAAAATGCGAACGCTCATGGTCCTCCGAGCCGGGTAGGTATAGAAAAATAACCAACGAAGCTGCTCATGGTGCAGATTATGAAGGCATATGAGTAAATATGTAGGAGAATTTCACTAATATTCCAATTCCAAAAAAAAGCTTGACCTCAAAACCAAATTTGAGGACCAGAATTTTGAGAAATGCAAAATGGTTATCAAATTAATGATTTTTGAAGGCACTGATTCTAAAATCAATTTAACCCCAAAATAAAAATTGAATCCCTACCTACACCTCAGAGAAAGGCTTGTGGTCCAAATTATCGGAAAATGCAAACGCACATGGTCCTTCGAGCCGGGTATTAAAAAATTGGCCAATGAAACTGCTTACAGTGTAGATTGGGCAGGCCTTATGAAGAAAAATAATTAAATAGGAGAAATTTATCAATAATAATCATTCTGATTCTGAAAAACATTTGACCCGAAAACAAAAATTTGAGACCTAAAATTCTGATAAAAACAATTTGACATCAAATAAATGATTTTCAAAGGCACTAATTCTAAAATCAATTTAACCCCAAAATAAAAATTGAATCCTTGCACTCCTGAGGAAGGGAAAGGCTTGTGGTCCAAATTCTCAAAAAATGCAAAACACGCATGGTCCTTCGAGCCGGGTATTTAAAAAATGGCCAATGAAACTGCTTACAGTGTAGATTAGGCAGGCCTCATGATGAAAAATAATTACATATTAGAACTTAATTGACAATAATATTCTGATTCTGAAAAACATTTGACCACAAACCAACAGTTTGAGACTCAAAATTCTGGAAAAAGCAACTTGGCTATCCGATTAGTAATTTTTTAAAGCACTGATTTCAAAATCAGATTTACTACAAAATAAAAACTGAGTTCCAGGAGCCCCAGAAGAAGGTTTGAGGCACAAAATATCGAAAAATGCAACATTATATCAGACTATAGCCCACGTTTCCAGAGGCATTGCTGTTGGAGAGTCAAGGCAAAAAATTCCAGAGAATGCAATCAATTTTGATTTTGGAGTCAAAGAGATTTCAAAATCAGAATCATGTTATGTGCCCTTGAAAACCTACAATCTGATATCCATGTTAAATTTGTCCAGATTTGGAGGCCAAGCTTTCTTGGGGCTTAATTTTGGCATTAGAGTTCAATGAAATTCAGAATCAAAATCAGAGCCCTGAGTTTTCTAATTTGATGGAATAGGGAGGAAGAGGAGGAAGACGTTTTGTTCATTTTGCAGAAAATGCCACTTCCACATTTTACAAAAAAAAGTATCACTGGAAAAAATTTTGGATTTGAACCAATTCAAGCGGATTTTGAAAATACGTAACAACATGGGCCAAAAAGGTCACAGAAAAAAATAAATTTTGAGTTTATGAGGGCTGAATTTCTTATTCACTCAATTTAGAGCATTTTTGTTGATAACTGGAAAAACCAAAAATCAACTGGAAGTTCCAGAATAGCTCAAAAACCTTCATCAATCGGCTTGGGAGGTCGAAAATAAGGTACCGATATATCTAAACCAAATTTCAGCTGTTTATTTCAATTTGACCACATTTTGATTTTTTCATGGAAAATGAGTCAAATTTAAATTCTCAAAAATTAGCCAAAAAATCTAAAAATGAATTTCAACACTTAAAATTGGTACCACTGGAGATGTATTTTGTCAGCTTGCCCTGATCCTACAATAATGAAATACAGATTTTTAAAAATTCTAATCCAAGTTCGAAATCAAAAACTAAGAAAAATTATTAGACAAAAAAATCAATTTTATTAGAAAATAAACCTACTTGAAGTCTATAATTATCTACATTAATTAACCAATAATTCTATGTATTAATCCACGATGACTCTGCAAATGCGAAGGACGATAGAATTTCTTATGGCAGACTTCACAAATGAACTGAGGCAACATTCCACATTCATATTTCAGATGAACTTTCAAACTGCACTTGTGTTTGTATTTTCTACCACACTGATTAGGGCAATAGAAATATTCGAGACTCGATCTGAGATATTTACCACCTAAAAGAATCAAATAAGCAAGTAAGACTCTATGAAAAACTCAACAAGGCAAACATATGTAATTTATATAATATGACTCGAAATAATGTAACAGAAACTAAAACACGGATCAAATTAATGAAAATACGATTTAATTCTTCAAACAAAATTTCCAATTCAAGTAAGTAATAAACAAAAAAAAAAACAACATTAATTTCTCACACGAATCATTTAAAAACTATTTTGTGCTCAACAATACAATGTTTACGCAGAGTGCTCTTATGTGAAAATTTCTCAAAACAAATAACACACTTAAACTCATTGACAAATCTGATACTACACTCGCTCTCCAAATGCTTATAAACACTTGGTTTGGTCGATAACTTAATTCCACAATTATTAGGACAGGAATACTCCGCTGGTCTTTTATTTCTACCAACCAATTTCAACGTACCACCATTTTTACGTCTACCTACAAAGAAAAAAAACAACAAACAATAACAACTATTTTTTAAAAATCCTTTATCCCGTTAACAAATTATCTTATGGATAGTCAAGCAATGTATTTTCATGTTAGCTCGATGGCTAAATTTTCTCTGGCAGACTTCGCATTCGAATTGAGGAGCGATACCACATTCGTATCTTAAATGAAGTTTCAAGCTTCGTCTGTGTTTATACTTGCGGCCACAATTCTTGGGGCAAAAATGAGGCCCACTTGACATGCTTTTCAGATCGAACACATCGTAATCAAAACCTAAAAAATTGACAAAGAAATTCTCACGTGAGAAAAAAAACACAAATAAATCTAAGAGTATGTACCTAGAAGAAGGTAAGGTATGAATATGAACCCAAAATTTCCTTTGTTACATGAACATTGAACACTGAACACATAATGATGACTTATGAGGATTTTTTTTTAAAAATTTGACAGTGCAACTCGAAAAAATTTATTGGTTAACAAAATAATTTTCAATCAGAATTATAACAAAAGAATAAACTTTAAAAAAAATAAAATATAATTATACTAAAAAAAATACTAATTTATATTTTAAAAACAACGAAATAAAACATTAGAAACCAAAAAAAATCTCCGAAATTCAGCAAAATTGATTGAGGAACACACAAGATAATAATATGAAATTATAATACTTCTGTTAATTATTATATTATCATTGATTAAACAATTTTATGAATGCTGAGCCGATGGCTTCTCAGATGAGAAGGCTGGCTAAATCTTCGATTACACAGATCACATTTGAATTGAGGTTCGACGCCACATTCGTATTTAATATGCAAATAAATGCTTCTCTTATTTTTATACTTTCTGCCACACATTTTAGGACAATAGTGATACTCCGTTTGGCTTTTTTGATCAAAAAATGTACCAGTAAAACCTACAAGCAAATCAAAATCGCAAAATAAAACAGAAATTTGATTAATAATTAATTCGGATCAATTTTTGTCATTGGGAACATTGAAGAATAATTACTACTCGAGTTAATCTGACACATTACCATAAAAGAGAAGCAATACTAATAACACGATGTAGATGAGAAAGAGATAGACACAGCAAAGAGACCACACATTTTATTCAATAAATAAAAATACATTTCAACTGAGAAAGGTAAATAAAACTTTTTGTTTCATTAAAATAAATCATAGGTGTAAATTAAAAAATTCAAACTAATGTATTGGACAGAATCTGGAATGATTAACTAAATGACTCTTTCGAGAAAATTTCCGACCACATATATCACAGCTGAACTGAGGCTCGATACCACATTCGAATCTTAAATGCGCTTGCAACATACTCTGGTGTTTATACCTTTTACCACAATGATTGGGACACCACAACTTGGGCTTGGAAGCTTTTTCATCATTGCAATTCGTGCTCTCAACATTGAGAACTCTGTCGTTCTCACACTCTGGAACCCATTCAGCAAAAACGAAATCGCAACTACCTGCAAAAAAAAACACCAACGGTTAGAAAATTATCAAAATACAATCCACTACAAAATGATCATCAAGCCACACATCTGCAATTTGGAAAAGAAAAAAAAAAGAGAAAATGGAATAATATTTATTACAATATAAGTTTATGCACGATTACGAGGTGACTTTGTAGATGAGCCCTGTGCACAAATTTCTTTCGACATAGATCACACTGGAATTGACGTTCTTTGCCACATTCGTATTTCAAATGTAGTGATAATCCGCTCTTATATTTGTATTTTCTGCCACAGTTGTTCGGACAGTAATGGTAATCTGGGTTGAGTCCAGTATCTTGGAACCTTGATCTGGAATTGTTTGTGATTGCTGAAAATATAGAACATGAGTGAATTAATACAAAGGTCGAAGTGTTTCAACCAAATGCTAAAAAGAGGCGATGTGAAATATTTAGCACTTGGTACAAGAGCATTTTTTTCATTTTAAGCACTATTAGCTGCCAATGTTGTTTAATGAAAAATTGCTAATATTTCTCACATCTCACACAATTCACTTTATGTTTGTTTTTTTCTTTTTAGAAAGTGAATTGGCGCCTTAGATGAATTTTCCTCACGTCTCTTATTTTCCAAATCACTAAGTGTAGAGAAATACATTGTCAAAAAAAAAAAAAAATGAATGAATGAATAAGATTTTTTTAATAAACATTTATTACTCAAAATCAATCAAAACATAACACAAACTTTCACAAAATGAAAGACCATCGATAATCATATATCTATGAATCAAAACAAATAAAACAGTAGGTAGGTCTTCTAGAAAAAATAAAAAATGACAAAAAATGAAAGTATCAAACAGATTTGAATGTAAAGTGGAATGTAAAATGAAACAAATGAATTATAATAAGCAATTATGTGATAGAAAAAAAGAATAGGTACACATACAAATATTAAACATCAAGTACCTATAGATACACATAACACTCAAAAAAAAATTTAAAATACAAAAATTTCTACTCAGGCAGTCTTTGACAACTTGAAAAGGACCATTTATGAAGGTGATCATATTAATTAAGTAAGTACATAATTATTTTGAAAATTCAGAGGTCAAACTTAATTTATCACATACTTAGCTGTAAACTAAGCCTATGTTCTTTGAAACTACTTGTCTACTAATTGGTAGCTGGATTTTCCCACCAGGTGTAAAGACAGTGCTTGATGCTCCTAAGTATAGGTAAATGTACATTACATTACAGAAAATTTGAATCTTTTGATGGAACTTAGTACTGAATTAGAAATTCTTTTTGATGATACTATTTCTGCTATTCTTTTGGCTAAACGAAATATTTTACATCCTATGGTGATCACACCTAAACAACTATTAAAAGAACTAAAAACTGTGAGATTACCTGCAGAATTGGAATTCCCAATTCCTCAAAGTTACGATTCTATGCATTGGTACAATACCATTATTCAAGTGGAAGCAATTTTCATAAATCGAAAACTAATTTTTGCTTTTCATATTCCATTAGTACAAAATCATAAATTTTCTTTGTACAATCTCTTACCATTACCACTTCCTTCAACGTTCTCAAACGAACTTTTCCATTACATTGAACCCAATTTTAAATTTCTATTAATTAACCGAGTAAGAACGAAATACTCAAAATTAAACAACCTAGATTCCTATATTTCTCTGAATGGTAATGAATTCATTTGTGAAAATCAAGTTTTATACCAGACGGTATCAGCACCCATTTGTGAAGTTCTGTTACTAACACAACCTTATCAAAAATTACACGAATCATGTAAAATTTCAACTTTCACAGCAAATGCGGAAGTATGGTATAAATTAAAAGGAAACAATTGGTTATTTTTACTCAGTAAACCTTCTACTTTATCGGTAGAGTGTACAAAGTCATCAGTTATTCAAAATGAACCATTGCCCATTAGTGGCATTGTCACTTTGAAACCAGATTGTAGAGGATATTTGTCCCAAGCTACATTGGTAGCTGAAGACGAACAGTACTCAGTATTCGAAAATGATATCATTCCAAATTTAAATCTCAATAGAGAGGATTTTGTCTATCATTTCCAAAATAATACTTCTTTTAAAGACCTCGATTCAATTAACTTAACTGATCTTCATACACAAGAACTGAAAATACTAACGCATAGATTGAAACAATATGACAAAGTTTTAACTAAAACTCTAAAATGGAATCATGAACATGGATTTCATAACACTAGTTTGATTACTTATGTATGGTACTTCTGTTCTTTCATTATAACAATATTCATTTTAAAACTCTTGATCCAATGTATTAAATTAAGGAAACAAAAAGCAAAAAATGCCCTTACCTATCAAAGAGTTCCAATTGAAGCCCATACTCCTAAAAATTCTAACTGTACTCAATGTTTTACAAATTGCTTCATAGCAAAAGCAATTACAAATTGCACTCAAAAAGACGAAGAATATACACCTACTAGAGAGGATATTGAACTCGAGATTCCACTCGAAACTAGAGCTAGGTTGAAAAGAAAACCAAAAACTGAATATAATTTGAGATCTTATCAAAGAATGTCTAAATTAAATGACGAATAAAGATTTTTATTTCTCTGAGTAGTATTAACATTTGTAGCAATTTAGCAATAGTAATAATAAATTATAATTATAGTTTGTAAAATTATTATTTTAGATGTCTCAGTCTGAATTAAAAGAAATTCTAAACCATGTTATCCAATCTGTTGACGCGATGGAAAAAACATGCAAGTCAAATACAGTTCCTTAAAGCCGCACAACCCGTGGCGGTATTAAACATGCAAACACCGGGATTACCTCTGGCGCCACCCAGTTATGAGGATGTAGTTCGCAATAACAATACCAATATTATGACAGGAAGTCCCACACCTACTGTGACGGTGCATCATAGAGCAACGTCACCGGCAAGCTCCGTTTCTTCAGAGTTTTTGACGGTGTCCATGCAGGGGCACCCAGGCAGCCCAACTAACATACAAGATGTTCTAGACGAGCTAGGTTTAATGATTCCGGAAAGCACGTTAAACACGCCCCAGCCGAGCCCATCAGTAATTCGTTATCAAGCAGGAGGAAGCTGGGATTCGATCCCTGATCGATTATGTGACAATCCCCAATGCCCAGGAGGTGAAGATTGCATGGAGGAACTCAAATAATGATTGTTAATGTAAAAATACTATGTACTTTTTAATTTCAAAATAATTGAATATTCCTATAATCTAGTCATTTAACTTTCCATTTCTAGTTTCCTAAATCAATTCTAGTCTCTTAATTATTATCTAATTATTTTATAATTTAATGCATACATTTTTACTATTTTATTATGCTGAGGACAATAATTAGTATTAGACAAAATTTTATCTAATATTATTAGGTATTTATATTATACTATATAATCATAATCTTTAACTTTCTTTCTTCTCGAAATTTTTTTTTAGGAAATTTTACAGAACTTTTTAGAAAATTTTACCAAATTTTTGCATAAATTTTTTTTCAATTTTGAAAATTTTATTTACTTTTTCAAAAATTTTTATTTGCATAAATTTTTTTTCCCTAGGGGGGAGGTGTTAAGTTGTCAATACTATGTAATAGCAACTACGTACCATTAAGTTGCGTATGCATTTTAGTGCATTACTATTGATTGATACAAACGTACCAACCTATCATCCCCTTTTGTCATATAAATATAGATATGGCAAGCATATCTATATCTCTCTTGTCAATCTCCTTAATAACCACCGTTTTTTCTGTTTTCACATACGTTTACATTTTTCTCTCTAAGTAAGTTAAATCGGGTACATTTTATAGGCTATAAAATGGTACAATACTTTTGATTTAACCTTTTCCTACCTCTTCTGTCCATTTTTTCTCTCCTTTCACCCCTGTATTTTTACTTCTCTCTTTACCCTTCGGATGTAATTTTTTACTAAATTATTATTGATCCGGGGAAAGAGGAAAGTATTGTTGCCGTCTATAATTGAAGAGTGAAGGGAGACTTCACTCAAGATAACCAGAGAGGTTTGTCCGATGACAAGAGATCAGTTCTCATATAACTCTTGTACATACAGTTGTCTTAAGAAAAGCTCTCCGAGCTTATTCTCTTTTGTAATTTTGTATAGTAAACTGGTGAACTTAACATCTCTCTTTCTTCAAAGTTTTAACATCATTTCATTAAATATCTTTAAATCTCTCTTTCTTACAAAATCATTTAATTTTCATTAATCTTTATAAAATCCTTCAGTATTAATATTCGTGTATTGTGCGGATTCATTTTCTTATATTTATTTTAATAATTTACATAATTTCGTCAATTCAATTTTTTGTAATTATAACTATAACTTTAAATTGGTGTTGTTTCGGTAGTGTAATTATTGGATTGTTATAATTTATCCAAGGTAATTTATAATAATAATTATTTTAATAAAGAGCTTAACTTATCCGAATCAATTTATTTTGAGAACATAACAAAATTAAGGCCAGGTTCAAAAGAAAAACCAGTCAATTAAAAAATGAATATAACCTTTGATCCTACCAAAGACCTTTAAAGGTCAATGACGAATAACAATAAAAATTCTATATAAAATTTCTTCTGAAAGGTTTCTCTGAGTAGTCTTATTTATTATTTAATTAAAATTAGGTCATATGTTAATTATTTTTAAATGACTGATTTAATCGAAAGCCTTATCAATGATGTATTATCCATGAAAAATTTGGTTGAGGAGTTAAAGGTTTCAGTAGAAAACCTCAAAGCAGAACAAGTCAGAACTCTAGCAGCAATGGAGCAGCAGGTGAGCTTCCTGCAAAGAGCTCACCCAGTACAAGTGTTATACGTACCAACCACCACACAGTCAATACCACCACCCAGGTACGACGATGTTGTGCATGCGAGTACGTCAACTAGAACGCCAATTCATTCGATGTCGTTGTCATTGTCATCCTCACTGACTATGTATCGTACTCATCAACAGATACTTCATTACAAGGGAGTCGAGGAAGTCCAGTGAATGTTCCTGATCTGTTTGACGACATTGCCGAACTGACGGTATCAAACCCAGAAGGTCCCATAGACATCAATGACTTCTTAAATGATATCATTATTCGATCAGCACCAGAGTCACCTCAACTTAATACCCCAGTGCCAATGGCAACAGTGCACCAAACAATAAATGACAATTGCAGATCACTACCCAATTTAAATGACTATGATCCATGCGACAACCCTGCATGTCCTGGCAGTCCATATTGTATGGAGCAACTCGAGTAAATTATTTAATTCTAATTTTTGTAAAATTATAATTAATCTATATTTGTCCTTTCTAGTCAAACATCAAAGTTATAACTTAAAATCTAGTCATTAAGACAATAATTTTTCTAGTCCAAACTTACTTGTCACTTATATTTTTTAATCTTATCTCTAGTATATTTGTCTTTGTCACATTCTAGTCAATTTTTACTTACAAGTTCTTTTTATCAACTTGAAAATTTTCAATTCTAGTCAAATTTTAACTTATCTACTTATTTCATTTTGATTTTTACTTACAAATTTTTAAATTTTTACTCACAATTTTTATTCATTTTTATTACAAATTTTTAATTAAATTTTTACTGCATAAAAAGTTTTTTTAAGGGGGGAGGTGTTAAGTTGCTGCCTTACATCTACATTACCTATGCATTATGCGTTTGATTAAACTGCATTTTTAAAAGCACATATTTTTTTTGTCTCTATGTTTCAATGAGTGGTAATTGCATAATGAAGAAAAAAAAATATGTTTGTTGAAATGCGATAGTTATTGTCCTCTAGAACCATTGGTTCTACACACCTGGTACATAGTCCAAGCAAAACAAAGCGACTGCCAAGTTGATTATACACTTAGATAATGACTCCACTGTCATTTGAGAGTAAGTACTTCCTTTTCCTTTTTTTTTCAAAATAATTCAATTCATTCATCAACTTAAGTGGGAGTTGCTACTAGCCCCACACTTCAATACACGTTCGCAAATGATTCAAATAACTTGGAAAATTATATTTTATTTCTTATTAAATATTAATGTAATGATTTCATGAATGATTTTGATTTTGAAGAACAATTCGTTGCTGTGTGTATCAACTAGATGTAAGATGTGACCACTGTTTTACAAATTATTTTAACATGAAGTGGAGAAAAATTCCAAAATCATGCTTACAATTTGTGTCGACATTGACCTTTATTCTCATCCATCTAATCATCTTTACCCACATGCTGTCGATTCAGGAATTTGAAGAAAAACATGAACTTGTTTTCTCAAAATTTCAATCACATAAGGACTTCTACTCCTTAGAAATAGATGGAGAAAATAATTTCATAAAATTGGATTCTGTATTGAAAGAACACAGCATTGATTATGTGGTATCCCACACATATTACGTACTTAAATCAAACAGTGTAAAATTGTATTTGTATTAAATTCTCAATGATAATTTTTCAACAAGAAGTTGATTGCTCTGGTAAGACAATGTGCCATTTGTAATCAATAATGTGATAAGAAAAACCTGAGCTGTTGGCCCAAGAAAATCACTAAAACTCATGTTGAGGTAAATTTTCATTATTTCAATAGTGTTTTGATATTATTGTAGAATTTGAATTGAATACATTAGGCATCTAACATTTGCGAACAATTGTTTTTTCACAGAATGGCCATTACTGACAAAAAGAAAATGTTTCGATTACAGCCTAGTCAGAAGATAAGCTGTCTGGCTCAAATGAAAATTACAGAAACACTGTGTTATCCAGAGTATAAAATTTGTGAAAATGCATGCAATGTTTGTAAACTGAAGGCTTTCCTCAACCAACAGCTAAGTAATGAACTAAAAGAAAAAGTTAATTAATAAGTCAATGAAGGAATTACTCAGATTCAAACTATATAAAAGTTGCTGAAACGTTATTTGGCAAATAACGTTTCCAATAGCATTCCTTCATCATCTCAGTCATTTTACCCCAACAGAAAAATTTTGTACAATCACATTCTTAGGTACACTTACCAAACATGAGCCAGCAAGGTAGATCAAGTAGCTTACTAAAAAAGATCAAAGCCCGGGATACTACTTTTCCTAGTAACTATTATTATCGTTGGCATAATGAAAGCATATTACAGACTGTTATGTTATGTGCCCAATTAGAAGAGCATCAACATTTATTGAAAAGGTACAGACCTGTAGTATTGTTGGATGCCATGTATAAAACAAGCTGATATGCATTGCCTTTATTTAGTCTTGTTGTTAAAACAAATGTTGGATATTTTAAGCGGCATTTTAATAATTTAGTATGAGAATAGCAAGAGTATCACAGAAGCTCTCAATGTATTCAAGCAGTGGAATTGGGCCCTTCCTTATCTTGTTTTAATTTGTATTTGGTATTTTTCCCACTTACCAATATGTTTTAATTAGCGCAAACACCACTTACAATATTTTAATGAGTGGGAATTGCATAATGAAGAAAAAGAAATAAGTATGTTGAAATGCGATAGTTATTGTCCACTAGAACCATTGGTTCTACACACCTGGTACATGGTCCAAGCAAAACAGGGCGATTATGACAAAACAATGCACCAATTAGATAATGACTCCACTATCATTTGAGAGTAAGTACTTCCTTTTCCTGTTCTTTTTCAAAATAATTCAATTCATTCATCAACTTGAGTTACCATCATGAAAAATGATGAAATTTTTTAAAAATATGATTGTTACCTGTTTAGTTTTAAGACATCTGTAGAAAAAAGGCCAGGAAAGAGAGATAAAGAGAGAAATAGCATGGAACAAATTTGTAGATGATGGTGAGCCTCAGACACAAAATGTGTTAATTTTGTTTCCAAAGTATTTAGAGATACTACCCTAACCATGTATGGCCGTTGGACGCAGTGACAAAATATGTAGCCGATGATCACACATGGGCAGTGTCTTTAAGAAGACAATAAAATATGTAAAATAGAAATCATAACTCTGATCCTTTTCAAGGAGAAAAACAGAATTCAGTTCTGTATCATCCGCTATGTAAGTGGTATAATTGATGTTTAAAGTACAAAAATTTACATACTGAAGAATTTCTGAAATTGTGTTCATTATTTTCACAAAATCATCGCAATTCGATTAAAATTAACGTTTTTTGGTCCTCTGAGCCCTATAAAAAGTTGGATTAATAAAATCATGCAGTTTTCACGAATTAAAAACCTCATTTCTGTAAAATTCAATTTAGTTTGTGTGTGCATAGTGACATTTGTGGAAAAATGAGTCAAATTCTGATGAAAATTCAATCCTTGCTGATCGAGATGATCAGCCTGTGAGTTCAGGACCTTTGGAAAATAGCTCAATTATCTCAGAGGCGAAAATGGATTTAACAAGTTCAAGAAGTGAAAATGAGTCTTTTCTTACTCTGAGTGAGTTCATAGCCGATTCTCTACCTGATGATGCAATAATTACCAAGCCACCAAAAAGTTTAGAAATTCCCATGCAGGTGCTAGAGGGATCAGTGGGCTCAGTTTCAACAGAAAGTGTCGAATTCAACCATCATGAGTTAAATTCCATCAAGGTTCAAATGGACAAATTATTTTTGCAAAATTACAAGGATTTGTTAGCCTGAGCTCAATTTACTCTGGGCCAATGGTGCTACAACCTGCGTAACAAGTATGTGACATCAATTGAGCGTAAAAGATCGCATTCTAGTGCTGGAGAAGGTGTAATTAATTTTTATATCAAGAATTATACTAATATTTATAATTATTATATTGAATCATTATTATATTAAATCGTTATGATTTTAAATTAAAAATACCTATTTTTTTACTACGTGAAACTTTGGGATAATTCAGCTTCAAATTAAAGCAGATTGCTATTTAAAATGAATTTTAGAGGAAGATTTAATAATAGAAGCAGAGGCCGCGGATCAAATCATGGTTTTCATGGTGGATGGAATTCCAATTTCGAACAAAGGAATAGTTACCAACAAGAGGAACCTATTTTTGAAAATAAACAACCAAAATTCAGACCGAGTAAGAAACCAATTGAGCGTGATGCACCAACACGTCAACCTCAAAAGAAGAAAGAGGAGCCGGTCGATAATAAGGTACCTGATCTTGCACCGAAACATTTATCTACTACATTTACCAAACCAAAGAATGACCCGTCTTTAATGAAAGAGTCAATGATTGATGGGCTGAATGGATTTCGATTCAGATCAAGAAGATTAGAGTTCGCAGTAGATTGTGCAGGATATAAACAACTCATTCTCCATACGTATAATGTTCTATGTTCAAAGGATAATTGATTTAAGAAGGCTGTTTCTAGAGCATCATTTGCATATTATTGTGATACAGCTCTTTGGAGAAGCCTCTTCTGTATAAAACACGCACAAATTTCCTTCAGGAGCAGTACTGGTCAAATGTCCAGACAAGAACTCCACTGTCATTTTTGAGTAAGTATTTCTTTTTCCTTTTCTTTTAGGGAAAATTTTTAGCAAGTTATAATGTACTTTTTTTAGTCTAAGTATAAGTAGACATCCTATTTCCTTCAGGAGCAGTACTGGTCAAATGTCCAGACAAGAACTCCATTGTCATTTTAAAGTAAGTATTTCTTTTTCCTTTTCTTTAGGGAAAGATTCAAGTGAAAGTCATAATGTATTTTTTTAATACATTGTGATATTGTGAGATCAAGTATAAATTTATGGTTTACCTACTTAATTGAGATATAATCAGATTTATAAATTTTTGATGTACTTAATTTAGCAACTATTTTATAAAATTGTATTCATTTTTTGGAAAAACTTCCATGGTATAAACAGGTAGGTAAGTATATGTTTTCTTTTTTGTTGATCTCCCTCTATAGAAAAAAATTAGATTTGTAGCACACTAACATTTCTCTGAAAATGGACCAAACTTTAACTTGAGTTATATGTAGAAACTAATAAGTTACATACTTTGCAAGTTGCTAACTAAGCATTTAAATTACAATTTTTTTTTAAATTACATTTTTTTCAAACTTTACTACTTTTTTAACTTTTTTTCAACTTCTTGCTGTGATTAGGAGTAGGTGTACTTTGACTTGTATTGAACATGCAGCCAAAAAAACAGAAGCAAAAAAGTTCAACTATCAGTATTTGTGCTGAAATGATCATCCTGTTGAATGAATGGGTATCTTGATGAAGATTTACAAGAAATCAGCTACAGTACTGGTTGGAATATTATTGTTTACCTGAGCTGAAAGAAGCTGCTCTCAAAGTTCATTCAACTCCTGCAAGCTCAGTTCCGAGTGAATGGATTTTCTCTGGAGTAGATACCAATATAATTTCTAAAAGACGAACTAGATCAACTCTACAACATGCTGAAGAGCTGATCTCCATTAATAAAAACTTGTTTGTTTTTGAATAAAAAATTATCTTGTTTACTAATAAGAAATTGTTTGTGTTTAAAATTTTGAATAAAAACTTATTTATTTTGGAATAAGAACTCGTTTGATTTCGAGTAAAAAATTGTTTGTTTTCAAATAAGAAATTATTTGCTTTTGAATAAAAACTTGGTTTGATTTCAAGTAAAAACATTGATTTTAATAACATAATAGTACTTGGATCAGATTTTATTGTTATGGATGATGTGTTGATCAAATGAAAATTTGTTCCATTTTTGAATAAAAATTCCGCTTGTTTATGAGTAAAAACATTGATTTTTTTACCTTAATACTTAGATTTTATAGTTATCAATGTGTTAATTCTTATCCTATCAGATAAATGTCTCAAAAGATTCATAAAAAATTGAAATAAATGTTGAGGGTTTTTTTCCTTTAATGGATTTGATACTATTTAATACTTTTCCCAAATATATTTTGATACTATTGATACCAAATTTCATGGATACTTCTCATCACTAGTGTGGTGTGATTTCTTAGTTGCATGTGGGATTTGTGTATTATGATCTCATGGTAAATTTTCTTATGTAGGATTTCTCAATGACAAAGAAATCTAGTAGCTGCAAAGTAGTGAGTTGATATGAGAGGCACAAGGTGTGGTTTATTTTTCAAAATGCCTATGAGTAATGTATTACCTACTAGGTTTACTGCAAGTACTATGACTGTTATGTACATATTATGTATTTGCAACCTATTGTGTGATTCTTTTTGGAGACTATTTAAACTTTTGTTGATTGATAGAACTTTATACTGATCCATTAATTATGCTCAGTGCTTGGTGTGTACACTAGTATAGTTTGTGAGTGTAATTTGCTAATTTTATGAAGAAATTTCATTTCTTGATGAAAATTTTTGAAACTGCATTTACTGAATTATGTTGAGGAATTTCAATCAGTTCAATAGCTGAAAATTATGAGTATTCCATGTTTTTAGTGACAGTTCTGTTTGATTGTTGTTTTGAGGTGTGAAAATTATTATTTGAATTTTTAAATTGAATTATCATATCGCACCTCGGGAGTAATAAGGTCACATCTCAAAAAAAATTGATTTTGATGTTTTTGCATTTTTGGGGTTTGTATGACCCCCCTCAACCAAAAATTACACTTTGAGTTGGGTGCATTATCTAGATCTTTTAAAAAACGCCAATGGCCTAACTCAAAATCTCAACAACATTGCAAGTTGTTTGGAGTTATAAGGGTACATCTCAAAAAACTCCACCTTTTTTGAGCAAATTTTGTACATACAAAGTGTTAACAAATAGTTTTGATTGTTTTGAACGTTTGTCAGTTAGAAATAGTCACAAGGAGTGCATTTTTTATTGGTTTGTACCAAATGGAAATTTTTTTTTAAATTGATCACTTTTCAGAAAAATGAATTTGCACATATCATGAAATTTTAGTTTTTTGAGAAAAACTCAAAAACTAAGCACTTTAGAAAAAAACTAACGACATTATGTCGATTGGAAATTTAATTCTCTACAACTTTGTTATCATGAAATTTTTTTTGGACGCTTCCTTTCGTCTCCACATCAACTTTAATGAAAGGTTATAACTCAAAATGTTTTCCAAACATTGAAATATTTTCTCTTTAAGATTTTATTTTTCAAAGTGTTCTTATGCTAAATTAAGGTAGGATACCAGATCTTTAAAATGAGGTGCTATTCATTCCTCACAATTAATTATAAGTTGATAAAAATAATGAATCAAGTTTTTTAAAAAAAGAAAATCACTCTCCTGTAAAATTTCACTTTTTTGAGATGTGACCTTATTACTCCCGAGGTGCGATATGAGATCTGCCTTTTGTGTGTTCATCTGAGTACATGAGTGTTCCATGACTCATGCCTGGATGCATGAATCAAAAGTGTACAATTGAAAAGAATATAATTATAAAAAAAAACAATATTGCAAGAACTTTAAGAGAATCAGAAGTTTCGGTCATTTTCAAAAATTAGGAGTGATTGATTGAAAAGTCTTAGATTATTTAATGATAAAAATAATTAATTTTATAATTGCTTAATAAAACTTTGAGATCTTTTTAAAAAGTTCTTTCTTTTTTTTTAAAATGCATATTTATAATATTTTTTATTCTACAGGGTAGAACAAGGTAAAGTCACCATCAGCTACAGTAAACCAATAAGAACAAGACCAATATGTATGCATTCCTTTGAAGATACTGACAGATATTTCTACATTAGACGATTACATTGCTTTGAGTTCATGATAATGCAAACTTGTACTACATACATGTCATCATGGTAACATTTGTACAATGTAGAAAACTTATACCTTGAAAGAAAGCTGTATGATGAAAGTTATCCTGAGTTTCAAACATAAAAATGTAGCATTACCAATACCTTCACCATTAATTGAAGAACTGAACATGTAACTAGTTGATCTAAGGGGTCTGTGGAGCCTAACTTGACTTTTTATTGTACTACCTGAGTAAAAATATAAGTACACTAACTTATTGAGTGGTATTTGCTATCTTATAGATGAGTATTCTAGATCTTGAGGTCAAGGAACAGGAGAAGGTTGAGGTAAGGAGGTGACTAGGATTTGATTACTACAATTTTACAACAACAAACTGAAATCTTTAGGGCCCTGCAAGGAAATCCCTCAGGTACAATTTTGATAAAGACAGACTATAAGCGTACTGCAGATATGCATTTGTGTTTTACTGTTACAAGTGGTGCAACTTTTCTCTAAAAAAAAAATTATGCTTATTACCTATGTCAATAGTGTTAAGTTAGTAAGTAATTCATCTATATATTTTTTGATTTTTAGGAATTTTAAATAAATTCTCCCATAATTTTGGATTTTAAATAGGGGGTTTCACTTACCTTTGGTAAAATTTCAAATTTTAATGCACTCTTTATGTTGATTTTAAAATAGACTTTTCTGTGGCAATACAATTTGAAATTTTTTCACACAAAATACCCCTCTTTTGTGGCTCTAGAATAAATTTTCTAGTAGCGAGTTGGAATTTTATTTTTTTCATTTTTTTAAAGAATAGTTTCTGTTACAAGTGTCATTCTCAAAGGCACTATCATTAAATGTATACCCATTACACAATGGTACTTGTGCTTAACAATGACAATTAATAGAAAGCTAGAAAATGTGATGAATATGCCCATGCAAGGGAGATCATTGCACAAGGCCATGTCATGGTATATTTCAGGTAGGTACTTCAATTATTGCCATTTTCCCTCTGCCTCATACACACCTTGAAGATCATTGAAGTAATAAATTCATATTATACCTTATCAACGAGCTTCTAAAAGACAAGGTATGGCAGTCAATTACTTATAACAATTATTAAATTTTCATGATTTCACGGTTTGAATTTACTACATTACTATTATTTTTTTCAACTTGCTTAGTTGCTAATCAATCTTATTATTCAATAAAGCAAAATGTAGAGCCTCAATGCAATACTCAGGTCAATACCTCTCGACAACAATGGGAAAATCCAGCTGATAAGTGTAAATAAATAAGACCACCTAAACTATTACATGAAAAAAAATTAAAAGGGAGAGATAATTTGTGCTTCTAATAACAATGAAAATTAGGAAAAAATGAGTACCTCTTAAATGACAATCTTAAAGAGCTAAAATAACCACAACACATGATGAAAAAAAAAGAGGAGAAAAATTCTTCCATGATGGCTGATGGGCTTTTAAATCATCTCGTGGACAGCGATTGAATGGGTTTTCAGGTGCGATCGATGGCGAAATTTCTTACAGCAAATGTTACACTGAAACTGGCGTTCTTTGCCACACTCGTACTTCATGTGTTCACTTAGACCCCTGGCATATTTGTATTTCCTTCCACAGTTATTGGGACAATAATGATACTGATTGACATTGTGGTTGGCCAGTGCTTCAATGAAAGCAGTACCTATAAACAAGAGGGTAGATTCTAATCAGGAAAACTTTTAACAATTACAAAAGAAATTAATGAGCAATACATATACAGATAAAAAGCAGATATACAGAATAAAGTCAAGCAGAAAAGGATCCCATTGCCACAATGATTAGTTTTAAAAGCGAAATGATAATGCAGAGGTTAAATAGAGATCCAAAAACGCAATTGAAATACATCTCAAAGAAAATTTTATTTATAAAAAAACACTCACGCATTTAGCGTGAGAAGACCGACTTTTCTTTGATTAAAATTTTTTTAGGAACGAATTGATTCACTTTTTTTGAAACATTTTTACAGCAATTGATCTGTTTACAATCGAATCAAATCATTTACGAACAATTGGCAATTTAGTAAATAAATTGATTGATTTCTTGGTGAATCATTCGATTGATTTGTAGGTGAATCATTCGCGAACGAGTCAATCAATAGTTACTAAATTATTCGTGAACAAATTGATTCGTATAAGTGACTCGTTCGCGAACGAATCGATTTGTACAAGTGACTCGTTCGCGAACGAATCGATTCGTGTAAGTGACTCGTTCGCGAACGAATCGATTCGTGTAAGTGACTCGTTCGCGAACGAATCGATTCGTGTAAGTGACTCGTTCGCGAACGAATCAATTTGTGTAAGTGACTCGTTCGCGAACGAATCGATTCATTTACTCAATTTTTGATGAATCATTCGCGAACGAATTGATTCGTATTAATGAATCATTCGCGAGCGAATCGATTCGTATAAGCGACTCATTCGCGAACAGATTGAACTTTTCATTTAAGTAGGTAATTATTTTTCGTGAATCATTCGCAAACGACTCGATTCATTATTAAGTAATTTTTGGTTAATTTTTCGCAAATTTTTTCGAGTAATTATCGAGTCCAAAATTGATCTGCATAATAAGAAAATCGATAAATTCCAATATTTTCTGTCAAAAATCATCTTGCAAATAATTAAAAATCATTTGAAATAAGAAAATCGATAAATTTCAACATTTTCTGTCAAAAATACAGTTAATTAATTTTTGGTTAATTATTCGTGAATAATTCGAGTAATTATTGAGTATAAAATTGATCCGCGTACATTCGAAATAAGAAAATCGATAAATTCCAACATTTTCTGTCAAAAATCGTTTAAAAATTTTTTCAAAAATTTGTGCTAGGGGTAGGATTTGAACCTTGTACCTCTCGTTTAGGAAGCCGTTTCCTTCGCCACAGGGCTACCGATGTACTTTTCCAAAATGTATTTTTAAAAGGTATACACGTTGACTATTTGAAATTAGAAAATCGATAAATTTTAATTTTCATTTTCGTGAAATTGATCGATAAACGTATCGTTTAAACGTCCATCGTATCATTAAAAATATCCTCGAATTTTTGTCGAACTCGAATTTCAAAAATTCATCCGCGAATATTCGAATTTCGAAATAATTACAAAAATCAGAAAATCGATAAATTTTCATTTTCGTGAAATTGATCGATAAATGTATCGTTTAAACGTCCATCATATCACCAAAAATATCCTCGAATTTTTGTCGAACTCAAATTTCAAAAATTCATCCGCGAATATTCAAATTTTGAAATAATTACGAAAATCGATAAATCCTCCAAAAAAACTCTTCAAAAAAGAATTACACCCCGCCCTCTCCACGATTCCTAATGAACCTACTCCATGAACAAAAATTAAAAATTTCAGTAAGAAAATGTTATGATATCATGGTGGAATCCGCCCCTAAGAAAAACAACCTACCACTTCACCATTTATTGTATAAGACAATCTATGAAACAGCTAATGAGCCAAAAATTTGGGGGCTGACAAATCTTCCACACTCCAGAGTCAAGTTAGATTACTAAACTTATTTGAGGGATCTGTCCGCCCAAATTTTTGGCTCATTAGCTGTTTCATAGATTGTCTTATACAATAAATGGTGAAGTGGTAGGTTGTTTTTCTTAGGGGCGGATTCCACCATGATATCATAACATTTTCTTACTGAAATTTTTAATTTTTGTTCATGGAGTAGGTTCATTAGGAATCGTGGAGAGGGCGGGGTGTAATTCTTTTTTGAAGAGTTTTTTTGGAGGATATCAGTACTTTTTTTTCTATATTATTGTGATGAAGTGTTCAATCTAATAAATGAAAATATCATTGGTGGCAGGAGCATGCAGAGAGTGGACAGATTACTGGACATTTGTCATTAAACTGACTGGAATAAAAACAGTGGGTTTTCAAGGGTGATGGGGGAAGGGGTTGACCAAAAATTCGCCGATCAGTAAACAAAGACTTTCAATTTTGTCAAATAAAATGACAAATAGCGAATATAAATTTCTAAAATGAAATGAGAGATGAAATGACAAGTTAAACAAGTTTACAAATAATTGATAAAAATACCTATTAAAAAATTATTATTTTCCTTTTTGAATTTTTTGAAGTTTCAAAATGGAATTTTTTAGTTTAGGAAAAGGATAGAAAAAATAACTGAGTGATGCGAGTGAAAAAACTTTCAAAAATTCAAGAGGTGAAAAACAATGTGTTTTTCAGGTTCCATTTTTTGGCTTCAAAATTTTGGAATTTAAATGTCAACTTTTTAAAAATTTAAATTTTGAAAATGAGAACCAAACAAACCTGAACAAAGTAAAGCAAAACCTCATTTCAAGAAGTAAAAAAAAACATGTTTTTTCACCTGAAAAAACATGTATCTTGTTTGTTTTAAATAAATTTGCATAATGAAATTTTTTCCATGTTTACTTTTTTAAAAAAAACAAGGGCAAAAGAAAATTTGTACTTTAGGAAGTGAAAAACGTTTTTTTACAATGTATTTTTAAAAATTGAACATGTTAAATAAAAATCATATTGAAAAAATCAGCTTACAAAATTAAAAATTAAAAAAAAATTTTTGATTCTGATGGGGTTCGAACCGGAGTCTACTGCGTGGCGAACGGAAGCTTAAATCATTCAGCCGCTAGGCTGCTCAACATTATAGCGCATTTCAACTGCATACAACGCCGCCAACACGTGTTGTGCTTTAAATTTAACGGACATTTTGATATTGAACGTGTATGTGCAATAATAATAATTATTGCACATAAATTAAAGCTCACATTAATTTGAAAATATTAAAAGGCACTTCTACGATGTTCAAAGTATATTTGAACAAAATTTCAACGTAATTCGTGCCGTATTCGAAGCTGTAGCTTTGTCTAAAGAATCAATAATGGCGAAAATTAGTATTACAAATTAACTGTTTCTTTAGACAAAGCTACAGCCTCGAATAGGGCACAAATCACGCTGAAATTTTGTTCAAATGTACTTTGAACATCGTAGATGTGCCTTTTGATGTACGTACATCTATCCCAGCTTTGGTTTGATTGTACTTTGGATAAATATACTGCTCGTTTTTTCAAAATTTGTAATTTTTCAGCATCTTTAGACTCCACTCAAGCTTGATGTAATTGGGCTACAAAGCTCAATTTTTGCATGAACATCAAGTTTGTGGTGGAGAAGTGCCTTTTGATATTTTGGGTTAATTTTGAGAATTTTTGGGGCCCAAAAAGGGGGGGTGCAGGGTCAATTTTGAAAAAATTTACAATTTTTTTACCTTAGTCAGTAATGGTTGACAAATCAAAGCTATATTCCAAATTTCATCAAAATTGGTTCGGCCAATCCTTCAAACTTTGAGTAAGTGTTGAAGAACAATTTCGCCAAAATGACAAAAAAATGGCTAATTGAAACTTCGCGAATTTTTATCGTACAAAAATTATTCTTATATATTCTGAAAGGTATTTGAAAAATAAGAATAAAATTATCTATGCGTTTTTTGAATAAACGCATAGTTTTTGAGAAAATTGCGTTTGAAACTCGGGGAAATTGCATTACGAAATAGTTACAGAATATAACTCCGTCTGGCGTTGTGCCGCCTACGGTTGAACGCGTTTCATTACGCGCTTGAAACCGTGGGAGGGCGGGGTGGCAACGCTACCGCGTCGCCTGATTTCATGTGGTAAAATGGCATATGAAAAAAATCATTAAATTCAAAAATTAATTTCTCAAGAACGGCTTAACCGATTTTGATGAAATTTAAAATTTCACCCCTTTGATCCTTGCCTAACATTTTGTCATCATCATCATGTTTCAAAAGTTCCCAGCTTCAGAGTTCATCGAGCGACAAAATTTGCAGGGTGACTTTGCACAAAATTCATTAAAAATGAAATTTCTCAGGAACGGCTGAACCGATTTTGATCAAATTTAATATCATACAACTAGGTTACGAGCCCGATTTTTTGACATAACCATCATGTTCCAAAAGTTCAAAGTTTTCGAGGTTATTGAACTTTAAACTTTTTTTTCAAAATTTTTCAAAATTCAATATCTAGAAAACGGCTGAACCAATTTTGATGAAACTTTGCAAATAACTAGACCTTCACCGTCCCTACAAACTAAAATTATCACCACGATCCAAAAGTTTACAGCTTTTGAGTTATATCGAAAAAACCAAAAAAAAACTTATATATATATATATATATAAACCTTATATAAGGAAACCTGAATTTTCGGGAATAGTCGTATCGTGATCCCAGACCCTCAAAACGTAAAGAAAAGTCACTCCCCGACCCAACTTCCACCATCGCAACAAATACAGTACTCCACTTTTCTTAAGAAAAGTCGGTAAAATATCAGATCATGAGTAATATGGCGGTAAAAAATTTGATGATTCATATGTAATACTAACAATTCGATTTAAATGACTTTGTGCACCATGACACGATGATTCCTCAATGTAACCGGCTGGCTGAATTTACGATCGCAAATGTTGCATTTGAACTGAGGCTCAACACCACATTCGTACTTCAAGTGGACATAAATACTGCGTTTATTTTTATACTTCCTGCCACAGTTATTGGGGCATAAATGGTATCCCAACGAACCACTTCCATCAGCGTTGAAATTATCAGCCAATTGAATTCCATTACCTGGAAATTAAATACCATTAGTAAAAGATATCACCATCCACCCTCTTCTCAATTCTCATTATTCGCAGAAGAAAATACACATGAAGAAAACACAATAGAAATACTGATGCATTGAAAAACAATTTATTTCAAATACTAAACAAACTCATTCTTACTTAAAAACTAATGACGAATTATGCTCAACACGATGCACATTGGAGGTAATATTTTATGTAGCTTAGAACGGCATCGTAGACTTGTGCAATAAGACTCGATGAGTTTTCAGATTACAACGCTGATGAAATTTCTTATAGCAAATATCACATTGGAATTGAGGCTCGAGACCACATTCATACTTAATATGAACGTTAACGCTGCGCTTATTCTTGTACTTCCTGCCACAATTGTTAGGACAGTAGTAATACTGTACTGGCATCACGATTTGGTCTAATGACAGTTGTCGCAGAAGCCCTGCAAATGAAAATTGGGCCTCTTCAGATCAAATAACAAAGATTTCAGTGACATGGGCAACATCTAAAAAAAAATCAGGGTTCAGCTCTGGAGAGTGGTGTCAGTAGAACACCTCGCATTTGGACTAGGTCCATCTTGCCTCTCAAATCATCATTACCCTATTTAAGATATGCATTTTGATATTATAAAAATAGGTGAAAGATGCATTTTGATATTATAAAAATAGGTGAAAGAGTCATGGAAAATATCACAGGTCCTTCAATTTTACTCCATCCCTTCTGGAAATAAACTATCAACTACTTGGCAATTGATTGCCAATATTTAAATTCGCATGCGATAAAAAACAAGTCGCAAATTCAAAACAATATGATTTTTATAAACGTCAAAAAACATGAAACAAATAAATTAATATCTTCCAACACCCAAAATGAGTGCACAACTTACAAGGTTACAAAAATTTCACATAAAAAACATTGCAATTTTTTTCTCTCAATAAGTAGGAAAGTAGGAAGGTAGGTAAATAAATAGAAAATGTTGAAAATGAAACTTGTATTAAATTAATTGATGTTTCTTCAGTCGATGACTTCTCAAATGAGCTCGATGAGTGAACTTTCTAGAGCAAACTTCGCAAGTAAATTGAGGTTCGACTCCACATTCGTACTTTGTATGCATATGTAACCCACTTCTATACTTGTACCGTTTACCACAATTATTCGGACAGTAATAAAATTGCTGATCGTACTGTTCAGAATATGAGACTTGCGATGGTTGATGAGAATGATAAACAAATCCTGTAAAAAATTCGAACAGTAAATTAGGTATATGTTTTTCGGGAAAAAGATTCGCTGCTAGAGATAAACTTTCCCAAATGTTCCCAAATCACCACAGGTATTACTTTATCTCAAGAGATTGCCCATTAAGATAATCAGTGCTAATCCCAATTGAAGAGAACTGGGTCAAATATCTAACAAGACTCGGTAATGATAAAAATTGTTGGTAATTAAAACATTGATTTATTTTCAATTTTTGATCTTACATGATCAATCATGTTAGAGATGGAAAATCAATTTTGACTTTGAAATTAAGACTTCTGGATTGAAAATCGATCATGATCGAAAATCGAGAAATCAAATCTCACAAATCGATTGATCGAATACTAAAAGTCGATTAATTGCATAGACCGTGTTCAAAATACAGGATCATTCAAAAAAGACTGTACAGCTTCAAACGCGCGTTATAAAACAATATTGCATTTTAGCGCTGATCTCTTGGCAGCACTGAATTCCTTGAAGAATTTCATTTTCAAAACACTCCCCACAAAGTCAGTTTGGTATACACGTTCGGCTGTCAGAACGATTTTTGTAAACAAGTAAGTACATTTTTACCACGTCACAACTTTTGAAAATCAAAAGCTTGGGTACTGAGCAAGAAAGTTTCACAAAAAAGTTCAACCGTCCGCGTGGAAAGAAGCCAGAGAGACCCAAAATAAACACTCTCTCCAAAAAATTCAACAAAAAATGAATTTTGGTGACGTGCTCAACTTAATCAGTTCAGTGCGGTAAAGTTAAACTGAAAAAAACTCGTGCACAACTTGCATGATTTGAAATTTGTGAGAAAACGCTTCTTTCCACGCAGACTGTTGAACTTTTTCATAAAACTTTCTTGCTCAGTACCCAAGCTTTCGATTTACAAAAGTTGTGACATGGTAAAAATGAGCTTTTGTTTAAAAATGTACTTGTTTACAAAAATCGTTCTGACAGCCGAACGTTTATACCAAACTGACTTTGTGGGGAGTGTTTTAAAAATGAAATTCTTCAAGGAATTCAGTGCTGCCAAGAGATCGGCGCTAAAATGCACTGTTGTTTTATAACGCGCGTTTGAAGCTGTACAGTCTTTTTTGAATGATCCTGTACCATGTTTTCTATTGTTGTTTCTGTTTAACGAACATTGACAAAAATTTTAGGTTTTTTTTCCTCAAAAAATATTATTTTTTCAATTTAGAATTTTTAAAGAATTATTGTCAAAGATGATCGGGTGAGATTTCCATCGTTTTTTGACCTGAGCACCTGAATCCCAACCCTAAACTGGAGCATGACCCATCTCAGTTCTCTTTGAAAATATCACAATTCTTGAAGGAACTGAAAATAAAATGCTACAAAAATATAAATGACACAAGCACGAAATTATTTATTTGAAAAAATGAGTATATGAATCAATAAATGAATAGGTACACCGAATGGAGTTATAGTTTAAGTTTAGATACAATTAGTTTATGTACAATACCATAATGCGCTTTTAAAGTAGTACTTTGACTGAATTTTTTATAACATAGTTCACATTGGAACTGAGGCTCTTTTCCACACTCGAACTGGTAATGCCTTTGGAGTCCTTGCCTGTACTTATATTTTTTACCGCAGTTATTAGGACAGATGAAAAATCCGTTGACATTTTCGCCGCATAGAATAGGATTGGAATTTTTATGGCCTGTAAAATATAAATATATTTTTTTTATTATTAGACAAAATTTTATTAGAGTACCTATATTGTGTTTTTGAGTTGAGGAATTTTTGGTGTATGGTTTGGATACCTTCTTCAGTTTAAATTTACCTACGTCCTACATGCAAGAAACTGGAATCAATCAACTCCAATGGTAACAGAATAAATTGATTTTCCTATAGGAAGTTGGATTTAGGTACATTCCATACAGTGAAAATTTATTAATAAAAAAAATTAGCTTGTAGATACTTTTAATAACTATTCAGAAGATCATTCAATTTCACGAGGATTAACGTAGGATATCACAGATGCACTAATTATTACTTATTAATTACGCAACATCAATCAAATTAAACACTTAAATGAGAATTATGAATTATGTACAAGAATATAAATCATAAAAGGAATAATCACGAAGAGGAGACTTGTAAAAAATAATACAATACCTATAATAGCTTGCAACCGAAAAAATGAGAGGAGGAGATTATGCTCGAAATTTCGACTCCAAAGCAAGAGAATAAAAAATCCAGAATACAAACATTTATAATAATACATAATACATTATAATATTAATGATTTCTAATTCAAAGTTGTAAAGCATTATGACGTCTTCTGAAACAATGAGACTTGAGATGAACCCGTTGGACGAATTTTTTGCCACAGTCGTCGCATTGAAATTGAGGCTCGACTCCGCATTCCAGTCTCAAATGACGTATCAAACTCCCCTTGTATTTATATTTACGACCGCAATTATTTGGGCACAGTAAATTGGCTAATTCATCACTGAAGTACCCTGTAAACAGAGACACAAGCAAACGTATAAGATATAGCAAAAAAAACCACATCCAAGGAATACTACGAGTGCAACATTTCGCTATTTAATAAAACAATCAGTGTACAAAAAAAAGAACGAGAACTCGAGAACTCGTTTGAAAAAAACCTCGACGAACTGATTTACATACTATGTACATTACCACGTACATAGAGCAATATGTACTTCCATGTTTATTGATACAATGTGTCTTGAGATTATTTCGAAAAACGAACTTTTTAAGGCAAATTTCGCACTGGAATTGGCGTTCTTTGCCACATTCGAATTTCAAATGTTGGTAAACGCCAGCTTTATATTTGTACTTTCGGCCGCAATTTTTCGGACATGAAAATGGCTTCGTATTGTTGGAATATTCAGTCGAAGACGGATCCTGGTACGGGTAGTACTTCGATAATTCTGTAAAATTCGATAAATTCCAGAATCAGATTAGCTGAATTGATCACGAGTTATTGACAGTGGCCCAGGAGGGGATTAACCAAACAAAACCTAAAGCGTTAGTAACATTTTTTTTTGCCATTATAGTAGTCTGATTTATTTTTGTATCAGAAATTCAATTAGTCACATTAATGATGTCTACTCTCATTAGTTTTTTAAAAAATATCTTCACGCAGAAATGTAAAAAAAGTACGCACGTTGCTATTTAATTTCTGCGCATGCGCAGTTTTGAATTCAATTCACTGATCATGCGCAGTATTGTGCGCAGTCAGCTGCGCTTCTACAATTTCTTTCAAAATGTAATGAGAAAAATGAGGAAAAAATTTCACGAGCACTCAAAAATGGGAGAAAGGGGAGGGGGTGAACATTTGGGACGATGACCTTCATGGATGAATACTGCTGTTGTGGTCCAGAAATTGAATTTGACTCGAATTTTGTGACTCAAAAATAGGTAATTCAATTTTTGACAGAAAGTCAAGAAATTCTATTCTTATATTTTTAAAGAATTTCAAGCCCAGAATTGAGTCTTGATTTTGAGATTTTTGCGAAAAAGTGCAATGCAAATATCAGAATGGCTTAAAATTTTGCAAAAAATTTGAACATTGTGACGAAAATGTTCGTATGGAACATTTTTGAACAACTTTTAGCCAAAAATTGGGCATTCTTAATTCTTGAAAAAGTGACGTGTGACGATTTAAATTAAGGTTGAAGTTTTGTGACAAGTTCGAATATTTCGACGTGAATGTGACCTCAAAGGAGGAGTCCCGATAAGGCCATTTTTTCATTTTTTGGCCCCACCTAATTTTCCACTCAATCACCCTAAAAATTGTTGCAATAAATGTCCGAAATACAAATCACCCAAAATGACCATTTTTTGGGCTCCAGGGGTTCCCAAAGTTAAATTTACAAAAAGAATTTTGGGAACCACTGAGTATTATTTTCAAAAACTTGTTTAGGGTAAAATATCAGCTGTTTGAACTCGATAAACGTTATGCGAGGTGATTTTCCTATTTTCGACTCTCGGGGTCAAAAATTGGGAGTTTTGATTTTTGGAAAATTTTGGAACCACCATTTTGAACCTACCCCTTTGAGCCCCCCTAAAAATCTTTTTACAGTTCATTAGTATCTGAAAGACCTTCATCCTACCAAATTTTGAGCTCAATAAAATTTTACGCTGGTACTCAAAAATCCAGTTTTCCATTTTTTCGCAATTTCGAAAATTTTGAGAACCCCTGCAAAACTAGATATTTGGCCCAAAAAAGCTTAATTTTGAAAGTTACACGAAAAATCAAATGAAAAATCATCGAGCACTAGCCAGTGTGGTTCAAATGTAAATTCTTCAATTTATTTGAAATAATGTGCTTAAACACCTTTTTTAGGGGTGCCCAAAGTAGGGGGCTCTAAAAAAAGGGTTCAAAATTACGAACATACAGGGAGCTTAATTAAACTTTTTCATCAAGATAATTATATACCTCAAAACGTTACGTTTGACGCAAATCGAAGGTTTCTACTTTTCCAGGGGTTCCCAAAATTTCAAAATTGCAAAAAATGGTGATTTTTATAAATTTAAAAAAAACATGCTTTGTTGGCAATTTTTGACTGAAGAGGTGTATTTTTTTTCAATTTTTCCAAAGTAACCGAATTTTTCGCATTTTTGGCAAAAAAAGAAATTTTTTTGAAAATTTTGATTTACTAAAAAATGATTGTTCGCCAATTTCAACAGAACTACAATTTTCTATTATAAAAAAAATGCGTTTTTCTGCAATTTGAGCAAAAAAAAACCAAATTTTGGCAATTTTGACAAAAATGTTTTTTTTACAATTTTTACAAAAAAATACATTAGTTACGTATAAATTTTTGCAAAAAACATTGGCAAAAATAGAAATATTTTTTAGTAATTTTTTTGAAAATTTGAAAACAAGGCAATTTTGATTTTTAAAAAACAGATATTTTAGGGAGATTTTGACCAAATGGGCCTTTTTTTACAAGTTACTCAAAAAAGTTGGGTTTTTTGCATTTTTTGCAACAATATTTTAGTACTTAATTTTAATGAAAAACTGATTTTTTTTTTGAAATTTTGACAAAAAGCAGGTTTATTGACTAGAAAAGATATTTTCTGCAATTTTGGCTGAAAAACAAGACTTTCTTGGCAATTTTGATAGAAAAGGTTTCTGGGAAGTTTCAAAAAAACATTCATGAAAAGCTCAAATATAACAATAAAAAAAAGTGTTTTGAACAATTTTGAAAAAAAATCAGCTTAAAATTTAGCTATTATTTAAAGAATTTTTGAAGAAGTGGTTCCAATTGGAATTTTTTTTAAAAATCAGAAATTCATATCGAAAGCATTTTTTAATATTTTTGAAAAACTTTAGCCAACAATTTGGATGAATTTTTGAAACTGCGTGGGAATTAATACAATTTTTGGACTCAAAATTCTTAAAATGTAAGTATCTAATTTAAAAATTTTGGATTGAATTTTTTCAATTTTCTGCCTAAATTTTAACTTGTTTTCGTGGGTAGCGTGTTAACATTTTCAAAAATGTTGAAGATCATGACCCAATTTTGGGCTAGAAATCCTTAAAAAGGCTCAAAAACATTTTCGTAGATGTTTGAATTTTTTTTGCAAAATTTCAACTCGCTTTGATACGTTTTGCATGACACAGTTTTCAAATATCCTAAAAATAATGATCTAAATCAGGGCTCCAAAATGATGGAAAATACTCAAAAAAAAATTCGATACCATTTTTTGATTTTTGCCAAAGTTTTACTCAATTTGAAACGTTGCATGACACCTTTTTCAAAAATCTCCAAAATCATGGCCACAAATTTTGAGTACAAGATTCTGCAAAAATGCTTATAAAAACCAATTGCGTCGAAATATTCAAAATTCCTGAAAAATTTCATTCCATAGATCGCCAGGTCATGTAAAAATAATTCTACAATAGCATTTTGACTCAAAATGGAACGGAAGAAGGGGGGGTTGCGACTTTTGAAATTCAGCTCAACTGTATTGTGCGAACCGGTTTTCCCGAAAACAGGTTGGGCATGAGCTGGACCGAAAAAAAATGCCTCTTCCTTGAGGGTCCATATTCCCCTCAATAAGGGGCACCTCCAGAGCTAAAATTTATTTAAAGTAACTTTCAACTCGAAATGAAGGTCTTCGCTGAATTTGGTCAAAATCCTCCGACATTCTATCTTCTCCAGATCCGCCCTATTGCCCATATGCCCCTCTAACCCCCTCCCCTCCTCATCACCTCATCCAACAGACCGCTCCAACCGCAAAAAAAACCATTAGTCTTCATCCCTTAAGTAATCCATCACCAAATAACAAAATTATTCGCAAAAATATATCTATTATTCCATCAAATCAAAACAAAAAACTTACAACATTACACAACAAAATTTCAAACATCAGGATGAAGTTTATGAATTAAGAATACGTGTTTTTTCAGCGAAATTTTTTGGGCGAATTTTCTGCCACAAAAAGTACAATTAAATTTACGTTCGATTCCGCATTCGTATCTCAAATGTCTTTGTAGGTTTCTTTTATACTCGTACTTATGTCCGCAGTTATTAGGGCACATGAAACCGGTCACAGATCGTTTCTGAGCAAGTTGGTCCGAACAATTGAAATAATCTAGATAAAAAAAAAAAAAAAAAAAAAAAAAAAAAAAAATACAATAAATTCTACTTAGTTAGTTAAAAACAAAAAAACCAACTCGACAAAACACAAATAACTACCCACATTTAACCCGAAACAGAATCACAAAAGTCAAAGGTACAAAAATGAAAGTATAGTTTCCGATTTAGAAATTCAAATCGTTTATTATCATCTTTTATCAACGGTCATCTTGTGAACCAATCCTAGATGTGTTCTCAACGTAACATTATGGTTGAATTTTCTGCCACATATTTCGCATTTGAATTGAGGTTTTGTACCGCATTCGTATCTCAAGTGTCTCTTCAAGCATTTCATGTATCTGTACTTGCGACCGCAGTTATTCGGACATATGAATGTTTCCATCCCATTGAAGAACAAATGACCAGGTTGTAGGAACAAGTCTGCGCAGAAATATAAAATGCAAAATTAATAATAGATATAATTTTGAAAAATCAAACCACCGTTACAATGTACTCGTAATAAATTTGACAGAAAATCAAAAGAATCGCAAACAGTAACAAGGTGTATTTTTTGAAAAAATTATAAAATTAAATAAACAAATACGAGTATGTTATTTTATTTAAGGAGTATTTTAAATATTTATAGTCGTCCACTTATAAACGACGTAAGTAATCTGCGTAAGATGAATTATCGGAAATAAAGGTATTATGCACATTGCACATGTGACGTTTCCAGTTACTAGGTTGTGAAAAACGTTTATCGCATTTATCGCAACAGAATTGTGGTTCGACTCCGCATTCGTATTTCTGATGCCTCCACATCGCTGATCTACCTTTATACCATTTTCCACACTTGTTCGGACATACGAAACGTTGTCCTCCACATGACTCATCTACAAAACATACCAAAAAATTCGTGAAATGTAATCCATGTTCCTACCAAAAAAAAATTAATGTTAATTGCCAGAAAATTGGGGAAAAAATACAATGTAAATGTAAGTAACAACAAATCAATACAATTTCAAAAAAGTAACACGGTATATTTTGAAAAAAACATGAAAAAAGGGCAACAAAAATGAACATTTTTATATGTACTAAAAATACTCGAAATACTTGGACGCCAATTCATAAACGACGCAGGTAATCTGCATAAGTAAGAAGATGAACCGTTGTCTTAAAAAATATTATGCACATTGCACATATGACGTTTCCAGCTACTAGGTTGTGCAAAACGTTTATCGCATTTTTCGCACGAGAATTTCGGTTCGATTCCGCAATCGTAGTTGAGGTGTTTCCAAACTCCCGATCTACTTTTATACGATTTTCCACAATTGTTTGGACATACGTAATCTCGCCCGGGACATGAATCGTCTACAAAAAACACACAAAATGCATGAAAAAGCATCGTTCATCGCGAGGACGAATTACAAATGCAACGAGATAGGAAACAACACAAAAAGAAGAGGTATCTGTTAAAGAATTACACAAAAATGTTGAATAAAAAAAAAAACACAAAAAATCAAAAGAAGCCCAAAAAGTAACTCGATATATTTTGAAAAAAAATTGAAAAACTAGAACAAACAACAAACATGTCATCTTAATTAAAAATCCGCAAAATAGTCGCCAATATATTTATAAACGACCCAAAGTAGGTACTTATTACTCGTAAGAAAATGAACCGTTATTGTTAACAAAAACAATATTATGCATATTGTACATGTGACGTTTCCAGCTATTAGGTCGTGCAAAACGTCTTTGGCATTTATCACAAGAGAATTTTGGTTCGACTCCGCATTCGTATTTCAGATGCTTCCAAACTCCCGATTTACATTTATACCATTTTCCACACTTGTTAGGACACGAGAAACGATTTCCGGCATAGGAGTTATCTACAAAACACACAAAATATGTACTATGAAATGTATACCTTATACTCGAAACAAGCTTCCTTCATTGCCAGATAGAATTACCATAAATGAAACAAAATAGAAAACGTTACAAAAACAAGTCAATTGAATTTAGGAACAATACGCATGCGCAACAAATGAAAAAATTATCGAAGGTGCGCAGCAGACCGCGCATGCTCCGTAAATCGGATCAGAGACAGCGCATGCGCAGTGAATGATGTATGGTTATTGAGTGCTGACGTCACAAAATCCTTTGAAGATGCCAGAACTGAGGGAGTGGGGCCGAAACGATTTTGGGATTGGATTTTGGATTAGGGACTGAAATTTATTCATTTTGGGATTGGATTTGTTTTGGGATTTGTTCTTCTAAATTTTCATTTTGGTTCCAAGATTCGTTTTGGGATTGAAAAAATTGTTTTGGTTCCAGCCTCTGGGATGAAGGTTCTGGTTTTGGGATTTCCATTTGCACCAATTTTAAAGGAGGGGCTATACTGAATTTAACCGTAAACTTAAACTTAACCCTAGAAGTTAAACAAAGGCAAATTTTAGGTTAACGGACGTTAAATTCAGTATAAACCAAGCTAAAGTATAAGTTAAGGGAATAAGTATCCCCTTAAATTCAGTATAGCCCATCCTTTAGCCCAAATTAACCAATGACCCTGCAAGGGGTCCAAAAAATGGACTGTTTTGACATGGGGAATCTGATGGTGTAAATTAGTTCAACATTTTATAATGTGTCATTCCACAGGTAATGGACCCATTTGGTCGTTTCTACATATTTATCGAAATAATCGTGTTTTTAGTAAAAAAGTCAAGAGAATCGATAATCGAGGTTTTTATGGATTTTGATGTAGAACATATCCGACTATCCTGTGTTGAAGTATCAAGGCCGCAGGTGCGCCCCAAGCGGAGAAAAACGGAACTAGAGTTTTCCCAAGACGGGCCCATTTGGTCGATTTTGTTTTTTTTTGCGGTAAATTCATTTCCGAAGACTTTCAAAAAAATAGCCTCTGAATTATACAACACCTAGTCACTAATGGCAACATGTATACCATTCAAAAATACAATTTACCTAGCTATGCAGCGCTAGCCCTGTAGCAGTAGTAATGTATTGCGGAGCAGGAGGTGTGGGTTCGAATGGCACCTCGGGAAGAGATTTAAAAAAAATTCACGATTTTTATTTTTACAAGTTGAATTTTGACAGAAAATGTAATTTAATAATTTTTTTTACTTTTGATCAGAGTAATGAATTTTTATGCAAAATTTTAATTTATTAATCATTGTTTTTCAGGCTTAAAATACTCATAAACATGAAAAGATTGAGTAAAAAAAATTGCTATTGCTGGTGGGTAGTAACATTTGACATCAGAAGCAATACTTAATCTTCAATTTTAGGTATAAAGGTTTTGGGATTACATGAAATTTTAACTTTTTTCAGAAAAAAAAACTTTGAAGACGATTTTCTCAAAAGTTGAGTTTTTCAAATTTTTAATTATGGATTTTTTTGGAGTTTTTTTTGCACTTTTTGGGCTTTTATCCAGCTCATATGATTGCTCTGGAGGTCTACTTCACCCCCCCCCCCCACCCATAATTCAATATCGACCAAATGGGCCCATTGGCAACTGTCAGCAAAGTAGTCGCCATCTAGTGGCTACTCTCCTAACTAACGAAAAGGGGATAACATTTTCAAATTACATTGCTCTTATGGGAGAATTCACGTTTTTCAGAAATGAATTAAAAAATATAGAAATGTGATAGAAATTTACTTTTTTTTTTTAAATGAAGAGTGAACTTCACACTTTTTAGGAATGTAAATTTTTTCCTGATCAGAGTTTTTCATATCAACAAAAAACCATGCAGAATGAAGGCCCTTTTCGTCTTTTTCAGCTGTTATCACACACACAATTTTCAATTTTTGACAAAGAAAAATTGAAATTTTGATTGTGTTATCATAATGTGTCTCGATAAAAATGAAGTTGGATAATTTTCTCCGACGTTTTATTCACGTAAAATGGAATTGTATGTATGATAACAGCTGAAAACGGCTTTCATTCTACATGGTTTTTGTTAACATAAAAAGCTCTGAGTAAGAAAAAAGTACATTCCTGAAAAGCGCGAAGTTCACATCTTCATTTTAAAAAAAAAATCAACTCTTAACCGCATTTCTTTTTCTAAATATTGCTAATTAAAAACCACGAATTCTCCATATAAGTAATGTAGTATTGTAATTTTATCCCCTTTTCGTTATCATACACAACGCGATACAGCGCCATCTAGGCGGGACTGACAGTTGCCAATTACCTGCGGAATGCCATTTTGATAATTTTTTCAATGTTTCCCAACATAGGGAAACTTACTTATTGAATGACCCTTGTAGTTTAACATTTTATATCCATTATCTTCCTCAATTTGTCAAGTAATTTTTATTATAATCTGAACGAATGATGATAAATGATGTAAAATGACAATTTATCAAAATAAAATCATGAGAAACAGGCAAAAATTGAAATCCTGAAACCAAAACGATTTTGTTTCAGTTCTGGGATTGTTTTGGGTTCTAAATTAAATCGGTGCTGGGATTTTTTCGGTATTTGGATCAATAAAAATAACAATTTTGGTATTGGGATTGAATTTGAATCGGGATTTAATAGATTCTGGTTTCTGGATTGTTTAGGTCCCACAGCTTCTGGAAGGTGTTTATATTTTTTTTTGGTGATAAAAGCAAAATTTACATTAGAAAGTTTAGTTTTTCAAACTATTCTCAGAAACTAGTGAAGCTGCAAGCTTCAATAAAGTTTTACATAATATTATACTAGCTTATTTCAATGTCTGAAAGAAATTTTTCAAAAACGTTCCTTAAAACTCGACTGGTTTGGAAAAAAACAACAAAAAATGAACTTCCTTGGTAGAAATTGGAATACTGTTTTTTCCCCTTAAATATCAGGATTTCATCTGTGAAGCATGTAATTTATTGTGACATCATACGTCGTAGATGCATGATACCTAATTGGAACTAAAATGATGCAGTGTTATTGATATGATAAATATCGAAATGTGAGCACATAGATGTTTATTATTGAAACTTTTTTTTACAATAGGTACAAAAAAATTCTGAAAATCAATTTTGTGAGAGGTTTTTTTGCTTCATGCCCTGCCATGCCCTTTCTGTGTAAAATATTGATTAATACAGCTGATAATAGCATCCATTAGCCATATCAGTAGAATGGTGAATGATTCAATACAGTCAGTTACTTTATAGAGCATTTTAAAATTTTAGTTCTTATCTCCACTAGAAGATATACTATCTACGTATTGCCCCAATACCTGTTGTTGTAGAGATCTGCTGGTTAATCCAAGTACCTACACTTCAATTATAATGATATAAATGGCATAAAACATCAAGTGCAGCAAATGGAGCTCTGTTTTAATACATACAAAAATCACATCATATACTTACAAAAAGTAAGAGTACCAGATTACAAATTAGGCATACAGCTTACACTCTTTTTACACTTTTCAATGTTGCAAATATGAGAAGATAATGAAGATATTTGGCAAACATTTTTCACCTTTTTAAAATGAATTGGAATCTATGACCTTTTTTTAATGAAACTTTTTTTTTTAAATGTTATTTCGTGATTTTCTTTTTTTACTTGTTGTGCTATTTGTACTTGATTCATTCATTTGTTTATCTTATTTTATTGTCTGATGGTCCATATAATGTAAATGTGGGACAAATTTCCAAAACAGCTGAAGTCCATTTTTTTTAAAATCCTTTTTTTGGTATCATTTGGTGGATGGTGTACTTAGTTAGACACATTCCTTACCACAAAATTCCATATTTTTTGCAGCTGAAAACCCGATTTAAAATGCCAAACCAAATTTTTCAGCTGGACAAAAGCTTTTTTGGAAATTTTTTCAAATACAAATTTAACTGCAATTTACTACAATTTTGGCCATGTTTTCTGACTTTGTGATTAATTTGTGGAGGTATGACGAAGGCCCAACATTGATGAAATGTGTGAAAGAGATGCAGTTAGTGCCACAAATATTTGGTTTATGTTTAGCTCCATTGTTTTTTGTTTCATGCTCATATAATTTCAAAGATCAATCAAAAGTACGTAATTAAGGATTCTGAAAGCTCGATTCTTCCTCTTAGAATCACTACTCACTTTCGGCTGTTTGTGTTTTTAACCTGGAGATAAATAAATATTTGTAAAACACAACAGAAATGTCAGTTGCAAAAATATTTGGTTTGTATGTAAACAACCCCTTTTTGGGCTTTTTGGGGGAAATGTGAGAAAATTTGAACTTGTAACGACTTTTTTCTATTACTACTGACTACTGTGTATTGTTGAATGAAAGTTTTGAATGGTTTTAAGCAAGTTTTCATCATTTTAAATCAAAATGGGCTGACAAGGCAAAAACACCTCAATAGAAATCCAAAAACATGTAATTTCTCAGTTTCAAAAAAAAAAAAAAAGAGGTAAACTATACAAAGAAATAGCTAATAACTTGCAAATAGTACAGAGTATAGTTGGTGATATTGTTAGAAGATACCCAAAACTAAAACAGAGTGGCTTCTATCCCACAAATAGGCAAACTGAAATATGTACATACAAAAAAAAAACAAATCAGAGTAGCTTCCATCCCACAAATACTGAAAGTACTAGGCATACATATGTGATGAGCAAGTAATCACGTAAAAAATTTTAAAAAATCCACAATTAAGTGCTTCAAAGTTGTCAATGGCAGATGATCAAGTGATTTTAAAACAAATTTTGCCATAGATGGTTCAAAGAAAAGAACCTTACATAATTATGAATACAATAGTAGAATAGCCCGAAGAAGGCCATTTATAAATGGTAAGAACCCAAAAATATGAGTAAATTTTGTGAACGAGTAAGTTAACCAACCTGAAAATTACTAGAACAATGTTATATTTTGTGATAAAAGTAAATACAATGTACATGGATCAGACCAACTGAAGCGCTGAACCCGATAAACTTACAACCAACTGTAAAGCATACTGCACGTGTAATGGTATTGGGTTATATTACAACATTTGGTGTGGGGGAATTAGTCTTCATCAAAGGAAATATGAACATCTAGCAATATCTTTGTACTAGGGGGCTACGCCCCCTGAGCCGCTTCGCGGCTCCAACCCCCGGCTCGCGCCCTCGCTTCGCTCGGGCTGCTCGCATGGCCCTCGCTTCGCTCAGGCTTTACCTCTTCCTTTCACTCAACAGCTCGCGCCCTCGCTTCGCTCGGGCTGCTCGCCTGATCTTCACGTTGCTCAAGCCTCTTACTCTTGTTTTCATACAGTCATAAAAAATGTAACTAAGAAGCTCGAAAACAAATGAAAGAACCCTCAAGAAATAAGTTTTTTGGATTTTTGACCGAGGTCCACCACTTCAAAAAATTTGAAAAAAAATACCTATGTACTTTGGTTTGCACCACTTTTAGGTTTAAAGTAATAGCAGATTAAAATTATTTTCTTTTCGGCTTTTTGCCTGGCATACAGTCCATGAAATTTGTAAAAAATCTACGAATTCACCTTCCCTATTTCTATACACCACAGAAGTTTAAAATTCTATTTTTTTTTTTTTTTTTTTTGGTTCCCCAAAAGATACTCTGCGATTTATTAATTTGATAACATATTCTTGAACATATGAATATTTTCAAAATTTGGGCTTTAAAAAACCTATTCACTCAGTGATGGGATATCAAAATTGTATTTTCCCCCTTATCTTCGATTTTAGAAGCGGGAAATTCCCCACTTTTTCCGACAAAAATTCATGATATTATTTCCCTTGGTTTTCCCATTTTTTTGAAATTAAAATTACGAAAAAAGTACCTACTAATAAAAAAACAAAAAAAGAAAAAAGTGAGGAAAAAATAAAAATCACAACTGCTAATTTTAAAACTTTGGTATAAAAAATGGTCCGATATTATTATAATTTTTTTAAGAGTAAAGCCACTCAAATCTCAAAATCTCTTCACTTTCTCACTTTTTTGGTCGAAATATCAAAATTTCATGCATTTTTTTCTCATTTTGAGAATCAATTTCTCATGTTTTTTCCTATTTTACAATTTCCCACGATATCTCATCACCGAATTATTCACTTATCACAACAGGGGCACCCTTTAATGATTTTTTTCTTGAGTGATAAGTAAAAATCTATTTCAATATGAATAAGATTTCAAACATTGTTTTTTCAAGTTCTTAAAATGCAGACGAAATATTCTAAAATCTGATGTATCTAATATCTCTATCTATCCTTTCTGTGTTTCCCAACTCACCCCCTCCCTCCCTTCCTTCCTTCGAAATGCAAATTCAGAGTTACTGGTGCATAATGTATACATGTATGTAGGTATGTAATGTATGTAAGCCTATGTGATCTGGTTTTCGTGGAAATTGTGTACAATAAGGCTTGGCTGTTAATTATTGTCTTATTCATATCATTGATGCATGTGTCTGGTGTTGTAGAGTGTTTGGAAACGGCAAAAAAAATATACATTGTATCATGAAATGCTTTAAATCAAATGTAGGGTGAAGAGGAAGAGGCGATTTTTTGTATTGTTGTGAGATACCACAGTCAGGTATTCGCGAAAGAGCCACAGAATACTCGCCAACCAAACCGGTTTTAGTGCATGATGACATGTTGAACATCCCTAAACGTTCCAAAACGTCGTTTTACTGGATTCGGCTGTATAAGTTCTCAACTTTCAACTCGCTCTAGAAGCTTTCCTAATTAACTTTTCAAAGTTTTTAGATTTTTCCTGACAACCTGTTATCCACACCTTTCCACACCCCAAGTTTGAGCTTTCTAGCTATCATAGTTTCTCTAATAATTTCTATCACCCAGTAAGTAAGTAAGTAAGTAACATTCGGCGATATATATATTGATACTTCAAGGTCATCTCCTCTCCACTGCACAGAAATATGGAATAAATCGAACGTTTAAATTCTATTAAGATAACGATCTAAAGCATAAATTGCAACTAGTTCAAGAATGGCTGCTCTACAAGGTTCCTAAAATTCTCAACCCCCTCCCCCCCACCCAATCATCAGATTTGAACCCAATCGAGAATGTTTGGGATAAATTATTTCAGAGTTGAAAAACAATTAAAAGAAGAATGTGAAGCTTTGTCTCCTGATTATTTAAAAAAAGTCATCTCAAATATGCCAAAAATGTTTTATGCAGTAATTAAATTGAATGGTCATGCCACAAAATACATATTATTTTAGTATAATAATAATAATAATTATGGAAAAAGTTGAGGTAAAATACATGATTATATTGCTCGAAAATGGAAAATTGATACCTACCTATTATTTTGAAGAATTAAGTAGGTACATCAAAAAAATTTCAAACAGTATCACAGTATATTTTGAAAAGCTTATAAAGAAGTAAACAATAATATTATTTTACTAAACATAGGTATTCAAAGTGCTGACAATGGTGCACTTATAAGCTACGTAGAAAATCTGCATAAGAGCTGCGGGGAACGGAAGCAGTATGCTTTTTGTGCAAGTGACGTTTCAAGCTCCTACGTGTAGTATAACGTAAGTTGCATTCATTGCAAATGAATTTCAGTTCGATTCCGCAACTTTTAATATGATTACTTATTCCTGATCGATTTTTACACCATTTTCCACACTTGTATGGACATTCCAAAGCTCCTCCGGTACATGACGGGTCTACAAAGCACACCAAATACATAAAAATGTATATTCCACAAGAATGCATGATCGATGGATTAAAAGCGGAGCTTTGTAATGAAAAAGTTGCATTGTATTAAGTAGATTCTCTTGTTATGTTTTCCAGCACATGCTCGTGCAGATGAATGGTTTTGTAAAATTATAAAAATCCAACCTCAAAAAACATCAATCATTACTTCATCACATACTTTCGAAGAAAACCTCTATACAAATTGTTTTCCCGAACAAATTTCAACAAACGTTCATCTGTTCATCTTTACCTTATACAGAAACCAGCGCATGCGCAATACATTGGCAACGTTCAACTCATGCGCACTCACACCGAAAGAATAAATCGCATGCGCAGTTCACACAATGACAAAAATGATAACAAGATTCATGCACGGCAAGCATCATGAAGTTTATTTAAATGCAATGAACAGTCAAACGAGATGATTATAAGCACTGGATTGAAAAAATACGAAGTATACTCTACAAAAATATAAAATATAAATCTAAAAAATGAAAAAAAAAATTAAAACTTGGCAGAAAAACTATTATAGCCTTTGGCGATTAAATCTCTGGTAGAGACTATTTCACGATGTCTGATCAACATGTGACTTTTCCAGTTGCAAGGTTGATAGAAGCTTTTACCACAATGAGTGCAATGAAATCGAGGCTCGACACCACATTCGTAGCGAAAATGTTGCATGGCGCCGGTTTTTTGTTTATACCTCTTGCCGCAATTATTCGGGCAACTGAATGGACGAGATGCGTGTCCTAGAGTTTACATCGAACAAATATCAAAATCATGCTCAAAAATGAAAATAAATACCCAAATATAATGAGTATGGATATAATGGGCGAATCGATGAGTGGGTTAAACTATGTGCTTGGGTTTATTTGCAGCTTGTGAAATGGAATTCAGATAATGACGAGTGAATAAGTGTAAAATTACCTACTGAAGCAATTAAAAATAAAAATAAAAACAATTCTTCCAGAATAGAAAATGTAATAAACATAAAAAAATAACAATATGGAATTTTGGGTACAACTTTGAACTTATAGGTAGTAGATTTTTCGATCTATATGGTAGTTTCGGTTGGCATTAGTTCACCATGCACATGAAGCACGTGACTCTTCCAGTTACATCTCCGATGGAAACGTCTATCGCAACGATTACAAAGGAACTTGGGCTCTTTACCACACTCGTATTTAGCATGCTGGGCAGCACTGCCTTTCTGCTTATACCATCTCCCACACTTGTTCGGGCAGCTGAATGGTCGCAGTAGGTCAGCAAAATCTGCTACAAAAAAATCAAATGTTCAGTAAGTACGTTAAAAATCAACATTCGCGATCGACAATGCACAAAATACTCCAATGCTTTGTAAAACAGATACAAAAAACGATTGCATGCTTTCAAAAAGAGGTACATGTAGATCCAACTGGCAGAAAATTGTGGAGTTGGTACCAAAAAAAATTCCAACAGGTGGTAAATTTTCATTACCTTAATAATTTTTTAATTTTGGAAAATCTTCAAAATTCAAAATAAAAGACCGATTTCCAGATTAAAGCACGATCCACTCAAAAGCTCAAAAGCACCACCATAATTTCATGCTGTTGTCCCTGCCAATTGCATACTTTACTCGTGAGTGAATTTTGAAATTTGGAATGAACTAAAAATCGCTTTCCTTCAAAGTCAAGCAGAACTAAAAGTTGGTATATAAAGGAAAAAACCTGCACTCTCAAAGCTGAGTTTACATAACCATAAACAAAACCTCTCGAGTATAAAATGTATTGAAGTCAAAAAAAAAGAAAGAAAAAATAAAACTTCGCATCAATGAGATATTAATACTTAATCTATGTAACAAACTTACAAGTAATTTAAAAACAAATAAAAATTAATTTTCAGTACAATCACATGAAATACAACCTCTCGTTTTTCAAAATGTGTTCAAAGGAGGTTTTTGTTTCAAAAAAAAAAAAAAAATAATAGATAATAATAACAAACTTGGGAAAATTTTCGGTCCAAAAAAAACCTATCCGTAACAAAATGGGTAAATATATGTGCTTATTTACGTGTGAATAAAAAAATTGATCACATTAAGTAAAATATTTCAATCTTTAGCAATTTCGCGATGTCTCATCAGCATATGGGTTTTACAAGTATACCATCGTGGGAATCGTTGACCGCAATATTTGCATTGAAATTTCGGTTCGACTCCGCATTCGTAACGATAGTGTTGCATAGCTCCAATTTTTTGTTTGTACCTTTTGCCGCAGTTGTTTGGACAACTGAATGGACGAGCAGGATCAACGAAAGATTCTAAAAGAGAAAAAATACTAATGTAGAGAAAAGGCTATAAAATGGTCAGTTTGGGATTAATGCAAATGAGGTAATGTTAGGTATAAAATTAATGGGCTAAAAGATGCTGTTGAATGAAATGCTCAAGGCAAGCACAATGCACAAGCAAGAAATATGAATTTTATGAGTGAGATTGTAAGTATATAGTAGCCCAGTCAAAATGCAATTTGACCCAAACATTATTGCGATCAAAAATTTTTTAGCTGAATATCGTCTAGGGTGGTATGCTGAACAACATACTCAAAGTCCCCGCCCCTACCCCACGAGCTAACCCACCCACAGTGGATCAAAGCCCCTCCCCAAAATCAGTTTTTCGTCCAAAACTCCTGAAATATTGAATTGTGAGTAAAATGAGCTCAGTGATCATTTCATCTCCTCTCCAATACCTATCAAATGAGCTATCGACCAACTCCCTAGCCTCAAGGGGGTGGTGCTACGACCCCTCAAATTGACGTGATTTTAATAATTTTACATTTTATGACTTGGGATTTGTAACCTGTTTTAATTGATAAAATGAAGTTAAACTTGAGGAATGGGATTCTTTTGGGAGCTAGAGTTGACCTCTGGAGTCTGGAGGGTCAAAGTTGAAAATTACAGAAAGGTCATTTTTTTGGAGGGGCATATCATGACCCTAAATGGATGAAAAGGGTCGTAAGTCATACCATCGGACAGCACCCCCACTGTGATCAACATATCCAAATTTCGGCTTCCTGAGTCATCCCCACTCCATTTAAATCGGAATCAAGGTAAAAATCCCCTTATTTTGCCCATATTTTCGGTTTTTTCCATCTTAAAAGGGGTGGGGATGACCTAGGAAGCTGAAATTTGGATATGTTGATCACAATAGGAATACTGTCTGATGGTATGATTTTGAACCCTTTTCATCCGTTTGGGGTCATGCTATGCCACTCCAAAAAAATTACCTTTTTGTAATTTTCAACTTTGACCCTCCCCACTCCTGAGGTCAACTCTAGCTCCCAGAAGAATCCCATTCCCCAAGTTTGACTTCATTTTTTCAATTAGAACAGGTTACAAGTCCCAAGTCATAAAATGTAAAATTATTAAAATCACGTCACTTTGAGAAGTCGTAGCACCACCCCCCCTTGAGGCTAGGGAGTTGGTCGATCGCTCATTTGATAGGTATTGGAGAGGAGATGAAATGATCACTGAGCTCATTTTACTCAAAATTCAATATTTCAGGAGTTTTGCACGAAAAACTGATTTTGGGGGGCTTTGATCTACTGTGGGGGGGAAGCTCGTGCGGTAGGGGCGGGGACTTTTAGTATGTTGTTCAGCATACCACCCTAGACAATATTCACCAAAAAAATCGTTGTTTGCAATAATGTTTGGGTTCACCTACTTTTTTCTGCTATTTGACTGGGCTATAGGACAGATTGGAATTTTTCAGCAGATTCTCTCTCTCAAAATACAAAAACAAGTGAACACTTTTCAAAAAATTCGCAGATTTAAATTTTCAATTTTTTAATCTTGATTTCTGCCAATTTAGAGGTTTCTGCAAAAGAATATTGACATTTCAAGGGGGGGGGGTCAAGGAATTTCGTCACAGAAATGAAAAATTTTCGAATGAATTGGATTTTTTCATTTTTTTGATTGTCAATAATAAGGCTCCTTCAATTTGAAAATGAGGGAAGAGAGTAAAAGTTGCTCTGTGAGCCTCATCCCCTCTTCAAAGTTCGGAAATTTTTTATAAAAAATGGAAAAAATCCAATTTATCCAAAGATTTTTCATGTCTTTGCCCAGCTTCTTCCAAATAATCACATTTCCAAGAAAAACCCTCCTGCTTGTGCTCTCAACATGATTATTTTGGTCCTTTTATACGGAGCCCTTCCTTTCTCAGATGGAAAAAAGTCACGAAAAATAGAATAAATCACAGAAGGTTAAAATTGTTTTGCAATATTACATTTCTGGGTAAGAATTTCTCATGTCGAGGTTCTAAACACCTAGTTTGAGTTTTTATTTTCCATTTTAGCTACAAGATTGATAATTTTGTAGCTCTCCAAAGTCATTGTTTGCACTTGAAAAATTGTTTTTAAATTTTATTAATTTTAACCTTTGAATCAAATTATTTCCCAAAATTGGATAGTGAGAAAATTAGTGGATAAATAATCGAAATTGGTAAAAAAAAAATTCAAAAATTTTCAAAATCCCGTCAACAACCCTATTTAATAAAAAATTGCAAACAATTTTTTCATAAATAATTTTAGATTTTTTTGGTGGATTTTTTCAACTTTGGGGGCTCCAAAAACTGACCAATATTGCTTCGAAACCAAGGAAGGGGGTTTCTTGAAAAAATGGTCACTTTTTTAGGAGAATGTTTGATCTAGAAATGAAAAATTTTCAAAAATTTGACCGTCTTTCATTCATTTCATTTTTTTTTTTTTGAATTTTCAACATGAGGGGTGGAAGAGGGTGCAGGGGGACTTCCAGGAGGACTAAAATGGTTTGGAAGCCCGGAGAAACTTTTTTTGAAAAAAAAACTTGAAGAAAAATTCAGAAAATGTATGACACAAAAATGATTTTTTTTTTGGATTAGGTAATTAAACGTTTCTCAGGCTCCAGATTTTCAAAGCTCCATTTTTCCAAGTCAAAGTCAAAACTCTTGATTCAGAACTCTCCATTTCTTATGATTTCAAGCCTCCTGATTAGCAAGCTTCTCAATTTTCAAGACTTTTCAAGAAATTCGATTTCAAAACTTCTGATTTTAAAGGCTCTTAATTTCCAGACTCCCGATTTAAAAATCCTTCGATTTCCTGACGCTCAATTTGATGAACTCCAATTTTCTAGACTAACTCAGAACTCCGAGTTATAATTTTCTTGATTTCAACATTCTAATTCAAGACTCTTGGTTTTCAAGCGATCCTAGTTTCAAAAATTTTCCATAGATTTCTGATTTCAATATTCCTAATTTTTGAAGCCCCCTAAATGACAAATTCCTAATTTTTTTTATCGAGCACTCAAAGTAAGTCAATTTGGTTTGCATTCATTTTACCCACACTCAAAACTGAAATCAGTGAAATTTTTAGAAAATTAATAATTAAAACTTGAATTGCATCTAATTTTTTTTAAAGCTTTAGCGTCTTAAATTTAGATTTAATGCCAGAGGTGAATATAATATGACTTGTTGATCTCTTGAGTGCCCTATAAGAAATATTAATCATGTTCAGGGTGAATCGTTGGAAAATATATAACGTAGAAGAATTTGAATCAAATTCACTGCAAATTTTCATTCTGAGTTGAAAATTACACAGGAAAATTTTTAGGCTCGAAGGTGCTCAGGAAGGGAGATAAGTACGTAGATCCTCAAAGTGTGTGATTTTTTTTTTTAAATCAAGATTTTTTTTTGAAAATCAAGATTTTTTTTTAAAAATCAAGATTTTTTTCGTTCCAGTTCCTACTCAAACTGTTTTGGGAAAATGGCTCAGTTCCAAAAGATGAAAATTTGCAAATCGTTTTATTTTTTTTTATCAAATTTTGTATTTTGAAATTTTTTTTCTCAAATAGGTATGTATTTCGCTATAATTGAGTCAAAACATCAGAAGGTATCATTCCTGAATTTGAGGAAATATTTTGAAACGCAGAGGTTCCCATTTTTCTCATTGAGAACCCTTACCCCCCCCCCTCCAGAGACATTTTCGGACTTGAAAATCATTTCAGGTGATTTTCATCTCAAAATTAAGGTCTTCGTCGACTTTGGTCAACATCCATCAACATTTGATCATCGCGATCCAATCAATCACAACTCCTACAATTTTAAAAACAGTCTAAAATTAAACAAAACTTTTTCATCCCTCTTTTAGAATAGAACAACACTTTAAAATTCTCATTACTTTCAATTTTCAACCTTTTTTCAAATTTATTAACTGTAGGTACCAACAAACAAATCAATCAAAATCAAAAATACACAACGTGTTTTAAAATTTATTAATAAATCATATCGTCGAGTAAAGAAATAAAACGATTAAACAAACATCACAATTTTTAAACTTAAAAATACTGAACAAAAATCACTTCTTAAAGATCTCAGCTAATTTAGGATGCTTAATCAATACATGATTACTACGTTCCAACCACCTATGAAATCTTTCACCACATTGATTGCATTTAAATGCCGGATCGAATCCACACTCGAACCCAAAATGCTGCATATGGTCTGCTCTTAATTGGAATATCTTGCCACATTTATTTGGACATTCAAACGGGCATTTCGTAATTGTATAATTTGAAGCTGACGAGAAAAATCATAACAAGTGGATTAGTTCGATGTAAAATTCGACGCGGTATTTGCAGTCGCAGATGAGCTTAGTAAATTATGTCTAAGAGCTACGTGTTGTCTGAGAACCCATTGGTGGGCAAATTTCTTCAAGCAGATCGAACACCTATACTGAGGTTCTCTGCCGCATTCTTTCTTGTAATGTAACATCATACTTCTTTTGTACTTGTAAATTCTGCCACAATTGTTAAGACAGGCGAATAGTCCACCTTTTTCGGTGTATGAGCTCACTGTATCAAAATAATATACACATAATGCGAATTAGAAGATAATACACGAAGTGATTTTGAAGAACAGATTATATTCAAAGAGTTCAGTGTATCGATCTACGTAATGTAAAACCCAACAACCATAAAGTACATAATACTTGCAAGTAGGTACATATGATGTGATGGAAATAAATGAAACTTTGGCATATTAACTTACAAAATGTATTTTCAAAATAAATAAAATATGTTTCAAATGAAAAATAAACATCTAAACACCGTCCAGAGGTAGGTAGGTAGGTATACTTTGTGTAATTTTAGATAAAATCCAGAGTTTTATGAATGGTTAAAACGTGACTTTTGAGATGAACTTTCTGAGTGAATTTTCTACTACAATGTTTACACTGGTACGCCGGAGATTTACCACATTCGTTTCTAAAATGCAACAACATGCTTTGCTTATACTTGTACCGCTTTCCGCAATTATTCAAACACTCGAACATTTTCAAGCCGGAAATATCATTGGAGAAAACCCAACCTTTGGGAGGATAGCCTGAAAAATATCAAATTCGAAATATTAGTAAGTAATTCAGATTTTAGAAGAAACATCTTCCATGGGTAAGTAAGTATTTTAACATTCAAGATACATAGTAAGTTTGTGTTAAAGGTATACCTATTAAAGCGTTACCTCAGACCTCAGCAAATTGTAATTCGATGATGAGATAATTCGCGAAATGAGTCAACAACAAAATTCAAAAATCAAGAAGTTTATGCACAGTAACAACATGCGATTGTAAAGTAGAATTTCTGGCGAAACGTTTCGGGCAATATTTACACATGAATCTGGGTTCTTGGCCACATTCGTAGCGGAAATGCAACATCATACTTTGCTTGTACTTGTAACTTTTTCCACAAATGTTCGGACAGACGAACGCTTTATCGCCCGATTTCCTCAGGCTTTGTGTACTCGTCATTTGAAATCCTGATAATCCTGCAACAGCAATAGTTAGATCCTCTTTATCGTATCATTGTGGTAAGAGAAACATGCGTAATTAGATAGTTGGCATTTAGAATTGGCTATAGACCTGGAAAATAAGCTAGTGCTTTCTTATTGATGGCATGCGTTAAGAAAAATAAAACGTTTGTGTGCGAAAAAGATGTATTTTTGAAGAATGTTGTCCATAATATAGTCTATCTTCGATTTCTATAAAGTCGAGAGCTCAACAGCATATTTTAATGCAGTATCATTGGTGAAAACGTTTATCAAACTTTCAATTTGGGCAAAAAATTTGGGCAAAAGCAGGATGAGGAAGCTTGTTCAAATGTTTCAAGAGGGGAGGGGGGGTGGATTAAAGCAGAAAATTCAAAAAAAAATTTAAAAAAGAAAAAATCTGAAACTACAAAATAATGAAGAGACTGAATAAAAAATGTATAGAATTGATTCAGAAAATGAAAAAAGCAGAAATTTCTAATAACCCTAAAATATAGGTACTGACTTCACCAGAAGTCTGTCCACAATTTTCAAGAATCTGTTTTTCCATACTCTCTAAAAACAACAGGTTTTCAAGACTCTCGATTTCAATATTTCAAGTTTTCAAGGATCCGGATTTTCAAGTTCCTTAATTTTTTAGCCCCCTTCAAGACTCCTGATTTTAAAACTAACACTCTAAATTTCAAGACTCCACTTCAAAGACTAACGGGTTTTCAAGATTCTTCATTTCCAAGTCAAGAGTCCAATTTTCAAGATTTTCAGCTTCAAGACTGTCTATTTCCAAAACTCGTGTTTTTCAAGAATCCCAATTTTACATGTTTGATTACTTGATTCTTGTTTTCTAGACTCCATATTTCCAAGTTGAATCCAATTTTCAAGAATTACAGTTTCAAGATACCAATACTTAACAGAAATCATTATGGCACTGCTTAAAGACCGGAGGTTCTATGTGACTTTAGATGGAAAGAATTACTAGCACTTGGAGAAGGCAAAAGATCAGGCAATAAAAGAACTTGAGGCATACTACACTACTACAGAGCCAACCACTTGAGGCCAAACCCAGTTGAGACAGAAACTTGTTTCTTCCACCTGTGAAACTGTGAGGCCAAGAGACCGCTCAAAATACAATGGGGAAACACTGCGCTGAACCACACTGACCACCCTAAATATCCAGGAGTGACCGTGGATGGATCACTCACCTACAGGCCACACTGTGAAAAGACTGAAATGAAAGTGGCTGCTAGAACAAATCTGATCTGAAAGCTGGTAGGCAGCAGATGGGGAGCTAAACCACAGGTCCTGCATACATCAGTGCTAGCACAGTTTTATTCAGTCGCAGAATATGCATGCCCACTGCCCATTATGGGGACGATCAGTGCATGCTAAAAAAGGTAGATGTACCCCTAAACTAAGCCTATTGATTCCCGTACAACAATGACCATGCTAATTTTGATGTGAATGTCGACCCATCCACATCCGTCACTTTTGGATGCCACATGTTGATGTGAATTTAGACCCTGTGTCGAGCTAATTGTTGATGTAATTGTCGACTGATGTTGATCTGCATTCGTGTTGACAATTGGCTCGACACAGGGTCGAAATTCATATCGACATGGGGCGTCCAAAAGTAATGGATGTGGATGGGTCGACATTCACATAAAAATTTATGTCAACCTCCTGCTTTGTAAAGATATAAAATTTGAGTTTAAAAATTTGTAATTTTTTTCCAAAAATTATTTCCTCTGATGTGGTTATTGCTCATGCTGAAAACAGCATCGATGCAAAGTCCACTTCTGAAGAAGTACAGACTAAAAGTCTGTATACTTAATCAAAAAGTTAAACAGAAATTCCTTATATCAAAGATGGTGCAATACTAAACTTTATCTAAGAGTACTAAACTAATCCATTTTCATGTCGACATGTTGATGTTAATGTTGATGTGAAATTCGACATCAACAAATACATCCACAGCATCAACATCTTATCATCTACAACTCCAACTGCGGAAAAGTGAATAATTTCATCAATGCCCCAAAAAAAATTTGTTCTCATTGAACAAGATCATATTTTTGAATGTTTACCGAACTTTTAAACACTAAAACAAAAATTTTAATTCTGAAAAATTGGTGGACATAGTTGTCGATGCAAATTTTGAGCATTGAATTTTACATCTACATGTCAAGATGGCATATCAAGGTATCAGAAATAATGAGAACATTTCAAAAATTTTCATTTACCTGACTTTTGTAAGGACAGAAGATTCCTACTAAATGATTAATTGATCACTTTTCCATCATTATGTTGAAAACAAAAACATGGTCAATGTAAATGTAGATGTCAACAATTGTTGTGCGGGTTGGTGACAGAGTGTCTCAGACAGACTCCACTCACAGCACTGCACCATCAGAGGCACATAGTGAGGTGGCTGCCAGAGCAGAAAAAACTAACGCAACACACAACCCTCTGCACCCCATGTATGGCTACAACAAATTACCAGAGAGCAGACTAAAATCCAGACACAGTTTCCTGAGAACAGTAAATGAATTAAGTGCTCCTGCCGAATTTGAGCGCTGTTAAATCTGGAATACAGTATCAAGAAGCAATACCATGAGCTAATCATTGCCTCACAGCAGCCAACTGAAATACAACCTCTGGAAAACGCTGAATAGACTGACAAATGGAACAACACACTAAAAATCCAACCTATACAGATGGCACTTGGCTGATGATGATCCATGTGAATGTGGCAACGTACAAAATGACAGTATGACAGACACCTTTTCAAGTGTTGATTATATGGTGACTTTGACACGGGAAAACTGGACCAGACAATTGACAACAAGGGGATGATGTTCCTCAAATATTGGGACAAGGAAATTTAGACAGTTGACCTGACACAGAGAAAAGAAATTGATCCCAATTTTCCAGGTTCGATTTCCTGACTCTTGTTTTCCCAACTCCATATTTCCAAGTCGAGTCCAATTTTCAAGATTTGCAGTTCCAAGATGCCAATAATTATTTTCAAGACTCCAGATTTCAAGAATCCCAATCTTCCACATTCGATTTCAAGACTCGAGGTTTTCAAGACTCTTTACTTTGAAGACTCCCAATTTTACAGCCTTGATTTCAACACTCAGTTTTTTTCAGACTCTGACTCCAAGAATTCAAATTTAAAGTTCTCTATTACCGCAACGGTTTTAATTTTCCATACTCCTTTAGGACTCTAAATTTTAATAGTCCTGGTTTCAATATTCTCAACTTTTAGTCTCCAGATTCACAAAGCTTATCAATTTTCGAGACTCTCAATAATTTCAAGACTTCTAAATTTCATGAACCTGAATTTCGAGACTCAGGATTAAGACACTCTTGATTTCAAAACATTCAATGTCGCGACTTTTGATTATTTCCAAAACTTCTGTTTTTCCAAGACTGCAAATTTCCAGATTCCCGATTTTCAAGACCTGATTTCATGTCCTTTATTCGAGACTCTTAATTTACAACACTGAATTTTAAGACTCCTGATTCCAAGATCTAAATTTTCAGACCCGTGCCTAACCGTGAGCATTTACTCGATGCTTTCTATGATATCATTGTAAAAATTAAGCATCGTTTGAGTAAAATATCGCTGAAATTTTTACCATAGGTAAAGAACCCTTATGGGAACCTACATGATAAATTTGAGCAATATTGGTTCATTAGTTAGAGAGTAACAGCTGATCAAAGTTGAAATAGTGAAAAACCCGTTCTGACTTCCCCCTGCACCTTATTTTTAATTTTTAAGAACACTTGATATACATACAATACAACAGATATCTAGAATAAGTTCTGGAAAATTACTTGCTCTACAAAAAACTGCATAATAGCATATAAATCAATGGTATTTTTAATTTTTAAGAACATGTGAAATACAACAGATATCTAGAACCAGTTCTGGAAAATTACTTACTCTACACTAAACTAGATGTAAGATATTCACAGTGGTTACTCAAAATGTAAAATAAGTCAGTTTAACACCCTCCACTGTTTCTGATTTTCAAGACTCAAAATTCCTAAATTCCCGATTCTCAAACTGTCTCAATTTTATATGTCTAATTCAAGAATAAATTTTCAAGACTCCTAATTTCAAAATTTTGAATTTTAGACGACCCCCCCCCCTTCCATCTCTTTCATGAATCAAGACTCTTAACTTTCAAGAGTCCATTTCAAGACTTTCAAGACTTCTGATTCCCAAAACTGCTGATTTTCAAGACTGAATTCCCAAACTGTTGATTTCAAGACTATCTTTTTTTAAGGACTCCTGATTGCAAAATTCTTGATTTCAGGACTCTCAAAGCCAGGACTCCTGATTTACAAAACTCTCGATTTCAACTTTCAAGAGCCTCAATTTGAAAGACTCTCGATTTCAAAACTCACAATTTTCAAGTCTCAATTCCAAGACTCAAATAATGCAAGATTCAATTTTCGAGGCTCCTGATTCCCAAAACTCTTCATTTTCAAGATTACCAGCTGTTTTCAGGACTCTTGAATTCAACTTCTGATTCCACGACTCTCAATGTTAGAACTCCTGATTTCTAAAACTTTGTTTTTTCAAGACCTTCTAATTCCAGATTACCGATTTCAAGACTCTAGATTTCAAAACTCCTAGTTTTTCTAGTCTCATTTTCAAGACTCGAACTCAGAACTCCTGATTCCAAAATTTCAAGATTATAAATTTCAAAAATCACAATTTTCAAGAGTCTCAATTTCAAAACTTCTGATTTTCAGGCTCCTCGATTTCCATAATTTACCCTGTATTTCAAAACTGACAATTTTCAAGAGCTTAAACTTCAAGACTCCAACTCTAGTCTCAATTTCAAGACTAATTATTTTCAAAACTCTTCATTCTCAAGACTACCAGTTTTCAAGACTCTGGAATTCAAAACGTTTGATTCCAAGACTCTCGATGTCAGGATTCCTGATTTCAAAAACTCCTGTTTTTCAATACTCCCAATTTTCAGATTCCAGATTTCAAGACTCCTGGTTTTTCTACTCTCATTTTCATAACTCGAATTAAGAACTCTTGATTCCAAAATTTCAAAAATCCCACACACAAGAGTCTTAATTTTAAGAGTCAATTTCAAGACTTGTGATTTTCAGGTCTCTTGATTTCCATACTAACTGTCTCACAATTTTCAAAAACTCAAACTTCAGGACTCCAACTCTAGGGTCAATTTCAAGACTCCCGATTTCAAAATTTTCGGTTTCAGAAGTTTAAAGAGCTTCCATTTCAAGATTCGCAATTTTCAATGCTCCAAGTTTTCAAGGTAACCAAGTTCCAAGTGATCAATTCTCAATACACCTTCAAAACTCGTCAATTTTCAATAATCCTGATTTCGAGACTCTTGTTTTTCAAGTTTTTGGGGGCACTGTACAGTGTACATGTTTGGGGGAGGGTTTAGATGATATTTGGGAGAATATAGACGCAGAAATTGATCATTTTTCATTAAAATTTTTCTATTGCATTTATTTTTCGACTTTTTCAATTGAATAAAGAGCTTCAGATGTCGTTTTTTTAGGTGGGGTGGGAGGCGAAATTAAAAAATAGGGGTAGGGAATCATAAAAATGCAATAACTTTAGGAAAGGATGAAAATAATTTTTTCATATATATAAATAACCGAGATAAATCTACCTCATAAGACTTATTTTACTAAGTATTTAGTATATTTTAAATCCGATAACAAAAATTTGGTACAATATTCTCACAGTAGATAAATTTATGCAAAAACAACTACGTTTAGTACACAACGAAAATATGTAAGGCACTAGACGAAATCATCACAGAAATACTCCATGCAAAGTAGCACAATGCCTTCTAAAATTCTCTTTTTGAGCAAAACATTTCGAACACACTTCACATTCGAATTGCTTTTTACGGCCGCATTCGTAAGATAAATGTCGTTTTAAATTCATTTTGTACTTGTAACTTCGACCACAACCGAAATTAGGACACATGAATGTTTTCAAACCTGCGAACAATAACATTAAATCGTAACATGAAGTGAACAAACTTTTACAACATGAAAATTTGAAAAAAAAAAAAAATACTAATGAATACTACATTTAAAGATACAAATAATCCAACACAAATTCTCAAAAAATAAAATAAAATACTGAGAAAGTCAACATAATTTAATTTCTAGAAAACAATTCAAAACTGATAGGATTAAAATCAGGGTATTTTTTACTTAATAAATTATCAATAAATAAACTGAAAATATAGGAAAAAACAATCTCACAGTAAAAAATCACAAAAGAACCAACAATATGTGGATACTAAAAAAATTTAAATTAAACGTAATCCTCGGATTTATGAACGGTCAAAGTGTGTCTTCGTAGAGATACTTTATGTATGAATCTCTTCTTACAGAATTTACATTCGAACGTGGCTCTTTTATCACAACTGAATTTACAATGAGTCAGCATATCTTTCATCAATATAAAACGTTTTCCGCAAGCGACGCATTCTAATTTTTTTTGCATTTGTTGGTAACCCATCGATGGGGCTTGGATTTCACCATAGAAACCTGATGAAAATAGGACAAAAAAAAATCATAAGCTATAGAACATTTTTGCATGTACTTTGAGAAAAAAAAGCTAAGCATCAAAATGAAGATGCGAGTTCATCCATCACACATAAACAAGACATACTAATAGGTATATTATCAGCTTACCACACGGTTAGGTACTTTAGATCACACTTACTTACACGAGAAATTAAAAATCTGTAACTTTATGCACAGCGATTATGTGAGAATGCAGGGAAAAATTTCTATTAAAATGCTTCAAGCAGAACTTGCATTGGAATTTACGACCTTGACCACATTCGTGACGATAATGGTACACCATGTTTCGTTTCTGTTTGTATCTTCTGCCACATTTATTAGGGCATGCGAATGGTTTCATTTGTAATCTTTTTTCCCACTCGATTTGAGCTTCTTCTGTAAAATATAATAAGTACGTATATAGGTATTCGATCAAGGAATCGAATGGTTATCGATTTTTCAACATAAATTCAAACTTAAAACGAAGGGATGCAGGTACACATGAAATTGAAAAATTACAAATCCACAATCAAAATCAAGCAATTATGTAAATACCTAGAACCATTTTCAAAAATAAAAAAAAATTATATTCGATGCAAAAAAAATTATATATTGACATTAAAAGAATAACATGAAATATCCGTCTCATAATATAATCATCGTAAAAGCAATAATTTTCAAATCTCATTATTTAACCTTCTTCAGCTTCTTTGAATTAACAGTTTTAAAAGCACATTTCGTACAATATGGTACCGTATGGTCCGTTCTGCAAATAAAGTTACGACACATGTGACATTTAGTCTTGGTTTTTCGGTTTTTCCTCGATGCGCAAAATAAACACCTTCCTTCGATTCGATCTTCATTGTCATCTGCTACATCAACATCATCGTCTGTATCTATACGACAATTACAGCGAGATTAAAAACTATTCATCAGAATTTCCCTAAATATGAAGGTAAATTAAAGATTGCATTATTTAAAAACACACACAGAAAAAACAAAAAAAAAATAAGCAAACTGGTAGGGTACAAAATTAGTTAAAATATTAATCAATTTATTTACAAAGTAGCAGGATGATGGGGGGGGGGGGAGGCAGATCACAACATTCAAGTTCAGCTCGGCTTCGTCATTTTTTTTTTCACTATACCCCCCTCCCCAGTGTTCCACTAATCATCCATAGTCGATTTTTGAATTTAATAAGTAGATACTTATGTCGAAAAAATGTTGCCAAAAAGAAATTACCTGAAGATGCGAGGAGGGGGGAAGGGAATGAGAAGTCCTAGCCCTAAATACTAATTTTAACACACAGAAAACATCTGTTCGACCAGTCGAAATTTGCAAAAAATTATTATAAAATAATCACACCTCCTCGCCTCATTCGTCAAGTTTCAAGCTCCCTGGATTTTTTTTTTAATTTGAGAAAAAAAATATTTTGAAACAAAAAAACCTTATTGAAGTACTTTGGTAGAATTTAGCAAAAATATTTAAAAAAAAAACAATTTTTCAGTTTATTTTGACTTTTGCCCATTATAGTAGAGCAGGTGAGGAGAGGAGTACAAAATATGAGTCTATTTTGCACAGTATTTAAAATACATACTACAAGTTGGGTTCTGATCATTATTTACCAAGCTCAGAGCATTTTATAAATTTCAAATTGCTCCATAGGGCTATTTTGCATTTTTCAATAAGTATAGGGATTCCAAATCATTTGAGCTCATTCAATGTTGAGCTTCTTCAAAAGTAATGTAACTCAAAAAAACAAAAAAAAATTATTTTCACTTTTTCATCTTGATACTAATTTTAAAAATCTCCATTCCGAGACTTCAAGACTCTCGATTACAAGACTATCGATTTCCAGACTTCTAAACTTCCGATTTTCATGACTCTCGTTTCCAAGACTCCGATTTTAGATACTCTGGACTTTCAAGAAACCAGGTATGGTCCTCAAAGGCTCTCGGTTTTGAAACTCTAACTTGAAAATCTCTCGATTCTAAAGACTCGATTTTTAATTTCTGATTTTAAGACCTTCAATTTTCAAGATTCAATTTTAAGACTTCTGATTCCAAGGTTCCAGCTTTCAACAGTCTTAATTTCTATATTATGCAATCATGATTTTAAAGACTCGATTTCAAATCAAGACTCTCAATTTTCAAGAGTATTTTATTTATCAATACTGTTGATTTTAAGACTCGCAATTTTTTTTTTCAAGACTCATTCAAGAGACTTCCAATTTTTAAGGCACTTGGTTTTCAAGACTCAGTTTTCAAGAACCTTTGATTTCAATTACATATGTTGATTTCAAGACTTTCATTTTTTTTTCAAGATTTTAATTCAAGAGACTCCCAATTTTTTAGAGCACTTGGTTCTCAAGACTCTCGCTTTCAAAACTTCTAATTTTCAAGACTCCGATTTCAGAGGCTCGAGACCTTCAGGCCAATAATTTTAGAGACTCTCAACTTTCGAGACACTCGGTTCTAAAAACTTTCAATATCAAGACGCCAATCTTCAAGAATCTCGATATCCAGATTTCTGATTTCAGGACCCTATATTTTCAAGACTCAATTTCAAGAATTCTGATCCAAAAATTCCAGCTTTTGATACTTTCAATTTCAAAGAAAGGTAATGATTTTAAAGACTCAATTTTCAAGAGTCTTCGCTTTCAAGACTTGACATTCAAGGGACTTCTAATTTTCAAGACACCCGGTTCTCAAGGATATCGATATCAAAACTCCAATTTTCAAAGAATCTCAATTTTCAGATTTCAAGAACCTACAGATTTTCAAGACTCCTGATTCCAAAATTACAGCTTTCAATACTTTCAATTTCAAATACCATGATTTTCAAGACTTTCAATTTTCAAGAGTCTTTGATTTCAAAACTGTTAATTTCAAGACTCCGATTCAAGAGACTCCCAATTTTTAGGGCACTTGGATTTCACGACTTCTAATTTACAAAAGGGTCATTCCATGTCAATTCGACCAAAGAAATGCGATTTTTAAAGTCATGTCTTTCAATTTCGCTCAATTTTTTTTTACAATATCTACCCACCTAGTAGATAAAAAACCCGTTGAAATTTTCAAAATTTGAAAGTTGAACTTTCAAATTGAAAAGTTCAAATTTCAAAATGGCGCTGTAAGTGGGAGCTACCAATTAAAATTCTGAAGAAATTTCCATGGGTGTACCTTTTGATGCTTTTTCGAAATATTCAAGTTTCGAGATGGAATCTCTTGATGGAGGGGGAGCACCCCCACCCCCAATTTGGAGAAAAACTTCCGAAAAAAATTTGGTGCATGTGATATATCGAATTGTATGTTTTTGGTAACGCTGAACACGAATATGCGTTAGATTTTAGATTGGACCCCATCCACAGCCCCCAGCATCTCCTCAAATGAGGTAAAAGTTCAAAATAGGGTTTTTTTCGTGCGACACATCAAATAGTATGTTTTTGGTGACGCTGAACACGAACATGACGTCATATTTTTGGTTGGACCCCATCTATGGTCTTTAACCAATTTTTTGAACTTTTACCAATTGGGGATGTTCTGGGAGCCATGGGTGAGGTCAATTTGAAAAACTACGGCTATATTCGTGTTCAGTGATATCGAAAACATACCATTTCATGTGTCACACGATTGAAACCATTTTTTTAAAGTTACCCCTCTTGGGGAGGTGCTGGGGGCCGTGGATGGGGTCCAATCAAAAATCTAACGTCATATTCGTGTTCAGCGTTACCAAAAACATACAATTCGATATACCACATTCCACAGATTTTTTTCGAAAGTTTTGCCCAAAATTGGGGGTGGGGGTGCTCCCCCTCCATCGAGAGATCCCATCTCAAAACTTGAATATTTCGAAAAGGCATCAAAAGGTACATCTATGGAAATTTTTTCAGAATTTTAATTGGCAGCTCCCACTTACAGCGCCATTTTGAAGTTTGAACTTTCGATTTGAAAGATCAACTTTCAAATTTTGAAAATTTCAAAATTCTTAAAAAGTTCAAAATTCAATACCCTTTCGAACTGTGAAATCAGTTTTGATCAAAGTATCATAGTTTTGGAGGAATGGGCTGCTGAAGTTGAGTAGGTACCTCGAGACAATGTGAACATAATGGAAGCCCTCCACCCGCCCCCTGAGGGGGCTGGGACCAAAGTGATTGCGGGTTTCTTATCTACTGAGTGGGTAGAAATTGTAAAAAAAAAGTGAGCGAAATCGAAAGACATGATCCAAGACTTTGATTTCAGAGGCTCCAGACATTCAAGCCTCCAATTTTAGAGACTCTGAACTATCAAAACACTCGATTCTTAAAGGCTTTCGATTTCGAGACTTCAATTTTCAAGAATCTCGGTTTTCAGATTTCCAATTTCAAGACTCTAGATTTTCAAAACTCAATTTAGAAATGACAAACTCGCCAAATTGCAGACTTGGAGAAAGAAAATTGAAAAAGCATCTAAAAATACACCACCAGTCTAAATTTTAAGATGTAAATTCAATTTTTGGATTTTTGGATTTTTTTTTTTTTTGAAAATTCAAATCAAAAGCTCAATTTACATGAAAATTTTGATCAATCGGGGATAGAATGCTAAAGAAAAGTTAATTTTTCCAAAAGAATATCAAGAGCTCAGAACCAGTTTGGGCTCCTACAACTGGATAATTTGACCTCGATGAATCCATGTTTACCAAAAAGTTTCTGTTAACAAGAAGATGGAGGGGGGGGGCTTGATTATAGACTTGAAGGACACAAATTTTTACATTTTCAAACACCGAGGATAAAATTAAATTTGAAATCAAGATCATAACATTCCTACTCGATGCCTTTAATTTGACCCAGAGTTGTCTAATGACCTCAACTTCTCTGGTAAGGTAAAGGAATGAAGCAGTTTTTACAAAAAAAAAAAAAAAAAAAAAAAAAAGATCCGACATACAAATTAAAAAATTAAATAAAACAAATTTTAGACACTATAGGTAAAGCATCTTTATTGAAATATTCTTCACAACACCATAGTCCATAAAGTAATACAAAAATAATACCTCAGAACTACATAATTATGTATCATATTGAAGCTAAAAAAATTCCACATCAAAAATGCAATACTCATAGAGGTACATAAACATAATAAAATAATGTTAAAATTAATTCACCGTTTTCGAATAAAAATCCCTTAAAAAATACGTCACAAATCCAAGCTATTATGGATCAATCCCAGATGCGTTTTGAGGTTTCCTTTTTTGGTGAATTTCTTCTGGCAAAATTTACAAACGTAAGCTGGTTCTTTACCACATTCTTGTTTAAAGTGCAGCATCATGTTCCCTTTGTACTTGTACACTTTGCCACAATTATTTGGGCAAGCGAACACAGAAGAGGAGCTACCACTCAACAAAAACGGTAAATTAGAATCCAGTTGAATGCCATTTCCATCGATTAAGTTCATCGAGTTCGTGTAGTTGCCTGCGAGAGCATAAAAGAAAAACAAATCATTACGATTAGTATGTTTGAAAACATAATCAGCAGATTAACTATCATAATAATTTTTTTCAAAACAAAAAAAAACTATCCTAATTACGTGGAATTTTTTTCATCTGAGAATAAACCAATTTCTACTTCGAAAGCTTCGAGTCAATAAAATGAGAAAAAAAAACAACCTCGAGAAATGAATTTATTATACTTAATTTTATAAAATATGGCAATCAAATTAACAAAAGAATTAAGAATTATTTAGCAATCACTTTGTGAACCAATCCCATGTGATTTTTCAATGAACCTTTATGAGCGAATTTTTTACTACAGAATGTGCACTTGAACTGAGGCTCTTTGCCACATTCGAATTTGAAATGCAACATCATACTCTGTCTATATTTATAAGTTCGACCACAGTTATTCAAGCAGTGGTACGGTTGTTCTTCGTATGAAGTCCTCGAATGTGTACGTTTGCCAGGAGACGTCGTCGTCGAGTTGGAAGAATGAAAAGACGATGAGGGAGTATCCATTTCCGAAGACGTATTGATGAATTGATCAATTGTTATGGCATTTCGAAATCCTCCTAAGTCAAACAAATCATGTAAATCATGTAATTTAATTCTGCGATAATGTGATCTGTGATTTGAATTTTTTTTTCAAAGTTGATTACGTATAAAGATATAAATTTTGGAATAATTCGAGAATAGAAACAGTATAACGTGTATTTATTGCACACAAGGAAAAAAATCACAAAACTCTTGATACTTGGCTTCTGCAATAACAATTTGAAAAATGCATAAGTAGAATGTGCTATGCACATTAAAACTTAAATAACTAAATCGATTATTACTATTAAGTACAGAAAGTATAGGAATAGGAATGTTCTTAAAAAAAAAATATTAAAAAAATTGATCAACATGATACAACCCCTTAAAATGTATCATTCTTACCCTTAAAAAAATGCATTGAAAAAAAAAAAAAAAAAAAAACAAATAACATTATAAAACAGTAAGTACATGAAATGCTATTTAAATTCAAACTGCGAAATATATTTGTTCAAAGAACCACTTTATGAACAATACCCATATGGGTCCTCAACGAATCAGGCCTTTTGAATTTCTTCTGGCAGTATCGACATTCGAACTGAGGATCTTTACCACATTCGTACTTGACATGGAGCATAGCACTGCCCTTTTTCTGGTAAACTTTACCACAGTTGTTAGGACAAGGGAAAGACATTTCACTGGATCCACCTTTATTGCTTGTAGATCTACGTCTCGTATTGCTGTTCGAAAATGTGTCCGTATGGTTCGAGGAATGTCCGAATCCTAGAAAATGGCAAATAAAATTTATGATGAATTTGAAGCATTGAAAATTCAAGTGGAGAAGCCATTTTATACATATATTGCGTAAATCCTTGGTCCAAGAATATTATTATTATAAGATGTAAAATGATGAGTTATCTTGACATAATGACGACTTTTTTTCAAATAAAAATCTTTTACGAATTCATTCACTTTTTTAGAAACATTTGTATAGCAATTGATCTGTTTACAATCGAATCGAATCATTTACAAATGATCGGTGAAAATTGATTGATTTCTAGGTGAATCATTCGCAAACGAAATATTCAATTTTTAGGGGATCATTCACGAACGAATCGATTAATAGCAGGTGAATCAATCGCGAACGAATCGATTCGTATAGGCGACTCGTTCACGAACAAATCGATTCATACACTTAATTTTCGGTGAATCATTTACGAACGAATTGATATCATTCGCGAACGAATTAAATAAGTTTTTCATGAATCATTCGCGAACGAATTGAATAATTTTTGGTGACTCGTTCGCGACCGAATCGATTCATTTGCGGAATTTTTGGTGAATCATTCACGAACGAATTGAATAATTTTTGGTGACTCGTTCGCGAACGAATCGATTCATTTACTGAATTTTTGATGCATCATTCACGAAGGAAATCTTAAATCTATAATTTTTGGTGAATCACTCGCGAACGAATTGATTCGTATAAGTGACTCGTTCGCGAACGAATCGATTCATTAACTTGATTTTTGGTGAATCGTTCGCGAACGAATTGATTCGTATAAGTGACTCGTTCGCGAACGAATCGATTCATTAACTTGATTTTTGGTGAATCATTCACGAACGAAATGAAGAGTTTTTGGTGAATCGTTCGCGAATGAATTAATTCGTATAAGTACCTCGTTCGCGAACGAATCGATTCATTCATTTTGGAGAATCATTAACGAATGAATAAAACATTCAATTTTTAGTGAATCATTCGCGAACGAATTGAATAATTTTTGGTGACTCGTTCGCAAACGAATCGATTCATTTACTGAATTTTTGATGAATCATTCACGAACGAAATCAATAATTTTTGGTGAATCACTCGCGAACGAATTGATTCGTATTGGTGACTCGTTCGCGAACGAATCGATTAATTTACTGAATTTTTTATGAATCATTCGCGAACGAAATCAATCATTTTTGGTGACTCGTTCGCGAACGAATCGATTCATTAACTTGATTTTTAGTGAATCATTCACGAACGAAATGAAGAGTTTCTGGTGAATCGTTCGCGAATGAATCGATTCGTATAAGTACCTCGTTCGCGAACGAATCGATTAATTTACTGAATTTTTTATGAATCATTCGCGAACGAAATCAATCATTTTTGGTGACTCGTTCGCGAACGAATCGATTCGTATAAAAGACTCGTTCGCGAACAAATCGATTCATTAACTTGATTTTTGGTGAATCGTTCGCGAACGAATCGATTCATTAACTTGATTTTTGGTGAATCATTCACGAACGAAATGAAGAGTTTCTGGTGAATCGTTCGCGAATGAATCGATTCGTATAAGTACCTCGTTCGCAAACGAATCGATTCATTCATTTTGGTGAATCATTACCGAACGGAATAATTTTTAGTGAATCATTTGCGAACGAATTGATTCGTATAAGTGACTCGTTCGTGAACGAATCGATTCATTTACTCAATTTTTGGCAAATCATTCACGAACGAAATGAATCCTATTTTGTGAATCATTCGCAAACGATTCGATTCATTTACTCAATTTTTGGTGAATCATTCACGAACGAAATGAAAAGTTTCTGGTGAATCGCTCGCGAATGAATCGATTCGTATAAGTACCTCGTTCGCAAACGAATCGATTCATTCATTTTGGTGAATCATTAACGAACGAATGAAATATTCAATTTTTGGTGAATCATTCGCGAACGAATTGGATAATTTTTGGTGACTCGTTCACAAACGAATCGATTCATTTACTGAATTTTTGATGAATCATTCACGAACGAAATAAATAATTTTTGATGAATCACTCGCGAACGAATCGATTCATTAACTCGATTTTTGATGAATCATTCACGAACGAAATGAAGATTTTTTGGTGAATCGTTCGCGAACGAATAAAATATGCAATTTTCAGTGAATCATTTACGAACGAATTGATTCATAATTTAGAGAATTGATCAATTCGTTGGCGAAAGAATTGCTTAAAATAAATCATTCATTCGCGAAATGGGTCTTTCAAAAAATTAATCAATTCGTTCATGAATGATTTCCCAAAATGAATTAATTCTCTCACGAAGAATTCACTGAGAAATGAATCAATGTATACGTTTTATTACTAGCCAAAATTTCAAGCGCGGAAGTGTATTTTAGGATTTTTTCTGAATTTTTAAAAATCAAATTCAGGCCAAAAATGAGAAATAAAATCAAAATTTTACCAAATAGACCTAGAAAGCTGAAATTTGGGATATGTCCTATTTTCGACCTGTCAAATCGATTGGAAATGGTTTCAAATTGTGTTGTTGAGCCATTCTGGAGCCTCCAGTAGATTTATGAAACTCGAAATTTACTCAAAGTTTCATCAAATGAAGTTGGAAATTCGAAATTTACGTTTCAATCCAACTTAAACACGCTATTAAGTCGACTGCTGGGGAGTCCAAGTCGTTTTTGAGCCTCCGACGACTTTTTAACATTTCTTGGAACCTTCAGTACATTTTTAAAAAAGGGAAATTTCCATAAAAAAATTCATCAAAATATGAAGATATAAATCCAAAATTTACCCGGAAACCAATTTCAAAATTGTCCTAGAAAAAAGATACAACACTCAATTGTAAAAATTCACCCAGCGAAAAAGAATGAAAATGAGTACAAAAATAGACAGACAGATTTGATAATGCAAAGCATGAAAAAAATCAACCAACTACAATAATGTACCAATCAACAACAAAAAATTTATTTCTTTTCAAAACAACACGCGTAAAAAAACACAAAACCGAATACTTAAACAAAAATGGAAAAACGTAAGTAGGTAACGAATAATTTTTTTTAATGACTTATGAAAAAAAAAAACTCAATGGTATAATTGTTTATGCACCTGGAAAATATGTGTTTTCAAATTACTCTTCTGATAACAACACTTATCACATTCAGAACATTTAAACTGTTTCTCTTGTCCACACTCGTACTTCAAATGCCTCATTAAGCTGCTAGCATGTTGGTACCGACGACCGCACATATTTGGGCACCCGAACGTAGTGAAAACTAATTGCTCTATAAAAATGTAAAAAGCAGAAAGCAAATAGTATGAAGCATATTATAGAATACGAGAATTATAGAAAAAAAAAATTGAAAAATTGAAAAAATGGAACACAACGCATATCCACAACAAAACACAAACATGAGCCCAAACAAGAAAATTTTCTCAGAGTTATCGATATGGATAACATCATTCTTTACTCATGTAGTAAATGATGCACAGCAATTTGATAAGATTGCGGGATACTTTTTTGGGAAAAGCAACTACCACATTGAGAATTTCCAATTTTTGAAACTTGAACTTTCCACAAAGTTTCATTAAATGAAGTTGGAAATTCAAAATTCATGTTGCAATCCGACTTAAACACGCTATCAAATCACCTGTTGGTGGTTCTAAGTCATTTTGGAGCCTCCAGCAACTTTTTGAAAATTCTTGGAACGTTCGGTACATTTTTGAAACATGAAATTTCTGAAAAAGTTTCATCAAATGAAGTTATAAAGCCAAAAATTACCCCGAAAACCAATTTCAAAATTGTTTTAGAAAAAAGATAAACACTCAATTGTAAAAATTTACCTAGCAAAAAAAGAATAAAAATGAATACAAAATAATAGAGAGACAGATTTCATAATGCAAAGTATGAAAAAAATGAGCCAACTACACACAAGTCTACCAATCAACAACAAAAAATTTATTTCTTCTCAAAACAACACACGTACTAAAAAAATACAAAACCGAATAAGTAAACAAAAATGGAAAAACGTAAGTAGGTAACGAATAATTTTTTTTAATGACCTATGAAAAGAACTCAATGGTATAACTTTTTATGCATCTTGAGAATATGTGTTTTCAAATTACTCTTCTGAAAAAAATCCTTATCACATTCAGAACATTTAAACTGTTTTTCTCGTCTACACTCGTGCTTCAAATGCTTGTATAAGCTGCAAGCATGTTTATACCGATGACCGCACATATTTGGGCACTCGAACGAAGGGAAAAATAATCGCTCTATGAAAAAATAAAAAATATAAGGAATATAGTATACAACATAAATTATTTAATTATAAGGCACGAGAATTATTAAGAAAAAAAATCGGAAAAAAAAATGAGACAACATACAATGTGCATCCACAACAAAACATAAACAAGAAAATTTGTCAAGGCATTTCTTTTCAAAACAACACAAGTGAAAAATACCTACAAGACGAATAAACAAAAATAGAAAACATGAGTAGATGACGAATAATTATTTTTAATGACCTATGAAAAAAAAACTCAATGGGTTAACTTTAAATGCTTCCTGAGAATATGTTTTTTCATTTCACCCTTATGAAAAAAATCCTTATTACATTCAGCACATTTAAATTGCTTCTCTAGTCCACACTCGTACTTCAAATGCCTCCTTAAGCTGTTGGTAAGTTTATAACGACGACCGCACATATTTGGGCACCCGATCGTAGTGAAAACTCTCTTTAGTCCACACTCGTACTTCAAATGCCTCTTTAAGCTGTTGGTAAGTTTATAACGACGACCGCACATATTTGGGCACCCGATCGTAGTGAAAACTAATTGTCCTATAAAAATATAAAAAACAGAAGGGAAATGGTATAAAGTATAGGTATTATAAGACACGAGAATTATAGAAAAAAATTGAAAAATTAAAAAAAATGGAACACAACACATATTCACAACAAAACACAAACATGAGCCCAAACAATAAAATTTTCTCAGAGTTATCGATATGGATAAAATGATTCTTTACTGAGGAAAGCGTCCACCGCATTCAGAACATTCAAATTGTTTTTCGCGTCCACATTAGTTTGTACATATGTACCTTAAATGAGCTTGCAAGTTTCTTTTATACTTTGTACAATCGACCACAAGAATTCGGACATGTAAACGATGATGTTTATGTTTCATTCAATTGCTTTTAAAAAAAACAAAAATTGAAATGGGCGGCTGTGAATAATCACTGCGAAATATTGTCACGGTTTCAAAACACGACAAAGAACGAAAAAAAAAGAATAGTTGCAACACCCCCCCCCACACACTCATCGATTCTCCGGGACAACTTTCTTCTTGAAGAGGACATCCTAAGGAACATTTTAAAGCCAACTTGTCAAAAAAAAACTGCCAAAATTTCAACTGCTAAAGTGTATTTTTTGATTTTTGGTGTATTTTTGAAAATCAAATTTGAGCCAAAAATGAGGAGAAAAAATAAAAATTTTACCAAATTGACCTAGAAAGCCAAAATTAGAAATATGACCTATTTTCAACCTGCTAAATTGATTGGAAACGGTTTCAAACCGTTTTGAGCAGTTTTGGAGCCTCCAGAAAATTTTTGAAAATTTAAATTCCCATCAAAATTTCATCAAAAGCAGCTGGAAAGTCGAAATTCATTCCGTAAACCAACTTCAATACGCCATGAAGTCGATTGCAGGTGGATTTCAAGTCGTTTTGAAGCCTCCAGCGACTTTTTGAAAATTCTTCGAGCCTCCAGTAGATTTCTGAAACATGAAATTTCCAAAAAAAAAAAAAAAAAAAAAAAAAAGTCATCAAATGAAACTATAAAGCCAAAATTTACCCTGAAAACCGATTTCAAAATTGCTCTTCGGGACAACTTTTTTCTTAAAGGGGACATCCTAAGGAACATTTTAAAGCAAACTTGCCAAAAAAAAAAGTTGGCCTTTCTTACAAAATGGCGGCCATTTTGATTGACAGGTCAGCCAAAATCGCAGATTTCGCGTTTTAACATAGGAATTGCACGAACTTTTTCAAACTTTACAAAGGTAGATCGAAAGATCATGCAAAAATTCATCACCTGTCAAAATTTCAAGTGCTAAAGTGGATTTTTCGATTTTTGGTGAATTTTTAAAAATCGAATTTAGGACAAAAATGAGGGAAAAAATCAAAATTTTACCAAATTGGCCAAGAAAGCTGAAATTTGGGATATACCCTATTTTCGACATGCCAAATCGATTGGAAACGGTTTCAACCCGTTTTGAGCAGTTTTGGAGCCTCCAGCAGATTTTTGAATCTCGAAATTCCCACAAATTTCCAACAAATTGGAGTTGTAAAGCTAAAATTTATTCTAAAAACTAATTTCAATACGCTACGAAGTACTGCAGGTGAATTTCAAGTCGTTTTGGATCCTCCAGCGACTTTTTTAAAATTCCTGAAGCCTCCAGCAGATTTTTGAAACTTGAAATTTTCCCAAAATTTTATCAAACTAAGATGGAGAGCCAAAATTCATTCTGCAAACTAATTTCAATACGCTACGAAGTTGACTACTGGTGAATTTCAAGTCGTTTTGGAGCCTCCAGCAACTTTTTGAAATGTTGTATGACGTTTTTTGGAAAATTAAAATTTCCTATAAAAGTAGCTGGAAGCTTCAAAACCATAATTTTGAAACCACCATGTAGTCTGCGAAGTAAATTTCAGCAGGCCAACTCCATTTGATAAATTAATGTTGGGGAAATTTCAAGTTTCAGAAATCTACTGGAGGCTCCAGTAATTTTCAAAAAAGTCTCTGGAGGCCCTAAATGACTTGAACCCACCTAAAGTCGTCTTCAGAGGGTGTTAAAATTGGAGTGTAGAGTAAATTTCATCTTTTCATCTCCATTTGATGAAATTTTGTGAAAATTTAAAGATTCAAAAATCTGCTGGAGCCTCTAGCAATTTTCAAAAAAAGTCGCTGGAGGCCCTAAAATGACTAGAACTCACCTGAAGTCGTCTTCAGAGGGTGTTAAAATTGGAGTGTAGAGTAAATTTCAGCTTTCCATCTCCATTTGATGAAATTTTGTGAAAATTTAAAGATTCAAAAATCTGCTGGAGCCAACAGTAATTTTCAAAGAAAGTCGCTGGAGGCCCTAAAATTACTTGAAATTCACCTGCAGTACTTCGTAGCGTATTGAAATTAGTTTTTAGAATAAATTTTAGCTTTACAACTCCAATTTGATGGAATTTTGTGGGAATTTCGAAATTCAAAAATCTGCTGGAGGCTCCAGAACTGCTCAAAACGGGTTGAAACCGTTTCCAATCGATTTGGCATGTCGAAAATAGGGTATATTCCAAATTTCAGCTTTCTTGGTCAATTTGGTAAAATTTTGATTTTTTTCCCTCATTTTTGTCCTAAATTCGATTTTCAAAAATTCACCAAAAAATCGAAAAACCCACTTTAGCACTTGAAATTTTGACAGGTGATAAATTTTTGCATGATCTTTCGATCTACCTTTGTAAAGTTTGAAAAAGTTCGTGCAAGTCCTATGTTAAAACGCGAAATCTGCGATTTTGGCTGACCTGTCAATCAAAATGGCCGCCATTTTGTAAGAAAGGCCAACTTTTTTTTTTGTCAAGTTTGCTTTAAAATGTTCCTTAGGATGTTCTCTTTAAGACAAAAGTTGTCCCGGAGGATCGGCGGGGGGGGGGGTGCAATCACTCCTATTGTTATATGCCGGACTATAAGTAATGCAAAGCATGAAAAAAATTAACCAACTACAAATGTACCAATCAACAACAAAAAATTTACTTCTTTTGAAAACAGCATGTTTATACCGACAACCGCACATATTTGGGCACTCAAACGAAGTGAAAAATTGTCGCTCTATGAAAAAAAAAAAAAAAAAAAAAAAAAAAGGAAAATAGTATACAACATTATATTATAAGGCACGAGAATTATTAGAAAAAAAAAAAAAAAAAAATAGAACACTACACTTATTTACGTGCAACAAAACATAAACCTGAGGTATTTCATTTCAAAACAACATACGTAAAAAAATACAAGACCGAATAAACAAAAATATAAAATATAAAAGTAGGTAACGAATAATTATTTGTAATGGCCTAATATGAAAAAAACTCATTGGTATAACTTTTTATGCTTCATGCCAAGATGTACTATCAAATGTTCCTTCTGAAAATATTCCTTATCACATTCAGAACATTTGAACTGTTTATCTTTTCCACACTCGTACTTCAAATGCCTGTTTAGGCTGGTGGCATGTTTATACCGCCGACCACACATATTTGGACACCCGATCGTGGTGAAAATTAATTGCTCTATAAAAATATAAAAAACAGAAGGAAAATAAAGCATATTACTATAAGAAACGAGAATTATAGAAAAGAGATTAAAAATCCAAAAAAAAAAAAAAAAAAATGGAACACAACATAAGTATATCTACAACAAAACATAAATGAGAAAATTTTTTAAGGTAGGGTATTTCTTTTCAAGACAACACATTTGAAGAATATCTACGAGACGAATAAACAAAAATAGAAAACATAATTAGATAACGAATAATTATTTTTAATTGCCTATGAAAAAAAAAACTCAATGGGGTAACTTTAAATGCTTCGCGAAAATATGTTTTTTCATATTGCCCTTATGATAAAAATCCTTATCACATTCAGAACATTTGAACTGTTTTTCTTTTCCACACTCGTACTTCAAATGCCTGTATAGGCTGGTGCTACGTTTATACCGACGACCGCACATATTTGGGCACCCGATCGTAGTGAAAACTAATTGTCCTATAAAAATATTAAAAAAAAAAACAGAAGGAAAATGGTATAAAGCATAGGTATTATAAGACACGAGAATTATATAGGAAAAAATTGAAAAATTAAAAAAAAAATGAAACACAACACATATCCACAACAAAACACAAACATGAGCCCAAACCAGAAAATGTTCTCAGAGTTATCGGTAGGGATAAAATGATTCTTTACTGAGGTAGGTAGTAAATGATGCACAGCAATTTGATGAGACTGCAGGATACTCTTTTAGGAAAAGCGTCTACCGCATTCAGAACATTCGAATTGTTTTTCACGTCCACACTTGTATCTTAAATGAGCTTGCAGGTTTCTTTTATAATATTATACGATCGACCACAAGAATTCGGACATGTAAACAAAGACGTTTCATTCAATTGCTCTAAAAAAAAAAAAAAAAATGAAATGAACAGTGAATAGCACGACGAAATATTGTTACGGCTTCAAAACACGACAAATAACGAAAAAATAGGAGTTTTTGCATCCCCCCCTCCTCCCATCGATCCTCCAGGACAACTTTTTTCTTGAGGGGGACATCACAAGGATCATTTTAAAGCTAGCTTGTCAAATAAAGCTGCCAAAATTTCAACTGCTAAGTGTATTTTTTGATTTCTGGTGAATTTTTGAAAATCAAACTTGAGCCAAAAATGAGGAGAAAAAACAAAAATGTTACCAAATAAAGCTAGAAAGCTGAAATTAAGGATATGGCCTATTTTCAACCTGCCAAATTAATTGGAAGCGATTTCAGACCGTTTTGAACAGTTTTGGAGCCTCCAGCAAATTTTTGAAAATTTAAATTTTCACAAAATTTCATCAAAAGCAGCTGGAAAGTCAAAATTCATTCTGTAAACTAATTTTAATACGCTATGAAAGTCGACTGCAGGTGAATTTCAAGTAATTTTGGAGCCTCCAGCGACTTCTTGCAAATTACTGGAGCCTCCAGCAGATTTTTCAGCGCTACAAATTTCCATAAAATATTACCAAACAAAGTACTGGAAATCAAAAATTCATACTGCTTACTTTGATGACATTTTGTGGAAATTACAAGCTTGAAAAATTTACTGGAGGCTCCAATAATTTCCAAAAAGTCGCTGGAGGCTCCAAAACGACTTGAATCAACCATGAATTAGTTTACAGAATGAATTTCGCCTTCATATGTAGCTTCATTTGATGAAATTTTGTGGAAATTTTACATTTCAAAAATCTACTGGAGGCTCCAAGAATTTTCATACAGTCGCTGGAGGCTCCAAAATGATTGAAACCCATCATCAGTCGACTTGGCAGCGTGTTAAAGTTAGAATGGAGCGTAAATTTCGAATTTCCAGCTTCATTTTGATAAAATTTTGTGAAAATTTCAAGTTCCAAAAATCTGCTGGAGGCTCCATGAGCTACTCAGAAAGTTTTGAAACCATTTCCAATCAATTTGGATGGTCGAAAATAGGGTATACACAAAATTTCAGCTTTCTACGTCAATTTGGTGGAATTCTGATTTTTTTTCTCATTTTTGCCCTAAATTTAATTTTTTTTAAATTCACAAAAAATTGAAAAATACACTTTAGCGCTTGAAATTCACGATGGTGATGAAACGTATACATTGATTCATTTCTCATTTTCTCAGAGAATTGTTCGTGGGAGAATTAATTCATTTAAGGAAATCATTCATGAACGAATTTATTAATTTTTTGAAAGAACCATTCGCGAACGAATTGATAAATTCCCTAACTTATGAATCAATTCGTTTGCGAATGATTCACTGAAAATTAAGTAAATGAATCGATTCGTTCGCGAACGAGTCAGTTATAGCAATAAATTCATTGCGAATGATTCACCAAAAATTATTCATTTCGTTTGCGAATGATTCACCAAAAATAATGTAAATGAATCGATTCGTTCGCGAGTGATTCATAAAAAATTCAGTAAATGAACCGATTCGTTCACGAACAAGTCACCATAAATTATTCAATTAGTTCGCGAATGATTCACCAAAAATCATGCATTTTGTTCGTGAATGATTTACCAAAAATCAAGTAAATGAATCGATTCGTTCCCGAACGAGGCACTTATACGAATCGATTCGTTCGCGAATGATTCACCAAAAATTATTCATTCCGTTCGTGAATGATTTGCCAAAAATTGAGTAAATGAATCGATTCGTTCGCGAACGAGTCACTTGGACGAATCGATTCGTTCGCGAACGATTCACTTATACGAATCGATTCGTTCGCGAATGATTCACTAAAAATTATTCATTTCGTTCGTGAATGATTTACCAAAAATTCAGTAAATGAAGTGATTCGTTCGCGAACGAGTCACTTATACGAATCAATTCGTTCGCGAATGATTCACCAAAAATTATTCATTTCGTCCGTGTATGATGGTATGATTTGCCAAAAATTGAGTAAATGAATCGATTCGTTCGCGAAAGATTCGCCAAAAATTACTCAATTCGTTCGCGAATGATGCATTAAAAAAAAAAACTTATTCAATTCGTTCGTGAATGATACACCAAGAATTAAGCAAATGAATCGATTTGTTCGCAAACGAGTCACTCATACGAATAAATTCGTTCGCGAATGGTTCACCGAAAATTATTCAATTCGTTCGCGAATGATTCACCAACAATTGATCAATTCGTTCATGAATGATTAATCAGAAATTGAATATTCCGTTCACGAATGATTTCACGTAGAAATCAATACACCCCAAATTTCAGCTTTCTGGGCCAATTTGGTAAAATTTTGATTTTTCTCCTCATTTTCCTCCCCAAATTTTTTTTTCAAAAATTCACCAAAAATCAAAAAACGACTGCCATTTTGTAGTAAGGCGAACCTTTTTTTTTTTTGGCAAGTTTGCTTTAAAATGTTCCTTAAGATGTCCCCTTCAAGAAAAAAGCTGTCCCAGGGAATCGGTGGGAGGAGGGGGTTGGATGTAGTTTGTTTTTTTCAATAATTGAAATTGTTCGTTGAGATGCCCACCTTTGGAGTTGAATCGCTTGGAACTGATGAAACTTGGAGAAAACCTAGTTGCCATGTTTTGAAGGAAATCTAGAGCAATTTCAGAAGATCAAAATCTAACTTTTTTTTGGAAGCCCAATTTTCAAAAGCTTGCCAAATTTCAGAGATAGGTATAATCTAAAAATTTGAAAAAAATTGCACTTTTTTTCGAAATTTACAACTATGAACTTATTTAGTTACGTTGTTTTGGGATTCGCAAATCAAACCCATGGGGCAGTTTCGGAGCCCCAAAATTTTGATCGAAATGTTGAATAATTTAATGCCTCTTTGAACCTTTTCACATCGCCGTCCCCTCCCCCTATCTCATATCTCATGACACAATTTTTAATATTTTTATAGAAAATAAAAAATAAATAAAAAGAACAAAAAAATTTATTTTCATAAAAAAATGAACAAAATGAATAATTATTAGTATAATATTTGGACAAAATCAAAAAAACAAAAATTTTCTGCCACATTGCAAATAAAAAAATGTTTAAGTACGTATTTAAAAACACAATAAGTAGGAGTCAAGTATAATTAAACAGGAGAAAAAAACAACCAAAAAAAAAAAAAATACATCGATAGCACTCTTTAGCTTGTAATCATTTAGATATAACTTTATGAACAACTCCCAAGTGACTTTTTAACGATCCAGGTTGAGTGAACTTTCGTTCGCAAATCATGCAAACGAACTGAGGCTCTTTACCACACTCGTATTTGACGTGAAATGTAACACTTCCTTTATGCTTGTACGTTTTACCACAATTATTAGGACACGAGAACGCGTTCGTTTGAAAACTAGTAAGACTTCTCCTTCTACCGAAACCTATAAATACATATCACATCATAATACAGATACAGGTACCCAATACACATACATTGTATTTCATACTACAACATAGTGATAATTTTTCATGCGAGTACACGCTGCTACAACTACAAAAAAAATCTACTACATCGACGCGATGAAAAAATTTTCAAGAAAAGTAAACATTAAGTTAAAATTTTATGCACTAATCCACGATGAGACTTTAATGTGCTGTGTTTTGTGAATTTCCTATTACAAATATCGCATTCGAATTGAGGTTCTACGCCACATTCGCAACGTAGATGAAAGCTCAAGCTTGCTTTGTGAGCGTAAGATCGGCCACAGTTATTTGGACAATGAAACGGAGTAGGTAGAATTCGAGCATCGGCAGTTCTACTTTTGGTTACGAGTTTACGATTACCAAAATTCGAATCGAATACTCGTACTTGTTGATTTGAACCTGAGGACAAATAAATATTATCGGGTTAATGAACTGTTGAATTTTCACGATGAAAAAAAAAAACGTGTTTTTTGTGCAATAAATTTTACATTTTACAATAAAGAGAATTTTTCAGAGCGACGAATTTTTCTAAAAACATGCAAATTTTTGCCCGGATTTTAAAAAAGTGTCGAACTCATCAAAATGGGTTATTTTTCAAGAAATCCGAATATTTCGTCAAAAATGTTTTTTTGACCAATTCTGAAGAACTTTGAGCCAAAAAATTGGATCATTTTTTGAAGAATTCTTGAAAAAGTGTCATTCAAGTGGCAACCTATCAAAATGAGTTGAATTTTTGGCAGAAATTAAACAAGTTCTATAAAAGCATATTTTGAGAATTTTTGAAAAATTTTGAGCCTAAAATTGAGCTATGATTTTTGGTATTTTTTGAAAAAGTGCAATGTACTAAGTACCAAGTAGGCTAATCTTAATGGCTTGAAATTTTGTGGAAAATTTCAATATGTATTTCATTGAACATGTTTTTTGAACAATTTTGAGGAATTTCGAGCCCAAAACTAGTTCAAGATTTTCGGAATTTTTGAAAAAATTGTCCAACTTGGGCTGAAAAATTTTCAAAAATGCTCAAAAAATGTTTTCTATTGAAATTCTTCAATTTCTTGTAAAATTCTAACCCAATTTGATAGGTTACGTGACATTTTTTTCAACATCGCGAGAATCAAGATCCAACTGGTAAAAATTGTTCAAAAATATTAGAGTTTAATTCTAAGCTTGAAATTCTAAGACATGACTCAAAAAAAATTTTCTTTGCCATGTTTGAATTTTTCGCGAATTTTATACTCGTTTTAAACTTTTGATAGGCCGCAATGTGATATTTTTTCAAAAATTACAAAAAATCCTGCACCGATTTTAGCCTCAAAATTTTTCAAAATTATAAAGAATATTTTCGTGACACTTTTTCAAAATTATCAAATGGAATTTTTCAGAGATGTCAAAAATCATAAGCCAATTTTGAACTCTAAATCTGAAAATTTCGTTTGAAAAATTTTAGCCTTTATTTCTTCAAATTGCTCACGAATTTTTAACCACTTTTATAAAAATAGATCGTACGATACTTTTTCAAAAAGTGTGGAAACCCCCAAACAAATCAATTTTAGGCTCGAAATTCTCCAAAATTGCTCAGAAAACATTTTTGTAGATATACACGAGTTTTGACAAAATTTCAGCCCATTTTGATTGGTCCCATGACACTTTTTCAAAAATCTTAAAAATCATGACCTAATTTTGGGCTGAAAATTCTTCAAAAATCATCGAGAAATATTTTCATTGCTGTATTTGAACTCCTCGAGAAATTTCAGCCCATTTTTATAGGTCGCAAGACACTTTTCCAAAAATTCCAAAAATCATGACCCGATTTTGGGCTCAAAATCCTTCAAAACCCATAAAAATGTTGTTTTTGTATTTGAAGTTTTCACAAAATTTTAACCCATTTTCATAAGTCCCAAGTTACTTTTCAAAAATCCCAACAATCATCACTCAATTTTGGGCTCACAATTCTTCAAAAATCCTCAAAAAATATTTTCGTTTTTGAATTTGAAGTTTTATGAAATTTTAACCCATTTTCATAGGTCACTAGATACTTTTCCAAAAGTTCCAAAAATCATGACCCAATTTTGAGCTCAAAATTCTTCAAAAATCCTCAAGAAATATTTTCGTTTTTGTAATTGAAGTTTTCACGACATTTTAACCCTTTTTTATAGGTCACTACATACTTTTCCAAAAATCCCAACTTTCGTCACTCAATTTTGGGCTCAAAATTCTTCAAAAATCCTCAAAAATTATTTTTGTTGCTGTATTTGAAGTTTTCACGAAATTTTAACCCATTTTCATAGGTCACCAGATACTTTTTCAAAAATTCCAAAAATCAGGACCAAATTTTGGGCTCAAAATTCTTCAAAAATCCTCAAGAAATATTTTTGTTGCTGTATTTTGAATTTTTCGCGAAATTTTAACCCATTTTCATAGGTCGCAAGTCACTTTTTCGAAAATCTTAAAAATCATGACCCAATTTTGGGCTCAAAATTCTTCAAAAATCCTCAAAAAATATTTTCGTTTTTGAATTTGAAGTTTTCAGGAAATTTTAACCCATTATTATAGGTCGCAAGACACTTTTTCAAAAATTCAAAAAATCATGACCCAATTTTGAGCCCAAAATTCTTCAGAAATCCTCAAGAAATATTTTCGGTTTTGAATTTGAAGTTTTTGCGAAATTTTAACCCATTTTCATAGGTCACAAGTCACTTTTTCGAAAATCCTAAAAATCATGACCCAAATTTTTGGGCTCAAAATTCTTCAAAAATCCTCAAAAAATATTTTCGTTTTTGAATTTGAAGTTTTCACGAAATTTTAACCCATTTTTATATGTCGCAAGTCACTTTTTCAAAAATTCAAAAAATCATGACGCAATTTTGAGCCCAAAATTCTTCAGAAATCCTCAAGAAATATTTTCGGTTTTGAATTTGAATTTTTTGCGAAATTTCAACCCATTTTTATAGGTCGCAAGACACTTTTTCAAAAATTCAAAAAATCATGACCCAAAATTTGAGCTCAATATTCTTCAAAAATCCTCAAGAAATATTTTCGTTGCTGCATTTGAAGTTCTCGAGAACTTTTAACCCATTTTCATAGGTCGCAAGTGACACTATCAAAAATTCCAAAAATCATGACCCAATTATGGGCTCAAAATTCTTCAAAAATCTTCAAGAAACATTTTTCTTGCTGTATTTGAAGTTTTCACGAAATCTCAACCCATTTTCATAGGTTGCAAGACCCTTTTTTTTTTTTGCAAATCTCAAAAATCATGACCCAATTTTGAGCTCAAAATTCTACCAAAAACCCTCAAAAATCATCTTTGTAAAAATATTTGAATTTCTCACCAGTTTTTGAGCCATTTCTATAGGTTGCCAAAAATTTCGCGATACATTTTCCCAAAGTTTTGGGGCATATTCCTCACATTCTCAGCCCCTCTCACAGCTCAAATATAAACTTCATATACCGCAAACATAAGTAAAATATCCATTTGAATTCTTCAGCTATCAAAATTCTTCAATCAAAAAAATATTCACTGTTTTAAAAATTTTTTAGTCACCTTATCTCCTTTCCAAATGATTTTTTGAGAGGATAAAATTATTCCCAATGTTCACCTCGTAAGAATTTTCAAAATTTGGAACCAAAAAACTTCATTTTTTAGCCATTATGATTAAATTTAATAATTGAGAACAATAAAAATCTGAAACAATTTTTATAGTCCCATTGAAAATTACGAAATTTTCTGAAATTTCTAAGTTTTCAGAGTCGGGACTTGATAGGTAACCCCAAACAACATTCCAAGAACAAGTCTACCCATATGATGTTAAAACAAACCACAAAATACCACGAAAACTCGTAAATATATTTATTCAAAATAAAAAAACAGAGCAAAAAAAAACAAACATAAACTCAAATTACAACACGATGAATATAAAAATAATGATTCTTCAACGAACTACGTTTAGTGAACTTTTTATAACACACATCGCATTCAAACTGAGGCTCGATACCGCACTCGTATTTAATATGAAAATCTAAACTTCGTTTATGAGCGTATTTCCTACCACACTGCTTAGGGCAGACGAATGCCGATTCGGACGTACGAGTATTTTTCTTCTCACAAAGCCAATCTGAAATGGATAAAAAAATCGGTCATTTCGATTCAAAAATCGGGCATTTCCTTGCGTTTATTTTGTTTGCACGAAATAATCTCGTGTTTTTTAAGATTGCTTCGGTAAAAGAATCTTTTATGGCAGAACCGGCAACTGAATTGTGGTTCTTGGCCGCATTGCATTTTCAGATGCGATAACATCCCAGATTTGTATTTGTAAACGCGACCGCAATTATTCGGACAGTGGAATAGACTCGTGTTTTTCTCGTCGTCGTCTCGATGATGATGAGACGATTCCAAAGACCAGTTGTTGTAGTCTGCGAACAAAAAATTCGAAAAATCGTACACATTACAACAAAAATCCCTCGAAAAATCATACAGCTCGAAATTGTACAAGCCCCCGAGTTAAAATTATAGACGTTTTCATGCCACACTCAAAACTTAGGTAATAAATTCCAACGAGAATACCAATAATTGAAAAAAAATATATAAATTTTATTTTACAAATAAATAATACTTATAACTACATAGGAGAGAAAATCAATAATCGGTTACACGATTCGAAAACTCTTCCGGTTTTTCTTTACAAGACAACAAAATATGTCTTTTATGATTACCAGGTTGGTAAAATTTCTTTTGACAATATTGGCAAGTGAAAGAGGGCTCTTTACCGCATTCGTATCTTACATGACTTCTAAAGCTAGATAGACAATGATAAGTTCGTCCACAATTATTCGGACATGAGAATGTCTTGTTCGAGTTGGAATTTCTGCCTTGTGCTCGGTTTCTAGAAGACGTATTCTTTGTTCGAGAACCATTGCGGGTCCGATTCGGACGTTTTGCACGATTCATCACTCGAGGAGGATGTTCAACGTAATCTACAAATATATAAACAATATTCGGTGGTTAGGATTTGAAAATTGTGATTTTCCAACACGTGTCTAGCTATTGGCTGGCTTTTTTCGAGTACCCAGCACCATTTTTTGTTATTCAACAAGCGTTGATGTGCAAAATTGAAATTGAAATTGTTCGATTGGACGAATAATGTGTGAGAAAAACAACAACAAAATAAACGTATTTATTTGATAACACGAGTCAATAACAAAATTAAAACATTAACATTAATATGAAAATTTAATACAAAAATTTTGAAAAATTGGGGTACTGGGGGCCCTATGGAGATCTGTGTGAGGTCGTTTTTATCTTACATGTCTTCAAGAAAATATCTGCTAATTCATAATAATCATGTTCAAATGGATGTCTCCCTAATTTCAATCCACAGAAGGGGAGGAGAAACTGAGAAGATACGAGTACAATAAAAAAATCAACACCATCATTTCAGTTTAGGGTCTTCGAAATCGTATCATGTACCTATTATGTCTCAATAGACCCTTATACTGGGATCATTAAGTCTAATTGAAATTTACATAGAAACGGGGAGAGGGGGAGCCAGAGATCTAAGAGGTTGAAAACATGGAAATCAATACATCAAATGCTACAATTCTTTTTTTAAAAATTTTGACCCAAATATGGGGTGTGAGGGGGGGGGGGGGGAGAAACTCATTCTTTTTTGAGAGGATTGATTTTGAAAATGGCACCAATTAGCACTAAATTGATATTTGAGCAAAACCAAAAGATACGAGGCCCAAAATGAAATTTCTGAGTCAAGTTGATACAGAGTAACCTTTCCGGAAACTTCAAAAATTTCTGGGATCTCTGAACCTTCTAGTTTTTCAGCAAAAATACTTGATGGATCCCACAAATGGAGTCGTTGTTGGATTTTATGAAAAATTTATTCCTTATTTTTTTCATTTTTTCCACAAGTCTAAAAAAATGTTGCACAAGCCAAAAACCCTCTCCCCCCTCGAAAAAAATCATCAAAAATTTCAAAGTCCAATTTATTCAAACGACAGAATTCTTCTAGATAGATAGTCTTCGATTTTTTCGAGAAAAAAATTTTTACAGTTCCCAAGCAATTTTGCCCCTTTGCATGGATGAGCCCCCCCCCCCCCCACAAAACTGAAAAACTCAAAAATTGGGTTAATCGACAGTTCATAAAAATTTCTCGACAATTTTTTCATTTCTTTTCTAAATCCTCCCAAATGGCCCCATTTCAAAGGAAAAAACCTCCCTTGGCCTCCTCCAACAATACTCGTATTTCCAATAAGTATTTTTCATTTTTTTAATGTTTTCCAATTTTGGGAACTACGTGCAAAGGAGTTGATAATGATGGAGGGGGAGGAGGTCGAGATGGATTTTTTTCTTGAAAAGAGAATTACAATTTAAAAGGATTACGACTTGGAAAAAAATTGCAATTTATCGAAAAACTTTTATACTGGCCTCGATTTATTCCATTTTCTTTGATCTTTATCAATTTTGGAAGGGGAAGGAACAAAGTATTAATCAAAAAAAATATTAAAATAAAAAAGTACCCAATTTGCAGTTAGTATTTTTCATATCCAAAAAAATTAGAATGAATTGGGAGACGAGGGGGAAGGAGGAGGAGGGTTCGGACCATCAAAAATACAATAAATGAAAATATTTGTAGAAAACTAAGTCCAAACAACACCGATTAGACTTCTCTTTCAGAAAAAAAATTAAATCGAGTATAAAAATATCTAACACGTTGCATTTTTTCAAAAAACAATAAAGTTATATAAAAGCTGCAAAATGAAAATATTCATATTGAACTTTGACTCAAGAAATCGAACCCTAACCCAAAAAAAAGTGAAACCTCCAAAAAGAGAATTTCAGAAGGCTCAAGCAATGACCAAAAAATCAAAACCCCTTCAAAAAAAGACGCGAAAATCCCTTTTTTCTGCACCTGGAAAAGGTAGACAAGTTGAAAGCCTCGAAAGATACCTTCAGGATACTTTCTGAACGTATATTTTAAATTTCAGATTCCTTGGTCCAATTGGAGAGGCTTCAAAACCCTGAAAAAAGGGCGCGAAAATCAATTTTTTGTTATACGAATGGTGTGAGGGGGGGGAGAAAGGTCAATTATAAAAAACATATCTGGGATACTTTCTGAATGTACGTAAGTCAAATTTCAATTTCCTAAGTCAATTTTGAAAGGATACAGCGATTCAAAAATTCTAAAAAAAAAATACACGAAGGGGGGGGGGGGGGGTTCAGAAATCAAAACCCCCAAAAGTCACATCAAACCCCCTTTCTGAATTTCAATGACAAATTTCGGCTTCTCGGGTCAAATTAAAAGAGACGAGAGCGAGGCACAAGCTTTTTCGTGACCAAAAAACATTTTCAAAAAAAACTTTTCCCTTCCAAATTGCTTTAGAACGCTGATTTTTGGATACACAGTTAAACAACTTTTCAATTGATCCTATCGACTGATTTCTATGTAAACTTTTTTTACTTTTTTCATTCCCCTTTCCCCTCCCTCCCTCCCTCCTTCCCTCCTCTTTCCCTTTTCTCATCAAATTTGGACACAGGTAAATTTTGGAGTGGGGTCATTCCCACCCACAAGTCTAAAAATACTAAATTTAAATGAATTTTGTTGAAATATTTCCGGTTGAGCTGGATGTTCTCATAATTCAGTAAAAAAAAATAAAAAAAAAACAAAAAATGGAAAAATGAAAACAAAAATATCAAACATGCGTAAAAATGATAAAAATTGACTTTCGGAGCTTCAGAACGAATCTTGCGAGTGATCCCTTCCCACACAAAAATCGTCCCCTTCCCTCCTCCTGGCTCCTAAAATGAACACCTAAAAACTGACGAGCAAAAAAATTTACACAAAAAGACACCAATTTGCGAAAAATTGAGTTTCAATAAAACCATCACTCTCAAGTAAAACATTTTTTATATTGGTCAAAATTCTCGAACATGAGAAGCGGACTCAAATGACGACTGTGAACGATCAAACTTTTCTGGTAGAGTACGGTGCAGTCAAATTTATGATTCGGACTGGAACCTTCAAGATAATAAAATCGAAAATCGTACGATCTCTTGATATTGGCGGACTCAGCACAAAGCCCTGCAAACAAAAAAATGAAAACTTCTCAAATTAGCTAACATAACAAATAACAATCATACAGAAACAAAATGAAATCAGAAGCAAGAAAAGTAAAACTCCGATGAGTAAGTAAATTAACTCTTTTTTTTTGAGAAATGAGTAGGTAATTTCACCTGTCACAAAAACATCTTCTAAATGAATATAAGAAGTTTTCAGAGCTTTTTCGTAGAGTCCTTTTGCAACATCGACAGACATCAGGTACCCAGCTCCACCGAGATAATCTGGATATACTTGATAAGGGTACATGTATTTTGGCATGAACCTACAGAAATCATACACCAAAAAAAAAAAAAATTAATTGAAAGTGAAATAGGTACAAGTGATTGTAAATTTAATCCTTTCGGACCTGCGAAGGAGGGGGAGATTTTTTCACATGTCTGTCTACATATTGGTGAAATATCTCAAAAATGAAAAGTTACTTGTATTCTTATAGAATAAAGCTTATCATACAGTCCACAAAGTTATCAATATTTTCATGGTCCTCTACGAACCGGATTAAATCAGTAGTAATGTCTGAATCTGCTGAAATACACAGCAATTCTCCCAACAACAATGACGACAATGACGATGTTTTTCTCGACAATGACATTTTAACCGACGATGATGGTACAAGTAGTTCCTTGACTTAGACTTCGACAAATATAAATAATAGAAACGTATTGAACATCTTGCTCAGCGATCTTCAAAAGCTTGACATTGGTTCAGTTATACCAATCCCAGAAATCATTGATGCGGAACTGTGCGACATACCTACAAGATTTAAAAATCAAATTTGATGAGGGCGCCAGAAATTTATTAGCACGCTCTGGAGCAGACAATAACGTTGAAGATATTCAATCAAACTTCAATGCAGAATATCAAAATATAAGAAATTTGCAAATTCAGAAAAAACACGACCATCTTAAAGATTTAAAATTACCAAAAAGCTCAATATGTATACCAGAATTCAATGGCAAAGATACAGATTGGCTAAATTTTCAAAATGTTTACTTGAAGAACATCCACAATAATACTAAGATTCTGCATGAAAGAAAACACAGTTATTTGTCAACTCTATTAAAAGAAGAAGCTCTTGGTTTAATTAAAAATTTAACCATCTCCAAATTAAATTATGAGAAGGCGTGGAACATCATCTTATCGCATTACAATGATCTGAAAAAAGCAGTTGTCAACATATTTAAAATCTCTCAATGTACACTCGCCAATGGATCACAAAAAAGTTACGTTGAAAACTTTAATTGTGAATTATCAACAACACCACTCTGCGCTTTCATCGATCATCGAAGAAAACCAGAATGAACCCAACTTTGATCCTGTTAGTCAAATTTTAATTTCAATCTTCATTGAAAAAATTCTGTATCAACTACGAAAAGACTGGGAAAAAGAAAGCTCCAATTCGAAAAAGTTTCATACATTCGGTGAATTTCTAAATTCCATGAATCAACAAGCTGATGCATCTGAACTAGCTTCGACATCTAACCATCAATCATCACCAAATGCTGTGGCCAGTTTGGAAGATGCTTTGTTGCAACAGTTACGGATGGCACAACACTACCACAACCAACAAAGCCATATTGTCAATATTGTAAAATGTCAACAGATCATTATACTCAAAAGTAGAATAAGTTTTTGGATCTACCACCTGAGCAACGAAATACCTTCATTCGTAAACAACGGCTCTGTGCAAGGTGTTTTTGATGAAAATGTAATCCTCAGCAGTGTCGACGATTCAAATGTAAGGTATGTTCTCTTAACAAAAATGACTCACTACGACAAACATTTTTCAGCCAAAATCCGAAATTTTGAGAAAAGCTAAAAAATGATTTCCTGCGTAAGCTGCGACAATTGACAAATGTGAAAGTGACATAATTTTCAAATCAAAAAAATGTTTGGTGAAAAATAAAGAAATTGACGGTGCCGTGGTGGGGGTTTTTATTTGAAAAAAAATTAATTATTCTGTAAATTGAGTTTCAAGGTCATCCCAAAGTCAAATGAGAAAAATACGATTTTTTTGGTAAATTTTTCAAGGACATTGAAAATGCAACTTTTTTTCTGGAAAATTTTTATATTCTACATCAAAAATTTATTTTTGAAATCGAGATTGAAAAAATGCCCATTCAAAGTATTTCCTCAAATTCCAAAATGAAATTTTGAGTATACCTCATTGAAAAAAAATCTTCTCAACGAAGTTATAGGTAGGTATACTCCTTCCCATATGAAATTTTTCAATTTTCATCCGTCAGATTCTTCTTGGGTCTCAAAGGATTAAATAAAAATAAATCATTTCTACTTCCAAGTCACCTTTCGTGATAAGTATCTCGTTGAACCGGTTCCTTAGATCTTAATGCTCCATACAAAGCTCCACGTTTTGGAAAAGACGTATCGTTGAGTAATTTAGCGAAATTGGGAACATTCACAAATACATCGTCGTTAACTTTCATGATCCAGTTCATCACGTCGCAAGTTTCGGTGACCCATTTCAACATCATGACCGATTTGAGAGTAGCATTTTGAGGAGTATCCAAGAAGTTCTCGACGATGACATCGTTGAATTCTTGATTCTCGGTACGAACTCGATCCTGAAACATGAGTAAAAAATTTTTTTAAAAAACGTAGGTACATTCAAAGTAAACCCTTTCGCAGTTGAAGAGTTTGAATCAGGTAAAAAGATCACCACTCACGTTCACATGTTCTTCTTCAGATAATCCCAGGAAGAAAACTACGCTAATATTGTGATTGGTTAACGTGTCCATAGCCCAAGTATTACGAATAGCTAATCTTTGTTCGTGATTTTGCGCTTCCGAATGCACTACGATGGTCGCTTTGGCCACAGGATTCTTTCGACATGTGAATTTACCCGTCAAAATGGCCGTTTGTTTGGTCGGATGGATGAAATACGCAGTTGGTTCGATATTACCCGGTTCCCAACCCTTGATGTTGGCTACATACATCGAAAATTCAAACGTACGAGTACTACAATATATAAACTGAAACCATACTACATAGTTGACTATAAGTATACATAAAATACACCATTTTTTACTCACTATCTACGAATCCCAGACGACTAGAGAAGCTGCGATGGTTATGCGAGATCAGACACCTCCATTGTAAAAAAGTGAGCAGTCCTACTAGCCATAATAAGGCCACAAAAAAATACTGAGATCTACTCCTTTTATGGAAGGCACACATATCGGAATGTTTATCACCTCGTATGTAAAAACATAACATGAACGAGGATCGATACTAAACGACAGAATAGGAACAAAGGAGCCGAAAATATCGACGATTTTAACGTTTAGCAGCAAAAATTCATTAGATGATTCATTTCCATTGAATTGCAATTAAACGTGTAATAGGTTCAGCCAAATCTATCTACACAAAACGTTCGGCACATCGGAACTTTATAAACATACTGAATGTATGTTGCCGCAGCTGTTATCTATGTTACGTAGCTCTGTACTGTTTCTCATTTTGCGAGATCCATAATTACAGGTACGTGACATACACGTACCTAGACCTACGTAAATTTCGTACCGAGCATTCATTTCGTAGAAAGAACCAGATGCAAATGTGTATACTGTACTTGGAAAAGTGAAGATACCGAACAAAATATAGGTACCTACCTACATTGCATGGAATACGAGTACAAGACTAGAAAGAGCATAGTGGGATGAGAAGGGTGAATCGCCCCTGCCAACCTATTCAGATTTTGAAATTAACTTTTCGGAAGTTGGTCCTCGAGTTCTAAAAGCCCCATGACTAAATTTTCATCACCACATCACTTGTAACCTTCAAAAAAAAAAAAAAAAATTACAATATTTCAAATGAAAATTTTTCAACTAACCTTCTTGACAGAAAATATTTTTTCAATAACACTTTCAGGTCTCGTGCTCAATTTTTCTCCAAAAAATCAACTTTACTGATCAAAAAAGGGAGAAAAAGTGGCCAAAAAGTGAACCAAAAAAATGCAAAACGCGAGCAAGACATTGAAAAACCCAAAACATTTCAACTAGGTACGTAAGTAACGTTATTGCAAAATAAAAATTACGAAAAAAAGCATTCGATTAAAATCTAATAATGAAATTCGATCGTGACTTTGACAATTTCATCAAAACCAGGACTTTTTAGCAATTAAATATTCGCAAAGAAGTGATCCATTTTCACAATTTTTTCAAAAAAACGAGACCATTTTTGTCATTTAATAAAGTGAGAACTTGGCAAGTTTTGGCGAAAATCGAGACCATTCGTCAATTTTTTGCACAAAACTAGACTTGGGCCATTTTAGTAAAAGAACAGATTTTTTTGGAAGTTGAAAAAAAACGAGAACGCATTTTTTTGGAAAAAGTGAGATTTTTTAGTTTTTTTTTTTTTTACAAGAAAGCAACATTTTTTAGAAATTGACAAAAAAATAAGCTTTTTGATTATTTTAATAATAGCCAATTTAGTAAAAGAGCATTGAAAAAAAACGAGAACGCACTTTTGATCATTTTTTTGGAACAAGTGAGATTTTCTAGTTTTTTTTTTTTTTTTTTTTCAAGAAAGCAATAATTTTTAGAAATTGACAAAAAACTGAGCTTTTTGATTATTTTAATAATAGCCAATTTAGTAAAAGAGCAGGATATTTTGAAATTGAAAAAAGAACGAGAACGCATTTTTGATCATTTTTTAAAGAAAAAAGTGAGACTTTTTGTTTTTTTTTCTGGCAAAAAGCAACAATTTTTAAAAATTGTCAAAAACAAAACTTTTTGGTTACTTTAATAATGACCATTTTAGTAAAAGAGCACGATTTTTTGGAAATGAAAAAAGAACGAGAATGCATTTTTTTTTGATCATTTTTTTTAGAAAAAAATGTGACTTTTTGGTTTTTTTTTGGCAAAAAATCAACAATTTTTAGAAATTGACAAAAACTTAAACTTTTTGATTACAATAAAAGCGAGCATTTTCGCTATTTTTGGTGAAAAGAACAGGCCACTTGTAATTTTAGCAAAAGGCAAAGGTTTCCCCCACTTTTTGTACTTCTTAAAAAAATTTCAGCAAAAAAGTGAAAATCTTTGGCAATTTTCGACAAAAATAGAAACTTTTTAGCGATTTCTGGAATAAAAGTGAAACTTTATTGGAATTTTTTGCAAACAGTGACAATTTTATGGAATTTTAGGTGGAAAACGGGAATTTTTGGCATTTTTTACGAAAGGCAAAAGCGAAATTTTTTGTCAATTTTTCGAAAAAATCAAGACTTTGAAAGGTTTATTAAATAGACTTTCAGCAAGTTTTTTCTTTTTGAAAAAAAATGAGACTTTTTGGAATTATTTGCCAAGAAAGCGGAAATTTTTAGAAATTGCCGTGGCAGCGAGTTTTTTTGGAGGGGGAGAGGGGGGGGGTAAATTTTGACAAAAAACGAGATTTTTCGCGATTTTTGGCAGAAAACCAGAATTTGGCAATTTCAACAAAAGGAGGACTTTTTGGAAATTCTTGAAAAAAAACGAGACCTTCGAGCAATTTTTATATAAAAAGAGAAACTTATCGCAAATTTTTGTAAAAAAAAAAACAACTGTTTTTAGACCTTTTTTGATCAGAAACAAAACTTTTAGGCAACTGTGACGAAGAGTGAGACTCTTTTCAAGTTTTCACATTTTTTTGCAGAAAAAGTACTCATTCAAACCTGAATATTTAAGTAAACTTTTAACCATGCAAAAGGTTTAAGCAGCAATTTTTAGAAATTAGCGAAAAACGAACCTTCCAATAGACAAGTATTTTCAATATTTTTGGAAAAAAATCAGAGTTCGTCAGAAATTTTTACCAAAAAAGCGAGACAATTCAGCAATTTTAGCAAAAAGTGAGGATTTTTGAGCAAGTGTTGCATTAAGTGAAACTTTTCGTAATATTATTTTCAAAAAAGCGACAATTTTTAGGAATTCTTAGACCAAAAAGGAGACTTAATGGCAATTTTTGGTAAAATAACAGACCTTTTGAAAGGTTTTTGGCGAAAAACAAGACTTTGAGAATTTTTTATTTTGATTTAAAACTACGAAAGATGAAAATTTTCAACAGAAGATGCAATTTCACCTCTTTTGGGGAGGTTAAGAGATGATGCAGCGATCTGAAAATAAGGTCATGGGGGTTTTGGACCAAAAGAACCAACTTCTAAGAGGTAATTTCAAAATCCCAGCAAGAGGTTGGAGAACCCCTGGAATACAGCAAAACAAATTAGACGAGTGTAAATAGGGTTGCCAACTCTAGAAGCTGAAGGGGTGAAATCATGATTTCTTCCACGTTTTGATCGTTCGATGCTTTTTCAAAAAAAAAAAAAAAAAAAAAAAAAAAAAAAACGAGAAAAATAACTCGAATCTTAAGACATTTTTTCAAATTTTTTGAAATTGGCACCACTGCGTTCCAAAATACATATGTATATTCATTTTCCTGAGTTTCAAAAACGATATCAATTGATATTTTGGAAAAATTAATGTGAAATAGGAGAAAAAAAGATTTTCAAAATACGAATTCACCCAAAAATAAGCGATTTGAAAATTTTCAAACGCTTACCAAAAAATGGTCTTGGATTTTGGCAGCCCTTCAGGAGCACCTCCAGAGCCAAAATTGTTTCTAAGGGACTTTCAAACTTCTCAAAATGAAGGTCTCCATTGACTTTGGTCAAAATATTTTTTTTTTTCGCAATCCATTCTCGATACTCATAATTATTCTGAGAGGGTTTGAAATTGAAGGCACTAACTGCCTATACTTAGTCAATTTTTTTAAGAATTTGAAAAAAAATTTGCAAAATTAGCCTGTCTTCCGAAATTCAAAAATTTATGACCCTACCACATAACATCTCAATCTGATAAACCAAATCTAAAAGCCTCTAGAAAAGATATGTAAAATATTCTAAAAAACAAAAAAAAAATTTATCAAAATAAAGCAAAGATCAAAACTATGTAGGTATTTTTTCAGAAAAAAAAAATACAAACGTAAAACAACAACACCTAAACAAAATTACATTACCTACACAACAAGAAATCCAATGAAAAAAGCTTAAGGCTATTCTCTACCCCTGTTATCAGTAGCGATTTTTGATGAAAACTACGAACTTTGGCCGGGGATTGTGCGAAAACTACTGGACGAATTTTCGTGGGGTTTGGTTTATTTTACTCAGAAAACATTCAAAAGCGAGGGTATGTCGAGATATTTTTGATTTATGTCATTTTGTGGCCGTCATTGGGAATTGAATGGAGGTATTATTGATGCTCAGATCTCCGTTGGAAAAGCTAAATTGGAAAATATGACTACATACCCTCGCTTTCAATGATAAATTATTAGCATTGGTGAAAAAAAAATTGAAAGAATTTTGAAAATTCACGGAGAAATCCCCGTCTGAAGTTTAGATGGGAGCGGGTCGCGGGACATAAGTACGACTAAATTCGTTCACTCGATTACATGCAATCTTATGAATGAACGATGAAAATAACGAACAAATCGGCTTCATATTTCGAACGTTTTCACTGGGGTAGAGAATAGCCTTAAGGTTACGGTAGGTAATACCAACAAAAAAAAATAATAAAATGAAAAATAAATGAAAATAAGATTAAAATCATTACAAACATAGGTAATGGTTTTTCTAAATACTTGAATGGGAAAAAAATATTAAAAATCTAACGTTAAAAATTCCAATGAAAGAATTATGAGATTTAAAAACTCGAAGTAAACGTACAATTATCACAACTTCACAATTATTGAATGCTTAAGACCAAGGTGTCTTTCTAAATATCTCTTTTGATGAAACGCTTTGGAACATTGGGTACATTTGAATTCCTTTTCACGTCCGCATTCGTAATTCAAATGTTCTGTAAGCCCACCTTTATATTTGTACTGACGACCGCAACCATTCGGGCAAACAAACACTTTGGAATGCTGCTCTGTAAAAAGAACAACAACAAAAAAATGTCAATCATGCGGGAAATCTTCAATTGTTACTCGTATGATGAGAAGCTTTTGAGGTACATATGTACATATTTTAGGATAGTACTCGTACTATGCCATGGTGAGTAGTATTTTTAATAGGCAAGGTTAACCTTTAAAATCCAAAAACAAAAATCCACTCAGAAACATAATTATCTATTCAAAAAAAAAAAAAAAAATACAAAAATACAAAAGTAATAGGTAAATACGAAACAAAAATGACATAAACGTTGGAAAATACAATAAAAAAAGAATTGAAAAAAAACCTGAAAGCACGAGTAAAATCATCACAAAATACCTACCTAATGATTTTTCTAAACAAATTCAAAAAATACCTATTTTAGGTACCTAACAAAAATCTAACATTGAAAAAAAAAACAATAAAAGGAACATGTTTGAAAACACGACACAGCCTAAGGCTGAAATCATCACATTTTCGGGATTTTTTTATGCACATTAATAATATGAGCTCTTAAAGATCTATTGTGATGAAACGCTTTGGAACATTCGGTACATTTAAATCGCTTTTCTTGACCACATTTGTATTTTAAATGTTCTTGAAGTCCCCATTTATACTTGTACTGACAACCGCAATCATTCGGACAAACAAATAAACCAATAACCTGGTCTACAAAAAGAAGAACAATATAAAAAATAAATGATGTTACATCCACAAAATCGAATACTGAGAAAAGACACATAAACAACACAATTACTACGAATAGAGGAAAGAAAAACTAATGGATATGGCCACGAAAATGTCAGATAAGGTACTAGGTACATATTGATAAAAAGCTTTAGGACAGGAAATTGAAAAATGCCAAATTTAAAGTAATTTTGAACGTTTGAAATTCTCTGAAGCCTTCAATTTTTAGGTTAGGCAGAAAATGAATACCTATAATTTAATTTGTAGAACTCTGATGAACGCTCTACAAAAAAGGTAATGTTCAAAGACCATCAATACAGCATTTAGAATTGAAGGCGCTTAAGTGCTTTGAAAATTTCAATCAATCATACCTGTTGCAATTTTAAAGATGGTCTGAAATTGAAAAGAAACTATTTATGCCCTTTTCAGAATTCTGCAATATAACACAAATCAGATTTACAAAAATCACCATGAAAGAGCCAAAAATTTCACCCCTTCAGTGTATTGAAGTTTGCAATCCAATTTGCACTCGAGTACACAGTTTGAATTGCTGTATTATTTTTTACAAGGCAACGTTCGACATCTCTCCCTGATTTTCAGTGATTAGGGACCTAATAAGCATAAATAGAATTTCCATGGGTCGTACCCTACGTAATTTTTTTCAAAAAAAATAAAATCGTAATTTTGCCAAGAAGTGACAATTTTTGCCAATTTTAGGCAAACAGCAACATTTTGACAATTTCAACAAAAAAACAGGCATTTTTGGAAATCACTGGCAAAAAAACGATTTTTTTTGAAAAAGTAAGATGACTTTCGGATTGAGATTTTTTGGAATTTTTTTTTTTTTAAAAACGACAACTTTTAGCAATTTTTAAGAAAGGGAGATTTTTTGCTACTTTCAGGAGAAAAGAGACTTTTTTCAACTTTTTGGCAAAAGAGTGAAACTTTAGGTAAATTTTAGGAGAAAAAAATGAGAATATTTGAATTTTTTTGGATAACGCACAATTTTTAGAAATTTTCAACATGAAACGAGGCTTTCTGGAGATTTTGACATAAATCAAGATTTTTCCTGCAATAAAAAATTTTTCTGAGAAAACTGAACCAATTTGAATAATTCCATCAGTTCAACTCCCACACATCAAAATTTTTTTGGGCCATTCTGGAGCCTCCAGCAATTTTTAAAATTTTCTCCAGAAATTTCAAATTGCTCTAGAATGTCTAAAAATGAACTTTTAGCATCTATAACTTCGGTGGATGCTTAAAGGGCATCCTCTGGATTATTTTAGGAGGTAACCACAAAATTCTAGGAAAGTGAGTGCAAAAGACGTAAATTGTTGACCAATTAGTTAACTCCAAAACGAATTTTCAAAGAACGTAGATAACGAAAAAGGTCGAAAGAGTACCCAATAAGCACCAACCAAAGTTATAAGTGCCAAAATTCGTATTTGTCATTTCCACAGCGATTTAAAATACTTCTGAATAAATTTGAAAACTCGCTGGAGGCTCCAAAAACATCAAATTGAGATCATTTTCGAGCAAGGTGATCGTATATAGACACGCCAGACGATATCTTATCGAAAAACCCAGCTTTTTATGCAGCTTCTTCGAAAACTTGATTTTTTTCACTTTTTCTGGAATTTACAATTTTGGACAAAAATTCACATTAGCCCAGTCAAATAGCAGAATAAAATAGGTGAACCCAAACATTATTGCGATCAAAGGTTTTTTTGGTGAATATTGTCTAGGGTGGTATGCTGAACAACATGAACAACATACTAAAAGTCCCCGCCATTACCCCACGAGCTACCCCCCCCCCCACAGTGGATCAAAGCCCCCCAAAATCAGTTTTTCGTCAAGAACTCCTGAAATATTGAATTTTGAGTATAATGAGCTAAGTAATCATTTCATCTCCTCTCCAATACCTATCAAATGAGCTATCGACAAACTTCCTAGCCTCAAGGGGGGTGGCGCTACGACCCCTCAAAGTGATGTGATTTTAATAATTTTACATTTTTTGACTTGGGACGTGTAACCTGTTCTAATTGATAAAATGAAGTCAAACCTGGGAAATGGGATTCTTTTGGGAGCTAGAGTTGACCTCTGGAGTGGGGAGGGTCAAAGTTGAAAATTACAGAAAGGTCATTTTTTTGGAGGGGCATAACATGACCCCAAATGGATGAAAAGGGTCCAAAATCATACCATCGGACAGTACCCCATCTGTGATCAACATATCATACTTCAGCTTCCCAGGTCATCCCCACTCCTTTTAAGATGGAAAAAACCGAAAATAGGGGCAAAATAAGGGGATTTTCACCTTAATTCCGCTTTAAATGGGGTGGGGATGACCTAGGAAGCTGAAATTTGGATATGTTGTTCACAGATTGGGTACTGTCCGATGGTATGATTTTGGACCCTTTTCATCCATTTGGGGTCATGTTATGCCCCTCCAAAAAAAATGACCTTTCTGTAATTTTCAACTTAGACCCTCCCCACTCCAGAGGTCAACTCTAGCTCCCAAAAGAATCCCATCCCCCAAGTTAGACTTCATTTTATCAATTAGAACAGGTTACAAGTCCCAAGTCATGAAATGTAAAATTATTAAAATCACGGTTTGAAATTTCTGGAGAAAATGAAAAAATCACTGGAGGCTCCAGAATGCTCCAAAACTTATACTTGTGGATGTGTGACAGTTGAATTGAAGGAATCATTCATATTGATTCACGTTATTTGAAACATTTTATAATTCATGAAACAGTTTAAAAATCTTCCTTAAAAAAAGTTTTTTAAATTTTTTAAATTTTCAAAAATTTGTCAAAAATCCAAAAATCAACTTCAGTACTCGAAATTTTTATTACAGGGGTTTCAGAATACGCTCTTTTAATCTAGCTTGGTTTCGTTCAATTCGAAGAAATGCAAACTCAAAAAATTCCGTTCTCAAAAAACATACTTCTCATAAGTCTCGGCTTTTATAAAAAATTCTCTCATACTTGAAGAAAAAAGAAAAAAACTTCAACTTTATTACACCTTAAATTTCAAACCGAATGAACGACAAGCATCAAATACTCCCAACCCCAAAATACTTCACAATAAGCAAATAAAAAAAAAAAAAAAAGAAACAAGCATTTCAAAAATTTTATTCTTTGAATAATTTTTTTTTAGAATTACTCCGGTTACAAATCGTAAAGTACGTATTAAAAAGATCTACACAGTTGTTAAATGAGTTCGAAAAAATAACATATAAAGACAGGAAGACCGTCGAAAAAAAAACAAATTTTCAGACAAAAAAAATTAAATAAAAATAAAGAAATAAATTAAAAGAAAAAAAAATCCAGATAAATAATTTGTTGGTAGGATTACCTAAATAAATTAAGAACAAAAAATTACTCATCTGCAAATGAATTTTGCAAACAAACGACGGTACAATTTTCTTACCTATCTGAATTCTACAGGTAAAGTTAATAATATAAAATAAATTATTTATTCGAATAAATTAACTATTAATTATTCTAAAATTATTAAATACTCTAATTCGTTCCACTCAAGTACATACCTAATCATTAATCAAAGTTGAGTACAAAATTCTCTTCAATTACCCCAATACAAATTCAACGAAAGTAATTTCATTAGTATTATTTTAAATGTTCAATTTTTGTGATTTAAATCAGAGTTTTGCACAAAAAAAAAATGTAATCAAAAATAATTTTTAGTAAATAAACAAATTAACATCCCCTTCCCAAACATAATCCAAAAAAGCATACGTACAACAACTGAATAAAGCGTAGATTAGAATGATCAAGATTAGGAATCACATGAATTGAGAACGGCTTCGTAAGGCACAGTTATAAGCAAATGAGTCGGTAAAAAAAAAAATTTTACAGATAATTTTCAATTAAAAAAAAAAAAAAAAAAAAACATCGGAATCAAAATCAAATTTGGTTTTGTAATTTTAATAACTTTTGAATACTCAAAATTTAAAATTAAAAATATTCAAATGACGTATAAATCAATTTACAAATACCCAAAAAAAATTAAAATAAAAAAAAATTGGTAAGTAAGAAAAATATTGAAAAATATTTTTTATAGATTTACTCTTGTAATTAAAATAAATCAGATATCCACATAAGTGAATAATGGCACATATTCTAAGTATTTCGAAGGTAAAAATTAAGTTTCTTTATTAAAAAAAAACCTTAGGTATCCAAATTTTGATCTATTGTCAAACTTATAACATAAAAAAATACTCTCGGCAATAAAACTTCTACAGCTCAAGTGCTCGCTTAAGAAAAAAAAATTCAAAAGTATGTAACTTGAAATTAGAAAAAAAAAAAAAAAAAAAGTATTAAACCATAATATCGAACGTGTACGAAGTTATCTATACAACAATATCATGTTCTCTTAGACGTAATAAAATTATCGAAATCAATATGTATTTAAAAACGAGTCGAACTACAGATTACTATCACAGTATGATCACAAAGTAAAACGAAAAAAAAAAAAAAAAAAAAAAAAACAATAAAAATACTCGTACGTCGTATGTATGTAGATTTAAATTAACATTTTATGCACAACCACCAAATGCGATTTGAGGGTGCTTTTTCTTGAAAACGATTTCGTACAAAATTGACATCCGAACTGCTTTGTAACAGTACACTCGTACTTATAATGGGTGCACATACCGCGATAATATTTGTATTTACGACCACAATGATTTGGACAAAGGTAACTAGTACCTCCGGGCGATGTTGGCCGCATTTTCGTACGTTTTTTCGACCAATTCGAATATGCATTTACAAGAGGAACATTATGATCAGAATAAAACGCTGCAATGACAAAATATACACGTGAAATTATTAGTAGTTCAGAGTTATTTACTCGATAGTCAACGTAGTTGAATTGGTTAATATGTGTAGTAAAAATTAAACATTGTATTTCTAAAATATTATAAGTAGGTATAGTGTAGCTTATATATTTACATAGCAACTTCATCACCATTCAAGCGAGCGAATAAACGAAAAAAAAAACAATGGTAAAGAGTGTGAAGGCCGAAAAAAAATATATATTAGTTTATAAAAATTACAGTAGACTCCCGATTATCCGCCCTAATTGGGGCTGAAGGTCTGGCGGATAACGAAAATGGCGGATAATCCGAAATAACGTTTTCAGGGAAATTCGTTTCGTTCTGGTGAAATTTAAAAAAAAATTCCAGCTAAAAAACGAAAAAAACATGATTTTTTAGAAAAAATTTGAAAAAATGAGCAGAAATGAGAAAAATATGCATTGAAACGAGTAAAAAGAGCAAAATATGCTGAAATATGTGCTAAAAAAAGCCAAAATATGCAAATATTTATGCATCCGCCCTCAGTAGGTCGGATAACCCGGAGGGAAGGGCGGTTGAAATTGGGTCGGATAAGCCGAAGGGCGGATAATCGAATGGCGGATAATCGGGAGTCTACTGTACATCGATATCCAGAGTAAGAGTGTAGATCGATATCTAGGATCTATCCGTATACGTATTTTTTTTTTATTAAGTAAAATAATTAGAAATTAATTCAAAGCTGTGTTCGTTTAACTATTTTATGTACAAAAGTACGATGCAAGTTGAGCGAAGCCACTCGAGTGAATGTCTTTTTGCAAATGTCGCACAGCAACGCTCTATCCTTTCCGCACTCGTGTTGATAATGCCAATATACGTTTTTCAAATACTTATATCGACGACCGCAGCGATTCGGGCATAGAAATCCGTTCTCTTGATTCGCTTCCAGCAGATCGGCAAACGAAGTGGTCATGTCAGTATCGCCATCTTCGCCTAAAAATATTAAATTGTTTCGTTAGTTACGCCAAAAACAACGTCAAAAGGTGAATAATTCTCAGACTATTTCTCACTACAACATTAGATAGATAGGATTAAAAAAGCGTATGAAAAATGAAGAAGAAGGTATTAGTAGTACTAAAATACAAATACATAAATACACATTCGAATCAAGCATAAATAAAAATAACAACGACGATTTGAGAAAGAAAAAAAAGTTTTATTATTTCAAAGTAGAAAAATTTCAACGTGTTTTAACGTTCCATGACTATAAAGAAAAAAAATTACGAAATTATGAAATTAATACATTAAAAAAACGAATTCACAACGAGGAAAATTGTTTATGCACACTCAGCATATGACTCTTCAAAGTGTACTTTCTGGCGCACTTCTTGTCGCAGTATTTGCAAACGAATTGAGGAGCTAATCCGCACTCGAATCTGTAATGATTGCTCAAACTGGCCCTGTGTTTGTACCTCTTGCCACAATTATTAGGGCAAGAGTAGAATGTACCACTGTAGGATGCCTCTAACATGCCATCTTCGGTCAAAAATCCTGCAAAAAGAAAAAAAACTATGTTAGTAAAAATAGGAGTGGGAAAATTGAGCAATAATAATGAGACGGTCAGAGAGGGCAACTAAAAAACACAAAAATTCACTTACCCACAAATAAAAGCTCACTGCGCATGCGCATACACTTCATGAACGCTCGAGAAAAGACGAGACGCGCGCAACTCTAATCAAGTTGTAACTACGCATGCGCTAAAATACAACTAGTGCGCAGTGCGCATGCGCTAGAACATGAATAGTGCGCAATGCGCATGCGCTAATACATGCTCATGCGCATATCGCGCATCTAACAGACTAAACCATGCAAAGAATAGAAAAGAGTTACCATTCTTTTAAAACAAATACATTTTTTTATTATTATTATTATTATTATTATTCAAACAATATAAAATAGTTTTGATAAAATATCGTAGTCTTTGGATTTTTTTTAGGAATGTCGAGTTTCTTTGAATTATTAACAATGAGTTGAGTTTTGATTTAAAGGAATATCATCCCGTGTTTCATGACCGTGTGCCTTTTGAGATGGTCGTTATGAGCAAAGTGTTTTGAGCATACATCGCACTTGAACTGTTTCGCTTTGCCACATTCGTAAGATAAATGCCTTTTCAGGTTCATTTTGTATTTGTAACTTCGACAACAACCTTTGTTAGGACAAATGAATTTGTTTGCATCTGCGAACAAGAATTATTCGAATGAAAAACTGAAATAGGTAATTATGGAAATAGATCATAAGATCACACAGAGATTAAATTTATAGGTATCCTTTATACCAGCTGTTGACAGAATAACCAAACATATCCTGAATAAAAAATTATAAATACTAGACCCAGGCGAAAACAATCTCATATCGTTCAATTTGATCAAATAAAATTGGATCTGATCAAGATGAAAAACAAAAAAAATGAAAAGCAGAAGCAGCCAATTGCCTATTAAAGACAATTCCAAGCACTCGCAGAAATATACCTTCAAATAGTTGAGTATGAAACTCATAAAACCACAGTAAGTATATAATAAAGCCAGCTACTCTCGCAGTGAATAATAATAATAATAATAATAATAATAGCACATGGTTGGTTGTTGGACTGAGATGATAACATTCCACCAATCTTATGCATCTATTTAACGTTGCCAATCTATATTTTTAATGAAAAGCTTCCTTTGGGGTTCACAATATTTTTGTGCACCCTGTCTGTAGGTAAGGTAAAGTGGGGTAATTCCGATGGCAAAATTCAAAATTTTAGAAATTTCTCATTTTTGGGGTTTTCTGTACATTTTGGGGAAAAAATGATAAAACAACTTTATTCCTATGTCCTTCAGCTACACTTTCACTATATTAAAGAGTGATTTGTGCGGAGCCTTCATACATACTTATAATTGAAAAAACATTTTAGAAGGTCGAGTTATTAGAATTACCTAAGGAAATTGATTCTCCTGGGGTCATTCCGAGCCAGTTATGTTGAAATATATCATTTATTGTATACTTAGGTTTTTATTTCATGTAAATTGAATCATATTAGAACAAAAATTACAAAATTTTTACAAACATGCATTTTTGAGGCATAATTTTCGCAAACTAAACTAACTAGAGAAAAAAGCCCCCTTTTGAAGTTTTTCTTTGATAATTTTGACCCCCCCCCCTCCCCCTCCAAAATACTACATCAAAACAGAGAAAAAAACATTACAGGGACATTTTGCTAGGGCTATCGGAATTACCCCATGGCATGAAAAATGATCGACATGTTCAACAATTTCAATATGTACCACCAAAAAAAATAATCATAAAAGCAAAATCGAAAGAGGTACTGACACTTCAACACGTATCCATCAAATTTCAGCTTCTAAACAGAATTTTTCTAGAAGTATTGATCGATACAAACGCGTTTCAAAAAAGCTTTGTTTTTTTGCGGCAAAGGTTTTGGGCATTCAGATTTTTAACACTGCACAGACTTGACAAAACGGAGCAGATGGACCATCTGATCATTAATGGGTGTAGGTTAGCACTAAAACTACCTACTTTCTTCATCAGTTGTGCCAAAATGTGTTTTGCAACAAAGCCAGGGCTTGCTATTGGAATTACCCCACTTTATCTTACACTATATTTTCATTGATTTATTGAGAGATTATTGGCATCTGATTTGGTAGGTAAAAGATAGGATCTGATCAAAAAATTGACATCAGAGTAGATCTGATTTTAAATGCCTTGATCTGAGTTGGTATCTGAAGGATCTGATCAGAAAATTGACATCAGAGCAGATCTGATTTTAAATGCCCTGATCTGAGTTGGTAAAATAATATTTACCAATCTACCCAGCAGGAAATGATCAAAAGATACGGGCATTCCATGGATCTAATTTGTTTTTACCAAATCCAATCTCGGACTGTAGTTTGGATGAGAACAGATGTGATTTGATGAGATTTAATCTGATCTGATCAGATCAGATCCGATCATTTCCTTGATCAAATTTGATCTGACCAAGTTAATCAGCCCAGGAAAACAGATTTTATCGGATTAAATCAAATGTGATTTGATCAGATCTATTTCAACAGGTCAGATTTGATTTCATCAGATCTGACCATTACTTCAATCAAATTTGATCTGATCAAATGTAATCATTAGATCTGATCTGATCTGATCTGATCCGATCTGTTTCAGTAGGTTAAATTTGGCCATTCCTTTCATCGAATTTGATATGATAACGTCTCATCAGATCAGGGAATGGATCGGATTAGATCTGATTTGACAGGATCAGATCAGATCAGCAATTTGGTAGGATTGAATCTAATGTGATCTAATCAGACCTGATTCATCAGGTCAAATCTGGTCATTTCCTCAATCCAATTCAATCTAAGCAGATCGGATCAGATAAGAAATTTGATTGGATCAGATCAGATCAGATCAGAGATATGATCGGATCAGATCATAGATTTGATCGGATCATATCATAGATGTGATCAGATCAGATCATAGATGTGATCGGATCATATCATAGATTTGATCGGATCGGATCAAATCAGATCAGATCAGATCAGAGATTTTATCGGATCTGATCAGAGATTTGATTGGATCAGATCAGAGATTTGATCGGATCAAGATCTAATTTGATGTGATCTAATCAGACCTGTTTCATGAGATTGAAAATATGGCCATTGGACATGTTTGATTATATGTATCTGATGAGATATGCTTGAACTTGTCATGGGGAAATGATCAGATCTGATCAGGTCTGCAGGTCTAATCTGATGTGAGCTTAATTAGATCTATTCAGGCTTGGCCAGATCTATTCAGGTGTGATCAGCTCAACTTATAGATCTCACCTAATCAGTCTGATGAAGCCTGAATAGATCTTATCTGATCAAAACTTTGATTTACAAGTAACTAGGTCTGATTATTTCAGATCAGGGATTTTTTGTGGGGCCATGCGGGAGCACGTGATGCTGCGAAATTACCTCCTCCTCCTCCTCATCCAAAAAAAAACTGTCAAAAATACCTTATCGAAAAATTGTCATAAAAATTGAAAAAAAAAGAAAAAATTTTGGAGAAAAAAGTAAAATTAAACACAAAAAAAAGCTTTCAAGCAATATTGCAAAAAGCAAGACTTCCAAACAAAAAAAGGACTTTATTGGGAGAGCAAAGTAAAAATCAGTGCTTTTTGGACGTTTTAGAAAAAAAAGCACCTCACAACTTTGGCAAAAACTATTTCCTGAAAATTTTGATGAAAAAACATCACAACCAGATTTTTTGGGAAATTTTAGCAAGAAAAGGAAGGTTTAACAATTTTGACCAAAATTAGCCATTCTTTGATAATTTTATCAAAAATGACACTTTTTGACAACTACACCAAAAATTGACACTTCTTGACTATTTTTCCAAAAATTGACACTTTTTGACAACTTTTCCAAAATTTGACACTTTTTAACAACTTTTCCAAAACTTGACATTTTTTGACTTGGGCGGCCAAAAAAAAAACGAGAAACGAAATCTTATAAGTACTCAAGTTTGCCAAAAAAACATGACTTTACTTCGGCGATTTTGGAACAAAACCAGGACTTTTTAATCCGATAAGTCGAAAATCAATTATTTTTGGATGATTGGGGGGGGGGGGGAGTACACAAAAAACAGTGGACTTACAACTTTCGAGAATTAGTGTGCCCCCAAAAAGGAAGTGACAAAAAACCATGTATCAGGCCATATAAAATTGGATTCATGGAATGTCTTGATATGATCAGATCTGGTCAGTCCTAATCATATCCAGTCAATTTCCCTTGGGTTATTTCATCAGATCAGATCAGATCTGGACATTTAGTGAATTCAATCAGATCTGACCATACCTGATGTCTCCCTGGGTCCCTCATTTCGTAATTAAAAATGAAAATAACTAATTAACGATAAACAAACCAATTTTATGCGAAGTGGTCAGTTAATTGTCACTGATTCGTAAATCACTCAATTCACATTAATTTCATCAGTTCAGTTTCAAAAATCCACAAATTCTGATGATTCAATTTTAGAGAGCAGATTATTACATATGTACGCACTTCTATGGCCTTGAATAAAATCATCGTTTTTTTTTTTCATTAAATTGGCCAAAAATATACTATGTTTTTTAAAATTTTCAACTAGAGAAAATCTTGAACTCTCCTCAATTTCTACAACACTGGCGGGAATAAAATCAAAAGGCTATTTTTTTAACAACACTCGTTAATTTATTACATCACATACAAACATTTTGGCATTGAAAATTTAAAATAAGTAACTAAATTAAGTAAACCAGACACAAAAAAAAATATCGTAGGTAACAAATCATAAAAATATTCCATGCAAAGTAACACAATGCCTTCGAAAGTTCTCTTTTTGAGCGAAACATTTCAAACAAATGTTACATTCAAATTGTTTCTTTCTTCCACATTCGTAAGATAGATGCCTATTCAAAGATATTTTGTACTTGTAACTTCGACCGCAGCCGGGATTAGGACAGATGAATTTTTTCATTCCTGCGAACAATAATAATTAAATTTACGATGAACACTGGTCTCATCATATTTGAATCTCGAGTTAGCTAGAGATTTCGAGCTAAAACATCAATCAATACTAATCGACGATATTCGAGTAAATGGACATCTATGTTTGAGACATCATGAAGTTTTATTTGGCACTTGGCCACATGAAATTGAAAAACAAAAAACAAATTGAGACACGAATTTAAATTTAAACATACATCATTAAAATAGTACATCATACAATAAATAAAAATTTATGATTTAAAACATTTAAAATTGCAATAAAAGGGGTTTCAAAAAAATATAATCCAGTACAGGCTCGTTATCAGTGAACAACTCCATGCACATTGATACAATGTCTTTTAACGTGTTCACTTTGACTAAAAGTTTTGAAACATATATCGCATTCGAATTGCTTCTCTTTGCCACATTCGTAAGTCACGTGTCTTCTCAGTCCACTTTTATACTTGTAACTTCGATCACAACCGAAATTAGGGCAGAAGAACTTTTTCACAGCTGTGAACAAAAATTAAGCATAAGCTAAGCTTTAAATAAACCTGCTAGACTAGAAATCAAGTAGCACTCTATCGTTCATGCCATTAATAAACCAATCCGAGTAAAATATAGCAACGTGCTTTTAAAAATATCATTTCCAGAAAAAAAAGTTAAATGTAATTAGGTACTTTGTTTACCACATTCGTTGGCGAAATGTCTCATCAAGCCTTTCTTGAATTTGTATGCTCGACCACAGTATTCGTTGGGGCATATGAACAAACCTGAAAAGAAAAAATCAACGTTATTGTTGATTGAACATATATTATGCAGTTCATGTAAGTATTCGAAGATCGAGTTTGGGGTACCTATACGACTTATAGAGAATTACAAGACAGGGGGAAATATGGCACCTATTTAGATCAGGAAATTGACCATATCAGAACAAATCTGATCTGATATGAGGTGATTTCAACACTGAACAACCAGAGAAAAGTAATAGATTTGATTCAAACATCTTCTGAATATCAAAGATCTGACCAGAACAGACATACATAAATTTGTTTGGTAAGATCAGATCAGAACAGGACTTTTTTTGGATAGAGAATGCCTGAATATGATCTGATCTGATCTGATCCAATAGGTGTCAACAGGTGTGATCTGATCAGATCAAGTTGAATACAGAGAGTGTTCGCATCTGATCGGATCTGATCTAATCCGATCAGGACAGACATATTTACACATATTGAATCAAATCAGAACATCAGATCAGATTTGGACATTCTCTGTATTCAACTTCATCTGATAAGGTCAGACCTGATTACACCTACTAAGTCAGAGATCAGATCAGATCACATCCGTGAATTCTCTGAATTCAATTTGATCTGATCAGCTTAAACCGGTTTACATCTAGTTGATCAGAGATCAGATCAGATCACTGTATTCTCATCACATCAGACTGTCTTTAGCCTGTTTGATCAAATCTGATTTGTTCAGGACCGATCTGGACGTTCTCTGAATTCAAATTGATCAGATCAGGTCAACTTCATCTGATAAGGTCAGACCTGATTACACCTACACTGGGTCAGAAATCAGATCAGATCACATCCGTGAATTCTCTGAATTCAATTTGATCTGATCAGGTTAAACCAGTTTACACCTAGTTGATCAGAGATCAGATCAGATCACTGTATTCAATTTGATCTGATCCCATCAGACTTGCTTTGGCCTGCTTGATCAGATCTGATTTGTTCAGGACTGATCCGGACGTTCTCTGAATTCAACTTGACCTGATCAGGTCAACCTAATTTACCCCAGTTTGTCAATCTCATTTACCCCAGTTTGATCAGATAACATTATATCAGATCAGATCCATGCAATTTCTGAATTCTGCTTGACCTGATTGTATTAGATCAGATCGGATCGGATCTGACATTGTCTGAATTCAATCTGACCAAATCAGGTTAAACCTGTTTACATCAGTTGGATGAGCTCAGATCAGATGAAATTTAGGAATTCTCCAGATCCATCACATCTGATTAAATCAAATCCAATTACTTTATACAAAGACATTGAACTCTCAAACAAACATTAAACTACAAAAATCACAAGAAATAAGACGAACAAGGCAATCCAAACAATTTAGGTACACATTTATTTATACAGATCAAATACTTGTAAACTTTTTCAAGAAGTTAGAAATTTGGAAAACTACTTCACAATTTAGATACCATAGTTTAACAACAATAATTAGGTGAATAACAGTTTCAGTCTTTTATGACTAATACAATGTAAAATCACTAAACATATGATTTATACACAAACTTGACTAGATTATATTTTCCAATAATGGAATTATTTTTCACGACTCAATGCTCGATTCATTAAATAAAATATCAATTACTCACACACAGACTTCAATTCATATTTATTGAATACCTGCTCCAACTTTTTAAAACTTAACAAGCACACAATAAACCGCATTGACAGAAAGAAAAATGTGAGAGACCCTGAGTGAGTCAGAAAGATAGGATCTGCCAGTTCTGATCAGGCCAGATCAGATCCAGATATTCCCTGCACCCAACTCCATCTGACCAGATCTGAATAGATCCTGAAGAAACCCTGACTGAGTCAGAAAGATGGGATCTGATCAGTTCTGATCAGATCCAATTTTATCTGAGCATATCCCGATCAGATTCAATCACCCTCCCCTCCATCCTGGAACATCACATCACTTCTAATTGAATTTATGATAAAAATCAAGAAACGTGACATCTTCTCTTCTTTTTCGTAATTTCAAGCCGCTAGTTTTCTCATGCACGTAAATCAAATGCGTCTTTAAATGATCTCTTCTGGAGAAAGCTTTGCCACAAATGATGCATACGAATTGTTTTTCAACGCCGCATTCGTACTGCATATGACGTTGTAGACCTTTTCTGTACTTATACTTGTGACCACAGCCATTGGGGCAAAAGAAAGACTGATCCATGGTATTCCAGAATCCGTTTTCGGGGAATATCAGTATATCGCCGTCCATACCTAAGTACACAAAAAATAATAAAAAATCAGTGAAATGTATAAAGATAAATGTAAATGACAGAAGGTACTATGACGACGTGTTGGTGGAATTATTGGTGAGGGCAAAAAGTTTCCTTCTTCTTCTTCTTTTTTTTTTTTTTTTTCATTATTATTATTTACCCATAAGTCAGACCAACTAACCCCTGAAGATTTCAACTTACTTAATGACAATTTATTCTACTCGCAGAAAATAACACAAACAGATTCAAAAAGTCAAACTCAAAGATGTAACAAGAAAAAACTTTAATGAATACAGAAAAATTGTAAAAAAAATCATATTAATTTAAAAACACACCAGGAGCTATTTAATTAAATATCGAGAATGCTTTGATGAATACGAGCTGCGTGCCCCTTAAGGTGTTCTTTCCTCGAGAATTTACGTTGGCAAACATGACATTGGAATTGTTTCTCGACTCCGCATTCGTATTTCAGGTGTCTGGCCAATTTACTCTTCTGTTTATAGTTTTTGGGGCAATTGGGGCAGCTGAATCCGAAATTCAAGTTTGAAAACGAAGTATACGTAAGACCATTAGTTAGAAAAAAATGAGCTGTGAACATAGAAACATTTCCAAATTAGTACTCTACAAAAGTATCTACTATCTAGTCAATTTTCTGGATTAATTTTTGGAAATTTTGAATTCAAAAAATACATACTTTTCAGCGAAATAATCTACTCTCAAAATACTATCGTATTCTATCATGATGGAATTGGTATTCCTCGAAAATAAAACAATGATTAGTCTGGGTTTTTCAAAATAATCCAGTAGAAAATATTTGAATTATAGATTAGATCGAATCAGATCCGGATGTAATCAGACTTGACCAGATCAAAGTTTCATCAGATTAGATCTGTTCCTGAATCTGATTAGATTTGATCAGACTTGTTTAATCAGATCAGATCCCATTCTGACATTTCCCAGTTTAAATTTTATCCAACCAGATCTCATCAGATCAGAGTTTTGACCTGTTCAGATCTGCTTAGATCTGATCAGACTTGTTTGATTAGCTCAGATTTAATCAGGATATTCCATGCCTCAAACTTGATTCAATCAGATCAGAGTTTCAAATTTCAATCTATTCATATTCGATCAGATCAGCTCAGATTGAATCAGAAAATTCCACGCCTCCAATTTGATTTATCAGATCAGAGTTTTGGTCTGTTCATATTGTGATCAGATCAGAACGGACCTACTTGATCAAATGAGCTCAGATCCGCACATTTCCAACTCCCAGCTTTCAACTGGATTAACCATATGTACTCGGATCTGATTAGAGCTGATCAGACGTGATCAAATTTGATCCGACGTGATCAAATTTGATCCGACCAGATCAGATGGGTATATTTCCTTGATCGCATACTTCATCAGAAAAATTCTTATCACATTCATGTTTTGATCAGTTCAGATCTGATTAGATCAGATCAACCAGATCAAACTTGATTGATCAGACCACATCAGACTTGATTGATCAGCTCAGACTTGATTGATTGATCAGATCAGATCAGACTTGATTGATTGATCAGATCAGCTCAGACTTGATTGATTGATCAGATCAGATCAGACTTGATTGATTGTTCAGATCAGATCAGACTTGATTGATTGTTCAGATCAGATCAGACTTGATTGATTGATCAGATCAGATCAGACTTGATTGATTGATCAGATCAGATCAGATCAGACTTGATTGATCAAATCAGATCAGACTTGATCGGTCATATCAGATCAGACTTTATTGATCAGATCAGATCAGACTTCATTGATTGATTGATTGATTGATCATATCACATCAGACTTGATTGATCAGATCAGATCAGATCGGACTTGATTGATCTGATCCACATCAGATCAGGCTGGATTGATCAGATCAGATCAGACTTGATTGATCAGATCCGACTTGATTGATCAGATCAGATTAGACTTGATTGATCAGATCAGATCAATCTTGATTGACCAGATCTGATCGGATCAGATCCGTACATTCCCACCTACCAATATCTAACTCAATTCACCATGTAATCAGATCTGATTAAATCTGATCGGACTGGTTTGATTAAATCAGATCAGGTCTCACCAGATCTAATCCGAGCCGAATATTTTCTTGTTCAAACTTCATCAGATCAGATTTTCAATCTGTTCAGATTTTATTGTATTTGATCACAGTTGTTTGATCAGATAAGATCCAGATATTTTGTAGATCCAAAGTGACCTGACCACATCTAATGACATCGGAGTTTCGATCAAATTATACCTTTCAAGACCGAATTGAATCGAATTGCTTCTCCTTTTGGAAAATTATGTATGATTCCATCTCTCCTCCTCCTCTTTCCACCCAAAACGACTTGAAAACTTCAATACGTTGTAAAAAAAAATTCAGATAAAATTAAATTGAAAAGATTTATTGGAATATGAAAAATAAGATAAACTAAAAATTACACCCGAGTAGGCAAATAAACGAATACAACACTCAATCATTCTCATTCTTCACCTTCAACAGCACGTTACGTACATCTAGCTCGTAAATAAATTTTTTCCAAAATTAGCTTCATCATTGATCATTACAGACATCTACAACGATCCAGCCGAATCCGGCTAATCGTCAGTTGCCAAATAAGTTTTCAAAATATCTCTGGAACTTTCACTCAAACCCAAGATGCTGAAGTGTTTCCTGGAATAGCTGACGAATCTCAGTTTTTCAAGTTGTTTCTCGGTGCAAGCTTTGTGAGTATGTTGGTTTTGGATGTCCACATGGCTGTAATCTTCGTTGGTTCTTAAAAAGCATTTGCACCTTGGTGCGGCACATCTCCATCGTCTGTATCCGTCAGCCAAAGAGGTATTGTAGATGAACTTGTGACCATTTACGATCAGAACCATGTTTCCACGCTGATTTAGTAAAGGGATCACTGAAAGAAAGTCGAGAGATAGGTTTCAATTAGGCTTTTGTCAAAAAGTTGGTCGTTACTAAGTCTACCTACATGCACAGGTAGATTGGTTAAACATTTGAACGAAAAATCAGAAATATCTCAAATACATATATCAAATTTCGAAATACAAACAAGTCTACAGAATATCTCATCTCATCCAATTGAAAACTCAGGAAAGTAAACAAGTAGTTTTATTTCACAGGAGTCATTAATAAAAAATTAATGAATAAATAAATAAATAAATAAATAAGAAGATAAATAAATAAATAATAAATTATAAATAAACGTAATGTTCAAATTTTCCATTCAGGGTGCCTAACGATAAAGTTTATACATATTTCACACCTCAGCACAGAACTGAAAATACAACAACGGATATTCAACAACACACAAAGTTGTTTTTGAGTAGATAAGTAGGTAGGTAACTTGATGATTGCACTCTCACAAGTTGTTTGCTGATTAAACTCAAAGTCTCACATTTCTTGCAAATTTTGCAAAACATCTGTGATTTTTCCACAACCTTTTGAGTAATATATCTTTCTATCGAATAAATTCACGACTTCAGAACTTACGAATTATAAAATTTCTGACCCCTCAAAAGGCATTAGAAACTTTCTCAAAGAAAATAACGAATATTGATATTTTTTTTCACAGTCTGATAATTTTCCACAGCATTGTCGGTGGCTGGTTAGACACCCCGTCATATAAGCTTATGAATCAACAACAAGTGTCTTTTGAGGTTGACCTTCTGATGATAATATTTATTACAAATTACACAATGGAATTGCGCAGGCTTTCCACACTCGAGACGAAAATGCTTGGACAAGCTGCTGTAATGTTTATAAGAACGATCGCAATTCTTGCATTGGTACATTTTCATCGCACCTGAAACATAAAACTGGTTAAACATAATGAACGGCAGAAACATCAAGCGTGGGTACAGTTCGACCTCAAGTATGTCCAGAAGATATAAAAGAACACTCCACCAGAAAAGAAATGCATTAGGCCTATAAAATAAATAGTGTGACAACAGGTAGGCAGGCAATTAAATGATTAATATGTATGTACTCGTATTTATTATCTAATGCTTTTTTTTCATGTTAATAAAGATAGGAATATATTATGGTAAAAGTTCACAAAAAAATACATCGAAAACAGAATTACCTAATAAAATTATTTTCGACAGAAAACGTAAGCAAAAATTTATTTTACATATGCGACAAAAACTTGAAAATTCGAAACTTTTTACTCGGAATAAAATTGTTTATGCTGTATTAACAAATGTTTCTTCAAAGCAAACTTGTAAACAAATTTTTTATCACAAGTTGTACAATGGAATTGAGGATCCACACCGCATTCGTATCTCAAATGCTGCCAAAGTCCGCTTCTAGATTTGTATTTCCGATTACAATTCTCATTTCGACACGTGAAAAGATTCTTCTTGATGTAATCTGGAATAAAAATGCAGAAAAATACTGTTGATGGTTAATCAGAAATTTTAAAGCTAAGGACAAAAATTGGACAGGTTCTTTGAAAACTTCGAATCAGAGAAACCCCAAATTTGTAAAATCAACATTTTTTTTCTGTTTGGCGATGAAATTTGATGATGTTTTATTTTTTTTTGGATGATTGTGAAATCGACCACATTAACCGAAGAATCAGAAAAACTGATTAAAACAGCAGAAAAATCCACAAAAATCTAACTAAAAGTCAAGGTGACTGAAACGTCAACGAAATCTGCTGATTAAATTGATTGAAACTCAGTAAACTTTACTGAAACATCAATGAAAAGCTCTTCTGATATTTTTCAGCCATCATTAGTGATTTTTTTGTTAGACTAATTTAATGACCTCACTTACAACCGAGAAGAACATTTAAAAAAATCAGGAAGTCGGCTGAAAGGTCACTGAAATCAAAGAAAAAAATCAGTTAAATGGACTTCAACTCTAAAACATCCGTGAAATTCACAGAATCTTCAATAAAGTTTACTAAAACACAAATTTATGTATAAATCACTGAAATTTTACAAAAATGAATCCGTGAAATCGATCAAAAAATCAAAAATGTTGACTGAAAATTATTGAAAGCGGAAGAAAAGTCAGCGAATCTGACTTAATCTCAGTGAACCTAATTTACTCGTAAGATTGAGTGGATTTTGTTGATGTTTCACTAAATACAGAAACTAATAAACTTCAGTGAGTTTCATCCTATCTCAGTAATTTTCAGTCAACTTTTCCAATTTTTTTCAAAAAAAGGGAGGGTGTAGTTTTGTTGAATTTCTTTTGAGTTGTGGGAGAAATTTGCAATAATGGACACAGGAAAAGTAGTGTAATGACTAAAAAATGACAGCGAAGCTGATTTAGTTTCAGTGAACTTTACTGAATATTCAGTGAATTTCAATCATGTTTCAGCGAGGATTTCTGATGTTTCAGCAAAATTTACTGAGTTTCAAAACATCAGAAAAGTTTGATCACAGAAAAATCAGTAAAATTGATCAAAAAAATCAAAAACATTGACTGAAAAATCACTGAAATCGAAATAAATTATCAGTGAATCTGACTCGATGAACTTGGAATCAGGATTCAGTGAAACTAACTGATAGCTTCACTAAAACAGAAAAATCAGAGAAATCAATCAAAAAAATGAAAAAAAAATCACTGAAATTGGTGAAATTGAAATAAATTATCAGTGAATCTGACTGACACTCTGTGAACTTGGACTCAGGATTCAGTGAAACTAACTGATAGCTTCACCAAAACAGAAAAATCAGAAAAATCAACCAAAAAAAGTGGAAGAAAATCACTGAAATTAGTGAAATTGAAATAAAATTACCAATCACTGAAATTGAAATAAATCATCAGTGAATCTGACTGACACTCAGTGAACTCGGACTCAGGATTCAGTGAAACCAACTGATAGCTTCACTGAAACAACAAAATTTGATCAAAGAAAAATCAAAAAAATTATTTTGAAAAATCACTGAAATTAGTGAAATTGAAATAAAATTACCGATCACTGAAATTGAAATAAATCATCAGTAAAATCTGACTGACACTCAGTGAACTTGACTCGGGATTCAGGGAAACTAACTGATAGCTTCACAAAACCATCAGAAAAATTTGATCGAAAAAATCAGAGAAATCAACCAAGAAAAAATCAGTGAAATTGAAAAAAATTACCAGTTAATCAGACTGACACTCAGTGAACTTAACTGAAGATTTAGTGTAGGTATTCAAACGATGATCCAGTGATGTTTTCTTAGTGTTGTAAATTTTACTGAGGTTTCAGCCAGTTTCAGTGATTTTTGGTTGATTTTACTGATTTTTTCCTGAGTTGCTATAGTCAAATTGATGATCAGAGTCACAAAAGAATTACAAAAGAATCACTGAAAACTATCAGCGAAATTCACTAGTGTTCAAGTGAACTCAACTCAGGGTTCAGTGAAACTAACTGATGACTTTATTAAACATTATAAAAAGTAAATTTTACTGAGGTTTCAGTCAGTTTCAGTGATTTTTGGTTGATTTCACTGATTTTTTCCTGAGTTGCTAGTCGAATTGATAATCAGAGTCACAGAAGAATTACAAAAGAATCACTGAAAAATGTCAGCGAAATTCAATCAATCAATATTTATTCATTTCCAAAAAGATATTACAAAATACAAAATACGCCCCCCCCCCCCCAGTTCACTGGTGTTCAAGTGAACTCAACTCAGGGTTCAGTGAAACTAACTGATGGCTTTATTAAACATTATAGAAATTAAAACAGAAAAAAATCGGTAAAATCAATCAGAAAAAAATTATCAAAAAAAAATGTTTCAAAAACGACAAAAAAATAAAAAATTTTGAAAGTGAAATAATACATCAGTGATTTTGACTGACGCTCAGTGAACATAATTGGGAATTTGGTGGATTGCATCAATGTTCAAGAAAATTTTACCAATGTTCCAGTCGACCAATTTCAGTGATTTTCGACAAACTCTTCTGATTTTTTGATCGATTTCACTGATTTTTTCCTGAGCTATAGGTCAAATGAATAATCAGAGTCACAGAAAAAGTCCAAAGGATCACTGAAAAATGTTAGCACAGTTCACAGATGTTCAAGTGAACTAGACTCAGAATTCAGTGAAACCAACTGATGCATGGGTTCATTGAAACATCAGAAAAATTCAATCAGAGAAAACTCAGTGATATCGACCAAAAAAAAATCAGGAAAATTCAGCGAAAAATCACTGAAAATGAAAAAAAAAACCGCCAGTAAATCTGATTGACACTCAGTGAACTTGATTTACTGAAGATTTGGCGAATTGCAGTCTTACTGATTTCATTTTTCACATTCAGTTTTCTGTGTTTATTTTTTTAGTAAAGTTCACTGAAAACTCAGCGAACTTTGCTCATTATATTTTATTGTGATCGTTATTGGATTTACTGCCACTCTTGGTCACTGATTTCACTCTCCACACTGAAAAAACAATCAGCGAAATGTGATTCTATCAGAATCAGTAAAATTGACTAAAACATCACTGAAATCTAATGTAATGCCAACGAACTTTTTTGAATTTTTTCAAAGATCATTTCATAGCTTTTTCTCAAACCACTAATTTCACTTGTTGAAAAATTTTCACTGATTTCTTTCTGCACTATAATTTGGACCCAATTTCAATGGTTCTTAAAACATTTTAAAGGAGTTGAATTTTGATGGACCCGATTTCAACCCTCAAAAAATTCTTCTGGGGGGTGGGGTGGGTGAAGACCACTTTTTCAGTCAATTTGAACGAATTTCAGGGTCAAAAAAAATATCAAAAATGTATCCAATATTTTTGAATCAAAAACAGATTTTAAAAAAAGGTTTCAAAATTTATTGCTAATTTCCAAAAACACATCCAAGGAGTGCTTCAAAATTGATTTTCAAATTCAAAGACAAAAACGTACTATTACATAAATCATCCTCACTCCGAAACACCATTTTTTTAAGGCTCATTTCGTATAAAAATTGAGCCAACTCCTGACATATAAGTTTTATTACAAAACAATACTAACACAGGTAACGTCACATTAACCTAGGGAATGATTTAAGATATACAATCTTATTTCATCTAACGATAAGTAAGTAAATTTATTTTGATACTCAAACAACCACCACAATAATCAGTCCAAACGCTACGAAACAACAAACTCTAAAATTTATATTACTATAAAATAACATGCTCAGCTACAGATAGATAACAGTGAAAGGGTCTTTACACTACAAACACATTCCTTATTACAACGCAGTCGAGTATTTCATCGACTAAGTATATAATAAAATTCCTCAATCGATAAAATTCCTCCTGTATAATTTAATTATTCGCTTAAACAATCACAACTCCTGCGACTCCTTTCCTAATTCAAATCTGTAACTGAATCGCACTATAAGAAATACTGAGGAAAACATATATAACTCGAACATGAACAAATCTATTATAAAAGAAATCATCGTAATAGATAATTCAATCTATAAAATACAGAAAAAAAAAATCAAGACATAGAAAACAAAATAAAAAAAATATTAAGTGATCGTTTCAGAGAAAATTCAAAAAAAACATGAGTTCTTTCTTTGTTGATACGGTTGATTAACAATTTACCTAAATTTAATGGCACAGTTAAACATATTAACATCGAATGAGTAACTACTTATACCATAAGCTTAAAAAATAGTACAGACAAAGATATCGAGGAACTTAGGAATTATTATATCCGAATCTACGAGAGTACGAGTACTTAACGTTCGTTGGCAACATGGCACTTTAAAAAACAATGTTAATGCTTCGGGGGAAAAAATGCCAGCCATACAAATACACACGTATGTAATTATCATTAACCATAAACTTAATAAGACAAAAAAAAAGAAAAATAAGAGATTAAACAACCTCCAGGACACTACGTACATTAATAGGTAAAAAAAATACTGAAAATTTCAAATTTTAATCGAAATGTAGAAATACTGGCACACGTAGCCAAATTACGAGTATAATCTGAAAAAATCAGACTAGAAAAAACGAATTAAAAATACACGCTTATTGGTCCTAATACACGAAGGTAAGATTGAAAAAGGTACTCAAATTGCGTAAGGCCTTACTTTTTCATCACACCTTCGAACACTACACAACAAACAAATTAACATATTATAATAAGTTAGGGTAATTACTACAGAAGACGTACACGTACAATATTCGCTTAAATTATAATAAAACAAACTGGTACCAATCACTGGTTCCAACGAAAACAAATTCTCAAGGCACGAAAAAAAGCTGCTTATCACAGGATTCACACGTTCACATTAGGAACTCGTTTAATATCGCTACATTCGATTATTTTGTTGTGCAACAGGTAGGCGTGCTTTTTGACCGTACTCTTGTGCGTGAACCTTTTGTTGCAAACTTCGCATTCGAATTGTTTCTCTTTTCCGCATTCGTTCTTCAAGTGCTGCGACAGGTTACCTTTGTACTTGTATTTTCGGCCGCAACCGTTCGGACAGTAGTATCCTTTATGGGCACCGTCCAGTAGCTGGCCGTCGTCGTGGGAAATGCGATGCAGCTGGGGTGGCAACTTTATCCACAGTTTACCGAAATCGTGTTGTTGGGAGCATATATCTGAAAATTAAAAAAGAGTGTTATTTCAAGGTTCGGAGGCGATGGGTGCAAAATCAAAGCAATCTGTATCTATTTTCAAGCAATTTCAATACGCCATTCGTTCTTTGCTACTAAAATAATCTAATATCAACAAGCTACATTTTCTATAAAGAGGAAAAAACAACACAAAAGATCTAATATTTCGTAAAATTGTTTTATTATAATACAACAGTTGTAAAAATTATCATCAATGAGTCGAAAGATATGAAACATCGATGATACACAGTGAAAAAAAAATTATGTTGATCAGCAGAAAAAATCGATTGTTATTCTTCAAGATCCTTTCCTGCTTCATGAGAGATGACATTTGAACTATATTCTTCGACTTCAACAGCATCGGTTTTGAAGGAATCATCCTGCAGGGTCCATCATAGGTACATCGTAACATCTGAAACATTATCTCAGAACTGAATTAGTTCAACGAATACGACCACAGCAGCCTTCAAAATAAGAATCTTCTCAGAATGAACCAGAAAATTGAAAATTGGCAAAAAATACAGCACAAAGATCCTGCCTCTGTTCAAAGAAACAAAGAAACAACCCTCAAGTATTCAAAAAATTGAATTCAGGATTATAGAGCAGAGGAGAAGGAGGAGGGAGAGAGGGAGAAAAGAGGGGATTGGGATGGCAGGGAGAAGAAAACCAATAAAATTCACTGTGCAAAAATCTGAAAAAAAGGCAAGGTAACTTCAAACTACCCATTAATGGCCACACAGATACTTTTAGCCCTTAGTCAATTTTTAACCTCTATTGAGCAAATTCCAGATTGAGATTGATGAACCCTCCCCCACCCACCCCCTCAATCAAACCATTCCAGTCTTCGAAGCAATAATTTGGGGAAGAATTAAGAGTTATTTTATGCTGATTCTTCAACTTGAATCGTGATATATTTCAACCCCTAAAGTATTACAGATGAATCATTCAAAATTGAACGAGCTTGTATTTGCTATTTGATCGATTCAAATTTTCAAAATGCTCTAACGCCTTCTGTTTTAGATACAGGCAAAAGATACGTCTTTTTTTTTTTTGGTAAAACTTGTCACAATATCTCATGATTTTTGCCAAAATAGTTGTGGTCAGAATTATTAAAAAACTATTTAGCATTTTTTGTAAAATTTGAATTTGAAAAAAAATGGCAAATATTTTAATTTTCTATCAAAAATTTGGTAAAACTTGTATTTGGTTCAAATTTTTGAAAAGTCTTGCATTAAAAAATCTTTGCCCAGACCTTTTTTTTCAAAAACTGCAAAAATCCTACTTTTTTGTAAAAACTGAAAAAAATAATATTTTTTGTCAAAATGCCAAGAAATGCTGTTTTTATCAGAATTGCCCCAGAAACCAGTTTTTTTGGTCAAATTTCCTTTAAAAAAAGTCATGTTTTTTTGCCAAAATTGTAAAAAAAAATTCCACTTTCTTTGATCAAAACTACCAAAGAAAAGTCTGTTCAATTGTGGTCAGAATTATCAATTTGACTGGATCTTTTTCATCAAAATTGGCAAAAAGCCCTGTTTTTTGGCCAAAATTTCCAGAAAGTCTTGCTTTTTTTATTGCAAAAAAGTTTTTTTTTAAAATCAGGTTTTTATCAACATTTAAAAAAAATCTTTGCCCAGACCTACTTTTTTTGCAAAAACTGCAAAAAACCCTATTTTTTTGTAAAAAGTGAAAAAATAATATTTTTTGTCAAAATGCCAAGAACTGCTGTTTTTATCAGAATTGTCCCAGAAACCAATTTTTTTGGTCAAATTTCCTTAAAAAAGTCAAGTTTTTGCCAAAATTGTAGAAAAATTCCACTTTTTTCGTTTTTTGATCAAAACTACCAAAGAAAAGTCAGTTTGTGGTCAGAATTATCAATTTGACTGGTTCTTTTGCATCAAAATTGACAAAAAGCCTTGCTCTTTAGTCCAAATTTCCAGAAATTCTTGCTTTTTTAATTGCAATTTTTTTTTCAAATCAGTTTTTTATCAACATTTTTAAAAAAAAATCATTGCCCAGACCTGTTTTTTTGTTTTTTTGCAAAAACATCAAAAAATCCTACTTGTAAAAGCTGAAAAAATGATATTTTTTGTCAAAATGCCAAGAAATGGTGTTTTCATCAGAATTGCCCCCGAAACCAGTTTTTTTTGTCAAACTTCCCAAAAAAGTCATGTTTTTTGTCAAAATTTTAAAAAAATTCCACTTCATTTGAAATTTGCCACAATATCTTGACTTTGGTCAAAATAGTAAAAAAGTCTTAACTTTTTTCATAAGAATTGCCAATAAATTTGTTGTACTTAAAAAAAACTATTTTGCATTTTTTTTAAAATTTGGATTTGAAAAAAAATTCAAAATATTTTTGTTTTTTATCAAAATTTTGGAAAAATTTTTTTCATCAAAATTTTGGAAAAATTTTTTTCATCAAAATTTTGGAAAAATTTTTTTGGTTCAAATTTTTGTAAAGTTTTACATTAAAAAATAAAAATCTTTGCCCAGACCTACTTTTTTATGCAAAAACTGGGTCAAAACTGAAAAAATAATATTTTTTGTCAAAGTGCCAAAAAATGCTGTTTTTATTAGAATTGCCAAAGAATCAGTTTTTTTTTGTCAAACTTCCCAAAAAAGTTACTTTTTTGCCAATTTTGATCGAAACTACCTACCAAAGAAAAGTCTGTTGGTTCTTTTTCATCAAAATTATGAAAAAGCCTTGTTTTTTGGTCCAAATTTCCAGAAAGTCTTGCTTTTTTTATTGCAAAAAAGTTTTTTCTAAAAATTAGTTCTTTAACAACATTTTAAAAAAATCTTTGCCCAGACCTACTTTTTTTGCAAAAACTGCAAGAAATCCTACTTTTTTGTAAAAATTGAAAAAAAATAAACAATATTTTTTGTCAAAACTGAAAAAAATAATATTTTTTGTCAAAATGCCAAAAATGCTTTTTTTATCTGAATTGCCAAAGAGACCAGTTTTTTTTTTGTCAAACTTCCCAAAAATGTCGTTTTTTGCCAAAATTGTAAAAAAAATCCATTTTCTTTGATAGAAAAGTAATAAATTATTCATCTCCTCAGAGATATGCAAAAGTGATACAAAAATATTGACAAAAAGTGCAAGTAAACCTTGAAAAATCCAACGAAGAAAGTTTAAAGAAATTGAAAACACAAATAAAATCATAAAACGTGTTCATTTTTCAAAGAAGTCAATTATGGAAATACATAGGTAACAAAAAAAAAATCACAGAAAAAAAAAACAAAACTCAGGATCGTTTTCAAATCGTGTTTTTTTTATTTTTACAAAAATCAATTCGAGATGATTTTTCAACTTTCTAGATTAGTTTTGTTGACTCTTCTCCGTACAACAAATTTTTAGAAAAATATATCAAAATAAAACGACTAAATTGGAAAAAAAAAAATCAAACACACATAAAATAAAAGAAGGTAAAGATTGAAACTAATAAAAAAAAAGAAACGAATAGTAAAAATTATAGGTACCATCACAACAATATGGTAATTTTTTGATGCACGAGACCAAGATGTGATTTCAAATTTCTTTTACGATGAAACGCTTTGGGGCATTCGGTACATTTGAATTGCTTTTCGATTCCACATTCGTACCTCAGATGTTCCTGTAACCCGTGTTTATACTTATACTGACGACCGCAAGCCTTCGGACAAACAAACAGACTGATTTGTTCTACAACAAGAAAAATACCCAAAAAAACTGATTAGCTATTCTACGATGTGCAACAAGATGAAACACTAAAACACAAAACCATTTATTATAATGTATTGAAAAAAAACACACACAGCTGACAACGAACAATAATTCTACTGAAAACAAAATACGAATAAAAATATAAAAAGTGCAGCTTGAAAATAAACAGCTCTAGCCGAATCATCGATCAGAACTCGGGCACCAATTTATGCACAGCGATGAAATGATTTCTTAAATCGGCTTTGCGCCAAAATGGTCTGGAACATAGAGTACATTTGAATTGCTTCTCTTGTCCACATTCGTAATTCAAATGCTGCTGAAGCGAACCTTTACGCTTGTAACTACGACCGCAGGCATTCGGACAAACAAACGAATTGATAGGTTGTTCTACAACAAACAAAAAAATACAGAATTTGATGTTTTAATTATTTTACGAAAATAAAATCTAATTTTATTCGACCCGTTAAAGAATATTTATTATTACATCATCATTACAAAACATTCAAGAATGATTAATTCCAAAAAAAAAAAAAAAGTATTAAAAATCAAACAAAATATCGTATAACAGGCATAATAATAAGTAGGTAGGTAAGGTATAGCTTTAAAATAAACAACCCATGCTAAATTAAGGTAAGTATCAAAACCGAGGCACTAATTTATGCACAGCGATGACGTGATTTCTTAAATCAGGTTTTCGATGAAACGGTCTGGAACATTCGGTACATTTGAATTGCTTTTCGCGTCCACATTCGTAGTTTAAATGTCGCCCGAGTGAACTTTTAATCTTGTAACTACGACCGCAAGCATTCGGACAAACAAACAAATTGATAAGTTGGTCTACAACATATTAAAATACACAATTGCCTCTTTTAATTTTACAAAAATGTAATCAATTTCAAGTTCACCCAATTTAAAAACATTCAAAAACGTGCCAAAAATCAAACAAAATTACATCTAATAAAAAAAGTAGGTACTCGTAATTCGAGAATTAAAATAGGTAGGTACACGAATCATCGTCAGAATTCGGGAATCAATTTATGCACAGCGAGAAAGTGAGTTCGTAAATCTCTTTTGCGATGAAAAGGTCTGGAACATTCGGTACATTTGAACTGTTTTTCGCGTCCACATTCGTAGTTCAAGTGTTGCTTAAGTGAACCTTTATGTTTGTAATGACGACCGCAACCATTAGGGCAAAAAAATATATCTACAAGCTGCTCTATACCTGACAAAAAAAATACATAAATAAAAATTAATGAGTTATTTTGTTTTATAAAATAGAAGTACATAAATGAGACTGATTATGTTGCATTTTTGATTGTAGGTAGGCATATAGGACGCAACAATTTTAAAATAATGTGTGAGAAAAAGGAAACAGCAGGCAATGGAAAACTTTGTTATAAAACTCACCCATTTAAAAGTGCTCAAATCGTGCAATTATAAACACCCCCCCCCCCCAAAAAAAATACAAATATTATTTCAATTTTTGAAAAATGAGGGAGGGGGGTTGCAATAAGGATCGTTGAAGGGGTCGAATCAAAAAATTAAGTTGATATTCGTATTCAGCACCCTCTAAAACCTTATAAACCATATGCCACACCATTTTTTTCAATTTTTGGAAAATTTGGAGAAGGGGGGGGGGGTAGTGGAGTCAAATCAAAAAACGGAGTTCATATTCGTACTCAGCGCTTTCAAAACAATCGAAACGATATGTCACACGATATATGACATTTTTTACAATTTTGAGGCTCTGTACCCCCCCTCCCCCCCACAATGATCAAAACGTCGAAAAAATGTCAAATATCGTGTGACATATCGTTTTAAATGTTTATGGATCCGCTGAATACGAATATCAGCTCATTTTTTTGATTCGACCTCCCCAACGCTCTCCCTCTCATCGACACCCCCTCCCAATTTTCTGAAAATTGAAAAAATCGTGTGACATGTGGTTTACTAGGTTTTTGAGGGCGCTGAATACGAATATCGATTTATTTTTTCGATTCGACCTCCCCAACGCTCTCTCTCATCGACATCTCCTTCCAATTTTCTGAAAATTGAAAAAATCGTGTGACATGTGGTTTACTAGGTTTTTGAGGGCGCTGAATACGAATATCAACATATTTTTTCAATTCGGTGCCTCCCAACGCTCTCAATGACCTCCAAATGCAAAAAAAGCAAAACAAAATTTTTGGAAATAGAATTTCTCTAAGTTGCAGTAGTCTTGGACAACTGGATTCCAAAATCTTTACAACAAACTCGAGCATTAAAAAAGAAGAAGTCACGTAAACGGAGAAACAATTGAGCAGAAAAACTCAATTTATTGTTACGATGAAACGCTACGAAAAATTTATTTTCGTTCAATGAAAACTATTCACATCTCATCAGTTATCATATCACAAAACATCGTACAAGAACAATATTTAAAAAATTGTGAAAAAAAATTACAATAAAAATAAAATTGAAATAAAAACACGAGTTGATTCATCACCAATCTGGAATTATTTTATGCACAGCAATAATATGAGCTCTTAAATCTCTTTTGCGATGAAACGCTTTGGGACATTCGGTACATTTGAATTGCTTCTCGCGTCCACATTCGTATCTTACGTGTTCTTGAACTCCACCTTTATACTTATAAGAACGACCGCAGTTATTCGGACATACAAATAAATTGATACGATTTTCTAGAACAAGAAGAAAAATACCAAGATGATGTTACATCATAGAAATATATTTAAAAACGTTAAAAATGTGCAACATTCAGAAAAAAATACTCTACAGGCAAAAAACCTTTGTATAATTGACCAAAATCCATTTTTAAGAAACTTGAAAAACTAAAAAAAAAGTCACGTAAGTATGTAAATTGTAAATACAAAAAAGATCACTTAATTGAAAAACTTGAAAAATTTCCAATAAAAAAAGGGTTTATTAAAGTTAGCTCACTAGAAACTATTTATAGAACCCATCTTTTTACAAAACAAACAAGAATAGGTAATTAAACAGCCACACAGAAAAATACAATAAGGTGTACAAAGGTAATACATATAAAAATAAAAACAAAAAGATCAATCGAAAATAAGATCACGAACTGAAGAATCATCACAACTTTGGGACTTTTTTATGCACACCAACTATGTGAGCTTTCAAATTTTGTTTGCGATGAAATGCCTTAGAACAATCAGTACATACGAATTGCTTTTCTCGTCCGCAACTGTACATCAAATGTTCTTGAAGCCCGCCTTTATACTTGTACTGACCACCGCAACCATTCGGACAAACAAACAATCCGATAGATCTATCTATAACAAGAAGAAAAATAAGCAGATAATGTAACATCATTATTAATGCGAAAGTTTTTTAAACGAGTCTTAGAAGAGAAAGAATAGTGCAGCCAATGAAAAAAATTTGATTGTAAATATTTACGTAAGTAATACCACTGGATCATTCCATGTCAGATCATCCTGATTTTGAGATTTATATTCTGCAATTTTCCTCGATATTTTTCTAAAGGTTACTCACCTTATAATTATTATTCTTTCAATTTTCAGAAAGCTTTGAGAACCAATTGTTTCGTTGAAGTTTCCAAAACAGAAAAATAAGTCGATATTCGAATTCAGCGCACTCAAAAACCTAATAAACCATATGTCACACGATTTTTTTCAATTTTCACAAAATTTGGAGGACCAATGAGGGTTGTTAGAAAGGTCGAATCGCAAAAATAAGTTGATATTCGTATTCAGCACTCTCTAAAACCTTAAAAACCATATGTCACACGATTTTTTCAATTTTTGAAAAAATTGGTGGAAAGGGGGCGGGGTGAAGGGGCGTAGGTGGGATCGAATAAAAAAACTGAGTCTATATTCGTACTGAGCGCTTTCTAGAACATTTAAAACGATATGTCACACGATATTTGACATTTTTTTACATATTTACCAAAATCAAAATTTAGGGGCTCTGCACCTCCCCCCCACCCCATTTTGGTTAAAACGTTCAAAAATGTCAAATATCGTGTGACATATCGTTTTAAATGTTTTCTGATCCGCTGAATACGAATATCGACTTATTTTTCCGATTCGACCACCCCAACGCCCTCCCACTCATTGACACCCCCTCCCAATTTTCTGAAAATTGAAAAAATCGTGTGACATATGGTTTACTAGGTTTTTGAGGGCGCTGAATACGAATATCAACTTATTTTTTTGATTCAGCCCTTCCAACCTTCCAATTGATCCCCAATCCCCTCCGCAAGTTTCCTGAAAATTAATTAAATCGTATGAGGCATGGTTTATTATGTTTTTGGGAGCTTTAAATGAAAAATATCAATTACTTTTTCACATTATACCCCTCTAATCTCACTTTCGACCCTCAAACTTTACCAATGAAAAAAAATTGAGCCAATTTAAAGTACCTAAACCGAACAAAAACCGGTCTTCAAGACACTTAAGTATTCAAATAACAAAAATTAAATAAAAAGCGCAAATAGTAAAAAAAGCAATTGTTCATATCATTGGTACATACATAAAAATATCAACTAAATATCAAAACAGCTCACTAGAAAATAACAACTGACAAAAATTGAACAAGCTTCAAACGAAGAAAAAAATGAAATAAAAATTACGTTCGAGTACAATATTAAAATGGCATCTCATAAAACAAGCAGCACATAGTTTAAAAACCTAATCAAATAAAAAACAAATTTTTAAAAAATGGTAAAATAATCAAATCACAAGCGTAATTTATGAACAACGGCTAAATGTCTTCTCAACGAATGATTATAATGAAAGGCTTTACAACACAAAGTACATTGGAATTGTTTTTCTCGTCCACATTCGTACGTCTAATGCGATCGAAGACTGCTTCTACACTTATAGTTTCGACCACATTTTGGGCAAACAAACGGACCTACATATTCGACAAAAAGATAAAAACACGAATCATACATAAGAAAAAGATATCGAAAAATTTACATTTCAGGATGAGAAACTCCAAAAAAAATTGTTAAATAAAATTACGTTAATGAGATGAGAATGAATCGAACTCCCTGTCCTATCACAGGTAAAAACAAAATATTGACAGAATATAAAATAAATGAGAACCAAGATGACAAAAATTTGACAAACTACATTTCAACGTAAAAAACTCGAATGAAGATGAAAATGCAACGTACATACAACAAAAACAAGCGGAAAACGTTTAAATGAGAAAAAAAATCGCTACTTGAACAATGTAGTATTATAATGATTAGAAAGTACATGAGTTTCCCTCTGCTCTTTATAATAATAGGTTTTAGGGCACATAGGACATGGAAATTGCTTTTCTTTCCCACATTCAACTCTCAAGTGCCTTGACAAGTGTTTCTTTCTCTTATAACTTCGACCACAATTTTTCGGACAAAAAAATCGATTGACGCATTGATCTATAAAACGAGAAAATATGCATCATAGGCTACATAAGAAAATAATATGCAGGAAAAAATAGATTGACATCGCATTTGCAGACAATCAAAAATTCATTTTACGAGCATTTTATACAAGGAGATGAGACATTCGAACAAAAAAAAAAAAAAATAAAAAAATAAAAAAAAAACACATCGTGAGAAACGAGTAAATTCAACATTCTACTATTGATAACAAAATACATCGAAAAACTGAAGAAAAAAATGACAAAAATTCGACAAACTATCACAAAAGCCAACCAGAACAATATGCAAATTTTTTTTTTAATAATTCAAAAAATGAAAAAAAGCCATTTTCGGTAGAAAAACACGAGCAGAAAATTCAATTACAAGGTTTCCTTATGCACACTGACAATATGTTTTCTCAATGAATGGTTATAATGAAAGGCTTTGAAACATACAGTGCATTTGAATTGTTTTTCATGTCCACATTCAAACTTTAAATGCGATTGAACGCTTGCTTTGTGCTTATAACTTCGACCACATTTGGGACAAACAAACCGACCCAAGTGATGTTCTACAAAAAGAGAAAAATACGCATGAAAGAAAACATCGACATCGCAAGCAATCAAAAATAATTCTGTTTCACCGACATTCATACGAGAAGACGAGACATTTCAACAAAAAATACACACACATATCATGACAAGAGAATAGGGTAAACAAAAAATAAAACATCAAAAAAAGAGACAAAAAAACACAAAAATATAAAAAATCAAGCAACTTTTGCAAAAGACAACTTGAAAACATGCAAAAAAAAATGTCTAAAAACTCAAATAATGAAAAAAAATACGCCATTAGTAGAAAAATTTGAGAAAAAGTTTAATTACAAGTCTACATGATGCACATAAATGATATGTCTTCTCAATTCGTAGTTGAAATGAAAAGCTTTGAAACATATAGTACATCTGAATTGTTTCTCGCGTCCACATTTGTAATTCAAATGAGCTTGAAGCCCGCCTTTATACTTGTACTGACCACCGCAACCATTTGGACAAGTAAACGATCCCATAATTTGTTCTACAACAAGAAGAAAAATACGCAGATGATGTAGCGTCATTATTGATACAACTCAGTTAGCAGAAAAAGGAACACTTCAGCCAATAAAAAAAATATGTTGCAACACTTACGTAGGTATGTAATAAGAAAGGCACGAGGAGGAAGAAGGGGTAGTTTTTGCTCTTTCGCGGATTTACCCAGCTGGATAATTTCATATCACATTTCTTTCAATTTTCAAAAAGCTTTGTGAGTCAATTGGTTCGTTGATGGAGTTGCCAGAACAAAATAATAAGTCGATATTCTCACAATTTTCGAGATATTTGGGGCCCAATGAGGGTGGTAAAAGAGGTCGAGACAAAAAATTGAGTTTATATTCGTATTCAGCACTCTCCAATACCTCATAAACCATATGTCACACGATTTTTTCAATTTTCAAAAAAATTATGGGAAAGGTGGGGGTAGAAGGGGCGTAAATGAGGTCGAATCGAAAAAATACATTGATATGCGAACTCAGCACCCTTTAAAACCTTATAAACCATATGTCACACGATTTTTTCAATTTTCGGAAAAATTGGATGAAAGGTGGGGGTGAGGGGGGCGTAGGTGGGGTCGAATCGAAAAACTGAGTTGATATTCGTTCTCAGCGCTTTCTTAAACATTTGAAACGATATGTCACAAGATATTTGACATTTTTTTACACATTGACCAAAATCAAAATTTTGGGGCTCTGCACACCCCCGTCCCCATTTTGGTAAAAACGTTCAAAAACGTCAAATATCGTGTGACATATCGTTTTAAATGTTTTCTGATCCGCTGAGTACGAATATCCACTTATTTTTCCGATTCGACCTCCCCAACGCCCTCCCTCTCAATGACACCCCCTCCAAAATTTTGAAAATTGAAAAAAATCGTGTGACATGTGGTTTACTAGGTTTTCGAGGGCTCTGAATACGAATTTCGACTTATATTTTTGATTCCGCCCCTCCAACCTTCCTATTGACCCCTCACCCCCCCCCCCCCAGTTTCTTGAAAATGGACGAAACTGTGAGAGGCATTGTTCATTATGTTTTTCGGAGCTCTAAATAAATATTGACTAATTTTTCACATTATATCTCTCTAACCTCACTTTCAGCCGAAATTTGAGCAAAATTAAAGAACCTAAACCGAACAAAAACCGGTCTTCAAGACACTTGAGCATTCAAAGAACAAAAAAAAAACAAAAACAAAAAGCGCAAATAGCAAAAGAAGTAATTGTTCGTATCATAGGTACATATAAAAATATCAACTAAATATCAAACAGCTCACTAGAAAATTACAACTGACAAAAATTGAACAAGCTTCAAACAAAAAAAAAATGAAAATATAAAAATTACGTCCAAGTACAATCAAAATGGCATCTCAAAAAGCAAGCAGTACATAGCTTTAAAATTTGATCAAATACAAAACAAATTTTTAAAAAATGGTAAAAAAAATCAATTACAAGTGTAATTTATGAACAACGACTAAAATGTCTTCTCAACGAGTGGTTATAATGAAAGGCTTTAAAACACAAAGTACATTGAAATTGTTTTTCTCGTCCACATTCGTACGTTGAATGTGATCGAATAAGACTGCTTCTACACTTTACAGTTTCGACCACATTTTGGACAAACAAACGGACCTACATCTTTGACAATAAAAGATAAAAACACGAATCACACATAAGAAAATAATAGCCTAAAGAGAAGATGAACATTTAACATCACAGATATCGAATAATTTACATTAGAGGATGAAACACTAAAAAAAAATTTTAACAATAAAATCGCGTGAGAGAATGAATTCAACACCCTATCCTATCATAGGTAAAAACGAAATGTTGACGGAATATCAAATATAAATCGGCACAAGTACAACTAGGTTATCTATGAATCAAACTATCACAAAAGACAACCACAACATGTAAAAAAAATTAAATAATTCAAAAAACGAAAAAAAAAACATTTCTGGTAGAAATACAGGAGCAGAAAATTCAATTACAAGATTTTATCCATGCACACCGAGAGTATGTCTTCTTAATTGATGGTTGTAATGAAAGGCTACGAAACATATCGCGCATTTGAATTGTTTCTCATGTCCACATTCACACTTTAAATGCGATTGAAGGCTTCTGTTGTGCTTATAACTTCGACTACAATTAGGACATACAAACCGACCTACGTGTTCTTCTAAACAAAAAGAGAAAAATACACATGAAAAAAATCATCAACGACGCAAACAATCGAAAATTGTTTCACCGACATTCATATAGGAGAAGACGAGACATGCCAACAAAAAATACTCACACATATCAAAACAAAAGAATCGGGTAAAAAAAACAAAACATCAAAAAACTAGACAAAATAACACAAAACCATAAAAAATCAAGCATCTTCCAAAAGACAACTTGAACACGCAAAAAAATTTCTAAAAATACGAATAAAGAAAAAGTAATGCTACATCAGTTGAAAAACGTGAGAAAAAAAACATGATGCACATAAATGATATGTATTCTCAATTAGTGGAAAGGCAGCGGTGGGGGCGTAATTGGGGTCGAATCGAAAAAATGAGTTGATATTCGAACTCAGCACCCTCCAAAACCTTACAAACCATATGTCACACGATTTTTTCAATTTTCGGAAAAATTGGAGGAAAAGTGGGGGTGAGGGGAGCGTAGGTGGAATCAAATCGAAAAACTGAGTCGATATTCGTTCTCAGCGCTTTCATAAACATTTGAAACGATATGTCACACGATATTTGACATTTCATTACGTGTTGACCTTGATCAAAATTTTGGGGCTCTGTACACCCCCCTCCCCATTTTGGTCAAAACGTTCAAACATGTCGAATATCGTGTGACATAGCGTTTCAAATGTTTAAGGATCCGCTGAAAACGAATATCAACTTATTTTTACGATTCAACCTCCACAACGCCCTCCCTCTCATAGACACCCCCCAAATTTTCTGAAAATTGAAAAAATCGTGCGACATATGAATTACTAGGTTTTTGAGGGCGCTGAATACGAATATCGACTCATTTTTTCGATTCAGTCCTTCCAACCTTTCTATTAACCACTCATCACCTCCCCAGTTTCCTGAAATGGACGGAACTACGATACACACACACATCAAAAGAAGAGAATTTGGTGAGAAATGGAATATCAATAAACTAGGCAAAAAAAACACAAAAAGTCATCCAATTTTCAAAAAAACAACTCAAAAACATGCAAAAAATGTAAAAAAACAAAACTCAAAAAAATACGCCATTAATACAAAAACGTAAGCAAAAAATTTAATCACAAGATAACATGATGCACACAAATCATATGTCTTCTCAATTTATGTTTAAAATAAAAGGCTTTGAAACATATAGTGCATCTAAATTGTTTTTCGCGTCCACATTCGTACTTTAAATGTTGCGTAAGTCCGCCTTTATAAGTAAACCGTCGACCGCAATCCCCATTCGAACATATAAACACACCTACGTGAAATATTTAAAACATGAAAATATGTATTACAATGGCATTACAATACGTAAACACAGAGACGGAATTAAATGAGGGGAGGGGGACTACATGCATTCATAACATCGATACAAGACACATCAGCAGGCAAGCAACTCACCAAACGAATTCAAATTCGAAATTTAAAAAAAACAAAAAACCCATAAAATGAATACGTATATTTCGCTATGAAATATTACATTATTAATAAAACAAAAACAAATACTTAAAAAAGAGAATAGAAAATGAGATCACACGAGTATTTTATGAACAGTTACAATATGTCTTCTTAGTTTGGTTTTATGATGAAAGGCTTTGGTGCAATAAGCACATTGGAATTGTTTCTGTTGCCCACATTCGAATTTCAAATGTGCCCAAAGTCCTTGTCTGTATTTGTATTGACGACCACAAGAGGTATTCGGACAGATGAATATACCTTTCGATTTACCTGGAAAAAGAAAAAAAAAACAGAAAAAATTAGTGATGATTAAATTTTGTTTGTAAAAGAACAATCACCAATTTGACCTTTTCCAAATCAGTTTTCAAAATAACTCAACACTATGATGTTTAGTATTACCTGAAAATGTTGCTGAAAAAAAGAGGCTGTATAAACACAAAGCCAAAAAATAATTCTTCAATAAAAATAATTCAAAAAAAATACCAACATCAAATAAGTAAACAAAAATTGAGAATTTCGACAAAACAATTTTATATTTCAACAATCGTACTCTAAAATTTGAAAATAAGCACGTATTAAAACACCATAACATCACAAAAAAAGATTAAAAAAATTACATAATCACCCGAGCACTACACTATACTATGATTAACATTAATATGAGTCTTCAAAGTACTTTTGCGGCCATAGGATTTAGGACATTGAGGACACTTGAAGAGCTTCGGTTGCCCACACTCGTACTTCCAGTGCCTTTGAAGATCTCCTTTACGCTTGTAGTGATGTCCGCAGTAATTCGGGCAAACAAATTCTTTAGTAGTAAAATGCTCTAAAAACAACAAAATTGGGTAAAATTAAAATGATGCATGCTTCAAAACAAAAAAATAAACACGAATTATTTAAAGTTTATAAAATAAGAGAAAAACCTGCATGCTGAAAATACTGATGGTGCTCTGGGACAGGCACAGATAATACAGAAACTAGAACTTCATGAATGCAAATTGGGTTTTACTGCCCAGTCAAATAGCAGAAAAAAATAGGTAAACCCAAACATTATTGCAAACAACGGTTTTTTTTAATGAATATTGTCTATGGTGGTATGCTGAACAACGTACTAAGAGTCCCCGCCCCTACCCCACGAGCTAACCCCCCCCCCCAGTGGATCAAAGCCCCCCAAAATCAGTTTTTCGTCCAAAACTCCTGAAAATTAAATTTTGAGTAAATTATTGAGCTCAATGATAATTTCATCTCCTCTCCAATACCTATCAAATGAGCTATCGACCAACTCCCTAGTCCGAAGGGGGGTGGCGCTACGACCCCTCAAAGTGATGTGATTTTAATAATTTTACATTTTATGACTTGGGACGTGTAACCTGTTCTAATTGATAAAGTGAAGTCAAACTTGGGGAATGGGATTCTTTTGGGAGCTACAGTTGACCTCTGGAGTGGGGAAGGTCAAAGTTGCAAATTACAGAAAGGTCATTTTTTTGGAGGGGCATAACATGGCCCCAAACGGATGAAAAGGGTCCAAAATCATACCATCGGACAGTACCCCATCTGTGATCAACATATCCAAATTTCAGCTTCCCAGGTCATCCCCACCCCTATCAAGATGGAAAAAACCGAAAATAGGGGCAAAATAAGGAGATTTTCACCTTAATTCCGCTTTAAATGGGGTGGGGATGACCTAGGAAGCTGAAATTTGGATATGTTGTTCACAGATGAGGTACTGTCCGATGGTATGATTTTGGACCCTTTTCATCAATTTGGGGTCATGTTATGCCCCTCCAAAAAAATTACCATTCTGTAATTTTCAACTTTGACCCTCCCCACTCCAGAATTCAACTCTAGCTTCCAAAAGAATCCCATTCCCCAAGTTTGACATCATTTTATCAATTAGAACAGGTTACAAGTCCCAAGTCATAAAATGTAAAATTATTAAAATCACATCACTTTGAGGGGTCGTAGCGCCACCCCCCTTGGGGCTAGGGAGTTGGTCGATAGCTCACTTGATAGGTATTGGAGAGGAGGTGAAATGATCACTGAGCTCATTTTACTCAAAATTCAATATTTCAGGAGTTCTTGGTGAAAAACTGATTTGTGGGGGCTTTGATCCACTGTGGGTGGGTTAGCTCGTGGAGTAGGGGCGGGGACTTTTTGTACGTTGTTCAGCATACCACCCTAGACAATATTCACCAAAAAAACCTTTTGTTTGCAGTAATGTTTGGGTCAAATTGCATTTTGACTGGGCTAAAAGAGCAGAGTTGGGTAATTTTTTCTATAATGATTTTTTCAAGGTTGCATAATTCTTCCAACATTACAGAAAAGCAGCATAAAAAAGAGTTTGTATTCGATTCTCGCAGGCAAAGTATTCAATACCTGTCCCAAAACACTCACGAGGTAAGGAAGCCATTCGAACCAAATAACTGCTAAAAAAAAAACTACACAAAAATTAATCTTACCACTAATTATTAGAATATTTCTAAGGTAAAAATCGATGGATAGTTAGCACATGAGTCTTTAAATGGATAGCTTGGGCGAAGGTTTTACTACAATGGATACATATGAATTGTTTCTCTCGTCCACATTCGTACTTTAAATGCCTCGCAAGTCCTCTCTTATATTTGTACCGTCTACCACAACCATTCGAACAAACAAACGTACCAATCAAGCGATCTGAAAAACGAAAAAAATACGGAATTTCCGATGAAAAAAAAGAAAAAATTATCTGCGTTTTAAGGAATTATGCAACCTTGAAGAATCGAAATAACCGAGACGTAGAAATCTAATAAAAATTGTAAATTAAAAAAAAATGATTCCACAAAATACTGAAACTAAGTATTTATTCTACTGAAATTAATACAAAAACGAACATCTGAAAAGTAGACTATATTTAAAAAAAAAAAAATCACATCACAATCGTTTTGTGCACAAGAACGTAATGTTTTCTCAATTCAAAATTATAATTAAAAGCTCTAGAGCATGAGGTGCATTTGAACTGCTTATCACGTCCACATTTGTACTTTAAATGCTGATTTAATCCTCTCTCATATTTATAACGATGACCACAACCATTTGGACACATAAACTGTCCATTTAGTTTCGCTACAAAAAAAAAAAAAAAAAAAAGGATATAGAAGTAAAACTTGGATAAATAAATAAGTACATTTATTTGAGCAACACGTAAAGATTTCAAATCAACAGAACACAAAAAAAATTTAAAATTGACAAGACATCATGCTAAAGTATTGATAAAAATTAAACCCAAGTTATTAAAAAAAACAAAAACAAACACACATACACAGACTATATGCACATTGAAAAATTCTCAAATTGATTTATATAATTCTAGAAAAAGAATAATTCACGAAATAGGTAAGTAAGTAGAAAAAATTCACTCGATGAAAAAAAATATATTTTGTTACAAATTTAAAATTTAAAACAAAATAGTAATGCAAACTTCGACGTTTAGAAAACGATAAGTAGGTACTTAATGCATAAAAAAATCACAATGAAATCATTTTATGAACAACACCGATATGAGTTTTCAAATAACTCCTGCGAGTAAAAGCCTTATAACAATTAGGACACTTGAAATGTTTCTGTCGTCCACATTCGTATCTTATATGTCTGGAAAGTCCATTCTTATATTTATACTGCCTACCACAATCATTTGGACAAATGAACATACCACTTAAAGGATCTGAAAAACGAAAAAAATGTCAATTTTTGGATTAAAAAAAGAACATTTTAAACGAAACAGTACGACAAGTGTAAATTAGGTTGCTGGTTTTGGAAATTGAAGGGGCGAGGTTGTCCATGATTTTTTTTATAAGGCTGCATAACTCGATGAAATGGTTTGGATGTGATTATTCCACGTTTCAGAGTTTTGAAAGGAGCACTGAAGAGGCATTTTTCAAGTATTTTGGCACATATGTATTCAAGCTTCAAAATGTAAAAGGAACAAAATTTTTGATCTTGAATTAAGGCAATCGCTGGAGGCTCCAGAATTGTTCAAAACCACTACCAATTAACTGTGGCAGAAAACAGTGAAAAAGGCAAATTTCAGCTTTCTACGTCACTTGGTAGAATTTCTGATTTTTTTTCTTTATTTATCAAAATCAACTATTTGGCAAAGCAAAAACTAAAAAAAAAAAAATGCCCACATCAACAAATTCTATATAAAAATAATAAAAAATAAAAACTTCCGCAAAACAATACAATTTAATATCCTGCTAAAAATATGTGTGTAAAAAATTGTATAAAACGAATTACATTTTTCAAAAAATATCACTGAAAAACCATTCCGTGCACAACAATGAGATGCTTTTTCAAATCGCCGTTATAATGAAAAGCTTTAGGACATGAAGTGCATTTGAACTGCTTTTCGCGTCCACATTTGTACCTTAAATGTTGATACAATCCGGTTTTATATTTATAACGACAGCCGCAAGCATTTGGACAAAACCATCCATTTAGTTGTTCTAAAAAGAAGAGAAGTAAAACATGGAATCACACAAAAAACAAAAATTTCAAATAAGCGTAACATGATTTCAAAGCGATTCAACCCTCGAGAGAGAGAAAAAAAAATGATACAATAAACAAGCAGAAAAGAAGTACATATTCGACTTTAAAAAATTATAATATACGTAGGTAGATAATGCATTTTTTCTTACAAATAAAACAAAACTGAAAAAAAACATAAATTTTACGGTATGAAAAACGATTTTAAAAAAGTAGGTAAAATCATTGCAGTATCTTTTTATGTACGACTCCGATATGAGTTCTCAAATAATTTCGACGAGTAAAAGATTTAGAGCATTCGAAGCATTTGAATTGTTTTTCGCGTCCACATTCGTATCTCAAGTGTTGAGTTAATCCTTGCTTATATTTATACTGACGACCACAAGCATTTGGACACACAAACGAGTCGAATGGGTTTTCTAGAAGGAAAAAAAAAATGGCAATAATATTCGGATCAATATTTTTGGGCAATGCGCCAAAATCGCCTAAATTAACAAAACAAAACGCAATACAGATGCAAAATTTACCCACAAAGGTGTTAATAAGACGAGAGAAGTGTAAATTAATATCGAGTTACAACACACTAGGACGTAGGTACCTTTACAATTAAAATTTTTTCAATTTTTTTCGCTCCCATCTCCTAAAGTTGTTACCTCAGATAAGAAAATGATGTCATGAAATTTTCTGTCTCCTTGATGAATAATAAGCGGTGCCAATTTACCCCCCCCCCCCCAACCAATCAAGTTTACAAAATATTCAAAAAATCTCAATATTAGATATACCTCTTCAATCCATTCATCCATACTGAACCTGAACTCATTCTTTCGTCTTTCCTCCATTCATTCTTTTCTTTCATTCATTCTTCAATTCTGTACTCCAATGCAAAAAGGATGGAAGTCCTATGACCTGGCATAAGGAAAGGAGGTTAGTGTGTTCAGTGCAGTTTTGAGAAACAGGAATTTCAAATTTTGAACTGAACAGTTTAAAATCCCTGTTTCTCAAAACTGCACTGAACACACTAACCTCCTTTCCTTATGCCAGGTCATAGGACTTCCATCCTTCTTGCATTGGAGTACAGAATTCTACCAAGCATAAAAAATTGCATTTACATGGAGTGACTTTTTCAAAATTCACAAGCATAGACACAATGGTACATAGAATATCAATTTTCAAAAAAAAAAATTTAATTTTAATTCGAACCCTCAAACATCTTTCATTGGAACCTGAATTGAATGCTGAACTGGAGAGAATTCTGAACTGAATGCTGAACTGAAGTGATTACTGAACTCAGAACTGAATACTTACAGAAATTTTATTTGATTTTATTTTATGTTTTTATTAAGGTGCACCGGGGCAAGTCAGAATGATTTTTCGCAATTTCAACTTTGACCAGCTGTTACTCCCCTTCTAATGAACCAATATGGATCAAATTTATTATGTAGGTTCCCATAAGGGTTCTTAACCTATGGTAAAAATTTGAGCGCGATTGACACAGTAGCTCTCGCTCAGTGGAATAAAATATAAACTGTCCTGACTTACCCCAATTGGGGGAAGTCAGAACAGGCTAAAATTTGCAGAGGCGTAGATCAGAAACCGAGCATCCTAGAAAAATTGCTTAGAAACAGAATTGTAGAGAATTTAATTCTCTTTGAGATCACTCTCATCAGATTTTCACTAGGACGCACAGTTCGTCCGCTATATGCGAAAAACTAAGAAATAGAAAGTCTGTATTTTAGACCAAATTCAAAATAAGTTCAAAACAACAACAAAATACAATTGAACCAAAGACATCTAAAATGAAACTGAATCGCGAAAATTTTTATGCCGTGATGAAGTAGGGGTAGTACCCTCAAGTCACCTTTAGTGGCACTTCGCCAGATATAAACCTCTAGGCGCTAGAGCAAGTTTTCTAACTTACCCCGAATTCCAACTTCCCCCGGTGCACCTTAATTCATTCTTTCAGTTTCATCTAGTCTTTCCATCTTTTCATCTTTTTCATCTTTTTCATCTTTTTCATCTTTTTCATCTTTTTCATCTTTTTCATCTTTTTCATCTTTTTCATCTTTTTCATCTTTTTCACCTTTTTCATCTTTTTCATCTTTTTCATCTTTTTCATCTTTTTCATCTTTTTCACCTTTTTCACCTTTTTCACCTTTTTCACCTTTTCGTCTTTTTGTCTTTTTCATCTTTTCATCTTTTCATCTTTTCATCTCTTCGTCTTTTCATCTTTTCATCTTTCTGTCTTTTCATCTTTTCGTCTTTTCATCTTTTAGTCTTTTCGTCTTCTAGTCTCTTCATCTTTTAGTCTTTTAGATGTCGTTTTGTCGTTTCATCTTTTCATCTCTTCGTCTTTTCATCTTTTCATCTTTTCATCTTTTAGTCTTCTAGTCTTTTCATCTTTTAGTCTTTCGTCGTTTCATCATTTCGTCTTTTTGTTTTTCTCTTTTAGTCTTTTAGCGTTGGTTTGTCGTTTCATCGTTTTGTCTTTTTGTTTTTTCATCTAATTGTCTTTTCGTCTTATTGTCTTTTTCTCTTTTCATCTTTTCAACTTTTCCTCTTTTCGTCTTTTTGTCTTTTCCTCTTTTTGTCTTTTCGTCTTTTCATCTTTTTGTCTTTTCATCTTTCCGTCTTTTCGGCTTCTTGTCTTTTCACCTTTTTGTCTTTTAGTCTTTGTGTCTTTTCATCGTTTTGTCTTTTCGTTTTTTCATCTTTTCATCTAATTGTCTTTTCGTCTTATCGTCTTTTTCTCTTTTCGTCTTTTCAACTTTTCCTCTTTTCACCTTTTCGTCTTGTCGCCTTTTGTCTTTTCATCTTTTCAGCTTCTTGTCTTTTTATCTTTTCATTTTTTTCGTCTTTTTGTCTTTTCATCTTTTCATCTTTTCATCTTTTAGTATTCTCATCTTTTTGCCTTTTCGTCTTTCTGTCTTTTTGTCTTTTCATCTTTTAGTCTTTCGTCGTTTCATCGTTTCATCATTTCGTCTTTTTGTTTTTCTCTTTTAGTCTTTTAGCGTCGGTTTGTCGTTTCATCGTTTTGTCTTTTCGTCTTTTCATCTAATCGTCTTTTCTTTATATTGTCTTTTTCTCTTTTCATCTTTTCAACTTCTCCTCTTTTCGTCTTTTCGTCTTTTCATCTTTTTGTCTTTTCGTCTTTCCCTCTTTTCGGCTCTTTTCATCTTTTCATTTTTTAGTATTCTCATCTTTTTGCCTTTTTGTCTTTCTGTCTTTTTGTCTTTTTATCTTTTCATCTTTTAGTTTTTTCATCTTTTAGTCTTTTAGTCTTTTCATCTTTTAGTCTTTGTGTCTTTTTGTCGCTTCATTGTTTCATCTTTTAGTCTTTTCGTCTTCTAGTCTTTTCATCTTTTAGTCTTTCGTCGTTTCATCGTTTCATCATTTCGTCTTTTTGTTTTTCTCTTTTAGTCTTTTAGCGTCGGTTTGTCGTTTCATCGTTTTGTTTTTTTGTCTTTTCATCTAATTTTCTTTTCGTCTTATCGTCTTTTTCTCTTTTCGTCTTTTCAACTTTTCCCCTTTTCATCTTGTCGCCTTTCGTCTTTTTGTCTTTTCATCTTTTCAGCTTCTTGTCTTTTCATCTTTTCATTTTTTGATCTTTTCGTCTTTTTGTCTTTTCATCTTTTCATCTTTTAGTATTCTCATCTTTTTGCCTTTTCGTCTTTCTGTCTTTTTGTCTTTTTGTCTTTTCATCTTTTAGTTTTTGTGTCTTTTTGTTGTTTCTTTGTTTCATCATTTCGTCTTTTTGTCTTTTTATCTTTTCATCTTTTAGTCTTTTTGTCGTTTTGTCTTTTGGTCTTTTGATCTTTTGATCAAAATACAAAATAAGAAATCCAAAAAATTGAAATTTTTACATTTTTTTTTTGTCTTCTAATCCTTAAATTCGATAGATTTTCATTAGAAATTAACAGAAATAAAATATATGGAACTTTCAATCATTTTTCATTGTTCATGATGGGGGGGGGGGAGGAGGCAACTTTGGAGCCTCTATACAAGATGACCAACATCATTTGGAGGACCAAAGGAGGGATTTTTTTGAGAATATGCTAATTTAGAAATATTCTGCCCATTGAAAATTTTTCAAAAAATTCCTACAGACGTCAATTTTGAATTTTCTATTTTTCTTTTAATGTGTTCCAAACTTGGCGGGGGGAGGGGAGCACCACATAACAGAGCCAACATCAATTGGGGGTCTGCCAAAGCTTTTTTTTTTGAAAAGTGGCCAATGTAGAACAATTCTAATGTGGAAATAGATATTTTCAAAAAAATTCCCCTGATTCTGATTTACTTATTCTCATTTTTTGTGATTTTTTTCAACTTTGTGGGGCTCCTCAGTAGGGGACTAATATGGTTTGAAGGACCGTAGACAGTTTTCTTTAAAATGGGATTATTTAGAAGAATTCTAACGCAGCAGAAGCAAAAATTTTTCATAAATTGAATTTTTTGGTCATTTTTGTTAAACTGTGGGAGGGGGGGTTACCAACACCACTTTTTTTTTACAGATAGGGGAAAATTAAAAAATATGTAATTATTTTCTCATCCGGGGTAACAACTTCAGCGAGTGGAAGGTGGAAAATTCCAATTTCACACAAAATAAGGTACACCCTTACTCAACACACACACAAATTTGTGAAATATAAACATATTCGCAGACTTGAAAATCTAGAATGACGAGACAAAATAACTCGAAGGGAAAAAATATATATTTTATTATAAAAATACAAAAACTGTAAAAAAATACCTATAAATTAAATTTAAAAAGTTTTAAAAATGGCAACAAAATAATCACTGCAAAATCATTTTATGGATAGCGATAGAATGAGCATTCAAATGATGCTTGCGCCTGAAACATTTAAGGCATTCGGAGCATTGGAATTGTTTCTCACGACCACATTCGAATTTCAAATGCTGACTCAATCCTTGCTTATATTTATACCGACGACCACACGCATTTGGACACACAAACGAGTCCAATGTGTTTTCTAAAAAAAAAAGAAAAAAAAAGCTGGCAGTAATACCCACATATTCGCATCAACAAGTACTTGAGCAATACACCAAAAAATCCCCTACATAAACGAAACACAATAAAAGTGCAAAATTGACCCACAAAGACATTCACAAATTCAGACATAAAACTATAGTCATATCCGCTAAAAAAAAAAAAAACAGGGGAAAAAAATCAGAAGGGGGAAAAATTATATTTTCTTTATAAAAAGTACAAAATAGACTGAGGAAAAAAATACCATTAAGTAAATTAAGCGTTTGAAAAAAAGGAACCTATGTAAAAAAATAATCATCTCAAAATAATTTTATGAACGGTAACGCAATGAGCTCTTAAATTATGCTTCAACTTGAAACGTTTAGGGCATTCGGAGCATTGGAATTGTTTTTCACGACCACATTCGTATTTCAAATGTTGATGTAATCCTTGCCTATATGTATACCGACCACCGCAACGATTTGGACACACAAATGAGCCCAATATATTTTCTAGAAAAAAAAAACGAGGCGATAATACATATTTAGATCAATACTTGGACAAAAGACAAAAATCTCAAACAAACAAAATACAGTAAATTGACCCACATGCACACTACCTATCACAACAAGCGAAATAAAAAACTGATCTCAGATTGAAAAAGAAAAAAAAACTGTCGACATTCAAAAAATTCTCAAATCGATTTTTTCAACAAAAAAAAAAAAGACAAACAAAAGACGACAAAAAATCATAATTCATTTTTAATCATCTAATACAACATAAATTTTAAAACTTTGATAAAAGACAGCAAAATCATGGTAGAATTAATTTATGCACGCTACCAATATGAGTTTTTAATTGGTTTCCTCGACGAAACGCTTTAGGGCAATTAGGACACTTGAAATGTTTCTCTAGTCCACATTCGTACTTCATGTGTCTCTTGAGATCTCTCTTGTACTTATACTGACGACCACAGGCATTCAAACAAATAAATTTTCCGGTAACTTTGATATCTAAAAACAAAATAAAAAATAGATCAATAAAAACTAATTCTCAAACCACTCTAATACTCGTATTATAAGTAAAACCTCGATATAGAAAAACAAAAATAAAAATTATCCATCAAACATAAGCACGAACATAAAATCAACATCTCCGCAGCATGCCGAAGCGACGAAATTTTTAATAAAATAAAAAAAATACATTCTTAAAGAGTAATAATTGGTAAAAAAAAAAACAAAAAAAAAACAACAAAAGTACCTAAAAAAATTTATTAGTGCAAAGATCTATGAATGGATATGGAATGAGACTGTAAGTGACTCTTGTGGGTGAAAGCTTTACCACACTTGGTACATTTGAATTGTTTCTCGCGTCCACATTCGAACCTCAGATGTTTATATAGTCCGGTTTTATATTAATACTGACGTCCGCAGGAATTCGGGCAGACGAACGATTCCGCTAATTTAAATTTTTCTAAAACAATAAAAGAAAAACGAATCAATGTTGACTCGACGCGTGGAAAATTTTCAGAGCAATAAGATTACCAAAAACACACAAAAAAATTCTCAAAAAGGAAAAAAATATAATCAAAAACACAAACCTCAATCTACGAAAAAAATGCTCTTCCAAATTTCAAAAAATTACTCCTTAAAACCAATCAAACTATTACAAATAAGAATAAAGGGTATAGAGGTAACCTAAACAAGAACATTATATTTTGTAACAAAATATCTCACTAAAAATTTTTAAAAAAATAAAAAATTATTAAACTTGAAAATTAAGTACTTATTTCAAAAAAAAAAAAAATTTGTTGAAAATGATTACAAAATTATTTTATGAACAATAATTCGATGTGATTTCAACTGATGTTTATGAAAAAAAGCTCTGTGGCATTCGCTGCATTGAAATTGCCTTTCTTGCCCACACTCGTATCTCACATGTCTTTGAAGAGCTGTTTCATACTTGTAACGACGATTGCAACCATTCGGGCATGCAAATATTTTGAGAAGTTTGCCTATTAAACAGGAAAAATACAAGAACAAAATTAGGTACACTGTGAATGTGAAAAAAGGTGTACAACATGACCTTGAGAAAATACAGCACAGGAAATACGATTACGAAACTTACCAATTTGCAATTATGAGAAAAAAATTACAGAAGGAATTGATCGGATATGATCAATTCTGATCAGATCTAATCAAGTGTGATCCAATATATCGAAAATCAATTTACTCAATATTTTCGATTCAAATGAACAATCGTGTTCGAAAATGAAGAATTAATTTTCGAAATAGGAAAAATCGATTATGATCGAAAATCGAATGATTCAACACGAAAAATCGATTTTTGTGATTTTCGATTCCACATGAACACGATTCATCATGTTCAAAATGAATGTTTGACTTTCGACCCAAAAATAAACTTCCGAAGGGTGAATCGATCATGATCAAAAATCGAATTCTCGAACTCCAAAAATCGATAAATTTTCAATTTTCAATTCTATATGATCAGGCATATTCGAAATGAAAAAAAAATCGATCATAATCAAAAATCGAATGATTTAACCCCAAAAATCGATTTTTGCGATTTTCGATTCCATAAAAATATGATTAATTTTGTTCAAAATGAAAAATAAATGCTTGACTATTGACCCAAAAATGAACTTCGCGAAAGGAAAATCGATCACGATCGAAAATCGAATACTCGAACTCCAAAAATCGATACATTCTCGATTTTCAATTCCATATTATGATCGATCATGTTCGAAATGAAAAATTAGTTTCAGCCTCAAAAATCGACTTCCTCATCAAAAATCGATCACGATCGAAAATTGATTAATCGAACTTCGAAAATCGACTCAATTGCGACTTTTTATCGATGATCTCGTTCAAAATAAAAAATGATTACTCAACTCAAAAATTGAATTCCTGGTCAAAAATCGATCATGATCGAATATCGAATGATTAAACTCCAAAAATCGATTTATTTGCGATTTCGATTCCATAATATGGATATAATCAATCATGTTCAAAATGAAAAATGAATGTTTGACCTTTAACTCAAAAATGAACTTTGCGAAGGGAAAATCGAATACTCGAACCCCAAAAATCGATACATTTTCGATTTTCAATTCCATAATAATATGATCAATCATGTTCGAAATGAAAAATCAAGTTTCAGTCTCAAAAATCGAGTTTCCCATCAAAAATCGATCTTGATCGAAAATTGAATACTTAATCGAACTTCAAAAATCGACTCGATCACGGTTTTCGATTCCACATAAATGATCTCTTTCGAAATGAAAAATAAATACTTGCCTGAAAATCGATCATGATCGAAAATCGAATAATCAAACCTTGAAAAATTGACTTGATTACGACTTTTGATTCCACGTGAAACGATCGTGTTCCAATTGAAAAACCAATTTCAGCTCCAAAATCAGACTTTCAAAAAAGAAAATCGATCATTGTTGAAAATTGAAGTCAGTCATGATCGAAAATCGAATATGAACATAATCGATCATGTTCAAAATGGAAAATAAATGTTCGACCATTGACCCAAAACTAGGTTTCCGAATAATCAAACTCAAAAAATCGATTTATTGATTCCATATGATCGATCACGATTAAAATGGAAAATTAGTTTCAGCGTCGAATAGATACTAGAATAGCAACAAAAATCGAATTCCTAATCAAAAATACAGCACAATCGAAAATCAATTAATCGAACCAGAGAAGTCGATTAATCGATTTTAAAAGTCGATCAATCGAAACTCAAGAATCGACTCAATTGTGACTTTCGATCTCACTTATACAACGCAATTGAAAATCAAATAATCGAACCTCAAAAGTCGATCAATCAATTCCAAAAGTCGATCAATCGATTCCAAAAGTCGATTAATCGAACCTCAAAAGTCAATTTATACGTCAATTTCCTCAAAATGAAAAATTTGACATTGACCTCAAAAAAAATTCTGATTAAAAATCGATCATCATTGAAAATCGATTAATCGAACCTCAAGAATCGACTAAATTGCGACTTTCGATCCCAATTATACGATCATGTTCAAAATAAAAAATCAATAATAGTCTCAAAAATTGAATTCCCAATTAAAAATCGATCATGATGAAAAATCGATAATCGAACCTCAAAAATCGACTTAATTTCGATTTCGATTCCATACAACAATCATATTCAAAATGAAAAATTAATTTTAGCCTTAAAATTAAAAATTGACTCATAGTCAAAAATCGATCATACTTGAAAATCGATCAATCGAACTCAAAACTCAAAAAATCGATTATTTTTAGATTTTGATTCCATACAAAACCAATATGAAGCTCTGAGCCTCATAAATTGTCTTCTCGATCTAGAATTATTCATCACGATGGAAAGTCGAATCTCTTGAAATCGATTAATTTCCTTTTTTTTTTGCGATTTCATAATTATGATCAATCACGTTCGAAATTATCATATTTTGTTCAGAATTTTAACGTTTCATTTTTGTTTTTGTCGGACAAAAATTGACCAAAATTAGGGTATTTTTCTGCACAAAATCAGTGTAATCGTCTCATCAGGGCTGCCAACAAAAAATTCAAAAGTAAATAACCTACGAACAGATTGAAAAAAAGTGAACGAAACAAATCTTCAAACATAATGCTCGTAGTACTGAAAATAGACAGCTTGAACCCCCTCCCTCCCCCCAAAATAGGCGCACAAAACACAAAAAATTACTTACAAAATCACGAGAAAAAAATTCAAAATAACAAAAAATGTAATAAACGAATAAAGAAATATTTTTATTACATCACTGGAATAAGAAATTATACAAACTTGAGAAAATTGAGAAAATTGACATAATTTCAATTAATTTCTAAAAAGTGAATAAAAAACAAACAAAAATCATTGAAACAATTTATAAAAAAAAAAAAATGTAGGTAGGCGTTTTTATCCCATGATTATAATTCCGTGCACGAGACCAATATGAGATTTCATCTGATTTCGACGACAAAAAGCTTTAGGACAATGGGGACATTTGAATTGTCTTTCTTGCCCACACTCTAACTTCAAATGTCTCTGCAGACCTCCTTTATAAGTATACCGACCACCGCAAGCATTAGGGCAAACAAACATTTTAGTGCATTTTTCTGAAAAAAAAAAATTCCAAAAAATAATAAAATATACAAAAAAAAAAGAAAAAACGTGAAAAAACGAGAACAGAAAAGAATGGCCCGAAAATGCGCGTTAAGGAAGCATTTAAAAAAATACTCATAAGATATATGAAACAGATTATAAACAGGGAAAAAACATTGAACAAAGTAAGTAATGAAATGAACCTTTAAAAATAACATAAAAAGTGTAGGAGAATTGGTAAAACGTTTCATAAAACCGAACGTTTGAAAAATAATTACACAAACAAACATTTTACAGATTTTTTTTTCAAAGTTCAAACGAGTATAAAAGTAAAACAATAAAATAGTAAAGAGTTTCAACGCATCATATCATAATTTTATGCACGACAATAATATGACGTTTTAACTCATTTCGACGAGAAAAGGCTTTCCAACATTGGGTGCATTTGTACTGTCTTTCTTGCCCACACTCTAACTTCAAATGTCTTTGAAGACCTCCTTTATAACTATAGCGACCTCCGCAAGCATTAGGACAAACAAACATTTTAGTGCATTTTTCTGAAAAAAATAAAATTACACGATAGATGAGTATAGGAGTACCCCCGAAAGAAAATATGAAAACTAATTCTCAAAAAAGAACGAGAAAAAAAATAAACACAAAATATGAATTGAAAAACATTTTTTTTAAAAAATAATGTACTTATGCAGAGGTTAAAATAAAAAAATAATACTTTACAAAACAAAAATATTCAAACGAATAAAAAAAATTCTCTACAAATGTATCAATAGGCTTAAGTATCACATGATTATTCCGTGAACAACGATAATATGACGTTTCAAATGATCTCGGCGAAAGAAGGGCCTATCGCAGTGGATACATTTGAATTGTCGTTCTTTGCCACACTCGTACTTCAAGTGTCTCTGAAGACATCCTTCATAAGTATACTGACCTCCGCAAGCATTAGGGCAAATAAACATTTTGGTGTACATCTCTGAAAAAATAAAAATAAAATGACAGATAAAACCAATTCAGAAACAAAACAAAAAAAAAGGTAACCAAACCAAGATATGAATTGAGAAGCATTTTTCAATTAGGTAAGTGAAGTTAGTTATGAAAAAAGTGAACGAAAATAATTTATTTTACAAACTTGAGAAACTTACGAACTTTAATGTGAAAAAAATGAATTCTCTACAAATGTATATCGAGTTTATCACATTAATATTCTGTGGACAACGACAATATGACGTTTCAAATTATCTCGGCGACGAAATGCTTTACCACAACGGGTGCACGTGAATTGTTTTCCTTTCCCACACTCATACTTCAAATGACTCTGAAGACTTCCTTTATAACTATATCGACCTCCGCAAGCATTAGGACAAACAAACATTTTAGTGCATTTCTCTGAAAAAATAAAAAATGAAAACCAATTCAAACAAAAAAACGAAAAACAACAAACTAGATAAGCAACCCAAAACAAAAATTAATAAAAGGTTCAACGTGAAAAAAGAAATAAACAAAAATGGCATTTATTTTACAAACACGAAAATCTGAGAAAACATTAAGAGTATTTACCTAATATTAAAAACAAAAACGCCCGAAGGATTTTATACTAAAAGTACTTTGTGGATACAAATAACATGACGTTTCAAATGAGCTCGACGGAAAAAAGCTTTATCACAGTGGTCACACTTGAATTGCCTTTCTTGCCCACACTCATATCTCAAATGATTCTTAAGACCACTATTATAAGTATACCGACATCCGCAAGCATTGGGGCAAACAAACATTTTAGTGATTTTTTCTGAAAAAAGAAATCAAGAGATCGTAATCGGTAAATATGTCTTCGAATAAGAATGTGAAAAGCAATGAGAAGAGAACAGAGTCAGAAAAGAGTCGAGCTTCCTTAAATACATAAATAATTTCATTAATTCAGCAGTGACCAGTGAAATGGATTAAGAAGCATTTTTAAATACATAATTATTCGAGAATTTAAACCCATAAAAAATGGAATCAAGCAAGAATAATAATTAGTACCATTTGCAAAATTAGATTTCGAATTTTAAAAAACAGCAACGGACGAATTTAAAAATGATGGCAAAAATTCATCATTCCTCAGAATAAAGCAAATTTTCAAGAACGAAAGAAGGAAGGGAGGGGGAGGAGGAGGGAGGGCGGGAAGAGCATGAGCACTCGAATTTGCAATTTCCGAAAGATTCAGCCAATTTTTTGGCATTTCTGACAAAAAAGCAGAAGTTTTAGGCATTTTTGGCAAAAGACTCAAAATTTTTAGAAATTTTTTCAAAAAAAGCAGGGGTGTTTGATGTTTTGGTGTTTTTTTTTTTTTTTTTGAAAAAAGCAGGATTTTGTGCCATTTTTGATCACAAAAAAAGGAAATAGTATTTTCATTTTCATCAATAAAGTTTTTGCCATTTTGTGGCTGAAAAGTAGAATTTTTTGACATTTTCTGCAAAAAGCAGAATTTTTGGAAATTTTTCAAATGAGCAGGATTTTAGACATTTTTAGCGAAAGAACGGTAATTTTTTGGTGTTTTTTGTGAAAAAGGCAGCATCATTTGAGATTTTTGGCAAAAAAATGAGTACTTATTTTGAGCAAAAAGCAGAATTTTGTGCCATTTTTGACCACCAAAAAAAAAAAGGAAAAATCAAGATTTTCAAAAAAAAAAACAAAATTTTTGACATAAAAATAGAACATTTTTTGACATTTTTGGGAGTTTTGCAAAGAAACTGAATTTCACACATTTTTACCAAAAGGAACGGAAATTTTTTGATATTTTTTAGAAAAAGGCAGCATGCAGCATCTGTCAAAAAAATGAGTTTTTGTCCTTTTGAAGTGTAAGATATTTTCTGTCATTTTTTTTTTTAGATTTTTGGCAAACAGCAGGATTTTTGGCACTTCAAAAAAAAAAAAAAAATAGAACGAGAATCTCGACTTGGCATTTTTTGACAAAAGGAAAATTTGAGACATTTTCAGCAAAGGCCAAGATTGTTTGACAGTTTTAGCAAAATGGGAGTTTTTTTTTGGCATTTTCTGGCAAAAACAGAATTTTTGCACAAGAAGTAAGATTTCTTGTGATTTTTTACAAAAAGCAGGATTTTTTGATACTTTTTTTTCGAATTTTTGATAGAAAAAATAAAAAGATTTTTTGGCATTTCACAGAAAAAAGCTGAATTTTGTGTTCATTCTGGACAAACAAAGCAATATCTTTAGCATTTTTGACAAAAAGTAGGATTTTTGGCATTTTTAGCAAAGTGTTTTGGCATTTTTCAGACAAAAAGTACAAATTATTGAAATTTTTAGCAGAAGCCAGGATTTTTGGACAATTTTAGCAAAATAGCAAAGACTTTTTGGAACTTTTCAATTTAAAAAAAAAAAAAAACAAAAAAAACAATTCTTGGTAAAGAATTAGGATTTTTGTCAGTTTTTGCAGGAAGGAGAATTTTCTCTCTTTTTTCAATTTTTTGACATGTTTCGACAAGAAGTGGAATTTTTAGTAGAAGCAAAATAAGTTCTTTGTTGCACTTTTGGTAGACAGCAAGATTTTTGGACTTTTATGTCAACAAAACATTTTTGATAAAAATTCATTGTTTCATACCTTTAAAAAAAAAAAAAAAAAACAATTATTGGGCAGAAAGTAGAATTTTCTGGCATAATTGGCAAAAACCATAAGACCTTTTTTGGAATTACAACCAAAAAAACATGGTTTTATTTTGGCATTTTTAGCAAAAGACAAGGAATATTTTTATATTTTGACAAAAAGCAGCATTTTTCAAATTTTTGCCAAGAGTATGATTTTTTGAAATTTTGTGCAAAAAACAAAACTTTTTTGGATTTTTTTTTTTTCAGAAAAAGCAAGCTCAAGTCTATATTTTGAAGTTTTCAATAAAAGAGTAAGAACTTTCTGACATTTTCGACCAAAAAACAATATTTTAAAATTTTTGGAGAAAAAATGAGTACCTAGGGTACTTATTTTGTGGCATTTTTTGACAAATAGAAGGATTTTTTGAAATTTTTTCCTGACAACTAGACCTAGTTTTTGTGGACTTTTTTTACCAAAAAAGATTATTTATTAATGAAGCAGACATTTTTCGTCATTTTTCTGAATTTTTGCGACAAAAGTTAACATATTTTCAAGCATAGAAGCGAAAATCAAATTTTCATCTCTCCAGATAAATTTTACTTTCCTGCAAAAAAATTATGAAAATTTCCCTGCTCCGGCACAGAAACATTAAATTTTTATGAGAAAAATCCATTTTAAACATAAAAAATTCTTTAAAAAAAAAAAAATCAGGAACTGAAAAACGTTTATTTCATTACAAAAAATTTTCACATCGCAAACAACATGAAATGAGTTACATAAAAAATTAAAAAAACGAAAAAACTCGAACATCTAATATTATTAGGATTATTTTAAGCGCGACGAAGACGAAGACGAAGACGAATTTTATATAATCATTTTGTGAACCATAATTTGATGAGTTTTCATTTGATTTCTATGGCGAAAGGCTTTATAGCATTCGGTACATTTGAATTGTTTTTCTTTTCCACATTCGTAGTTCAAATGTCTTTGTACATTTTCTTTATATTTATAATGACGACCGCAACCATTCGGACAAACGAATATTTTAGTAGCGAATTGGTCTAAAAAAAAAAAGCCAAAAATGTACAAATGAATACAATTAGTAAGTTAAGTATGTAGCTAAAAAAATAAATGAACAAGCAAAGCTACAGACACGAAAGCTGAAAAATTATAATTTCATGTTGAATTGTTGATTATTAGATAGTAATTAGGTATGTATGTAGTTGATCTAATAGATATGTTACCTAAAATTAATTTACGTTTGCAATACATGATGAACAATGATAAGATGAGACTTTAAAGTACACTTGTGGGCAAAAGTTTTACCACACTGCATGCATTTGAATTGTTTCTCTCGTCCACATTCGTATTTTAGATGTTTGTAAAGTCCAGTTTTATACTTATAACGACGTCCACAAGCATTTGGACAGACGAAGGTCTCTAACGAGGGTTCTAAAAAAAGGGAAAAATCAAATCAATAAAAACATGGAAACGAATACTGGCAACAAAAATCAATAGGTACGTATTCATCGAGAAAAAAAAAGTTCAACAAGGAAAAAAAATCATCATTCCACTACACCAACATAGGTACTGGTAAATAAAAAAAAAAAAAAGTCAAGATAGAAAAAACAAAAACTTTATTATGCTTCTTTAAAAAATATAAAATAAAAAATCCTCTTTAAAAAAAACAAATCAACAACTTAATAGGTTAGAAAAAAAATAGCAGTCATTTCAAAATAATTTTATGTACGATGCCCATGTGAGTTTTCCAAGTATTTCTATAATAGAAGCTTTTCGGACATTCGGAACACTTGAATTGCTTTTCTTGGCCACACTCGTGTCTTAAATGCTTCTGAAGACCTTCTCTGTTTTTATATTGACGGCCACAAGCATTCGGGCAGACAAATTCTTTAGCAAAAAATTCTAAAAACAAAATGAAAATGAAACCGTAAAAATTAATATTAAGTAGGGGGTTTAAAAATAATATGCAGGGCTACACATTAATAATGAATGAGGAACACTGAAACACGTGGATGCCCAAACCCAATACCAACAATTTAAAAATTCATGCTTGATCATTTCATACAGAAAAACACATCAAAAGAACAAAAATTATTTTAAACAAATATGTAAAAAAAAAACTTCAAATTAATAAATTGAAAATACATATGTAAAAAAAAAAAGAGGTCATTAATTTAAGACAAAGTGAAATTGAAAAAAAATATTCACAAAATAAATTTGAAAAAATATATTATATTCTCGAATAATAATTTACTTAAATCTAAACAAACTAAACATCATCACAAACCAGGGAGAAAAAAATCACGTACCTAAATATTCCATCACAAAAAATGTTGAAAAAAAATGAAAATTTCGCAATAATGTACAATATAAATATCATTAGAGACATTTTTTGGTTAATTCACGAACATAAAACTATTTTATGCACAGTCCAAATATGTCTTTTTAATTTATCTTTACGATGAAAGGCCAGAGGACACAAAGAGCACGTGAATTTCGGCTCATGACCACATTCGTAGTTCAAATGTCTGGTAAGATCATACTTATATTTGTAGTGAGATCCGCACTCATTCGGACAATAATATCTTTCATTCCTTCGCGACAATAGTTCTGAAATAAAAAAAGAACCAGTAAAAAATCCACAATAAAAGTGAGTGAAATAATTCGCAAAAATTGATGAATATTTATAAGGCGTTCTGGTGAGCAAAGATTTTACTCGAGTACAAATGATACACACCTACGAACGCTTCCTTGCGTCCACATTCGTATTTTAAATGACTCTGGAGTCCTGCTTTGAATTTATACTGTCTGCCACATTTATTAGGACAATCCAACAATTCGAGCAAGGGATCTGAAAAATGAAAAAATACGAATTTTTAGATTTAAAAAAGAACCATCGTCGTGTACAACGTTATTCAGATAAATGTCTAAGTCCCCGTTACATTTTTAAACCCACTACTAGATAAGTACATAGGTACATGCATTTATACATACTGAGTGTGTCATCATCAGTGGAGACCTTCATTTTGAGTTAAAAGTCACTAAGAGGCAATTTCAGCTCCGGAGGATTCCTTTGGAAGGAGGGGGGAGGGTGAGATATGGGTCCAAAAAGAGGGAAAAATGTAATTTCTGATACTGAAGGAATACTTGTTAAATTTTTCAATTTTTTTTCAAGTTGGCAAAAATGGCCAAAAAATTGACCCATATCTCCTTTCCAGGAGTCTCTTCCGGAGCTACATTTTTTTTAATGACTTTCTTCTCAAAATAAAAATCTCTAAAAATAGCAATTATTTTCTGTATTTTGTCAACGAACAAAATTTAAGGTACATACTTTAGTACTTTTGAAAATTCCCATCAATTACAGCTCCATCGATTTTCGACTAAAATTAAAATAATGATGTTTTCAAAATTCTGGGACATGTCGTGATCAGATCTATCCTGCTCTTTCAGAGCTCAGAAATTCGCTAACCCAATACACACTTATGTATTTTGAGTGACTGAATTACCAAGAATAAATATTCGCGTCAAATGGTCTAAACCCACCCAGTATAATTGAGGAGCACAGGGAAAGAACGATGTAACTTGATTTTTTTCAATTTTTTTTTTTTTAGTGAAATTTTGTTTATTGAGGAATACTCTTTCATGTAGTGTACGTAGTTTATCTTGAAAGTATTTTTATCGGCACTATTTTGCTCAAAAAACAAAAAATTGTAAGAGATGAAAAATCGAAAGTTTGAGGTGAAAAAAAATTATAACATAAATTTTTCATTTTTTTTTCTCGGTGGTATTTTATTTATTGAGCTAAGCACTTTCACCCAATGTTTATGAAAAATGCACATTTGTTCTATTTCACTCAGAATAACGACTTGAAAATTGCACAAAAAACAAATACAGGGAAAGAACGACATAACCTGGCTGTTTACAGGGAAAGAACGACGTAAGTGGGCCGCGTACAGGGAAAGAACGATGTAAGTAAGTGGTTTTCGGAGCAAAACGTTGCTTGCGTGTTAGTTTAAAAATGCTCTCATTGTATTCTGATGACTCGTGAATGATATTTTCATGCTCAGAATTGTTCTAATAGACTTTAAAAATATATCTGAAACAAAACTCACGCCAAATAATAATTATTTTCAAACTGAGAAACATTTCAATCTTTAAAATGCTCTCCTGTAAAATTTGCAAAATACCACTTACATCGTTCTTTCCCTGTGCTCTTCAATTATCAACTACTCGAAAAAAATAAAACTAAACGTACTAGAGAATAATACCTACCAAATCAATATTTATTCATGCAATCATAAAAATACGAATATGTTCAAGAGGGAGGGAGGGGAGATGGACAGCCTGATTCTCTCACAAACGTCTCAAGTCATTCCTTACCTAGCTATTTGGGGAAGCTCCAGGGATAACACAAAATCAAAACTCCTCAAAAAAAGACTCGACAATTTACTCTAAGTATCGTAAGAGTGGCTCGTGCTTATTTTTTCAACAAAAAAAAAAAAAAAAAATAATGAACCTGAAAAAACGAAAAACAAAAAAGTTACAAGACACGAGCAAAATAATTTCAATGTAGAAAAAAAATCACAAAAAAAACAGAAATTTCTGTAAAAAAAAAAAAAAAAAACAAAAGATAGAAAATGAAATAATAAACATTTTAATTAAAATCTACAATAATAATGAAACTCGACTGAGACTTTCACATTTTCAGCAGAAAGCAAGACTTTTTGGGCAATATTACTGGCAAAAAAAAAGATACATACATTTTCCAGACTTTTGACAAAAAAAAATGAGACCATTTCGCAACTTCTTGGCAATAAAGCAAGACTTTTTTGGAAATTTTCAACACATAAGTAAAAATTGTTGACGTATTGTGGCAATAAAACGCTCGTATTTTGACAATTTCACAAAAAAAAGGAGCTTTTTTGAGAATTTTTGCCAAAAAAGCGAAACATTGAAATAATTTTTGGAACAAAATGAAACTTTTTAGAAATTTTTAGCAAAAAAGATGAAACTTTTTGACAATTATTGGCATTTTCAGGTCAAAAAAACAACTTTTTTCAGCAATTTGGTAAAACACGAGAATAGTAAATTTTTTTTTTAAATCAACTTTTTTGCAATTCTTGAAAAAAACGACACTTTTTTGGCTATTTTCACAAAAAAACAAGCTTTCAAGAAGGCAAAACTTCAATAATTTTCAGCCAAAGGCAGGACTTCGTTTGGGAAAGGATAAAAAAATCAAAACTTTCGTACATAAATTAATTCAGTTGCTGTTGTCACCATCAACATTTTCACAAGTTGAGCCAAGATTTGGAAAAATTGAAATATTTTCAAAAATTCCAAAAAAAAGTAATTTTAATAACCAAGAGCCCTGAAGGGTTGAACACTGAACAGTCAAAACCCCTCAAAAATCCCATCTAGAGCATCCTTCAGACGCGCAGGTCGAATTTCAGCCTCATAGATCAAGTTTAGAAGGCTTTAATGATCCCTCAAAACCAAAAATCGTTTTCAAAAAGCCCCGAAAATCCAATTATTTCTTGTAGTTTGAAAGGAGGGATGGGGAGGGGTTGAAAATTCGAAACCCACAAAAGATACATATCTAGAAGTCTTTCCAGATGCACAAGCCCAATTTCAGCCTCCTAGGGTGATGTTGAAGGGGGGAGGGGGGATGTCACACGAGATTTTTCAAGATCAAAAAAACACAAAAAAAACTAATGCTTTTTCCTCCAAATTGTTCCAGGGAGTTGATTTTTGGATACTGTTATTCGACGATTGGGTTTCTATCGATTGACTTCTAGTTTGACGATTTTGACCTTTTTCACATCCTTTTCAACCCTTATTTCTAAGATCTGGACATTCGCGAATTTTGAGTCAAGATTATCCCTACTCAAACACCTTCAATCCAAAGCAAAACCAAGACCAAATACCAATTTTGATCAAATTGTGTTTAAATATGTACCTTCGACCAAGATGATCTTACAGTTCGGTTGAAAAAATTATCGTACATTAAACACGCATAAAATTGATGAAAATAATAGACTTCTGAGACCCTAATAGAATTTCGTGAGCCACCCCCTCCTCACCCCTCTCCTCCACTAAATCATTATAAACTGTATCAGCCTTATCTATCACTTTTTTTATTCCAGGAAAATCAGGCCAAAAAACTGAATAAAATGAGATAAAATTCCAAACTGCTACAAACCAGACGATCAAAAATAAAAAATTAAGTAAAAAGTAAAGCTATTTTTAAAAAATATATGTTTATTTTGGATTGTTAGTATATAATATGGTAATGTGTAAAAATAAACTCAACGACGTCACCAAAAAAAAAAAAACAACAAAAAAAAGATCACAATATCAAACGATGTTTCGAAAGCATATGAGACCTCAAGGAAACCTTTTGAGCGAATGTTTTGCCACAATGTGTACATTTGAATTGCTTTTCACATCCACACTCGAACTTCAGATGGATTCTAAGGGCTGATTTAGACCTATACTGACGACCACAACCATTCGTGCAAATAAACAAATTCGATAATTGTTCTGGAAAAAGAAACACGATAATGTGGATTAATGAAGATTACCAAAAAACATACGGAAAATTTTGCGATACTTTAAAATAAGCAGAAAAACAAGTTTTTATCGCGAAAATAAGCTCGAAACTCATTTGATCAGTAAAAATATTGTAATTGGTTAGGTATACAATTTTTTCCTAATTACAATTAGGTAGGTAGGTAGGTAGGTACCTAATAATATCACAACAAAAATTAATTTAAAAAATAATGATCCAAATAATTGGTAAAAATTTGATAAAAATGAATAAAATAAAAAATAAAATCCTCTAAACAAAAACTGATTAAAACATAACAATCGAGTATATCTATTTCTGGAAAACCATGAAAAAAAAACTCATTCTAGAAACATTTTATGCACGATACCAATATGAGTTTTCAAAGTACTCCTGTGAGAAAATGCTTTATCGCATTCGGAGCACTTGAATTGTTTTTCTTTGCCACATTCGTATTTCAAATGAGCGGTTAAACCTGCTTTATATTTATACTGGCGACCGCAAAAATTCGGACAGCTGAACGTTTTGAACTGGTCTAAAAAAAAGAGAGAGAAACAAACACACCAAACAAGCGAATTAAAAATTGGACTAAAAACATTCTGAAAGAAATGTTAACTAAGCAAAAATTTAGACAGATGGATGAAGAATCGATTTAATTCGAGTGGAGGGAGAGGCGGTGAAGAGAGGACAAGATCACCAGTTCAAAAAAAAATATTTACACAATTATTGATAATTATTTATGATACTTATGACTAAACATCATCACAGATGCAAGAAGAAAAACAAGTAAAAGATTAAAAATGTTGAATCTGAGATGAAAAAACATAAAATCGCAGCGATCTTACAAGAATACTGTAGGTAATCCGTTTAAATACTAGATTAAAATAAATTTACGCGCATAAGACTATTTTATGTACATCCCAAGTATGTCTTTTCAAATGACTTTTACGAAAAAACGCCGCAGGACACAATGAACACTTGAATCCTTTAGCATGACCACACTCGTAGTTCAAGTGCCTGTTGAGATCATATTTATGTTTATAGTGACAACCACAATCATTTGGACAGATGAACCTTTCGTTCAATTGCTCCTTCAATTGTTCTAGTCGTTCTGAAAAAAATGAACCAAACAATAAAAAATTACAACGATGGTTCAAATCAAATTGATTGAAAAAGAAAATACATTATTGGGATTCCAAAAATTCAAAAATGCAAGCACCCTCGATCATAAATTTAGGAGGGAGGAATGCAACCGAAAACTAAAAAATGGCCGCCTTTTTGCTATCTATTTATTTGAATATTTCCAAGTTTTTACTACAATATGGATAGTTGGATATTGGATACATACCTTCGGATAGTCTACATTCGTACTTCACATGATTGACAAGTGTTGATTTATATTTATACCGTTTACCACACTTATTAGGACACTTGAGCATACCAACATTCAAGGAATCTGCAAAACAAAACAAAGAAATGGATTTTTGGATTCAAAAGAAAAATAGTAAGTACTCAAATAATAAAAAAATTTTAAAATCTCATCAGACATAATATTTGAATAGTTTCTCTCTTTCAAACTCACTAAATGAATCTTTATTAAAATGCTCTAAAGAGCTTTTGAAGATAATAAATGAAATATATGATGAAGGTGCGCTACCAAAGGACTTCAAAGCAGTCAACTTTGTACCAATACCAAAAAAAGAATAAATCGCAAAAATGCTCTGAATATAGAACCATCGCATTAATGAGCCATGCATTCAAGTTGTTACTGTTACCATCATAAATGCCAGAATAGAAAAGAAGACTGATGAGAACCTCGGTGAAACTCGATATGGCTTTGTAGCATAGAAAAGGACCAGAGATGCAATAGCCCTACTGAAAGTGATTATCCAGAGATCACTGAATGCTAACCATTTACTTTTTAGATATAGTTCATCGGTTGGTCAAGGTTTGGCTTCTGCGCATATGCACAGGATTGACGTCATAACAGAGCTGGCGCATGCGCAGATTGTAACCCTTGACTTAACATGTTTAAGAAAATGGCTATAAGTTTGGCTTGTGGGCCACTAGCGGTCCATATATAATAAGTCAATGATGCTAACAGGGAAATAATTGCATGTTTTATCAATTATGAAAAGGCATTTAATCGTGTTAACCATGAGAGGATGTTAGAGATCCTGAAGAAGTACAACGTTGATGACACAGACCTGCAAATAATAAGGAATCTGTATTGCCTGCACAACAATTGTCAACGTCGACATTTACATCGACTACGTTTTTTTTCAACATAATGATGGAAAAGTGATCAATTAATTATTTAGTAGGAATCTTCTATCCGTACAAAAGCCAGGTACATGAAAATTTTCGAAATTTTCTCATTATTTCTGATACCTTGACATGCCATCTCAACATGTAGATGTAAAATTTGACGCTCAAAATTTACATCTACAACTATGTCGACCAATTTTTCAGTATTAAGATTTCTGTTTTAGTGTTTAAAAGTTTAGTAAACATTCAAAAATATGATCTTATTCAATCAGGAAACCAAATTTTTTAGGGCATTGCCCGTACAACAACAATAAATTGTCGACGTTGACATTTACATCGACTACGCTTTTTTCCAACATAATAATGGAAAAGTGAACAATAAGTTATTTAATAGGAATCTTCTGTCCGTAAAAAAGCCAGGTTAATGAAAATTTTCGAAATTTTCTCATTATTTCTGATACCTCGACATGCAATGTCGACGTGTTGATGTAAAATCCGATGCTCGAAATTCACATCTACAACTATGTCGACCAATTTTTCAGTATTAAAATTTCTGTTTTAGTGTTTAAAAGCTCAGTTAACGTTTGAAAAGATGATCTTTGTTTGAAGGGAGAAAATTTTTTTAATGGCCTTGATAAAATTATTCACTTTTCCATAGTTTGGAGTTGTCGATGTTATGTCAATGTGAAAGTCGATTGTCCACAAATACATCGACCCTAACATCGACCAAATTTTCAAAGATTTCTCAAATTTGAAAAATTAAGTTGATAATGTGCATGTATTTGTTGATGTCAAATTTCACATCAACATTAACATCGACAATATGTCGTCGACATGAAAAATAATTTATTAGTTTAGTACTCTTAGATAACCTATTGCACCTTTCAGTATAAAGAGTTCAATGTTCAACTATACTGAATATGGACTTTCTGTCTGAACTTCTCAGAGGGGGCCTCCGTGTCGATGCTGCTTTCACTGTCAGCATGAGCAATGGCCACATAAATGTGTAAAAGAAAATGATTTTTGGAAAAAATTTCAATTTTGAAACTAAAATTTAACAATTTTGCCTAGCTGGAGGTCGAAGTAAATTTCGATGCCAATGTTGTATTTGGACTAACATCCTTTATGCTGGTTTTGCCTCCATCACGTTGATTAGGTTCTCATGAAATTTATTTTTGAGCTTCCACTAGTAGTTTCCCACTTGCTTTCTAGTGGCATCTACACAAGCTCCTTAGAGCTAGCTGTAAAGTGGTGAAAATCAACATCAGAACACGAGAAATTAAAAGTGTAAATCAATTCAGACACCTCGGAGCGCTGATAAATAATGATGGTAGAGATCAAATCAAGGATTGGAATGGCAAAAAGCACGTTTAATAAGTAATCTCATCAGTGTGCTTGGAAATTGAACAATGAATCTAAATCAGAGGAATATGCGATGCTACATATAGACCATTCTGAAGTACTCCTATAAAACATGGACCATGAGTGGGGAATGTGGCAATAAAATATCTGCTTTTGAGATGTGGCGCTACAGAAGGCTACTGAAGATCTCATGGAAGGACTTCCATCACCAACACAGAACTAATAGCAAGAATACAAGAATAGTGGAAGAAAGGAAAGTGAAAGTATGTACTACAGGGGGGGTGGGAAAATGAAGTATATTGCACTCAAAATACACAAAAATGGTATGTATTTTCATGCTAGTGGTGTAGTGGTACATCAGAAAATTCAAGGAAAAATGACAAGAGGGAGAAGACTATCAGAGCTACTGACAACAAACTCACCATGTAACTCTCCCTGCAAAACCCCAAAAGAAACTATCAAATATACTAGAAACCGATTGACATAAACAGATATGTAGAATCAGATATACGCTATCTCCTGTAGAGGAGCTGCGACCATGACAACGACGACGACATCACATACCTCTAGAATGTTCTTCTTGATCGGATTCTTCTTCAAGTCCAGATTCTTCTTGTCCACATTCGTATTTTAAATGACTCTCGAGGCCTGCCTTATACTTATACTTTCTACCACAATTATTTGGACAATCAAACATATCGAGCAAGGGATCTGCAAAACAGAAAACTATGAATTTTCACGCTGACAATATTTTAAAAAAAATAATGTATCAGGGCAGCTCTTTCAGTTCTGAAGAATGATTGAATGTGCAGAAGGCATTTTTTTTGGCACAGAATTCGATTTCCCACAAAAAGAGATCTTTTACATTATTTAATCCATCTTTAAAACTGATGAAGGAACTGAACTGATTTGAAAAAGAAAAGAAAAAGGATGTGATTTTTCTTCCATTTGTTTTTTTTTCAAATTAGTTCAGCTCTTCCAATTTTGAATAAGTATACCTTAAATGTGTAGGAAATCTTTTTCAAACGAAATTTAATTCTCCACAAAAAAGTTCTTTGGCACATTTCAAAGGTGGTCTCACAAGAAATGGTCTTCCTACACTGAATACATACATACCTCCTTGTGTTTCCTTAGTTCTTCCACATTCGTACTTTAAATGACTCTTAAGTCCTATCTTAAATTTATATTTCCTGCCGCACTTATTCGGGCAATCAAATAGGTCAATCAATAAATCTGAAAAGCCAAAAAAAAAACAACAAATTATGAATTTTTCAGATTGAAAACAAAATCATCCCACAAAAGCAAACAGACAAAAGTTCAATCAAATTATTTATAAATTGTGAATTGTTTTTCAAAGGGTAATCAAACCTGCTATTTCGATGAGTGCTGAGTCCTGTGTACAAATACTCATATTTGATTATGATTACATGAATTTGTACTGAATATGTCATCCGAAAAATATCAAATAATTCGCCTGCTGTTACAGCAACCCGATTAGCACTAAAGTAAACAATTAGTTTGCTGGCTTTGGAAATTGAAGGGGCTAGGATATTGATTTTCTGTAAGGTTTCGTAACTGCTTCTGAAATATTAGTGGTCTTTTTCAATTTATTTTAAAATTCAATGAAGTAAGATTGATTGAAATTTTCATTATAGAGCTTCGAAATGAGAGCAAAATTGGTCTTTTTCAATTAAAACCTTTGTAGAAATTTCAACTTCCCACAAAAAATTTACGTTCATATTTGGCTCATGTCTGAAATCAAAGTTACCAGAACAAGTTGAAAATCATCATCAATCGTAGTTTTTCCAATTTTTCTCCAAAGGCTGAAATTTAAAATCACTTTTTTATGCTCGTAAAATTCTGGAACATCATAATCAGATTACATTCGAGGAATTATACAACCTTGAAAAATTGATAAAAAATATCCCCTGACTCTCCCCTTCAATTTATGGCACCAGCAATCCAACATAATACACCTTGCAAATTTTGGATGACCGAACATCCAGGAAAAAATCCATCACCGAGAAAAAAACTTGATTAAATTATTGAAAAATTCAAATAAAAAAACTTTATTTACCGTAAAACATTTTTTTAAAAAAAACTTAATAAATTCAAAACAGTTAAAAAACTATTAAAACTATTACAAAAATAAAACGGTAAGTAAGTTCGATTTTTTTAAAACATTAAATAATTATTTTTTTATGCACGAGACCAATATGAGTTTTCAACGAACTTCTGTGACGAAAATATTTATGACATTCGATACATTTGAGCCGCTTTTTGTCTCCGCATTCGTACTTGAGGTGTCTTTCCAGAGCCCATTTATACTTATAATGACGACCACAGGAATCAGCATTTGGACAAACAAAAACTACAAATTGACCTAAAAAAACGTGAGGGAAAAAATTCGTTAGACAAAAATACTCGTTAGTCGAACAACATGATTGTAACAAAAGAACATTCACAATGACCAACATGCTTTCTTAACAACTATACCTTTGCTTAATAAGGTACAATTTCCTACTTATAGGTTTACTCTCGTACATACGATCATCGATCAAGCTGAAATACACGAGGATAGTTCACTACTGCTGAGGCAATTGTCGATGAATACCGATGAGATGAGACTTTAGACTACTCTTGTGGACGAATGTTTTGGCACATAGATTACATCTGAATTGGCTTTCGCATCCACATTCGTACTTCAAGTGTTTACGAAGGCTTCTTTTATGCTTATACTGACGACCACAATTATTCGGGCATACGAATATGTTAATTGGTTTATCTAAAAATAAGAAAAACAATGCCAATAGTGATTTTACTCGTAAAAACGGATGCCTGAAACGTATTTGGTGCTATTTAGATATAAAACTTTGGACACTCGATTAAAATGAAAAAAAAAAAACAAAAAAAATACAACTGAAAAGGAAATGTTTTGAACTGGTCCTCTCGCCTCTCCAATTTGAATCAGACCAAGCCAGATCCAAAGATCATGTCCTAACAGAATTTCAAAACTTGAAGTCTATTTTTAGATTTTATTGGGCGAATTTTTGGAAATTTAAAAAATCCAAAAAATCTGTTTCAAGGACGATTTTTTAACTTTATCATGAAACATAACAGCAAAATGAATCCATGAGAAAAATTCCTTTAGTTCAACTAGTTTTGGGAAATTCTGGAACCTCTAGCAATTTATCAATGTTCTCTAGAAATTTCAAATTGCTCTAGAAGGGCCAAAAATGAACTTCGAAGCCAATAACTTTAATCGATGCTCATTGGAAACCCTTGCTCACCGAAAAATTCCAAGTTTCGAGATGGAAGCTCTGAATAGAGGGGGAGCACCCCACCCCCAATTTTGAGCAAAACATTCAAAAGAAATCTGGGGCATGTGATATATCGAATTGTATGTTTTTAGCAACGCTAAACACGAATATGACGTTAGATTTTTGATTGGACCTTATGCACGGCCCCCAGCACCTCCCCAGATGAGGTAAAAGTTCAAAATCGTTTTTTTTTTCGTGCGACACATCAAATAGTATGTTTTTGGTGACGCTGAACACAAATATGACGTCAGATTTTCGATTGGACCCCATCCACGAGCTCCAACCAATTTTTTGAACTTTTACCAATTGAGGGAGATTTTGGGAGCCATTTGTGAGGTCAATTTGAAAAACCAAGGCTATATTCGTGTTCAGCGATATTGAAGCCATTTCTTTTAGGTTACCCCCCCCCTTGGGGAGGTGCTGGGGGCCATGGATGTGTTCAATCGAAAATCTGACGTCATATTCGTATTCAGCGTCACAAAAAACATACTACTTGATGTGTCGCACGAAAAAACTCTATTTTGAACTTTTACCCTATTTGGGGAGGAGCTGGGGGCCGTGCATGGGGTCCAATCAAAAATCTAACGTCATATTCGTGTTTAGCGTTGCTAAAAACATACAATTCGATATATCACATGCCCCAGATTTTTTTTTTGAATGTTTTGCTCAAAATTGGGGGTGGGGGTGGGGTGCTCCCCCTTCATTAAGAGATCCCATCTCGAAACTTAAATATTTCAAAAAAGCATCAGAAAGTACATCTATGGAAATTTTTTCAGAATTTTAAATGGTAGCTCCCACTTACAGCGCCATTTTAAAATTTGAACTTTCAATTTAAAAGTTCAACTTTCAGATTTTGAAAATTTCAAAATGCTTAAAAAGTTCAAAATTCAATACCCTTTCGAACTGTGAAATCAGTTTTGATCAAAGTATCACAGTTTTGGAGGAATGCGCTGCTGAAGTTGAGTACCTCGAGACAATGTGAGAATAATGGAAGCCCCCCACCTGCCCCCTGAGGGGACTGGGACCAAACTGATTGCGGATTTCTTAGTTTCAAAATTACTCTTCAGACAGTTTAATTTTCGAGAATTTTCAAAATTTCTTCAAAAACTCAAAAGAGATTTTTTTGACCTCTTCAAAACGATTTTAAATTTCCGACGAAAATTTGAAAAATTGCTGGAAGCTTCGAAATAGCTCAAAACTGATGTGTGAGAGTTGAATAATTATCAAACAAATTATTTATATTGGTTCATTTTGCTTAAAAAAATTTTAATTTCATGAAAAAGGTAAAAAATCACCATAAAACATTTTTTTTTTCAAACATTGACTTTCAAAAATCCTTCAAAAATTCAAACTTGAACTTTGGGATCTGAAATTTTGGTTACGAATGTTTCAGAACATGTTCCTTTGATCAAGCTTCGTTTGGTTCACACCAGAGTGTGCCATTTTCTCCTAAAAGAATAGAAAAATTTCAAAAAAATTGAAAATAGAAAAACCTCGACAAAAAATAAATTGGTATATTTCGCTTCGAAAAATATTACAAACTGAAAAACTTGTATTCTCAAAAATCGAGAAAAAAATCACAAATAAATTACACCTGCTTTTAGGAAAAAAATCATTATTGATACTCGTGTAAAAATTTTCTATGAATTTCGAGACAATGCCTTGACATGGAACTTCGATGAACAAACGTTTTATGACACTGGGGACACTCGAACTGTTTCACATTTCCACAGTCTGTTTTCAAATGCGTCTGAAGTCCTGATTTATACTTGTACCGGCGACCACAAGCTTTCGGACAAACAAACGGTTCAGGTAGTTGCCCTGAAAAAAATGAAACACGTATTTCGTTAATTACAAATGAAAATAAAAATTGCATTTGGGGGAAAAAATAAATCAGTCATTAAATTATGAAGATTGCACTTTTAAAAAAGAATCAAAATTGAGAAACAATTACGTAAAGTAAACAAATATTCCAACAACGCTACCTATTTGAAAATATTCATTTCAACACGACTTTATGAATATTGATGACATGAGACTTCAAATGACTTCTGTGAGTGAAGGCTTTGCCACAACTCGTGCATTTGAATTGCTTTTCACGTCCACATTCGTATCTCAGATGCGCTTGCAGTCCGTGTTTATATTTATACTGACGACCGCAATTATTCGGACACGTGAATAAATGTTTTAACCGTTCTAGAAAAAAAAAACCACAAACACATCGATTGTAAAAATTTACCAAAAACATAAAAACAAAAATAAATATAAAACCAGGGAGACCTCAGGTGTGATAATGCCAAGCACAAAAAAAATAACCAACTACAAAATATCAATTTAAAAAAATATATTTCTTCTCAAAAATACAAAATCGAATAAACAAAAAAGTAAAAACATAAGTAGGGATAAGGAATAATTTGTTTAATGACCTATGAAAAAAAAAAAAAACTCAAAGGGATAACTTTTTATGCTTCATGATAATATGTCTTCTAAAATTACCCTTCTGAAAAAAATCCATATCACATTCATCACATTTAAACTGTTTCTCTCGTCTACACTCGTACTTCAAATGATTCGCTAGGCTGGTAGCACGTTTATACTGACGACCGCACATATTTGGGCACTCGAACGAAGTCAAAACTAATTGCTCTACAAAAATATCGAAAACACAAAGAAAATGGTATAAAGCTTATTACCTATAAGACACGAGAGTTACAAGTACAACACAATATATCTACCAAAAAAAAACATAAACATAAAGCTGAAGCCAAACAAGAAGTTTTCCAAGGGATGTATTTCGTTTCAAAACAACGCATGCACGTGAAAAAAATAAATACAAAACCTTTCATTGGAACTTGAAAACGAATGATGAACAGGAGAGAATACTGAACTGAATGCTGCAATTTTATTTTATTTTATTTTTTGTTTTTATTTGAAAATATTCATTTGAACACAACTTTATTAGGGCACTATAACTTAATGAATATTGATGACATGAGACTTCAAATGACTTCTATGGGTAAAGGCTTTGCCACAATTCGTGCATTTGAATTGCTTCTCATGTCCACATTCGTACCTCAGATGAGCATGCAGTCCTTGTTTATATTTATACTGACGACCGCAATTATTTGGACACGTGAATAAATTTTTTAATCGTTCTAGAAAAAAAATAAACACATCGATTGTAAAAATTCACCAAAAACGAAAAAAAGAATAAAAATAGATATAAAAATAAAGGAGACAGATTTGATTGCACCCCCCCCTCCCTTCCACCGATCCTCCGGGACAACTTTTTTCTTGAAGGGGACATCCTAAGAAACATGTTAGAGCAAACTTGCCCCAAAAAAAGTTGGTCTTACTTACAAAATGGCGGCCATTTTGATTGACAGGTCAGCCGAAATCGCAGATTTTCCGTTTCAACATAGGGCTTGCACGAAATTTTTCAAACTTTACAAAGGTAGATCGAAAGTTCATGCAAAAATTTATCACCTGTCAAAATTTCAAGTGCTAAAGTGCGTTTTTTGATTTTTGGTTAATTTTTGAAAATCGGATTTAGGCCAAAAATGAGGGAAAAAATCAAAATTTCACCAAATGGACCAAGAAAGCTGAAATTTGGGATATACCCTATTCTCGACAAGCCAAATCGATTGGAAACGGTTTCAACCCCGTTTTGAGCAATTCTGGAGCCTCCAGCAGATATTTGAAACTCGAAATATCCACAAAATTCCATCAAATTGGAGTTGTAAAGCTGAAATTTATTCTAAAAACTAATTTCAATACGCTACGAAGTACTGCAGGTGAATTTAAAAGTCCTTTTGGAGCCTCCAGCGACTTTTTTGAAAATTCCTAAAGCCTCCAGCAGATTTTTGAAACTTTAAATTTTCACAAAATTTCATTAAATGTAGATGGAAAGCTGAAATTTACTCTACACTCCAATTTTAACACCCTCTGAAGACGACTTCAGGTGGGCTCAAGTCATTTTAGAGCCTCCAGCGACATTTTTGAAAATTACTGGAGCCTCCAGTTCCCCTAAAATTTCATCAAACTGAGATGGAGAGTCGAAACTCATCCTGCAAACTAATTTTAACACCCTCTGAAGACGACTTCAGGTGGGTTCAAGTCATTTTAGAGTCTCCAGCGACATTTTTGAAAATTACTGGAGCCTCCAGTTCCCCCAAAATTTCATCAAACTGAGATGGAGAGTCGAAACTCATTCTGCAAACCAATTTTAACACCCTCTGAAGACGACTTCAGATGGGTTCAAGTCATTTTAGAGCCACCAGCGACTTATTTAAAAATTACTGGAGCCTCCAGCAGATTTTTGAAATTTTAAATTTTCACACAATTTCATTAAATGGAGATGGAGAGTCGAATTCATTGTGCAAACTAATTTTAACACCATCTGAAGACGACTTCAGGTGGGTTCAAGTCATTTTAGAGCCTCCAGCGACTTTTTTGAAAATTACTGGAGCCTCCAGTAGATTTTTGAAACTTGAAATTTCCCCAACATTAATTTATCAAATGGAGTTGGCAAGCTGAAATTTACTTCGCAGGCTACATGGTGGTTTCAAATGTTTTTGAAGCTTCCAGCTACTTTTAGGAAATTTCAATTTTCCAATAAAACGCCATAAAACCTTTCGAAAAGTCGCTGGAGGCTCCAAAACGACTTCAAATCCACCAGCAGTCAACTTCGTAGTGTATTGAAATTAGTTTGCAGAATGAGATTCGACTCTCCATCTCAGTTTGATGAAATTTTGGGGAAATTTCAAGCTTCAAAAATCTACTGGAGGCTCCAGTAATTTTCAAAAATGACGCTGGAGGCTCTAAAATGACTTGAACCCACCTGAAGTCGTCTTCAGAGGGTATTAAAATTGGAGTGTAGAGTAAATTTCAGCTTTCCATCTACATTTAATGAAATTTTGTGAAAATTTAAAGTTTCAAAAATCTCCTGGAGGCTTCAGGAATTTTCAAAAAAGTCGCTGTAGGCTCCAAAACGACTTTTAAATTCACCTGAAGTACTTCGTAGCGTATTGAAATTAGTTTGTAGAATAAATTTCAGCTTTACAACTCCAATTTGATGGCATTTTGTGGACATTTCGAGTTTCAAAAATCTGCTGGAGGCTCCAGAACGGTTCAAAACGGGGTTGAAACCGTTTCCAATCCATTTGGCATGTCGAGAATAGGGTATATCCCAAATTTCAGCTTTCTTGGTCAATTTGGTAAAATTTTGATTTTTTTCCCTCATTTTGGCCTAAATTGGATTTTCAAAAATTCACCAAAAATCGAAAAACGCACTTTAGCACTTGAAATTTTGACAGGTGATGAATTTTTGTATGATCTTTCGATCTACCTTTGTGAAGTTTGAAAAATTTCGTGTAAGTACTATGTTGAAACGCAAAATCTGCGATTTCGGCTGACCTGTCAATCAAAATGGCCGCCATTTTGTAAGTAAAGCCAATTTTTTTTGGGCATTTTTGCTTCAAAATGTTCCTTAGGATGTCCCCTTTAAGAAAAAAGTTGTCCCGGAGCCCGGAGGATCGGCGGAGGGGGGGTGTGCGCGCAATTACTCCTATTGTCATATGCCGGACTATAAGCATGAAAAAATTAACTAACTACAAAATATGAATCAATCAATAAATAAAAATTTATTTCTCTTCAAACAGTAAGACACGTAAAAATAATACAAAATCGAATAAACAAGAATTTCGAAAAACATAAATAAGTAACGAATAATTTTTCGAATCACCTGTGAAAAAAAAAAACTCAAACGGATATATGTTTATGCTTCGCGCGAATATGTCTTTTCAAGTGACCCTTCTGATGGAACTCCCTTCCACATTCGGAACATTTAAACTGTTTCGGTTTCCCACACTCGTACTTCATGTGCTTCGTTAAACTGGTAGCATGCATATACAGACGACCGCACATATTTGGGCACCCGAACGTAGTGTGAATTATTTCCTCTGGTATCAACACATCTAATTTACCAAAAACAAAAAAAAGAATAAAATTAAAAATAAGGGAGACAGATTTCATAATGCAAAGCATGAAAAAAATTAACCAACTACAAAATATGTACCAATCAATTTTTTTTAAAAATTTATTTCTCTTCAAACTAAGACAGGTAAAAAAAAAATACAAAATCGAATACAAAACTAAAATGCGAAAAATATAATTAAGTAACGAATAATTTTTTTAAACGACCTATGAAAAAAAAACTAGATAGGATAAATTTTTATGCTTCGCGAGAATATGTCTTTTCAATTGACCCTTCTGATGAAAATCCTTATCACATTCGCAACATTTAAACTGTTTCTCTCGTCCACACTCGTACTTCAAATGCGTGTGAATACTTCGTTTATTTTTATACCGACGACCGCACATATTTGGGCACCCGAACGTAGTGAAACTCAATTGCTCTATAAAAATATAAAAAACACAAGGAGAATGATAATGAAGCATATTATAAAACCCGAGAATTATAGAATAAAAAAACTGAAAAAAAAAATTTAAAAATGAGATACAATACATATCCAAAAAAAACAAAAACAAAAACATGAAACTCTTCTTATATGTAGGTATTTCTATTCAAAACAACGCATGTAAAAAAATACATACTAAACCGAATAAACAAAAATGGAAAACATAAGTGAAGTAGGTATAGGTCGAACGAATACCTTTTTTTTTAATGACCTACCTACGAAAAAAAAACTCAACGAGGTAACTTTAAATGCTTCATGATAATATGTTTTTTCATATTATCCTTCTGAAAAAAATCCTTATCACATTCAGAACATTTAAACTGTTTCTCTTGCCCACAATAGTACTTCAAATGCCTGTATACGCTGCTAGCATTTTTATACCGACGACCGCACATATTTGGGCACCCGATCGTGGTGACGCCCAATTGCTCTATAAAAATATCAAAAACAGAAGGAACATGATATGAAGCATATTGTAAAACCTGAGAATTACCGAACAAAAAAATCGAAAAAAAATGAAACACAATACTACATACACACAACAAAACACACAAACATAAGGACAAACAAGACAATTTTCTAACTAAGGTGTCATTCCATGTCAACTCCACCAAAAAAATGCGATTTTAAAAGTCATGTCTTTTGATTTCGCTCAATGTCTACCAACCCAATAAGTAAGAAACCCGCAATCAGTTTGGTTCCAGCCCCCAGTGGAGGCAGGTGGGGTGGGGGGGCTTCAATTATTTTCACATTGCCTCGAGGTACTTTGACAGTGCATTACTCCAAAGCTACATCGGAAGCTGAAGAGTGCTCCCCCCAGGGGGGGCAAGTGTCTGGAACAAGGGTTATACCACCGGGACTGTATGAGAACAGCCACACGTTGGAAGATGACAACTTGAAACTTCTAGTGGTGAGGTCATTCTTTGATCATACAAAAAAGCCAACTCTTAAGGACAATCCGATCAGCCCCCAGTCCATTCTGGGAAGTACTTTGCTGATATCAAATACAAAAATGTGGTATGTAGGATAGTTGATAGGGCCATGGACCAGCTAGTTGTATCCAACCCCAAAAATCTAACATCATATTCGAGTTCAGTGTTAGCAAAAACATACTACACACTTCATGGGTTGCACAAACAAAACACGCTTTTAATCTTTTACCCCATTGGGACCCTGCAAGGGCACAGGTTGTTGTCGCTAGAGGTAGTCTCTAGGTAGTAACTCGGATCATGAAGAGGAGCCAGTCCCCAAGGACAGATGAGAAGGTGAAGACAACACCAGGGGTATTCTGTGCGTCCACATCGTGCAGGGTGGTAACATATTGCTGTTAGATGGACTCGGAATCAATAAACATAGCCAAAGCAGAATTCTCCAGTTGGTGGAGTGATGGGGAGGAGTGGCAAGCCAAAGGCCAAACCTGTACATAAATACGGATTACAAACAAGAATGCATAAGAGCTGCAGAACACTAAAAACTCACTTGTTCCAGCCCTAGGGAAGTGCAAGAGCTTCAGAGTGAGAAGGTGAATACCATTGCCTAAAAACTGGCAAATTTGGCTAAGGCAGTAAACCCCAAACAGAAAATCATGGTGGAAGGCAATGGGAAACCACCACCATTTCATCTCCCAAGAATTATATGGACATCAATTTAGCAATGGCCCTAAGTCTCCACCATCAGGCTGATCCTCATCTGCCAAGGCAGCTGGATAGGGTGCAAAGAATATGCGGAGTCAAAACAAAGTGGAACAATATCAACGTCTCAAGCTGGAATGTGAGAACTTTGTATAAAATTGGAAAACTCACTAATGTTATTACAGAAGCCAGGAGATTACAAATTGACACATTAGGAATAACCCATACAACAATGACCATGCTAATTTCAATGTGAATGTCGACCCATCCACATCTGTCACTTTTGGATGCCACATGTCGATGTGAATTTCAACCCTGTGTCGAGCTAATTGTCCATGTAATTGTCAACTGATGTTGATCTGCATTCATGTTGACAATTGGTTTGCCACTGGGTCGAAATTCACATCAACATGTGGCATCCAAAAGTGACGGATGTGGATGGATCAACATTCACATCAACATTTATGTCGACCTCCTGCTTCATAAAATTATAAAATTTGAGTTTAAAAATTTTTAATTTTTTTTTCAAAAATGATTTCCTCTGATGTGGCTATTGCTTGTGCTGAAAACAGCATCAATGCAAAGTTGACTTCCGAAGAAGTACAGACAAAAAGTCTGTATAATCAAAAAGTTGAACAGAAATTCCTTATATCAAAGATGGTGCAAAACTTTATCTAAGAGTACTAAACTAATCCATTTTCATTGTCGACATGTCGATGTTAATGTAGATGTGAAATTCGACATCAACAAATACATCCACAATATCAACATCATATTATCATCTACAACTCCAAACTATGGAAAAGTAAATAATTTCATCAATGCCCTAAAAAATTTGTTTTGCTCATTGAACAAGATCATATTTTTGAATGTTTATCAAACTTTTAAACACTGAAACTGAAATTTTAATTCTGAAAAATTGGTCGACATAGTTGTAGATGTAAATTTCGAGCATCAAATTTTACATCCACATGTTGAGATGCCACATCAAGGTATCAGAAATAATGAGAAAATTTCAAAAATTTTCATTTACCTGGCTTTTGTACAGACAGAAGATTTGTACTAAATAATTAATTGATCACGTCTTTTCCATCATTATGTTGGAAAAAAATGTAGTTGATGTAAATGTCGATGTCGACAATTGTTGTGGGGAAGCGAGATCTGATGGACTGGAAATGGTAGAAACCGGGCAGATGGACATTATGAAATGAGTTAAGCTGGGAAAGACACTCACAAACAAGGTGTGGGTATAATAATACATACCAGAATCAGCGATAAAATCAGTGCTATAATTCCAAAATCATAGAGGATAATATTTGTGAGATAGGAGGTCAAGCCAAAACCAATCATGATAATTCAAGTTTATGAGCCAACAGCTGGAAGCAGTACAGAGGAAATCAACAACTTCTTCAATGACCTAGAAGAAGTGATGAGCTGCTTGAAAAACAATTATGTTGTGTTTCTGATGGGAGACTTCAATGCCAAAGTTGGGAATGATCATGGCAGCCAAGTTGCAGCCATTGCAGGGAGGTACACACTTTGAGAGCAAAACAAAAGAGGCTAAATGCTCGTACCCTCGTAGCACAATATTGATGCCAAAGTCGATGAAAAAAATGAGATCTCTAATCCGCCACTTGTTGACACGACATTTGTTGACACCAATGTCGATAAATGACAAGTGAGAAGTTAATATCAAAATTGACTGTCATCTCCCTTCATTTTTTGTCTCGATGAAGTCTCGACATTGGTGTCATTTTTTTGAGTCTAAAAGAAGCAAATTTTGATTGAAAAATGTGCGAAATGTGCCCAAAACTCTTTTTTTGATTCAAGTAAAATTATTCTCAAAAGTATTTCACCCTAAAAAAATTTGTTGAAAGAAAAAAAGTTGCCCTGGGTAGGGATTGAACCTAGGTTGCTATTCACTTCTGTCATGTTCTCTAACCACTAGACCATTGTCACTGTTGAGTGGAGAACTGGAGAGGCCTTAAAAGAATATTCAGTCCATCTTATTCTGGACTTAGAAAATTTTTCTTATTGTATTGTCGACTCAGACATTGACAAATGAGTCAGTAACACTTCAAAATTTCTAAAAATATTTTATTGATCTTGTAATCGACATCAACTTCCTCATCAATATTAACCAGATGGTTGATGTCAATTACTAAATCTACATAAGTATCTACTCGATGACGATATTTTGTAGATACTTTTGTAGACCCTATAATCGATATCAAAATTCAGGTCGTCTTGCTGGTGCCAAAGTCAATGACAATTACTAGATTGACAAAAGTAACAGCTATACAGGATCAAAATTTTGTAGATGCTTTTGTCAATCTTATAGTCGACATCAACTTCGGATCAACAAGACAACCTGAATTCTGATATCGATCATCGGTCTACAAAGGTATCTACAATATATCAAAATCTTGCACATGACTGTAGATACAAATGTAGACAGCAATGACGACCATCAGAATTTTCATCATATCAATTTTTAATCAATCATCTTAAACATAGTTAGATTAACCCCATTGTGGATAATGTTCAGACTTTTTTCAATCAACAATCATGTAAAAACATGTCGATACTTTTGTCAAGGCCACTGACGATCTTGTCAGTACTATGCGGGTAGAGTTTCCAGAAAGACATGGTCTAGTAATATGCAATACCTGGTTCAAACAGCATGAAAGAATATTGTACACGTGGGTCAGTCCTGGAGGTTGAGTCAGAAACCAGATAGACTACGTACTTGAAAAGAAAGCTTCAAGAACATAGTGAAGAACTGTCATACATATCATGGTGCTGACTGTAACTCTGACCACAAGCTATTGGCTGCAAAATGCCAGATTGAAAGTTCAACTTTCAACTTGGGAAAATTTCAAAATACTTGAAAAATTCAAAATGCAATGTCCTTTCGAACTGTGAAATCAGTTTTGATCAAAGTATCAAAGCTTTGGAGTAATGCGCTGCTGAAGTCGAGTACCTCCAGACAATGTGAAGATAATTGAAGCCCCCCCCACCCGATCCCTCATTGCGAGTTTCTTACTTATTGAGTGAGTAGACACTGTAAAAAAAAATTGAGCTAAATTGAAGTAAGTACATGACTCAAATACGTTGGTCGAATTGAATAACGTGTTCAAGTTTTCCAGCTTGATTTGATGAAGTTTTGAGGATATTTCAAGTTTCAAAAATCAGCTGGAGATTCCAGAACTACGCAACACGTTTTGAAACCGTTTCCAATTGATTTGGCAGAACAAAAATAGGGCATGTTCCATATTTCAGTTTTCTAGGTCAACTTGGAAAAACTTAGATTTTTTTCTCATTTTTGGCCTAAATTTGATTTTTAAAAATTCACCAAAAATCGAAAAATACATTTTAGCGTTTGAAATTTTGGCTTACGTGCTCTTTCGATCTAGCTTTGTCCAGTTCAAACAAAGTTATGCTAGAGGATCAACGAGGGGGGCAATCATTCCATTGTCATTATTCCAGACTATAAAAGGACAAAACCAGAGAAAAAAATCAGATTTTTTAAGGAGACGAATTTTGAATTAAGCTTTCTATACACCAAAAACAAAAAATCAATGTACCAATTTTTTTAAAAAATGAAAAAAAAAACAAGAGAAAAAGAAGCTCAATAAACACAATTTTATTTATTTATAAAACGAAATACCTACCTACGCAGAAAAGTATACAAAAACGGAAAACATAACGAATGATAAGTGTATACGAAACAACAAACAAAAACCATCTCAACATTCCACGAGACCAAAAAAATCGAAATCGAACGTAAGGACCCATAAACGAAATGATTCGTTATCAAGGTATAAAATGATGCACGTAAATTTTATGCGATTGCAGATTACTCTTTTGGGCAAAGCTTCTGGGGCATTGCGAACATTTGAATTGCTTTTCACGTCCACATTCGTACCTCAGATGCGCTCGCAGCCCCTGTTTATATTTATACTGACGACCGCAATTATTTGGGCAAATGAATAAATTTTTTAATTGCTCTAGAAAAAAGACACAAACAAATCGATTGTAAAAATTTACCAAAAACAAAAAAAGAATAAAAATGAATATAAAAATAGGGAGGCAGATCTGATAATGCAAAGCATGAAAAAAATTATCCAATGCATTATATTGCCTTCAAGTCAACAGACCAATTTGAAAACAAAAAACAAATACAAACAAAAAGAAAAAAGAAAAAGAATAATTTCAATTCAATAAACAAAAAATTTATTTCATTTCAAAACAACACACGTAAAAAAAATACAAAATCGAATAAACAAAAATGGAAAAACATAAGTACGTAACGAATAATTATTTTTAATGATCAATGGAAAAAAAACTCAATAGGATTACTTATCACGTCTGTTTGTGCACCGCGAGAACATGTTTTTTCAAATGAGCCTTCTGATGAAAATCCTTATAACATAAAGAACATTTAAACTGTCTCTCCTGCCCACAATAGTACTTCAAATGCTTTGTTAAACTGCTAGCATGCAAATACTGACGACCGCACATATTTGGGCACCCAAACGTAGTGACAGCTAACGGATCTATAAAAATATAAAAAAACAGAAGGAAAAAAGGTAAGTATTTTAAGCCACGAGAATAACTGAAAAAAAAATTTAAAAAATTAAAAAAAAATGAAACGCAACAAAGCACAGCCATGATGAGGCTAAACAAGAAAATTTTCGAAGGTATAATCGAGTGAGTGGCCAACACCATAAAAATGTACATAATGATTCGTTACCAAGGTAGAAAACGATGCACAGAAATTTGATGCGATTGCAGGTTACTCTTTTGGGCAAAGCTTTTAGGGCATTGCGAGCATTTGAATTGTTTTTCGCGTCCACATTCGTACTTTAAATGAGCTCGCATGTTTCTTTTGTACTTGTATCTTCGACCACAAGAATTCGGACATGTGAACGATGATGACGTTTCGATCGACTCTTCTTCTAAACAAAAAAAATTGAATTGAATAATAAATAATGGCGAAATAATGTTCACGATTTCGAACGAAAAAAATCCAATCTCAAGATGCTGCTTGAGCTGATATTTAAACCACATGGGGTTGTGTTTTGGAATAATTTCAACTCCGAGTTTTGACTCTAAAATTTGAGATGTAGTCGTGAAAAAAATAAGACTTCAAAATCACCAAGAAGACAAAAATGAGAAGCCTTTATTTGAATTATAAAAACATTCAAAAAAAAAAAAAACTTGAAACAAAATCAAAACAAAAATAAAATAAAATGATAAAAAAAAAGTGAAAACTTGAAAACATTTATTTTAATATTATTTTATGCACGAGACCAATATGACTTTTCAATGAACTCCTATGGCTATAGACTTTAAAACACACTGAACATTTGAACTGTTTCTCTTGCCCACATTCGAACTTCAAATGACTCCAAAGTCCTCGCTTATACTTATACTCCCTTCCGCAGCCATTCGGACAAGCAAACCTCAGATCTAAAATCAGACAAACGAAAACAAAACTTATGAAATAAAAAAAAATCACCCAAACGTGCAGGAACTATGAATTGAACGTGCAAGAATATGGAATATCAAAAAAATATACTCATGCTTTTTGACATTATTCGATTGAGATATCGCGGTTACCTATTACGATAAAAATGACCGATGAATAGAAAGGAGGTGAGATTTTAAGCTACATTTATGAGCAAAACTTCTATAACATTGGGAACATTTGAACTGTTTCTGGCGTCCGCATTCGAACCTTAAATGCGTGTAAACTCCTTGTTTATATTTATATCGACGACCGCAACCATTCGGACATTCGAACGTTTCAGCTTTTTGTCCTATAAAAAGAAAAAAACGAATACGACAAAAGTATAAATGAATAGTTCAGTCACCCGATTCTATAAAAACATGGACAGGATTTAGAAATAAGATCAGAAAAAATAAATAAATAAACTGAACTCGACACAGTGATGGAAAATATTTCAAATATAGGTACTTCGACTTTATTCTAAAAAAATCACATTCAACGTAGAAACGAAATCAGATAAAAAATAAAATTATTTTAAAAGTCATCGAGTGAATTATTATTATTTTTTTAATACGAGTAGCTATATTGGAGAATTAGGTCAACACTTTTTTATGCACAAGACCGACGTGAGTTCTCAATGTACTCTTTCGAGAAAACGCTTTTGGGCATTCGGTACATTTGAATAGTTTTTCGCGTCCACACTCGAACCTCAAATGAGTTTGAAGTCCTCGTTTATATTTATACTCGCGACCGCAGGCATTCGGACAAATGAACATTTCATAATACTGTCCTAAAAACATACAGACACACAGCTGAGTTAATATACGACGCAAAAACGCTGCAAAAGCCAATCAAAATGAAATCGAACCCAAAAATGCATCGTCAAAAACTGACCCTTTTTTCAGAATCGAAAAACAACAACCAAGAAAACCATTGTTAGTTCGCCTCTAGCCCCATTCAAGCGGAGATGTGAGGAAAAGGGGGTCGCTCCCTTGGCCCTCAAGCAATTTTAGTTCCTTCGAAAGAAACCTCACCAAAAAAAATTGAAAACAAATACAATATTCGAGTGTGTAATAATGTTTCGAATATACTCGATAATTTCTGATCAGAATTCTTCTTTTTAGTCCGAATAGGAGTAATTGCAGCCCCCCCCCCAGCGATCACCCGGGACTACTTTTTTTTCTTAAAGGGAACATCCTAAGGAACATTTTAAAGCAAACTTGCCCAAAAAAAAGTTGGCCTTACTTACAAGATGGCGGCCATTTTGATTGACAGGTCAGCCGAAATCGCAGATTTTGCGTTTCTACATAGGACTTGCACGAAATTTCTCAAACCTTACAAAGGTAGATCGAAAGATCATGCAAAATTTTATCACTTGTCAAAATTTCAAGTGCTGAAGTGCGTTTTTCGGTTTTTGGTGAATTTTTGAAAATCCAATTTAGGCCAAAAATGAGGGAAAAAATCAAAATTTTACCAAATTGACTAAGAAAGCTGAAATTTGGTATATATATACCCTATTATCGACATGCCAAATCGATTGGAAACGGTTTTAACCCGTTTTGAGTAGTTCTGGAGCCTCCAGCAGATTTTTGAAACTCGAAATGTCCACAAAATTCCATCAAATTGGAGTTGTAAAGCTGAAATTTATTCTAAAAACTAATTTCAATACGCTACAAAGTATTGCGGGTGAATTTAAAAGTCGTTTTGGAGCCTCCAGCGACTTTTTGAAAATTCCTAATGCTTCCAGCAGGTTTTTGAAACTTTAAATTTTCACAAAATTTCATCAAATGGAGATGGAAAGCTGAAATTTACTCTACACTCCAATTTTAACACCCTCCGAAAACGACTTCAGGTGGGTTCAAGTCATTTTAGAGCCTCCAGCGACTTTTTGGAAAATTACTGGAGCCTCCGGTAGGTTTTTGAAACTTGAAATTCCCCAAAAATTTCATCAAACTGGGATGGAGAGTCGAAATTCATTCTGCAAACTAATTTCAATACGCTACGAAGTTGACTGCTAGTGGATTTCAAGTCATTTTGGAACCTCCAGCAACTTTTTGAAAGGTTATATGGCGTTTTTTTGGAAAATTGAAATTTCCTAAAAGTAGCTGGAAGCTTCAAAACCATTTGAAACCACCATGTAGTCTGCGAAGTAAATTTCAGTTTGCCAACTCCATTTGATAAATTAATGTTGCGGGAATTTCAAGTTTCAAAAATCTACTGGAGGCTCCAGTAATTCTCAATAAAGTCGCTGGAGGCTCTAAAATGACTTGAACTCACCTGAAGTCGTCTTCAGAGGGTATTAAAATTGAAGTGTAGAGTAAATTTCAGCTTTCCATCTCCGTTTGATGAAATTTTGAGAAAATTCAAAGTTTCAAAAATCTGCTGGAGGCTTCAGGAATTTTCAAAAAGTCGCTGGGGGCTCCAAAACGACTTGAAATTTACCTACAGTATTTCGTAGCGTATTGAAATTAGTTTTTAGAATAAATTTCAGCTTTTATATGTACAATTCCAATTTGATGGAATTTTGTGGGAATTTCGAGTTTCAAAAATCTGCTGGAGGCTCCAAAACGACTTGAAATCCACCAGCAGTCAACTTCGTAGTGTATTGAAATTAGTTTGCAGAATGAGATTCGACTCTCCATCTCAGTTTGATGAAATTTTGGGGAAATTCAAAGTTTCAAAAATCTGCTGGAGGCTTCAGGAATTTTCAAAAAGTCGCTGGAGGCTCCAAAACGACTTTTAAATTCACCCGCAATACTTCGTAGCATATTGAAATTAGTTTTTAGAATAAATTTCAGCTTTACAACTCCAATTTGATGGAATTTTGTGGACATTTCGAGTTTCAAAAATCTGCTGGAGGCTCCAGAACTGCTCAAAACGGGTTGAAACCGTTTCCAATCGATTTGGCATGTCGATAATAAGGTATATCCCAAAGTTCAGCTTTCTTGGTCAGTTTGGTAAAATTTTGATTTTTTCCCTTAACCACTTTTCAAGAGAAAACTCCCCTTCCTCCAAAATTTTGGATTTTTTCTCACTTTGTGGGTCTTCAAGTGTAAAACCCAACATTGTTCAAAGGCTCAGAGAGGGGTTTACTTGAAAAGGAGGTTACCTAATTAGAAAGGTTTTGATAAGAAATGAAAAGTTTTCAAAGAATTTTGACCACAATTACTTCAATTTTTTCTTCATTTTTTTGTTTTTTTTTCAACTTACGAGCCTTTGCGGGGTCGAGGAAAATTTTTTCCTAAACAGAGGGTCTAATTAAAACAATTCTGAATCAGAAACTGGAAATTTTCAAAAAAAATTTTATTTATATTGAAGTAAGTATTTCATTCGATAGATTTTTTATGAAAGGGGGGGGGGAGAGGAGGGATTCACAAAGAGGGCTCGAATTACTTGAGGAAGTGAGAGATTTTTTTTGTTGAAAAGGGGACTATTTAGAGTAATTTTGGCGCATAAATGGAGAATTTTTCGAATACCTAAATTTTAAACAATTATGTACTGAAGTATTTCATTTTCATTTATCGAATTCTCAATTGTGTGGGGGGGGGGGGTGGGGGTGATTTCACGATGAGAACCGCGAATCATTTGAGGAAGTGGGACAGAATTTTTTTTATAAAAACGGGTCTATTTAGAGAAATTTTGGCGCGTAAATGAAGCATTTCTCAAATAAATTGAATGATTTTGATTTTTTCACCTGCAAGGGGGGGGGGTGATTGGCATAACTTTTTGTGAGGTGGGATAGGGCTGGCATCACTTTTTTTTGACCTACATGAAAATCAAAAAATATTGAATTATTTTCTTATAAAATCCTACAACTGTAAGGAACCAGTGAGAGGAGGGGGGGGGGGGCAAACCAGCGAACCTTCAAAAGAGCCTCATCACTCATCAAAGAACATCTCCTTCTGAATAATTGAAGACTTTGAAAATCGAAATAGAAAATTTTTTAATGTGCTGAACACGATTATGGCTTTGTTTATTTCTCGAGTTATTCGAACTACCCCCTCCCCCATTTTTCCAAAATGAGGTCCAAATCTAAAAATGTTGGTAAAGTCGCATGCGGTAGTGAAATAGCATGTTTTCACGGATTTTGAACACGTTATTGGCCTTATTTTTTCAATCTGGTACCTCTCACGCCGCGTACTTTAACCCCCCCCCCCCCCCCAATATAGGTAAGAGTGGGCTGAGAGGCGTGGAAAGGGTCGAATCAGAAAAATAAGCTCATATTCGAGTTCAGCACCTTTGAAAACATACCATTCGATGTGTCACACGAGTTCGATATTTTTTTACAAATTTGTCCCCTAAATGGGGGGGGGGTGCCTCTTCTTATTGAGAGTCTACATTGGTAGAGTTGAATGTTTCAAATCAGCTCAGAAATAAATTACATCCGTGGTACTTTGTACGGAATTTAAAATCTTAGCTCGTACTTACAGCGTCATTTTCAACTCTCAGCTTTCAATTTGAAAGCTCGACTTTCAATTTTTGAAAACTTGAAACGATATTTCTCAATCACAGTTCTGAGCAAAGTGTAATATGAACGGAGTTATACCTTCCTAAAATTGATTAGGTACTTCGAGATTTGCAAAAAAAGGCTCTTTAACCCCCCCCCCCCCATTCCCCCCTCCTTCCTTCCTTCCTTCCTTCCCTTCAGCTCAATTACGAAAGAGAGAATTAAAATTCGACGAAGTCTGGAAATTCATCAATCTGCCTGATTTTGCGAAATAATTATACTTGAAAAAAATTCAAAAAAGAAGTATAAAAATGAATAAAAAATTTATTAAATCAATCGGAACAACAAAAATGGATTAAGAAATAATAAACTTCAAAAAAAAACTGAATAATAAAACAATTATAAATAAAAATCATAATAAGTACGTATTCTCGAGACTAGTACAATATTTCGATCAAACTAACACAATAATACATATTTTATTGCCAAAAAAAGAGGAAATCGATCAAAAAAATACACCAAAAAAATTATAATAAAAAAAAACGAAAAAAAACAGAGCAGGGTAAGTCTATTTACAAATCTATCACGAGTTTACCCAAAAAAAAATCAAAAACGATAGCCCTACATTAACACTTTATGAACAGAAAGTAGATGAGACTTCAACTGAAACCGCCTATGAAAGTTTTTATCGCATAGGGTACATTTGAATTGTTTTTCGCGTCCACATTCGTATTTTAAATGCGTGTAAATACTTCGTTTATTTTTATACTGACGACCACAGCCATTCGGGCATGCAAACATTTCGCTGAAATGTTCTAGAAAAACAAATAAAAACCAAAAAAAAAAACAAAAATACATCAATGATCTTAAAATTAATACAGCCTTACAATATTTGAAAGAAAAAAAAAAGAAGAAAAAGCAAAACAAGCATATTCTACGAATCAACATTAACAAAAACAAATAATAAATTATTTTTACCAATACAGAAAAAAAAAATGCCAAAACTACAAAAGCTTCGAAACTTAAATAAGGTATAAATCTTAACAAAAAATGTCATAAGTTAAACAGCTCTCTTAGGTAAGAACTTAGTCACTTGAAATAAATTAAAGTATTATTCTCCTTCGAGTACACGAATAAATCAATTTTGCCAGAGTGAGAAGTGTTGCAAATTCAAGGAAAAAGAAATAACATCAGAATTGATCAATTTCTTTAAAAAAAATAATTAGTAACCAAAGTGGCAGAATTTCTCGATCATCTTTTTTCAAACACTCCCTTTCTTTCATCAAGATATTTCAAAGGGTCTAAAACTTGACGTACAAAAATGAATAAATATTTTTTTTAAAAAACTGGAAAAATATGTGAACCGAACATTTCAGCAAACGTTGTGGTCAAAACAAAAACACGATCAACAAACGAGAAAATATCATTTTAAAATAATTTTATGCGCGAGACCTGCGTGTACTGATAGATAATTCTGATGGAAAAAAGTCTTAGGGCATTTCGAGCACTTAAATTGCTGTTTTCGTTTACACTCGTTCTTGGAATGAGCCTGAAATGGCCTCGGCGACACAAGAAGCATAAATCGTTCTATAAACAGAAAAAAAGAATAACTTATACAAAATAATGGCGTGGAAAATGAAGCTAAGCTTTGTGAGATACAAAAAAAACATTGAACGAGCAGAAAACAGGCAAACAATGAACATTATTGAGACTTGTCATGCGATACGAAATGAAATCTTATTTGTTACCTATAGAAAATTCACAATTGCTAAAGATCGATGAACGGTAATAAGATGAGCCTTGAGACTACACTTGCGGGCGAAGGATTTACCGCATTGGAAACATCTGAATTGTTTCTCGCGTCCACATTCGAACTTCAAATGCGTATAAACTCCTTGTTTGTATTTATAACGACGACCGCAAGCATTTGGACAAACGTACGAAGACGAAGTGTTTTTAAATCTTTCTAGAAAAACAAAAATCACACACCAATGATGGTGAAATATTTACAAATACGATGATGGATCGGAAAGCTGAAACGAAACTATTTATCAGATGATCGAAGAGAACCCAAACAACCGAAAGTATATCAAAAAGTGAATTAAAATTCGAAAACTCGATTTTTAAAAAAAAACACATACTTTATTCAAATTCAGTCAAAAAACATTTAAAAAAATAAAAACTCGAGAAAACATGAAACTTAAAATAAGTAGGTAATAATTAGGTAAGTAATATTGAAAGATTTCAACGAGAATAAAAAAACACGATAATCATTGTAAAATCAGTTTATGCACGAGACCAGTATGAGTTTTCAAAGTACTCCGATGACTGAAGGCTTTTGGGCATTCGGGACATTTGAATTGCTTTTCTTTGCCACACTCGTAGTTCAAATGTCTCTGAAGAACGAATTTCTGTTTGTACTGACGACCGCAGGCATTTGGGCACACAAACATTCCATCCGAATGCACTGAAAACACACCAATTCATCTATGTTAATAAATGTCCAAATAAAGGTAGGTATACGAATACAATATTTTAAAAAACAAACGCGCGAACGAACAATCAAGCAAAACACACACACACACGCACACAAAAATGCATTTCGGTAGCCTTAATATTCCAAAATTTAAAATCAGCACACCGAAAAACCTGACAACTGATGTGTCACAGAGATTCTTCGATTTTTTTTTCAGATTGTGGAGTTCATAGTGGGGTCCAGTGGTCTCCTATCGAAAAACTACATCGAAATTCGAATTCAGCACCCTTGAAAACCTAACAATCGATAGGTCACACGAGTTTTTCAATTTTTTTGAAATTTGGGATCCACTTGCGGATCTCAGGGGGCCCCAATCGAAAAATCGAGCTGAAATTCGAAATCAGCGGCATCGAAAACATAATAAACGATATGTCACATGATTTTTGAAATTTTTTCAAAATTTGACCAAAATTATGGGAGAGGGGGGGGGGTGCGAAAAATGCCCAATTTGAAATTTTGTGGTGAAACGAAAACCGATTCGCACCGTTGAAAAAAAAATAATTTTTTTCCTAGCATTTGACAGTTTTCAGTAATCACGCTATTTCCTTCCAAATTTCAATCTAAAACATTACCCCCCCCCCATTCCAGCCAAATTTTGAAAAAATCCAAAAAATCATGTGACATATCGTTTGTTAGGTTTTCGAGACCGTAGATTTCGAATTTCAGGTTATTTTTTCGTTAAGAGCCTTCTAAGCCCCACAATGGGCCCTAAAATTTCAAAGAATTGAAAAATTCGTGCGACCTATCAATTGTTAGGTTTTCAAAGGAGCTGATTTCGAATCTCGCGTTATTTTTTGCATTCCAGCTTTCTAAGTTCCACAATAAGCTCTTGAGTATCATCTGCGCTTCAGGTGGGTTGAGGGGGGGGGGGGGGTATTGTGAAGTTGACGCGTATTGTCCTATTTAATACTATTTTGATGGCTAAATATACATACAAAACTGATCAATGTTACCTGTGAAAAAAGTCACGGCATTAAAGATTCGTGAACAGCGATGAGATGCGCCTTCAAGTGAAACTTATGGGTAAAGTGTTTACCACATTCTCTACATTTGAATTGTTTTTCTTGACCACACTCGTACCTCAAATGCTGGTTTAACCCTTTTCTATACTTGTACTGACGACCACAAGCATTCGGACACACAAACATTGCAGTAAATTGTTCTAAAAAATATACAAAAATCAGTCTGATACCATATCACATAAAGTAACGATAAGGGGTAGAGGGAGAGATGGAGAAAAAGACCCGATAAAACATAGAGAGACAAACAACTACAAAGCCAAAAGACCCAACAAAAAAAAACGAACGACTGAAAAATAAAACTCGTCGTAAAAAAAACACATTTATTTTGATTTTACTAAAACGAAAAACGAACTAAAAATTACGAGAAAAAAATACACGCGCAACATTTGATCGAGTAAAAAAAAAAACTGGGTAAATTAAATGAAAATTTTCTTATGTATAAGACCAATATGAGTTTTCAGAGTACTTCTCTGAGAAAAAGCCTTAAAACACTCGTAACATTTGAACTGTTTTTCTTGTCCACACTCATACTTGAGATGTTTCTGAAGCCCTCTTTTATATTTATATCGACGACCGCAAAAATTCGGACAAATAAACATTCCGTACAATTGTTCTGCAAATAGAAACCAAAACAAAAAAACAATCAGAAATTGATTAATATTCGAAGAAATACGCGGCGAAGGGAGAAGAACATGTACAACAAATACCTATTAACTTACAAATATAACAGTTACCTAATGTAACAATTTTAAAACTGTAAAGATTGATGAACTCTAATGATATGAGACTTCAAGTTACACCTTTGAAAAAAGCTCTTATCACATTCGGCACATTTGAATTGCTCTTCACGTCCACATTCGTATGTTAAATGCCGAGTAAGTCCTGATTTATACTTGTACTAACGACCACAAGCATTTGGACATACAAACCCTCGGATATAATTTTCTAAAAAAAGATAAATACATCGATGGCCAGGTAAAATTGTGGTATTTTTTCAATCTCCGTTAAAAAAAAGTAATCAATTATAAGAGACGTGGAATCCCAAGAGAAAATTATTAAATCTGATCGGATGATTTTTGATTCGAGGAATTTGCGGATCTGATAAGGGTGAATATGATTTTATCAATTCTGATTCGAATGAGAATGAGATCATCAGATCACATGCAGGCATATTTTCTGATCTGATCAGATTTCATCATTTTCCCCTGGGATATGTGCGTAGAATCGGAAGTTAGTACACCAAGTGGTGAAAATTATGTACATCGAAAGCGAAAAAAATTCACATGTTGAATTGAAAAATCGCACGATTGTTGTCGTAATATCTCAGAGCAGAGTTAGATCTAGTCAGATTGAATCAAATCAAGACATTTGCGAATGAAATATGATTTGAACAAAAACAATCAGACCTGATCAGAACAATGGTTTGATCAGATCACGTCTGATCAGATCCGAATGTTCCCAAAACCACATTTTTATATGATCAGATCTAATCGGATCAGAGTTTTGAGTTGAATTTCACAATCAGATTTGATCAAAACAAAGTTTTCATTGGATTAGATCTACTCAGATTTAATCAGATCCGATTAGAGAAGCCAGGATAAGATCAGATCCGGTTATTTCCAAAATCTACACAATATTAATTAATCTGACCCGGTCTGATGGAATCAAATCAAATCAAACCAGATACGGTCAGAAATTCCCAACAATGAATTTTATATGATCAGATCAGATCCCATCCGAAAAATTTGACCAGATATAATCAGATTTGATCAAAATGAGGTTTTCATCCATTTAAATCCGTTTGGTTAGATCAGATAAAATCGTATCAGATCGGATCATTCCCAAAATTTAATTTCATTTCACCTTATCTTATCTGATCATACCAAGTTTATCAGATCAGATCAGGACATTAACTAAATATATTGAATTTTATACGTCAGACTTGATCAGAGTAAAATTTTCATCGGATGATCTATTCAGATCTGATGATCAGGTCCAAACTAGACTTGATAAAATAAATTTGATGAGATCAGATCAGATCCGGTCATTCTTACGATCTAATTTGGTTTAACGAGATCTGATTCGATCATTACCGCATATTATAATCAGGTCTGTTTAATCACATCAGATCAGATTTGGATATTCCCACCATTAAATTTGATCCGATCAGAGTTTAGATCGGATTAGATCTGATCAGACTTGAATGATCAGATCAGATCCAATCCGGACCTTTTCCTATAATTTGATTTGACCAGATATGTATATGTCCTCAGATTAGATCAAAGAAGGTTTTCATGGAGTTCAATTTATTTGATCAGATCATGTCTGATCATTACCAAGACCTAATTTTATCTGGCCAGAACTGATCAGATCACGGATTTTATCTGATCAATTCGCATATTTGGCCAGATATGCAGAATGTAATCTGATTTGATCAAAAGGTTTTCATTGAATTCAACTTCATTTGATCAGATCAGATCAGATCAGGTCATTACCAAGAACTAATTTGATGTGGCCAGATCTGATCAGATCGTGGATTTTATCTGATCAAATCAAATATTTAGCCAAATATGTAGAATTTTGTGAATCTTATTGCATCTAAAAAACGGAAACTTGATTTTATCAGACCTATGTGATCAGATCAGATCTGAATATTCCCAAGATCAAATTTGATCTGGCCAGCTCTGATCAGATCATGGATTTTATCTGATCAAATCAAATATTTGGCCAGTTATGCAGAATGTATTCTGATTTGATCAAAAGAAGGTTTCCATCGAATCAGACTTATGTGATCAGATCAGATCTGAACATTCCCAAGATCTAATTTCATCTGGCCAGATCTGATCCGATCATGGATTTTTTTCTGATCAAATCGAATATTTGGCCAGATATACAGAATGTACTCTAATTTGATCAGAAGAAGGTTTTCATCGAATTCAATTTCATTTGATCAGATCAGATCTGGTCATTACCAAGACCTAATTTTATCTGGACAGATCTGATCAGATCATGGATTTTATCTGATCAATTCGCATATTTGGCAAGATATGTAGAATTTTGTGGATCTTATTGCATCTAAAAAACGGAAACTTCACTTCATCAGACCTATGTGATCAGATCAGATCTGAACATTCTCAAGATCTAATTAGATCTGATCAGATCATGGATTTTATCTGATCAATTCGCATATTTGGGCAGATATGTAGAATTTTGTGGATCTTATTGCATCTAAAAAAAAAAAGGAAACTTGATTTGATAAGACTTATTTGATCAGATCACATCTGAATATTCCCAAGATCTAATTTGATCTGGCCAGCTCTGATCAGATCATGGATTTTATCTGATCAAATCAAATATTTGGCCAGATATGCAGAATGTACTCTGATTTGATCAAATCATATCAGATCTGGTCATTTCCAAGATCTAATTTGATCCGGACGGATCTGATCAGATCATGGATTTTTTTCTGATCAAATCGAATATTTGGCCAGATATGCAGAATGTACCTACTCTGATTTGATTAAAAGAAGGTTTTCATCGAATTCATTTTTGATCAGATCAGATCTGGTCATTACCAAGACCTAATTTGATCTGGCCACATCTGATCAGATCATGGATTTTATCTGATCAAATCAAATATTTGGCCAGATATGCAGAATGTACTCTGATTTGATCAAATCATATCAGATCTGGTCATTTCCAAGATCTAATTTGATCCGGACGGATCTGATCAGATCATGGATTTTTTTCTGATCAAATCGAATATTTGGCCAGATATGCAGAATGTACCTACTCTGATTTGATTAAAAGAAGGTTTTCATCGAATTCATTTTTGATCAGATCAGATCTGGTCATTACCAAGACCTAATTTGATCTGGCCACATCTGATCAGATCATGGATTTTATCTGATCAAATCAAATACGAGTACTTGGCCAGATATCCAGAATGTACTCTGATTTGATCAAATCAAATCAGATCTGGTCATTCCCAAGATCTAATTTGATCTTGCTAGATCTGATCAGATCATGGATTTTATCTGATCAATTTGCATATTTATCCAGATGTGTAGAATTTTGTGGATCTTATTGCATCTAAAAAACGGAAACTTGATTTGATCAGACCTATGTGATCAGATCAGATCTGAATATTCACAAGATCTAATTTGATCTGACCAGATCTGATCAGATCATGGATTTTATCTGATCAAATCAAATATTTGGCCAGATATGCAGAATGTATTCTGATTTGATCAAAAGAAGGTTTTCATCGAATTCAATTTCATTTCATCAGATCAGATCAGATCTGGTCATTCCCATGATCTAATTTGATCTGGCCAGATCTGATCAGATCGTGGATTTCATCTGATCAAATCAAATATTCAGCCAAATATGTGTAGAATTTTGTGGATTTTATTGCACCTTAAAATGGAAACTTGATTAGATCAGACTTATGTGATCAGATCAGATTTGAACATTCCCAAGATCTAATTTGATCTGACCAGATCTGATCAGATCACGGATTTTATGTGATGAAATCAAATATTTGGCCAGATATGCAGAGTTTTGTGGATCTTATTGAGTTTGATTAGACCTACGTGATCAGATCAGATCAAATCTGCTCATTCCCAACAACGAATTCGATCTGACCAGGTCTAATCTACTCAGAGTTTCGATCGAATTAGATCTTCCTGAGCTGATCAGATCCAATCCTCCCCTCCAATGCTAACCAAACACCAAAATGGAGAAATGAACAGATAAAACTACATACTAAAAACCTCTCAACAAAACAACACGTGTATTTTGAGTAAAAAACTTCGGCTTAAAAAAAATGGTTAAATAAAATCGCAAAAAACACAACAATATCACAAGTTCATCAAAAAGAAAAAAAAAATTGATCAATCTAAAACTTTTTTATGGATTAGATAAACGTGACGTCTCAAGGTGCTTTTATGGCAAAATGCTCTATCACATTCGAAGCATTCAAACTGCTTTTCCTGTCCACATTCGAAGGTTAAATGCCTCTTGAGATGTCTATTATGTTTATAGTGACGACCGCAGCCATTTGGACAAACGAACGTACCGTTTAATCGATCTAAAATCAGAAAAAAAATACCCAAACATGCTGTAGAAAATATACTTTTAAAAAACTACCAGTAAGTTAATTTATTAAATTACCAATTTAAATGCACAAGAGAACATAGAAATATTTCAAATCTACTTACCTGTTTCATTTTTTCAAAAATTCTCATGGAAGGGCTCGATGAATAGCGATAAGGTGTGACTGTAAAATACATTTGTGAGCAAATGCTTTGCCACATTGACGACATATGAATTGTTTCGCTCTACCACATTCGTACTTCAAGTGATTTTTCATTCCTCTTTCGTACTTGTACCGACGACCGCAAGAATTCGGGCATATAAACCTTCTATCGTCGATTTTTTCTACAAAAAGAAAATCACACCAATGATGAAGCTAAAACAAGAAGGCTACAAAATAGATAATAATACAAAAATAACACTCCAAGACAATGAGATGACGAAATTATTATTTGCTGAATTTAGAAAACGTCGAATGAAAGAGGATATTTCCTAAAAATCCTGAAAAACTGGAAAATTCAACACGAACAAAAATGCAAATTCAAAATATTTTATTACTTCTAAAGAACGTTAGCGAACATAAAATACCTCGAAAAAAAGAAAGAATACATAAGTTCAAAACATAAAATATTCCAGAATGTAAAAACAGGAGAAACCCAAACTTATTCCAACGTGTACGGTAATTTGTGCACACTAACGTAATGAACTTGCAAGTGATATTTACGATAGAATGTTTTAGCACACTGGTCGCATTTGAACAATCTTTGTTGCCCACATTCGTACTTCAAATGTCGGTGAAGATTTCCCTTAGCATTATATTGACGACCGCAGGCATTCGGACACACGAACATTTCGACAAATTGCTCTAAAAAATAAGAAGAAAAATACGCGAGCAATGTCGTAAAAAATGGTACCAAAAAATTTTAAATCAATTAATCCTAAGTAAGGTCTAAAACATGCAAAAATACACTACTTCGTACAGTACTAAAAAAACAACAGTCTTTTCCACAATAAAAAAAAAACAAAAAAATTTTAAAACAGACAAAAAAACAAAACCACTTAAAATAATAGGTACCCAAAAAGTTCACAACACCCGAAGATGCTGGAAAATTAAAGAAAATTGCAACTCAATGACCATTTTTTAAGTTCTAAGTACATTCGCAGAAAAGTTTTAAAAACAAGTTTGAATAAAAACATAGGTAAAACATACTCGGGAATCGACAAATTAAAAACGACGGACTAGATTATTGAAAATATCGATAATTTAAGAAAACTCCACCATATCATGAACAGAAATGTAATGAGATCTCAAGCAATCTGGACGATGGAATGCTCTAGAACATTTAGAACATTGGTATAATTTCTCTCGACCACATTCGTACTTCAAATGCCTTTGAAGAGAACCCTTAGTTGTATATCGACGACCGCAAGCATTCGTACAAATAAACATTTCAACTAATACCCCTAAACAAAACAAAAAAAGAAAATAAAGAAGAAAAGTACACATGAGAGGAAAAAAATAGAGAAAAAATGTGCAAAAAAATACACTTAGTGGAACATGAAACATGCAAATGAACACATTTGAGTGATGATGAGAAAGTCTGTGCAAATGAATGAAAAATCACAATATAAATTCACGAATTAGGAGCTGGGGGAAATTTCGAGGAATTTTTGGTAAAAATAGTCGAGTTTGAAATTTTCAAAAAATTTTAAATCTTCAAATAGCGAAAAAATACTTTTCTATCCTCATCTCGGATTCGAGATTCAATTGCCCTAATCGATTCAGAACTCGCGATAAGATTAAAGTTTCAGCTGCTGATGTTGGCTACAATGCATCCTGAGGCAATGTGAACCAGCTGGGAAAAATTCAACTCTAGCTAAAGGCTGTGGATCGGTTCAAAAATGGTTGACAATTGATTCAGGAGGGAGAAGTTGACATTTTCGAATTGTTATCTCAATTAAGAAAAATTCAAATCGATGATATTTTATTATTACCTAAATAAGTAGGCAAGTACATCATTAAGTTTTAAAAAAAAAAACAATATTCAGAAATACAGAAATAGCGATAAAAACCTAACCGTATAATTAGGTACTATAATATTGGTAAAAAAAAAAAAATTTAAAAGCATCATTGATCAATCTAATAATGTATTATGAGCCACAACATAATGAGCTCTCAAATTATCGTTACGAGAGAACAGTCTATCACAATGCAGACATTTGAATTGTTGTTTACTTTGCCCACATTCGTACTTCAAATGCCTTTGAAGAGATCTTTTATAAGTATACTGACATCCGCAAGCATTAGGACAAACAAACGTCGTCTCAGTGCCGGATACTGCTGAAAAAAAAAAAACACACAACACATATAACGATAGAAGACGTTTGATTGAACGTGCAAAAAATACCTAATATGAACGAGAGGATAGGAAAACATTCTGGTTCATTTTATTGAATAATTCCGTGAACCGAAACCAGATGTCCTCTCAAGTGACACCTTTGAGAAAATGTTTTAAAACACTCGACACATTTAAACTGTTTTTCACCTCCACATTCGAACTTCAAATGCCTCCAAAGCCCTGATTTGTACTTATACTGACGACCGCAGTCATTCGGACAGATAAACGTTTCGGAATATCGAGCTGAAAAGAAACAAAAGTGCAAAATAGGCATCGTTAATAAATAATAATTAAAAACTAAAATAAAATATGATATTCTGTAAAAAAAAAAAAATCAAAAAATCATAACCGGTGTGACTTATAAAAAATACATAGTGCCAAATTGTATCGTAATCGTAGCTCTAAAAATGAATAAAACCGTCCCAAGATGCAGATCTGGAATTCTGATGCTTTCAAGCTTCCTCCACCCTCCCTCTCTACCATCTTTCCCTCGAATCACGAAGTGGATACTTTTGACTGATCAAAGTATCAAAAATAACAACAATAAGTACCTTAAAAACTTCACGTTTCAAGTCTCATAATAGAATATTTTCAGCAACGAAAGCTGCATTTTGCAAATGACGTGTTCTAAACTTAGTAATAAAAATTTTTAGCCACCAAAAATAGTTTTTTTTTTTATGATTTTTGCTGAATTTTTGAATTTGTTAAAATCGTTATCTACAATAAGATTGGCATTTTTCGAAAAAATAGAGGAGGGGGAGGGGAAAGCAATTTCTAGTCACCGAAAATAGTTTTTTTTCTGCTTTTCTGCTGAATTTTTGAACTTGTCAAAATCGTTATTTCACATTTCGACAAAAAAATTAGAGGGGAGGGGAAGAGGGGGTGAAAATTTTTAACCACCAAAAATAGTTTTTTTATCATTTCTGCTGAATTTTTCAATTTGTCAAAATCGTTTTTTCACAATAAGAGTGGGAATTTTTTTTAAAAAATGGGTGGGGGGGGAGGAAAAGGAAATTTTTAGCTACCAAAAATAGTTTTTTTTTCTAATTTCTGCCGAATTTTTGAATTTGTTAAAAACGTTACGCATTTCACAATAAGATTGGGCATTTTTCAACAAAAAATTAGAGGGGAGGGGAAGAGGGGGTGAAAATTTTCAACTACCAAAAATAGTTTTTTTCTCATTTCTGCTGAATTTTTCAATTTGTCAAAATCGTTTTTTCACAATAAGAGTGGGATTTTTTTTTTAATGGGAGGGGGGAGGAGAAGGAAATTTTTAGCTAACAAAAATAGTTTTTTTTTCTAATTTCTGCTAAATTTTTGAATTTGCCAAAATCGTTATTTCACAATAAGATTGGAATTTTTCGAAAAAAATAGTAGGAGGGGGAGGGGAAGGAAATTCTTAGCCACCGAAAATAGTTCTTTTTTTGATTTCTGCTGAATTTTCGAATTTGTCAAAATCGTTATTTCACAATAAGATTGGGCATTTTTCGACAAAAAATTAGAGGCGAGGGGAAGAGGGGGTGAAAATTTTTAACCACCAAAAATAGTTTTTTTCTCATTTCTGCTGAATTTTTTAATTTGTCAAAATCGTTTTTTTACAATTAGATTGGGAATTTTTTCAAAAAAATGGGGAGGGGGAGAGCAGGAAATTTTAAGCTACCCAAAAAAGGTTTTTTTTCTGATTTCTCCTGAATTTTTGAATTTGTTAAAATTGTTATTTCACAAAAAGATTGGGCATTTTTCGACAAAAAATTAGAGGCGAGGGGAAGAGGGGGTGAAAATTTTTAACCACCAAAAATAGTTTTTTTCTCATTTCTGCTGAATTTTTTAATTTGTCAAAATCGTTTTTTTACAATTAGATTGGGAATTTTTTCAAAAAAATGGGGAGGGGGAGAGCAGGAAATTTTAAGCTACCCAAAAAAGTTTTTTTTTCTGATTTCTCCTGAATTTTTGAATTTGTTAAAATTGTTATTTCACAAAAAGATTGGGCATTTTTCGACAAAAAATAGGAGTAGGGGGAAGGGAAGAGAGGAAGGACGTTTTTAGCCACTGAAAACAGGTTTTTTGATTTTTTCTGAATTTTTAATTTGTCAAAATCGTTAGTTCGCAATAAAAATGGGCGAGGAGGGGCGAGGAGGTGGTCTAAGCTAAACCAATCACAATTTCCCACCGAGTGAGTTGATGACCAGTTCAAATTTCATTTCTTTCAACATTTCGACTCGCTCAAAATTGCGTCTTTGACTCTAATCTAATATTACACCTCAGGATCCTGCTGGAATTTTCTCTCTGAAAAATTTTGTGTAGGGTGCGTCAAAAATAAGGCTAACAAAAATTTTCAGCTGATTTTTTGATAATTTCATTAAAATCACACTGAAAACATCGCAGATCATCAATTGGACGGAATTTGGAGTCCTTCTGTAGCCTCCAGCGACATTTTTGAAATTCCAGATATCCGAAAACTCATCAGAATGCTTCACAGATTCTGAATAAATGATGTATTATTCATCGAGTACGTCACTACCCCGCACCTAACTCATTTAATAAAGGCTAAATTCATGTGGAAAGATTTTTTTGAAAAACTAAAATTTCTAAAATACCGCTGGAGGCTCCAGAACGATTCAAAACCGCTTGAAATCAGCCTTAAAGGTTGAAAAAGTAGCACGTACTCAATTTGAACTTACTAAATACGTCAGTTGGGATCTAATTTTCAAAAATAAAAAATTGAAGCCTCCAGACCTGCTCAAAATAGCTCAAAATTGAATTCAATCAATTCGACCGAGGGAGTGTGATTCAAAAATAGGTTAAGCACCAAATTTCAGCTTTCTAGTTCGATTATACAAAATTTTGATTTTTCTAAATTTTTTCCCTTCAAATCAGAAATTTTTTTCAATTATGGTCCTTTGATTTTTGAAAATTCTCAAAAGCTCAAACCATGAATTTTAGAGCCTGAAATTTCGATAGCTTTATTTGGAGCCAAAATTCAAAATTTTCCACCTTTCTAGCCAATTAATGTCCAAACTTCGAAATTTCAAATTGAATTTTATAAACATTTTCACGAACCTTCGACGAGATATTTTTCACTCCTCCCCTCTCTTTTCCTCCCTCTCCTCGATTAAAATGAACGAAGTTCCATGAAACAAGAAAATTAAACTCGTATATTTCAACAAAACAACACACTTCGAGAATTGAAAAAATCACAAACGAGTAAAAATTATAACAATAAAATTAAAAGTCATAATATAATTTGATGTCTAAGAATGAGATGAGACTTCATTTGATCTCTACGGCTGAATTTCTTAGAACACGCGGAACATTCGAACTGCTTTTCTTGGCCACATTCGTATTTCAAATGTCTCTGAAGTGGGCCTTTACTTTTATACTGACGACCGCAACCATTCGGACAAACAAAAACTACATTGAATTGTACTGGAAACAGAAAAACACATCAATACAGCTCTGAACACATTTGTTTTAAAACACGATGAATTGACAATCATTTAGAAAAGGGTCTACAAAAAATGCAACAAAAAAAAATTGATCCAAGGAACGCTATTAAAGGTGCAATGAATCATAGTGAAAAAAAATTATAAAATAATTCCCAAAAAATTTTAATCTAATCACGAAAATTAATCAGTAAGTGGCGATAGCTATTTTCAGTAAAGTAAAAAATCATAATACAACAAATAAAAAATATATTGTACGCATTATGCAATTAAGTACACTCTTCAGAACAAAAAAAAATAATAATAAAAATGAAACAAAAACAAATTAAATAAAACACGTTACAACATTATTTTATGCACTAGAATGATATGAGTTTTCAAATGGCTGTTATGAAAAAAAGCTCTAGAACAATGAAAACACCTGAACTGTTTTTCCACTCCACATTCGTATTTCAAATGTCTCAGCAAATGTTTCCTATTCTTATACCGACGACCACAAGTATTTGGGCACACAAACGCGTGAACAAAACGTGGATCTATAATTTGAAAACAAAAATCAATAAACAATGAGATGTGGAAATTATTCTTCAACTAATAATCTAACAATACGAATATCCCAATTGAAAAAAAAATCCCCCCCCCTCAGTTCTTCCCAAATCCACCGAGAAATTATAGAGAAATGCCTCGACATCTGACGAAAATAAAATACACGGAAATTTCATCGATAAACATAGCAGAAAAACAATTAATATATTTCGCAAGAAACAAAAACAACCTTTCAACAATTCAATAAGAAAACTTGATCTAAAAAAATAAATAAATAAATGACAGACGCCTTACAAAAATAAAATACAACACTGTACAAAAAATCATTTCATGATTATTTTATGCACGAGACCGAGATGCGTTTTTAATTGATCTCGACGAAAAAATGCTTTAGGACATACTGGACACTTGAGCTGTTTTTCTTTACCGCATTCGTATTTCAAATGTCTGAGAAGATGTCGCTTATGTTTATACTGGCGATGGCAAAACGCACTCGGGCAACCAAACATCGCAGTAAATACGAACGCTGAAAACAGAAAAACACCAGAAAATTTGTAAAAATTGTACACAAAGATTTCAACGACATGTTTAATCAATCAATTGAACTTATAAAAAAAAAGGGACACTATACAAAAAAATAAAGCGGAATGGGATTCGAGAATTACCACTCAGAATACTGCCACTTTTACACTATTATTTTATGAGTCAAGATAAGATGGCGCTTCAGGTTATTCTTCGATGAGAAACGTCTATCACATTCGAGACAAATGAATGGATTTTTCAGATGGCGCTGCAGGTTGATCTTTGATGAGAAGCCTCTATTACATTCGGAACATATGAATAGTCTTTTGTTTCCTTCGGGACACTTCAACTTCTTCATATGATTTTCAAGTGCTGCTTTATTCTTATACTGACGACCACACGATCTCGGACACTCGAATATTTTACAAAGCTGTTCTAAAAAAACAAAGAGCAAAATTGACCTATGGTTGTGAAAAGCCAATATGTCGAGTGTAGAACACAAAAGGGACATCAACATTTCAACAACCACATGAAACATACAACATATAAGCATAAACACTCAAATTTTATTGTTAAATTGAACAAAAACATCTTAACATGCTATACGCTTTATCAAAAAAAATAAATAAATAAATGAGGAAAAATGAAAAAAAAAACAAAACAAATATTTCGTGTACACTTATTTAAAAAAATGCCAAGTTCCAAACTTGGACTTGGAAGTTACATACCTGCAAAATCTGGCAAAAATTCTAAAACTGAGTCGCTGAAGAGGGGGTAAGGGAGGGGGAGGGGGAGGGGGGAAGAAGCTGAAATGCCTGAACCTCGGCTCAGAAACATATAATGGAATACCCTCCAGATGTACATACCCAACACTTCAGTTTCCCATAAATAATTTAGAGAATGCTCCAGCATAATGATACCAAATCGAGAAACATGAAGAAACAAAAGTGAGAGACTTCTTTACTTGCGGCTGGAAAGGGGTAAAGGGGTCAGAGGGGTTGAAAAGTGGAAATATGTAAAAAAAACACACACACCACACCTCCAAAGCACCTCCTACATACATACATTTGCAAGTCAAATTTTAGTATCATACGAGTATGTCATGGGACAATTTGATTTTAACGCCATGCAGCGTTTTCGATACCGTTTTGATATCTATAGTGCATTTCGGACTCCATTTTTGATTTCAATGGGACATTTTTGGCCTTATTTTCGATTCTACGAATTTTTTTTACTTCTTTCTAATATTTGTGGGGCATTTTTGACATCATTTTGATTTTTATGGAGCGTTTTTGACACATTTCGATCCACAAAAGGAATTTTTGACTCCCTAAAAAATATCTATGGGACATTTCTGACTCCATTTTTGATTTCAATGAGACATTTTTGACCTTATTTTGGATTCCATGCATTTTTTTGACTCCAGTTTGTTTTCAATGTGACATTTTTGACCTCACTTTGAATTCCATACAGTCTTTTATGACTCCTTTCAAATATTTGTGGAACATTTTTGACTCCATTGTGATTTTTATGGGACGATTGTGACACCTTTCGATTTCCATAAAGAATTCTTGACTTCCTAATAATATCTATGGGACATTTTTGATTTCAATGTGAAATTTTTCACCTCAATTTGAATTCCATACAGTATTTTATGACTCCTTTCAAATATTTGTGGGACATTTTTGACATCATTTTGATTTTTATGGAGCGTATTTGACATATTTCGATCTACAAAAGGAATTTTTGACTCCCTAAAAATATCTATGGGGCATTTCCGACTCCATTTTTGATTTCAATGAGACATTTTTGACCTTATTTTGGATTCCATGCATTTTTTGACTCCAGTTTGATTTTTATGGGACCGTTTTTGACACCTTTTGATTTTCATAAAGAATTTTTGACTCCCTAAAAATATCTATGGGACATTTTTGATTCCATTTTTGATTTCAATGTGACATTTTTGACCTTATTTTGGATTCCATGCATTTTTTTGACTCCAGTTTGTTTTCAATGTGACATTTTTGACCTCACTTTGAATTCCATACAGTCTTTTATGACTCCTTTCAAATATTTGTGGAACATTTTTGACTCCATTGTGATTTTTATGGGACGATTGTGACACCTTTCGATTTCCATAAAGAATTCTTGACTTCCTAATAATATCTATGGGACATTTTTGATTTCAATGTGAAATTTTTCACCTCAATTTGAATTCCATACAGTATTTTATGACTCCTTTCAAATATTTGTGGGACATTTTTGACATCATTTTGATTTTTATGGAGCGTATTTGACATATTTCGATCTACAAAAGGAATTTTTGACTCCCTAAAAATATCTATGGGGCATTTCCGACTCCATTTTTGATTTCAATGAGACATTTTTGACCTTATTTTGGATTCCATGCATTTTTTGACTCCAGTTTGATTTTTATGGGACCGTTTTTGACACCTTTTGATTTTCATAAAGAATTTTTGACTCCCTAAAAATATCTATGGGACATTTTTGATTCCATTTTTGATTTCAATGTGACATTTTTGACCTCACTTTGAATTCCATACAGTCTTTATGACTCCTTTCAAATATTTGTGGAACATTTTTGATTCCATTTTGATTTTTACGGGACGTTTGTGACACCTTTCGATTTCCATGCAGAATTCTTGACTTCCTAAAAATATCTATGGGACATTTTTGATTTCAATGTGAAATTTTTGACCTCAATTTGAATTCCATTACAAAAAGTCTTTTATGACTCCTTTCAAATATTTGTGGAGCATTTTTGACACATTTCGATCTACATAAGGAATTTTTGACACCCTAAAAATATCTATGGGGCATTTCTGATTTCAATGTGACATTTTTGACCTCAATTTGAATTCCATTACAAAAAGTCTTTTATGACTCCTTTCAAATATTTGTGGAGCATTTTTGACACATTTCGATCTACATAAGGAATTTTTGACACCCTAAAAATATCTATGGGGCATTTCTGATTTCAATGTGACATTTTTGACCTCAATTTGAATTCCATTACAAAAAGTCTTTTATGACTCCTTTCAAATATTTGTGGAGCATTTTTGACACATTTCGATCTACATAAGGAATTTTTGACACCCTAAAAATATCTATGGGGCATTTCTGACTCCATTATTGATTTCAATGAGACATTTTTGACCTTATTTTGGATTCAATGCATTTTTTGACTCCAGTTTGATTTTTATGAGACGTTTATGACACCTTTCGATTTCCATAAAGAATTTTTGACTCCCTAAAAATATCTATGGGACATGTTTGACTCCATTTTGATTTTTATGGGACGTTTGTGACACCTTTTGATTTCCATAAAGAATCCTTGACTTTCTAAAAATATCTATGAGACATTTTTGATTTCAATTTGAATTCCATACAGTCTTTTATGACTCCTTTCAAATATTTGTGGAGCATTTTTGACTCCATTTTGATTTTTATAGGGCGCTTTTGACACTCAACGATCTACAAAAAGGAATTTTTGACTCCCTAACAATATCTATGGGACACTTCTGACTCCCATTTCAATACACGTAGAACGTTTTTGACTTTTTTTAAATGTATGTGCGATATTTTCTGGTCTATTTTGATTTTTATGTAGCATTTTTGACTCCATTTCAACACAAGTAGAGCGATTTTGACACTCTTTTGATGCATTAGGAACATTTTTCCTCCATTTTGACTTTCATGGGGCGTTTTTGACTCCATTTCAATTTCCATAGAGCATTTATGAATCCCTTCAAATATCTATGAGACATTTTTGACTCCATTTTGATTTTCATGGGGGACATTATTTACCCCAGTTTGATGTCCATGGTACCTATCTTTTTGACGTTTGACAACATTCTGATTTTCACCAGATTTTTTTGACTAGGTTCATTGCAATCTCTAAGAAACATTTTCGACTCTGTTTTGAGGACTTTTACCTCAATTTTGACTTCCACAAGTTTTAGTTTTTTTTTAAATCATAATAATATCGATAGGGACTTTTTTGTGTTACTTCTGACTAAAATCATGTTTTCATGGAAAGTTTTTGACATTTTGATTTCATCGTGGAGCATTGATGACTCCACATTGATTTCATTGGAACGATCTCAAGTTTGATTAGATTTTCATGGAACATTAAATCCACTCGGGTCCCCACAGGACTTTTCTGACCGCATTTCAATTTCCGACGGGGCATTTTTGATACCATTTTGATTTCTACAGAGCATCTGTGACTTCCATATAATACCTATGGAGCATTTTTGACTCCATTTTAATACGTATAGGGAATTTTTGATTTTATTTGAATTTTTACTGAGTTTTGGGTCCATTGACTCCCTCTGTGAATCTATGAGCCATTTTTGACCTCATTTTCATGTCAATGGGACGCTTTTGACATTTGAACAACATTTTGATTTTCACCGGATATTTTTGATTTCATTTCAATTGTGCACAAGGAATTTTTGATTCAATTTCAATTTTTCACTGAACGTTTTTGACTCCATTTCAACTTCTACACAGCATTTTTGACTCCCTTTATAAATCTATGAGACATTTTTGACCCCATTTCAATGTCCATGGGTCACGCATTTGACCTTTTGACAGCATTTTGATTTCCACTAGATGTGTTTGACTTTATGTATTATGAGATTTTCACAGCACGTTTTTCACTCCATTTTAATACGTATGAGGAATTTTTGATTCCATTTCCATTTTCACAGACTGTTTTTGATCACATTATAATTTCCACAGCGAATTTTTGGCTCCTTCCATAAAACTATGAACCATTTTTGACTTCATTTTTAGGCCCATGAAACGCTTTTGACATTTTCATTCCCAACACGTATTTTAGATTCCATTTTAATTATGTATGGTGAATTTTTGATTTCATTTTGATTTTCACTGAACGTTTCTAACCCACTGCCACCTCCTCCATTCTAAATGCCACAGAGCATTTCACAATTTTTACCCCATTTTCATGTCCACGAAGCGCTTTTGATCTTTTGATTGCATTTTGGTTTCCACTCGATATTTTCGACTGTATTTTGAGATTTCCATAGCAGGTTTCTGACTCCATTTTATTACGTATGAGGAATTTTTGATTCCTTTTGAATTTTTACCGGACATCAATATAAATTCCACAGAGCATTTTTGACTCCTTTCATAAATCCACGGGCCATTTAGACCCCGTTTTGATATCCATGGAACGCTTTTGACATTTTGACAATATTTGGACTTCTACCAGACATTCTCGAGTTCATGTTGACCCCCCCCCCCCCCCAATAGGATATTTTTTACACAAATTTGATGTCCATGAGAAGCGCTTTTGACTGCATTACAAGTTTCCAAAGGATATTTTTGACCACGTTTTAATTTCCATTGTGCACATCCAACTTTTTTTTGACACACATAGACCTTTTTTGACTCACTTTTGATTTCTATGAAACATTTTTGACTTCATTCGACTTTCACTATGTATTTTTGACAGCACTTCAATTTCTATGACTCGGTTTTGAATTCCATGGTACATTTTGTCAAACTCCATTTTTGATTTCCAATGAGCGTTTTTGACCTGATTTCAATATCATTTCTACATATAGGATAATATTCATTACGTTGATTGGAATTTTAAAGGGTGTTTTTGATTTCATGGAGCGTTTTCGACCACATTTTGACTTCTTCGGGACATTTGAGGTTCTGTTTTTATTGAGTGGTTCATTTTACTAGAGGGAAGGAGCGTTTTTGATTATCTGGGAGCATTTTCGAGTCCACTATCAACAGTTGTTACTTTGATGCTACAAAAATACATCGAACTAGACGAAGAGTGATTCAACTTAATTCAATAACAAGGTATTATTTTTTCAAAAAATTTATTCTAGAAAACTTTATAGAATCGATAAAATGAACCAAACTCTCTCTCATTCTTCATCATGGTACATGAAACTGATGCTGATGCCATTTCAAAAAAAAAAAACAAAAAAAAACGATATCATCCGCAAATATCCAGCATTTTCAGGTTATAAAGGATTCTGACGATGATGATGATGATGATGACGACGACGACGCCGAGGTATAATTTCATCCGGGCAAATGGTCGAATGAATGTTCACCATATGCGCTCTAAGATTACTCTTATGCACAAAGGCTTTACCACATTTGACGCATTTGAATTGCTTTTCTAGTCCACACTCGTATTTTAAATGCGCTTTGAGTCCTTGTTGATACTTGTACTTGCGACCGCATCGTTTAGGGCAGTAAAAATATTCTAAAACAAAAAACGTGAAAAAAATATTACAAAATGAGTTAGGTACGTACAACATCAAAAACTGCAGAATAAAAAATATAGAGCAGTCCATTTTCAAGTATTGATTGGGGGAAAAAATGAGCGATTAAAAATTAACTTCAGGCAAAACTTAATACAGGTAACTTAAAGCTTGAAAAAAATAAAATAAACGAATAAGCAAAAAAAGTCGTAAAATACCATCAGCAAAACAAACATATTGTATTTCTTTTTAGTAATAATGCATCTTAATAAAAACTAAATAAAAAATTGAAAAAAAGAAAATAAAAAATTAATTCGTAATTATTTTATGCACAACACCGAGATGTGTTTTCAAACCACTTTTATGATGAAAAGCTCTGGGACATAAAGTGCATTTGAACTGTTTCTCACGTCCGCATTCGTAATTCAAATGCTGCTGAAGTCCTTTTTTATACTTATACCGACGACCACAAGCATTCGGACATGCGAATAATGATCCTGTAACTTAAAAAAAATAATAATAACATCAATCATACTTTATCGAATGTAAAAAAAAAAAAAAAACTTGGGGAAAAAAATATACAAAATCATAAGCGTAAGAAAAAGCACAGAATATAAAAAATAAGACGCCTGACAATGAAAAATAAGAACAATAATTTCTGAAAGATGTCGAATACACTTAAGTATAGTAAGCAGTCTTCAAACTATTTTATGCACGGTACCCAAATGAATTTTCAAGTGCCCTTTTCGGTAGAAAGCTTTAGGACATTCGGTGCATTTGAAATGTCTTTCGCGACCACATTCGTACTTTAAATGCTGTTCAAGTCCCGATTTGTACTTGTATTCACGTCCGCAACCATTCGAACACACAAACTTTACACCTGTAACTCTCTCTACAGAAAATAAGAAAATAAAATACAAAAAATTCGAATTAATTTCTTAGATACCGTGTCGATGAGGAAACACATGAAAATCAAAATCACACACACACATATAGGAAACATACAAAACATGCAACGAAACAAACAAAAAAACAAATTTTGGAATTAATCGTCGCACGTGCAAATAGTGAAAGGTATACTTTAATTATAAATTATTTTATGCACAGCACATAGATGAACTTTCCAGTTGCATTTGCGATGAAAAGCTTTCGGACATTCGGGACATTTGAACTGCCTTTCGCGACCACATTCGTAATTCAAATGCTGTTGCAGGCCACATTTGTACTTGTACTGACGTCCGCAGCCATTCGAACACACGAACGATTCTGTAAGTATGTCTAGAAAAATAAAAAAAAATACAAAACGAGTCAATAAATTTCGTAAAGTGTGTGAAGTGAAAACTGCATGGAAAATAGATCGAAATACAAGAATAAAATCATAGACGTAAAAAGACAGATTGAATTTATTCTTCGAGTACAAAAAATTTTGGGTAGGGTTTAATTCAAAAATGAATGATGCTTGTTGATTAAATGAGTCTGTAAGGAGCTTTTACGAGCGAAAGCTTTGAAACATTCGGAACATTGGAACTGTTTTTCGCATCCACATTCGTATTTCAGATGCCGGTAAAGTCCCGCTTTTTGCTTATACGAACGACCGCACATATTCGGGCAAACGAATACATCCGAAATTTTTCCTAAAAAAGAAAAAAAAAACAAGAGCTAATCGTGTTGAAAAAAATCTACACACCCATCAAGTTTCAGATCGGAAAAAAATTAATACGTATCTTGTTAAAAAAAAAAAAAAAAAAAATCCAAAAAAATCCAAAAAAATTCAAAAATTTTGGTTTAAAAAATACACAGAGAGTAACGATGCGGAAAATACGTTGCTTTATTATCAAAATAACAGAACAAAAAAGATGGCGTAACAAATTGTAACATGCAAAAAATTCAATAATTAATTCTTTTTTGAAAAGGAGATGAATACAAAAATAAATCAACAAGAAAAAGATACCTAAATCAGAAAAATCATCATACGAAGTGTAAACAAGAAATAAATAAACATAATAAATGGTAAGGCTCGTGCAAAATGCAACAAAAAAAAACTCTCATATTCTCTAGCGAACGTTTTTCGAACACTGCAATTCCGCTTCAACATTCGTACAGAGGTTTGTGTTTAGTACGAATATGACGTGTCAAGGCACTTTTTTGCCAATAAACTTTCGAGCACACGATGCATTTGAATTGCCTTTCCTTTCCACACTCGAATCTCACATGTGCATTCACGCCTTGTATATACTTGTACTTTCGACCGCAGGCGTTCGGGCACACAAACCTTTTAAGTTCCTCTAAAACAAGTCAAAAGTATGGAATTATTCTCAACACAATCCTAGTACATCCAGTAACACATGGAACACTCACACATATCTAAACAAATAAGACGATTCACAAAAGAGCATGCACACAAAAAATTTATTAGTGTACGGAGATCACGTGGGAAAAAATATCGTGGAAACATTTCACGAGTAACAAAAGATAAAAAATTACGAAAAAGTACATAAAAAGAATTTAGAAAATTATTTCTTCAAAATTTCAAAGCAGTACCAGAGATTGAATCAATCGTTCGCGAACGATTCACAAAAAATGGATGAATCGTTCGCGAATGATATAATTACACGTCAGTTGATCACAAATAACTGAAATTTATATTTTTTTTTTCGAAATTACGAAGCAGTTTGTAATGTTAACCGATTCAATCGTTCGCGAACGATTCATCCATTTTTTTGTGAATCGTTCACGAACGATACGATTATACGTCAGTCGATCACGTACACACATAACTGAAATTTTTTTCGAAATTACGAAGCAGTTTGGAATGATGGCCGATTCAATCGTTCGCGAACGATTCATCCATTTTTTGTAAATCGTTCGCGAACGATACGATTATACGTCAGTTGATCACATTCACAAATGACTGGATTTTTTTTCCAAATTACAAAGCAGTTTGTAATGTTAACTGATTCAATCGTTCGCGAACGATTCATCCACTTTTTGTGAATCGTTCGCGAACGATATGATTACATGTCAGTTGTTCAGTAATCACTGAAATTGATATTTTTTCTTTATCAAAATTACGAAGCTGTTCGCAATGTAAACTGATTCAATCGTTCGCGAACGATTCATCCATTTTTTGTGACTCGTTCGCGAACGAAACGACTATACGTCAGTCGTTACAAATAACTGAATTTTTTTTTTCAAAATTACAAAGCAGTTTGCAAGGTAGAATGATTCAATCGTTCGCGAACGATTCACAAAAGAACGAAATGAATCGTTCGCGAACGGTACGGTTTTACGTCAGTTAATCACAAATAATTGAAATTGATTGTTTTTTTTTTCAAATTGCAGAAAAGAATGCAAGGCTAAATGATTCAATCGTTCGCGAACGATTCACAAAAGAATAAAATGAATCGTTCGCGAACGATCCGATTAAGTGTCATCGTTCACAAATAACAGAATTTGGTGGTTTTTTTTTTAAATTGCAGAACAGTATGTAAGGTTAAATGATTCAATCCTTCGCGAACGATTCATAAAAGGAGATGAATCGTTCGCGAACGATACGATTTTACGTCAATAGTTCACAAATGACTGAAATTCATTGTTTTTTTCTCAAAATTGTTCAAAATTGCAGAAAAGAATGCGAGGTTAAATGATTCAATCGTTCGCAAACGATTCACAAAAGAACGAAATGAATCGTTCGCGAACGATCCGATTTAAATGGCTTCGTTCACAAATAACAGAATTTGGTGGTTTTTTTTTAAAATTGCAGAACAGTATGTAAGGTTGAATGATTCAATCGTTCGCGAACGATTCATAAAAGGAGATATGAATCGTTCGCGAACGAAACGATTTTACGTCAGTTGTTCACAAATGACTGAAATTCATTGTTTTTTTTTTTCAAAATTGCAGAAAAGAATGCGAGGTTAAATGATTCAATCGTTCGCGAACGATTCACAAAAGAACGAAATGAATCGTTCGCGAACGATCCGATTAAATGTCGTCGTTCACAAATAACAGAAATTGGTCGTTTATTTTTAAATTGCAGAACAGTATGTAAGGTTGAATGATTCAATCGTTCGCGAACGATTCATAAAAGAACGAAATGAATCGTTCGCGAACGATCCGATTAAATGTCGTCGTTCACAAATAACAGAGACTGGTCGTGTTTTTTTTTAAATTGCAGAACAGTATGTAAGGTTAAATGATTCAACCGTTCGCGAACGATTCATAAAAGAACGAAATGAATCGTTCGCGAACGATCCGATTAAATGTCGTCGTTCACAAATAACAGAGACTGGTAGTGTTTTTTTTTAAATTGCAGAACAGTATGTAAGGTTAAATGATTCAATCGTTCGCGAACGATTCACAAAAGAACGAAATGAATCGTTCGCGAACGATACGATTTAAATGTCAGTCGTTCACAATAAGTAACAGAAATTGATCGTTTTTTTTTTCAATTGCAGAACAGTATGCAAAGTTGCATGATTCAATCGTTCGCGAAGGAATCACAAAAGTATGAATGAATCATTCGCGAACGATTTGTTCAGTCATGACTCGTCTGGAAACCACATGACGAACAATGAAAATGAATCAATGTGTAATCCTAATTCTAAAATTCTGCCAAAGATGGAAGAAGAATCGATGAATCATTCGCGATTTGCTCTAACATGGATTTTCTCAAAAATCAAAAAATAACTGCTTGACTATATAATGATGAATAGATCATCTGATATCCCATTACAGATACGAGAATCGTTCGCGACTACTCGACTGAATGATCCAATCATTCTAGAACAAATCTTCCAAAGAAAAGTCGTTCAATGATGATCGAAATAAAAAAAAATTGAAATAAAAAAACGAAGTTGTTGGCACACGAAGTGATGAATGTCGTTCAATTATTAAATTTTATCACGAATGGTACAAGTCGTTCCCAATCTGTAAGCGTTTAATTCTAAACCAAACTGTGCACGTTGGATAAATGAATCTTCAAGGAGCTTCTGCGAGCGAAATCTTTGAAACATTTGAAACATTGGAACTGTTTTGCGCGACCACATTCGTATTTCAGATGCTGGTAAAGTCCCGCTCTATATTTATACGATCGACCGCAAGTATTCGGGCAAACGAATACATCTGAAATTATTCCTAAAAAAAGAAAAAAAAAACAAGAGCTAATCGTGTTGAAAAAAATCTATACACTCATTAAGTTGAAGAATAGAAAAAAATTGACGTCTTGTAAAAAAAAATCCAATAATTTCGATTTAAAAAATACACAGGAGGTAACGATGCGGAAAAACTTGATTTATTATCAAAAAACAAAACAAAAAAGATAGAGCAACAATAATATCGTAACATGCGAAAAATTCGATTAAATCTTTTCAAAAACATGCGAAAAATTCGATTAAATCTTTTCAAAAGGAGATTATCTAATGTAAAAATAATTCAACAAGAAAAAGATACCTTATAAGAAAAATCATCGTATAAACAAGAAATAAATAATATTATAATAAATGGGAAGGCTCGTACAAAATGCAAAAAAAAAACCTCATTATCCTCAAGTAAACATTTTTCAAAAACTACAATTCCGCTTCAACATTCGTACAGAGGTTTGTGTTTAGAGCGAATATGAGCCGTCAGGGCACTTTTATGATGATAAGCTTTCGCGCATACGATGCATGTGAATTGCTTTTCCTGTCCACACTCGAACTTCAAATGCGAATACAGTCCTTGTTTATACTTATACTTTCGATCGCACCCAGGATTCGGACACTCAAACTTTCTAAGTTCCTCTAAAACAAGTCAAAAGTAACGATTTCACGATAAATAGGTACATTTTTCTCAACACAATACTACATTCAGTAACACATGAAACACTCATACATGAAACAAAAAAATAGGACAATTCACAAAGAGCATGCACACAAAACACACAAAAAATTTATTAGAGGACGAAAATCACGTGAAAAAAAAAAATAACATCGAAACATTTCATGAGTAAAAAAAAGTAATAAAAAATTACGAATATGAGATATAAATACATATTAAGAAAATTGTTTAAATGAATCAGAGACACGGTTTATATTGTTTATATATTTACTAAAGATTTATGAACGGAAACGAGATGAGATTTTAAGGTACTCTTGTGAGCGAATGTTTTACTACACATGGTGCATTTGAATTGTTTCTCTTGGCCACATTCGTACCTCAAGTGTTGATTGAGGTTCCACTTGTACTTATATTTCCTACCACACCGAAGAGGGCAATAGAAATAAAAGATTTCGGAAGCTTGTTGGGTGCTTTTACTCGCAGCTTTTTCGTATCCGCCTAATCTTGCTGAAAAAATAGGGGAAAAAATGTTTATGAATATGAGATAATTCACGAAATCAGAGCAGTTTTCGTTTGTTTTTCAACTAGGTAACTAATTAAACTAAAAATACAAAAACAGTGTTGTATTCGAACTTCGAAGTGTAGATTAATTCGCGAAAAATTCACAAAAGAAGAGATGAATCGTTCGCGAACGATACGTTTACAAATGGCTGGAATTGATCGTTTTATCATCTTCAAAATTGCAGAACAGTATGCGAATTTAAACGATTCAATCGTTTGCGAACGATTTACAAAAGAACGAAATGAATCATTCGTGAACGATACGATTGAATGTAGGTCATTCACAAATTGCTAAAATTGATCGTTTTTCTCTTCAAAATAATTGCAGAGCAGTATTCGAGGTTAAAATGATTCAATCGTTCGCGAACGATTCACAAAAGAACGAAATGAATCGTTCATGAACGATACGTTCACAAATGGTTGGAATTGATCGCTTTTTTTATTCAAAATTGCAGAGCAGTATTCGAGGTTGAAATGATTCAACCGTTCGCGAACGATTCACAAAAGAACGAAATGAATCATTCGCGAACGATACGACTGAATATCGGTTATTCACAAGTAGCCAAAATTGATCGTTTTTCTCTTCAAAATTGCAGAGAGGTATGCGAGATTAAAATGATTCAATCGTTCGCGAACGATTCACAAAAGAACGAAATGAATCGTTCGCGAACGATTTGATCAGACATGATCCGTCTAGGAACAACATGACCAACAGTGAAGATGAATCAATAATCTGAATTCTGAACTTCTGACAAACATGGAAGGAAGAGTCGTTCGCGAACGATTCATCAAAAATGAAATGAATTGTTCGTGAACGATTTGCTTTAACCTGAGCTTTCTAAAAAACCGAAGATAACAGCTTGCCTAATAATGAATAGATCATCTGACATCCTAACAGAGATAGGAGAATCGTTCGCGACCGTTCGACCGAATGAGTGACGAATTTCGTTCAATCAGATTTTACAAACAGTAAATAGTTGTTACCGAATCGTTCTCGAAGTTTCCTTCCATATAAATGAATCGTTCTCGACTGATCTACCAAATAACCCAATAATTTCGATTTAAAAAATAACACGAGGGATAACGATGCAGAAAAAAAACGTTGATTTATTATCAAAAAACAAAACCAAAAAAGATGGTAGGTATAACAAATTATAACATGCGAAAAAATTCAATCGATTCTTTTCAAAATGAGACGAATACAAAAATGATTCAACAAGAAAAAGATACCTAAATCAGAAAAATCATCATACGAAGTATAAACAAGAAATAAATAAATATAATAAATGGTATAAGGCGCATGCAAAATGCAACAAAAAAAAAAAAAAAAAAACACTCAATATTCTCAAGTACATACATAAACGTTTTTCAAAAACTACAATTCCGCTTCATTTCAACTTTCGTACAGTGATTTGTGTTTACGAGCAGTTCGAAAATGGCGTGTCAATTCACTTTTGTGATGATAAGCTTTCGAGCATACGATGCATTTGAATTGCTTTTCTTGCCCACACTCGAATCTCACATGTGCATTCACTCCTTGTATATACTTGTACTTTCGACCGCAGGCATTCGGACACACAAACTTTCTAAGTTCCTCTAAAACAAGTCAAAAGTATCGATTTCACAATAAATAAATTATTCTCATCACAATCTACATCCAGTAACACATGAACAAAAAAATGGGACAATTCACAAAGAGCATGCACACAAGAAACACAAAAAATTTATAAGTAGACAATAGACATGGGCAAAGATCACGTGAGAAAAAATCACGACGACTTCACAGAGAATGAATCGTTCACTGATGATTTTTTTTTTCAAAATTGTAAAATGAAAAGTTGATATTGAACGGTAAAATTTTGAACCTTCCTCGATCAAATCCAAGTTGAGAAACCGTTCGCGAATGATTCACTCAGTTGATCACTCGCGAACGATTCATTCAACACCAACTATACACAAACAACTAAAATCGTTCTTTTATCAAAATCGTGAAATGATAAGTATGGTGAAACGATTCAGTCGTTCGCGAACGACTCATCAAAGTTGAAATGAATCATTCGCGAACGATTTGTTCAAACATGACTCGTCTGCCAACAACATGGCAAAACGGTACCTAAAAACAAATCAATCATCAGAAATTTCACTCAAGACAAAAGAATCGTTCGCGACCGATCTACTAAATGTGTGAACTCTGAAATTCGATTTTTTTTCAATTTATAAAATGAAGATATTGATCGGTGAAATTTTGAATTTACCTCAACCAAATTATCAGAACAAGCGAGAGACTCGTTCACGAATCATTAACCGAACGAATCATTCGCGAACGATTCGAATAAACGCAAGTCATTCGCGAACAACCGAACGATTCGTCAATGACTGAATGAATCATTCGCGAACGATTTGCATTCGTAAAGCAGGGACTGTTTGGGAGTACCTAACTTGGCGAAAAATGAATCGTGGGTTTGAAATCTAACCAAATATGAAACCGAAGGAATCATTCGTGATCGATCCACGACATCGAGTGAATGATTTTTGTTTGAACGATCTCACTCACCAAAGACGAATCGTTCACTGACGATAAAAAAAAGAGTCGTTCTCGACCTATTGACCGAGTGAATCATTCGTGAACGGTCTTGCAATTCAAATGAATCGATTTCTCAAAAATATCAACAATCGTGACTGATCAGTGTTGAAATGATTCAGTCGTTCGTGAACGATTTCACCAAAGATGAAAATGAATCGTTCGCGAACGATTCGTTCGAACAGGGCCAATCTGACCAAAAATGAAAAATTCAAACATAAAAGAATCGTTCGCGATTGATCGATCGAACAAGCGAATCGTTCTCACTTCTCACACGATTCATCAACTGAATATTTCGCGAACGACTCGATTAAATATCAGTCGTTTACTGAAAATCGAATCTAGAACAATTTTTCAACATTTTAAAATATCGTAACACAAAAATAATTAATCGTTCGCCAACGATTCACAAATAGGACGAATCGTTCGCGAACGACTAGTTCGAACATGGGCGTTTTCACGAAACAATGCACAAACGATGAATCGTTCGCGACTGATCGTTCAAATAAATGAATCCTTCCTGATCGATTACTGAAATGAATCATTCGCAAACTGACTTCATCGTTCGCGAACGATTCATTCATGTTTGATAAAATCCTTCAAGGGGATAGAAAAACTACATCTCATTCCTGATTGAATCATTCTCTATGATTTTAATTTACACTTCACACCTGCAATTCTGATCAATTCAGCTAAAATGAATCAATCTACGAGTACAAGACATCTCTTTTCCTCCAAACAGATCAGAATCAAACAAACTACCATAAAATGAAAACAAATCTCACCTTTTAACATTTTAATACATAATAATACATCGTTACATTGTACAAAAACGAAAATTCCATTATGAAACGTATTTCCAAAACACAATAATAATAATAATTCAACTTATACAATATAAACGTTGGCTTCCATAAAAACCTTACATACTGACAAAAGTATTTTTCAGGCGAAAAATTTGGAGAATAAAACTTAGGTAACTGGATTCGTAATACGCAGTATCGTGTACATAGTTAGTTAGTATTCCTATCATACCATAATTATTACATTAAATAAGTTCCACGTGAGAATGAATTTTAATCAAATGAGCCTTCAAATTACCCTTCTGCGTGAACCTGCGCTTACATACACGACAAACGAACTGAGGCTCTACTCCACATTCCCTCAGGTGATTTCGAACGCTACTCTTGTACTTGTACGTTTTACCACATCCTTTAGGGCAAGATATACCATACCCGTCGAATCCTTCGCCATTCATTCCGTTATCGCTGTATTCGTTGTAATCAGTGCAGGAGATTTGAGTCGACAAACACACCAGGTCCTTTTCCGACCACTGAATCTTGCTGAAATCTAAAAATACGTTTTTGGTTAGAATGAGATCTTTGAGGGGGTGAGGGGAAACTATTATTACGATGAATTGTGGAATTAGAAGCGAAACATTTTATGTAAAATAGCTGCACAAACCACAAAACGCTCGAAAGAGAAAACAGTGAAATGAAAACGATTATAATGTAAGTACAGGTCTACAATGTAGATGATTTTCATTTGAAAATTTTTCCAAAAAGATACCAATGCGAAGCTTGAATATTTAATGGAATGGTGAATTGGGAATGGAGGGGTCAGAGGGGGTGATTTCCATGCAACGGGAGCTTGACTAGCTTGAAACGAAATTCCATATCTTGAAATGAATGAAATTCTGTCTGATTACGTATTTTTTCAAGTTCTTTCGATTTAGTAGAGTTTGAACCCAAAATTTTCATCTGTTCGGATACTTACCTCTTTCGTGTTCGTCAAAAAATTTAAACTTTAAAAAAAAATCAGATTTTTTTGAAGGGAGGGGGGAGGGAGGGAGAGAGAGGGAAAGGATTGGACAAAAACAGAATATCAAGACACATGAAATGAATCAACTCCGAATTATTTTCACAAAATCGTTTTATTTTCACAACTCCACCATCTTAATTGGAATAAGTAACAGTAATAAAAAAATTAACACCTATTAACAAAAATATTACAAAAAAACACGATAAAAATAATAATACTTATACGAAAGACACCAAATACCAAATTAAAGTTTTCACTGCTTGAGAAACTGCTGTCTTAAATGAACCAACATATGCGATTTGACGTGAACTCTTTGCCTGAATTTTCGACCGCAAACGGAGCATGAAAATTGAGGCTCGACGCCACATTCGAATTTCAAATGCTGCCTTAAATTTTTAGCGTATTTATACTGGCGACCGCAGTTATTGGGACAGGCGTGATGAGCAGTTGAAACATTTGAGGTATAATTCCAGCTACCCATTCTTCCTAAATGATGAAAAATTCGTTAATGTTGTAAAATAAATCATAAAATACTTGGAATTTATAGGTAATTATACTAATATTTGTATAGAGTGAAAAAGAAAGGTAGTTGGTAAAATTGAGATCAAGGTAAATCAAGCAATTTCCATCACAATATAAGAAACTAGTTAATTGAGGTAGATTTGAAAGAAATCATAGAAAAGAGATTATGTAGGTAGGTACTAGGTAAGTAAAGAGCTCTCGATCATCTCTGAGTACAAATTATTGAACTTTAAAAAAAAAAAATAATAATAATCCTTAGAACGAAATTAAAATACAACTTGAAAAAAATTATATTATAATGACATTCGAACAAAAATATTATTCGAGTACAAAAATACGTAATACGCTTAACAAAACAAAAAAAAATCAATAAACTCAACAAAAAATAATATACAAACTTCTGGAGAAAAAAATAAGGTCACAGATGCCTCAAATGAGTCAACATGTGCGACTGCTCGTGTACTTTTTGTCTAAATTTCTTTCCGCAAACATCGCACTGAAATTTAGGTTCAACACCACATTCCAGTCTGGCGTGTCTTTTCATATTTCCAACATGTTTATATTTACGACCACATTTATTGGGACAAGCGTAATACGTAGTTGGACCAGTACCAGTTTCGTCGCCATTCTGAATACGGCCAAAATTCCCTAAATCACGAGAACAAAAATTAATACCTACTCGTACCAATATGGTGAGGTTGAAAAATGAAACATAGATTTTGCGAAAGAAGTGTATCAGAATAAACAAGACATAAGAGAAATTATGTACATTCACAAGGAAGGTATCCCAACTAGGTACCACCAAATTTAAGAACTGTGTGAAGCTAAATCGAAAGAACGTGCAAAAGTACATCATCAATCATAATTTCAGATGTTGAAGTGCATTTTTCGATTTTTGGTGAATTTTTAAAAATAAAATTTGGTTTGAAAATGAAAAAAAAAGTTAAAATTTTACAAAATTGATCGAGAAAACTGAGATTTGGCATGAAACCTAATTTTGACCTACAAAATCGGTTGGGAACGGTTTCTAACCATTTTGACTAATTCTGGACCCTCCCCCACCCCCACAGATTTTTGAAATCTAACATTTCCACCAAATGTCACCCAATGAATTTGAAAAGGTAAAAATATATTCCAGGGTAAAATAGGCAAAATGCTACTGTACTTGGGTTTTGAAATTTTGATGATTTAACAAGATCACTTTCTCTCTTTCCATCTTTTTGACATTTTGTTATTTTGTCATTTTGTCAGTTTGTCATTTTGTATTTTAGTCAGTTTGCCAATATGTCATTTTGTCAGTTTTATCATTTTATCAATTTGTCATTTTGTCTTATCATCAGTTTGTCACTTTGTCTTATCGTCAGTTTGTCAGTTTGTCATTTTGTCTGTTTGTCATTTTGTCAGTTTTTTCATTTTATCAGTTTGTCAATTTGTCTTATCATCAGTTTGTCATTCTGTCTTATCGTCAGTTAGTCATTTTGTCAGTTTTTTCATTTTATCAGTTTGTCATTTTGTCTTATCGTCAGTTTGTCAGGTTGTCATTTTGTAGTTTGTTATTTTGTCATATCGTCACTTCGTCAGTTTGTCATTTTGTCTTATCATCAGTTTGTCATTTTGTCTTATTGTCAGTTTGTCAGTTTGTCATTTTGTCAGTTTGTGATTTTGTCTTATCGTCAGTTTGTCATTTTGTCTTATTGTCAGTTTGTCAATTTGTCAGTTTTATCATTTTATCAGTTTGTCCTTTTGTCTTACCATCAGTTTGTCACTTTGTCTTATCGTCAGTTTGTCATTTTGTCTTATCGTCAGTTTGTCATTTTGTCAGTTTGCCATTTTGTCAGTTTGTCATTCAGTCTTATCATCAGTTTGTCATTTTGTCAGTTTTATCATTTTATCAGTTTGTCATTTTGTCTTATCGTCAGTTTGTCAGTTTGTCTTATCATCAGTTTGTCATTTTGTCTTATTGTCAGTTTGTGATTTTGTCTTATCGTCAGTTTGTCATATTGTCTTATTGTCAGTTTGTCAATTTGTCAGTTTTATCATTTTATCAGTTTGTCATTTTGTCTTACCATCAGTTTGTTACTTTATCTTATCGTCAGTTTGTCATTTTGTCAGTTTTTTCATTTTATCAGTTTGTCATTTTGTCAGTTTGCCATTTTGTCAGTTTGTCATTCAGTCTTATCATCAGTTTGTCATTTTGTCAGTTTGTCATTCTGTCAGTTTGTCATTTTGTCTTATCGTCAGTTTGTCATTTTGTCAGTTTGTCATTCAGTCTTATCATCAGTTTGTCATTTTGTCAGTTTTATCATTTTATCAGTTTGTCATTCTGTCAGTTTGTCATTTTGTAAGTTTTATCATTTCATCAGTTTTGTCATTTTGTCTTATCATCAGTTTGTCAGTTTGTCTTATCATCAGATTGTCAGTTTGTCATTTTGTCAATTTGCCCTTTTTTCAGTTTGCCATTTTGTCAGTTTGTCATTCTGTCATTTCTGTCTTATCATCAGTTTGTCATTTTGTCAGTTTTATCATTTTATCAGTTTGTCATTTGTCAGTTTGCCATTTTGTCAGTTTGTCATTTTGTCTTATCATCAGTTTGTCATTTTGTCAGTTTTATCATCAGTTTGTCATTTTGTCAGTTTTATCATTTTATCTGTTTGTGATTCTGTCTTTCATTTGTCAATTTGTCTACTCGTCTATTTGTCTTCTCATTGTATGGTCTTTTTGTCTCTTTGTCTTTTCAACGTTTTGTCTTATTGTCTCCTCATCTTTTTGTCTTTTCATTCCTTCTTTCCTTCTTTCCTTTTCCCTTTCTTTCTTCCATTCATTCTTTTCTCTCATTCATTCTTTCATTCATCCAAGCACAATAAATTGTACTTACATGGAGTGACTTTTTCAAAATTTGCGAGGATAGACATGATGGAGAAACATCATTTTTCAAAAACTTTTCAACATTTTTATTTGAACCCTCAATCATCTTTCATCTGAACATGAAATGAATGCTGAACTGGACAGAACACTGAACAGACCTCAACTGAATATCGAAATTGACACCTTATTGTTACCTTCGACATATTCTCAAAAAAAAAAATAAACAAACCCCAAAAAAATTGAAATAAATTTAATAATATAACAAAGAAAAACACATAAACGCTTCGATATTGCCATAAAAAATACATCGGTATTGGAATGAATTTGAAAATAATAAAAATAAACAAACAAAATCCAACTTACACAATACACCGAAAAAAAAACAGTAAAACATTACATTAAAAAACATGACTAGTCTAGATACATTTTCAAAAAAAAAAAAAAAATCATCAATAATTTGGAAATTCGAACAAAAAATAAACGTAAAAAAATGTACACTGTTCGTTAACAGGTCGATTAAAAAAAAGGAAAAATCGCATCGTTTAATTTGGTACTTTTCCATGAATAGATACGAGATGTGCTTTCAACGTAACTTTTTGCTTAAACGATTTGGAACAAATTCCGCAACGAAACTGAGGTTGGACTCCGCACTCCAAAGTGTAATGTTTGGTAAGGCTTCCTTTTATTTTATACTTGCGTCCGCATTTATTTGGACAAATGTAATACCCATCCCAATCAACTTCGAAGTCGTAATTTTTTTTGCACCTCGGAGTCGGATTCGGTGAACTTTGACCTGCACAAAGAACATAAAAAAGGCTACTCATGTATAGTTGAATAGACGCATGAGATAAATGGCGAAATAATAATATCTATTTTGTACGTACACATTCGTGATTAAGTACATACGAGTACCTCTACAGCGACAAACAGTATTACTCGAGTAAAATATTTAATTATTATGGTACTATGTATAATAGTTAAACCGTAGGTACATGTATTATTAGGTATTTTACTGCACATCGTCTATCAAAGAGTTATGTATACTGATCAAGTGCGATTTAAGGTGCTGTTTAAGGACGAATTTCTTAGCGCAAAGTGGACATTTGAACTTCCTATGAACTCCGCATTGGAATCTAAGATGCCTGTTTAAATTACTCATCGAAACGTAACCTCTGCCGCAATTCGTACAGGTGTAAATTTTTTCCAAAGGGTACGAGAATGTCGGCTCGATCATGAAGTGACCTATAAAATTCCACATCAAGTTTTCGCGTCATTTTCACATTTTTTTTATATGCAAATCATACTAGGTTATTTATACGTAGGTATTTCAAACAGCAACGCTACACAAATACCAAAAATTTCAAGCCAGATTTTTAAAAGTCAAAATCATTCTACGCTACTTGGACATCATCTTTACATTCTACATATAAGAAATTCTAGGGACCATTGAGGGACGTTGGAAGGGTACAATCAAACCAAATTTCACACTCGAACCTACTGAAACAATGTGTCACACAATGTTTGATAATTGTTTCCCATTTTGACCAAAAGTTTAGGATTCCTTGACCCCCCCCCCCTTCCTTCAATGACCTTTCGAACTCTGTAACGAGAAATTCGTAGTTGTAAATGTTATAAAAATGCTTCTTGCTTTTTCTTCAAATTTTCAAATTGCAGCTCGAAAATATATGGTAAGCTTTTGAAAACTACGCTTCCAAAATAAAAGCTCGACTTTGGACTTTTGAAATTTAAAATTTGCTAAGTAGTGAAAGAAAAGAGACAGGAAATTTCATTCTCTTTAAAAGTTTTCTACTTGTGAATTTTTTCCTAAAATGCTTTTTGCTTCTGTTTCATCTAAAATGGCAAAAACAAGCATAAATGAAAACCGTAAGCATTTCTGGAAAATTGAACTCGTGTACCTTTTGCAATCCAGATATGAGATACACAACACTTATGATGCATAAAAGCCCAAAATCGCTAGAGGCTGCCAACCGCCCCCCCCCCCAAATACTTAGTCTAACCATTGAAAGAATCTACAATTTTCATAAACATTTTAGGGGAAAATTCACGAAGAAGCAAACCGTTTGAGAATAAAATTTTCGAACTCCATTTTCCAATGCATCACAAAATTTTTAAACCAGCCACCGATTGACAAGATAATCTACCTGTAGAAAATGTATATTTACTCAATTTTGGTAATTATTAGTGGATTACCACTTACACCCCGTGAATTTTTTATGAATCACAACTTCGAGTAAATAAGTATGTTCAGTAAATTACGGGTAATTTCCGGTAAATACGAGTTATTTTTGGTAAAAAGGGTAATTTTTTGGTAAATTTCAGGTAATTTCTTGGTAAATTACGGGTAATTTTCTGGTAAATTACGGGTAATTTTCTGGTAAATTACGGGTAATTTTTTGGTAAATTACGGGTAATTTTCTGGTAAATTACGGGTAATTTTCTGGTAAATTACGGGTAATTTTCTGGTAAATTACGGGTAATTTTCTGGTAAATTACGGGTAATTTTCTGGTAAATTACGGGTAATTTTCTGGTAAATTACGGGTAATTTTCTGGTAAATTACGGGTAATTTTCTGGTAAATTACGGGTAATTTTCTGGTAAAATACGGATCAATTTCTGGTAAATTACTGGTATATTTGTGTAAGCTGAGGGTAAGAGTAACATTTGCTAAATTACCGGTAATTTTCGGTAATTGTGGGTAATTACCAGTAAATAAGGGTAATTTTAAGTAAACAGGGTAATTTTGGGTAAATTATGGGTAATTTTTGGTAAACTACGGGTAATTTTTTGGTAAATTACGGGTACTTTTTAGTAATTTACCGGTTATTTTTTTGGTATGTCACGGATAATTTTTTGGTAAATTAGCTGGTATATTTCTGTAAGTCAAGGGTAAGAGTAATATTTAGTAAATTACCGTTTTTCCGGTAAATTATGGGTAATTACCAGTAATTACAGGTAATTTTTGGTAAAAAGAGTAATTTTGGGTGAATTATGGGTACTTTTTTTTGTGAATTACAGATACCTTTTTGGTAAATTACGGGTAATTTTTTGATAAATTACTGGTAAGTATATTTGTGTAAACAAAGGGTAAGAGTAACATTTGGTAAATTACCGGTAATTTTCGGTAAATTGTGGGTAATTACCAGTAAATAAGGGTAATTTTTGGTAAATAGGGTAATTTTTGGTAAATAGGGTAATTTTTGGTAAATAGGGTAATTTTGAGTAAATTATGGGTAATTTTTGGTAAATTACTGGAAACTTTTTAGTAAATTATGGGTAACTTTTTAGTAAATTACCGGTAATTTTCGGTAAATCATGGGTAATTACCAGTAAATACAGGTAATTTTTGGCAAAAAAAAGTGATCTTGGGTGAATTATGGGTAATTTTTTGGTAAATATCTAGTAATTTTTGTTTGTTGAATGGAAGCATAATATTTGGTAAATTACCGGAAATGTTTGGTAAATTATGGGTAATTTTTGGCAAATTACGGGAAACTTTTTGGTAAATTACTGGTAACTTTTTTGTAAATTACCGGTTTTTTTCGGTAAATTGTGGGTAATTACCAGTAAATACAGGTAATTTTTGGTAAAAAGATTTCTTTTGGGTTAATTATGGGTACTTTTTTGTGAATTACAGATACCTTTTTGGTAAATTATGGGTAATTTTTTAGTAAATTACTAGTAATTTGTGTTTGTTGAATGGAAGAGTAATATTTGGTAAATTACTAGTAATTTGTGTTTGTTGAATGGAAGAGTAATATTTGTTGAATTACCGGTAATGTTTGGTAAATTATGGGTAATTACCAGTAAATACGGGTAATTTTTGGTAAATAGGGTAATTTTTGGTTAATTATGGGAAACTTTTTAGTAAATCACGGGTAACTTTTTGATAAATTATGGGTAACTGTTTGGTAAATCACGTGTGATTTTTTTTGGTAAATTACCAGTACCTTTTTGTAAGTAAAGGGGTAATACACGTAAATTTCCAATATTTTATTTTAGGTTGGTTACAAATAATTTTGGGTAAATTACAGGTGATTTCTGGTAAATTACAAGTAATTTTCAGTTGATAACAGGTAATTATGTATTGGTAAAAAGTAAATTAGAGGTAATTTTTGGTAAATTACGAGTAATCTTTTTTTTTTGGATATTATGGGTAACTTTGTGTAAATTACTGGTAATTACCGGTATATTACAGATGATTAAATTTTTGCTTGATTACAGACAATTTTGGGAAACTTTTTGACAATTTGCTCTGCACATTTACAGGTTATTACTAGTAAATTCCAGGTAATTTGATTTTTGATCAATTATAGATAATTTTTGGAAAATGAGTGGTAATTTCTGTTTAACTTCTGGTAAATTAACAGTTAATTATAAAATCTGAATTTCAAAAATTTGTAAAACTTCAAGAAATCAACAACAAGAGCTAAAAAAACTTGGCTTAGGACGAAATAAATTGAAAATTTCGTAATTCGTGTGTTACAGCCCATCCTCTTTTCTAATTTCACCAACTATAGGTACAAACAAATCACCTTCCACGAAATTTAGTCCGAATAGAAATTCTCCAATGAAAGTCAATTCAAGAAAATCAACTCCGGGTGATCCTAAAAAAAAAACGCATCTCAATAAAAACCAATTGATAAAATCATACATAAGTATTTAATTCAAGAGTTTTAACAATATTAGATTACATATTGCCTTAGTTTACAAAACCTAATTATATCCAATGTAAAAATGGTCAAAAAAATCAATTTTTTCCCCAACAATATAACTCCGAAATTTACACAAAAACATCTTTTTCAAAAACAAAAACAAAGAAAAAAAATAAAAATACTTGAAAGTAACATAACAAAACCAAACTATTTCAAAAAAAAACTTTTAAAAAGTATACAAACTAAGCAGTGGGAATTTCATTCATTTAAACTATCACAAAACCCAGTTTTTTCTTCAAAAAATGACTATCCAGCATCCACTATAATAATGCAAATTGATCGAAATAACTCCTCCTATAAGGATAGACACACCATCATACACAAATATTTTGTTCTCTTTCTTTTCTGCATACCTACACAAATACAGCAGGTATTCTACACACATCTCTCTCTCTCTCTCTCTTTGATCTCAGATCTAAGGTAACGATGAGAATAATACCAGCACTTCACGAAGTCATATTCGGATTCCAGATCATATGATGAACCACGATGATGTGTTTTTTGATATGAGACTTGTGGTAAAACCATCTTCCACAATAAGGGCACTTGAATTGCTTCTCTTTGCCGCATTCCAGTTTCAAATGCTGTGTAAGGTTTCCTTTGTATTTATAATGTCTTCCGCATCCGTTCGGGCAAACGAATACATTATTCACCAGTGGAACTCTCCGGTCCAATGATTGAATAACGTCGCCGAGTTTCGAAATATGGTCTATTTCTGAAATATAAAAATTCGCAATTAGTACGAAAATAAACGAACGGATCGAATAACGAACGATTGGTTCAAATTTTCGTACGAATTTGGTAAATAATTCATCTACTGACCTGTTTTCATGAAAATACCCCACATAATTATAGAACTGACATTTTTCATCTTTAATCGCGATTTAAAAAAGAAAAAAAATCCAAAAACGTGTAAATTCTCAACTAAATTTTACTTGCAAAACATACAAATTGTACATGGAAAACAAATATTTACTATGATATACCTAAATAAAGAGAAGACATTTCGCATTTAAAAAAGTAATACACATCAACACACAATACATACTTAATATAAATGAATCAATTCGAGTTCCAGCCAAAAAAAATACAATTAATTCAATCAAAATTGCAGCTCAATTTCGAGTTCCAGACAAAAAAATACAACTAATTCAATCGAAATTGTAGCTCAAGTTGCCACAGTAATTATATTAATATGAAACAAGATGTTGTTGCACGTGATTTCGATACACTCGTTCGTCAAAAAACTCCTTTCTGCAATACTTGCAACAAAAACCCACCTTCTTGGTATTCTCAGCCTCGTCTGAATTTTCAATCACAAGATGGGCACCTGGTTCTGTTTTTATGGTCACTTGACAAATATCTGCAAACAAAAAACAAAAAAAACATCGAAGTTAAGAAAAATCCAAACAGTAAAATAAAATCAAACACCAAATAAGTTTTTGTGAACATAAAACACAAGAAAAAACTTCGAACAAAAAACGAGTAAATTTATTTTAAAACACAAAAAAAACGAGTAATTTAAATCGGTATCAATAAAACAGAAAAAACCAGTTTTTCGTAAACATAAACAAATAATTTAAATAATTAGAGAGATAAATTATGCATTTTGAGCAAATGCCTTTTGAGTACGTCTTTTCTGGCAAACTCCCTGTAGCATATTTCGCATTGGAATTGCTTCGATCCATCGCAAATGTATTTCAAATGCTTCGAAAGACTAGATCTGTGTTTGTACATTTTGTTACAAGCTGCGCAGCAGTAATAAGATCCATTCGAGAAATATTTTTTTCCACTTCGTACTCGGCGAACTTCTAGAACTGTAAAATCACATAAAAATGTAAAGGTATAGTTCTTTTAGAGAAGGTGAATTTCGCAAAAATGTTACTAAGCTAATTAGAACGAATCGGTGTAGGTATTGATAGTTGGCCCAAAATTAATGCTCGATACGTGAAAACATTTTTATTGAAAACACAAAAAAATAAATATTACAATACCGTAGATATATAAGTAAATGAAAAAACAACACAAAAAAACAAAACACGTCATGCATTCAAAGGTGCGATTATTTTATGAACAAGGCCCATATGAGTCTTGAGGGAAGCCTTCTGAGTATATCGTCTCAAGCAAACCGGACACTCGAACTGTCTATCTTTGCCACACTCGTGTTTCAAGTGCTTGTACAGGTTACATTTGTGTTTGTATTTTCTTCCGCAGTTATTCGGGCATATGAATATCCAATCGTCGCCATCTCGAGTCAAAGTGAAAGGTCTTCTATGTCCTAAGAATAAAGCAGCTCATTTAGCAACCAGGTGAAAATAATTTGGCATAATTTAACATGCTTTCAGGGATCTGGAATGGTCTCTCATTCACCAACCATTTCGAATTTTGAATAAATTTATGAAATTAATCGTGCGAGGGAGTAATTTGCAAAGTTCTCTCAGTCAATAAATATGTCAAATTCCAGTGAAAATGGCAAATTTTTACCGAAAAAAAAAAAAAAATGGTGATTTGCATAAAAACTTGAAAGGTTTGCAAGAATCAAAAAAAAATGGTAAAAATACACATTTAAAAAAAAAAGTTGTCAAAATTGTAATAATTTCACTGAAAATTTTGACAAAAAATTATGAAAAAATGGAATTTTTGTAAAGAAATTCACGATGACTAATTTTTATTTTTTAAAAAAAATGATAATTATCATGAACTTTTTTTTTGCAAAAAATGGAAAAAATCGTATTTTTACATTGCAAAACTTTACATTAGATGGTGAAAAAAATTGCAAAATTTCAACAAAAAATAATATCTAAAAATGAAAAACTTGTGATTTGAGCATAATTCAAAATTTTTACCAAAAAAAAATTGATGAGGATATAAGAAAGAAAAAATTAATAATAAGACACAAAAAAAAATTGATACATTTTCAGGAAATGTTTCTTCCAAAAAATGGCACACAAAAATAAACAATTTCAACAATTCTCGTATAAAAAATTTGAAATTGAAAAATTTTGTAGCAAATGTTGGGAAAATTTCTTTCACACAAAAATGGCGACAAAATATCAAATTTTTATAAAAAAATGAGTGAAAAAATGGAGAATTTTTGTGAAAAAATGGAGAATTTTTGTGAAAAAAATTATTAAATTTCAAGCAAAATTGTAAAATTTCAAGATTTTACGAAAAATGATGGAAAAATCAGAAATTTCTACAGAAAATGGTCACAAAATAACAAAATAATTTGAAAAGGGAATGTTGAAAAAAAATAGAATTTCAAACAAAAAAAAGTAAATGGCGACAAAACAACAAATTTTTGCAAAAAAGTTTTGAGAAGAGAATTTTTGCAAAAAAAAACATGAATGCCAATCGAAATAGTAGGTAAACAAAAAAATGATGGGAAAAAACAGAAATTTGTACAGAAAATGGTCAAAATTCACAAAACAACTAATTTTTACCAAAAAAATGATGAAAAAAATGGCGAAAACTGTAAATGGTAAAATTATTGCAAATTTTTACAAAAGTAAAAAAGAAAAAAATTAAAATTTGTGAAAAAATGAAACGATATTTTAAAAAAAATTTAATGTCAAACAAAAAAAAGTAAATGGCGACAAAACAACAAATTTTTGCAAAAAAGTTTTGAGAAGAGAATTTTTGTAAAAAAAAAAAATCCACTTGAAATTGTAAACAAAAAAAAAATGATTGGAGAAAACAGAAATTTGAACAGAAAATGATCACAATTCACAAAACAACTAATTTTTAACCAAAAAAATGATGAAGAAAGGGATTTTTTCTTTAAAAATGGCAAAAACTGTAAATTGTAAAATTATTGCAAATTTTTACAAAAATGAAAGAAGAGAAAAAAAATTAAAATTTGTGAAAAAAAATGAAATGATATTTCAAAAAAAAAATTAATGTACTAAGGCACTTTCACATAAAAAAAAAGTTTTGAAAAAAAAAGATGAAAATGGGTCATTTTTACGAAATTGTTCCAAAAAAAATAAAGCAAAAAATTAATAAGGTCTACAAAAAAAACTAAAAAATATTGGTAACATTTGGTAATGACAAAAACAACGAAAATTGATAATTTTTACTAAACTTTGTGGCAATTTAAACAAAAAAGTTTAAAATTAGGTAGTCATTTTGGCTAAAGTTGGCAAACATAAGTGATTTTTACCAAAAAAAAAAAAAAAAAAAAAATACAATCCCCTGAAAAGATGAAAATTCAAAAAATCTCACAGAAATGAAATCAGTCTCTATGATCTTTTCTGTGATGCAACTTTTCTGATTGTTTTTCATTCATACAAAATTGAAACAAAGCGAACAATTCAGAAAAAAAAACATTGGGAAGAAAATATTCAAACAACAAGATGCGGAAACATTTTATTATTAAATTTAGAAACTGGGTAAACACATTCGCTAGACTAGGTTTAAGTAGGTACAATACATACTTAGATAATTATTTCCATATTCATTATCTTATCTACTTGAACTAGCGGATTAAAATCATTTCAGTGATGGAAATGGCCAAAATTGAGTTACCCACAGATTGTATCTATGTAGACATATCACGTAATACAAAAACAAAACCAAAATCTAAATCGACAAATCATAAAAAATTCTAAACTGAAACTTCTCTAAAAGTAAAAACAAATAGGTAATGGAAAAAAATAATAAAAATACTTCATACTATAAGTAATAACAAAACAATACGATAACTGTATAGGTAATCAGAACCATAATCTTTTATTGAATCTTTTCGAAGAACAAATATCGCACAGTGGAAGAAATATTTCAATAGCCCATCGAGGCATCTTGAACTTATTCTTAACAGCATTCAGCATCTTATCCCGGCCTCCGTGTCCAGTACTCTTGTGAATTTCCAGCAAAACGTCGTAATAATGTTCAACAGGAGTGACCAAGACAATCGGATCATCTGCGTTTATTCTACGTTCGATTAATCTAACAGTGTCGCCATCTACCAGCACATCGAATTTACTCGTCAAATGTTTCTGAAAACTGCTCAGTTTGTTATCTGCGCTTCGAGCTTTGAGAATTTCTTCGATCGACTTCGTTATCCTTTCTTGATACCATGGCTTTCTAATCGAACTATCAGTCTCTTTTAAATAGGTTTTCACTTTTTCGTAAAATGATGCTTTGATTTTTTCATCGGAGACTACTGGAACAGAATTAAAACTTATTTGAGTTTGTGGTTTGAAATTATATTTACAACTACACAATCAACAACTTGACTCAATGGTTAGGTATCACAAAACACTGAACATGATGAAAAAAAAAACTTTATTCAGACAATTAAAAAAGTACACAAAAATTATTTCAATAATCCACCAAATGGTGCAGCATCACAACAATATTATAATAATAAGATTTCAAGTCAGTATTTCGTGCATAAGTCCCAAATGTGTTTTCAGAGACACTTTCTGCGAGAAACATTTACCGCAAACGTGACATTTAAAATTAGATTTTCCTCCACATTCGTACTTAACGTGTTTATACACGCTCGATTTATGTTTGTATTTTTTTCCGCATTTATTTGGGCACGGATATTCGTATTCGTAGGCTGATTTATCAACGCCATAAGGTACCCTAAAACCTGCGAAAAGTAATTGAAAATATTACATAATATAAAAGCACCTACAACAATGGCATCCATAAAGTGTTAACAATGAAAATGTCCTGTTGTTATTCAGATAAAAGCTGTGGGACACAATAAATTCCCGTTTAAGAACAGGATAGAATCAAAGCGCAACGGAACTGAACGCAAATGTGGATGTTGCACGCTGGAAGCGGGGGTAGAGAGGAAACAACGCACCAATATGGACAATTGATACTCACACCACCTTTAGGAACAAGAGAATATGGGGACGCGAAGGAACTAAACGCAAATGTGGATGTTGCATGCTGGAAGTGGGGTAGACAGGAACTCTAGACACCTATTGTAATCCCTACAATGAGAACAATAGGATAGAAAATAAAGCGTCACAATCAAACAATGGCAGACAAACATTTCAACAAACAATATAATGTGATGCTAAAAAATAACAAATTTCATTTCCATCATACAGTTATATTAGCCACACACTTAGAATAAATATCACATCAGAACCGTGATCTTTGCACAGTTCCTTTCAAAGAGCAAACATCACACAATGAAATCAATATTTTTTTCAATATCCTGCGGTTTTTGAATCACCAATTCAGAACTGTAAACTGTACCTGGCTACAAGTATCACAAAAATTCTTCAATAACTCAAAAAAAATATCACACATCAGAACCATAACCTTTGTTTGGTTCTTTTGGAAGAGCAAATATCGCACAATGAAATAAATATTTCAACAGCCCAACGAGGTATCTTGAACTTATTCTTAATAGCATTCAGCATCTTATCCCTGCCTCCATGCCCAGTACTCAAATGAGTTTCCAGCAAAATGTCGTAATAATGCTCGACAGGGGTGACAAAGATAATAGGATCATCTGGTGTTGTCCTATGTTCAATTAGTCTGATGTTATCTCCATCTTCCAGTAGGTCGAATTTATTCATTAGGTGGTACTGCAGACTGCTTCTTTTGTGATCAAGGCGTCGAGCATTGAGAATTTCTTGGATGGACTTTGTTATCCTTTCTTGGTACCAGGGTTTCCTGATTGAATTTTCAGTCTTTTTCAAATAACTTTTCAGTTTTTCATAAAATAAGTCTTTGATTTTTTCGTCGAACACTAAAACAAAATTAATACTGTTTGAGTATATGGTCAAGAGGAGGTGTAAAATCCCCATCCACACCATCATAATAATAATGAGAACAGTAAGCGAAGATAATATATGAACATCACAAACAAAATTCCCCAAATTTATTTCTTCAACTAAAAAAACAACAAAAAATACAAACCAACAACGGTAATTAATGTAACATCAATCATTATGAATGCAAGAATGTTGAACTAGGGTCACACAGTATCATGTCTAAGACCCAAATGATACTTGAGCGAGTCTTTTCGAGTAAAGTTTTTATCACAAATATTACACTTGAAGAGAATTTTGGCTCCACATTCGTATTTCAAGTGTCTGTACATGGTGCTTCGATTCTTATACTTTTTTCCACAATTATTTGGGCATATGAAACCATTTTTTCTGCAGGGTACATCACTATTGGGAATAACACCTGAAAAAAAGAACACAAATTACTCAATAAAAAAGATCAGGTGAGTGAATACTTCAGTTGAACTATACATAGGCAAGTATAATTAAGTACAGCGCCATTTGCAGTGGATCATTAAAAAAAAACAGAGGATTTTAACCAAATTCTGTGGAAACTTTAGTTTTGAGTTGAAAGTCACTCAGAAAAATGTTAGCACTGAAGGTGCCCATTGAAGTAAGGTGTGAATCCTCAAAGAGGGTACATTTTCAAAAAAATTGTGATTTTCTTATTTTTTGCCCCTACCTAACCTGGTTTGAGAAAAGTCTTCCAGTTCCAAAAGATATTTTTGGCCCATATTCATCAAAATCAAAGACCACCGTTGGGGTTTCACTGATTCATTTTGTTCCTTTGTTATCCACTTTAGATGAACGCTATCACACTCAACAACAACAATGTTCAGGAACAAGAGAGAACATATAATAAGCTCAATGGAACAGAACACAAATGTGGATGTTGCATGCTAGAAGTGGGGGCAAGAGAAAACAACAGGCAATGAATATGAAGTGTCACAATAAAACAGTGATATGATAGTTAGTTCTCCTCAAATTTATTTTTTCCACGGGTACAAAATTTAAAAAAAAAAAACAAGATCAATGAGCATTTTTACAAACAATGGAATGAAAGGCCAAAATAACAATCTTACTACATATATGTACAATTTGTACATAAAAAAAACAAAAGAAGATCTAGCCGCATCTTCACAAAACAATAGAATAAAACACAAAAATGACAACCTTACTTCTACACTTATTCCATAAGAATTGAAATAAAAAATAAAACAACAATAACAAAATCTCAAAGGCAAACCACTAGTAAATGAGAGTTGATGGATACCTAATTAAAACAATGGAAAAAAGTATAATCACAGATCACATCAGTTCAAATAATCATAAATGACGCTCTACCACCTTGTCACTTTGTGCACAACACCCATATGCACTTTAAGAGACGCTTTCTGTCTATAAATTTTGTGACAAACACTGCATTTGAATTGGCCTCTGTCAATTCCACACTCAAACTTCAAATGCTTCCATAAACTACGTTTATATTTGTACTTTCTTTCGCATTTATTTGGGCAAACGAATAACTCGTCCGCATTTGTCACCTTACAATCACTGGGAAGCTTTCCTAATAAAAAACAATCAAAAGTGCACAGTACTTTAAATCATTAATTCTCCAGAGTTAGAAATCAGACATTGACAACGCAGGCACACCAACTTTTACAGGTACACATACACAAAAAGGATGCAGTTAGTAAACACAAGAACATTCATACAAATTGATTTTTTTTTTAATAACATAGTTCCACAGAAAACAACTTATGACAAATAATAATCTTAGATAGCTACATATTCAACATGCATTTTTGAAAATTATCACTATTTGCAAAATTCAAGATAGTGTAGCTACCTATTTCAATAATGAAGCCGGAATCAAGGCAAAAGCGGTTACAGCATCTGGATCATTCCATCACTTTGTGCACAACTGCCAAATGAACTTTCAGTGTATCCTTTCGAGTGTAAAGTCTAAAGCAGACTTTACATTTGAAACGTCCTGTACTTCCACACTCATATCTTAAATGCCTTTGTAAGTTACCTTTGTTCTTGTACTTTTTTCCACAATTATTAGGACACCTGAAGTGAGCTTCTTCATCTAGAAAACCTGTATGCAAAATAACATAAATTTGTAACACGGTGTAATCAACTCAACTCTATGATTCATTTTGAATACAATTCTGTACATATAATTGTGTTACTATCACAAGATATTCTGGAAATTGTCTGCCAAAATTCAACTGTAGATAGTACTTGAGGAGACAACCAAAAAACCATTATTCAGACTGGTTGCCCATCTTATGAATTGAAAGAGCCATGTGCTTCACAAAACTCAAAATTTACTAGGTCATTTTGGAAGAATTAAAAACAAAATGTTTGTATCGTTCAAATGATGCTCATCATAATCCATAGTACTTGAATGGACAAACAAAAAATGTCCATATGACAAATTGCCTATCTTCAAAATTTAAGGTGCACACATAAATTGAAAATTTGAAACCTGGACAAATTAAACATTCGAAACTGTCAAATTTTTGTTCATCTATTCAAGTAGTACGGGTTATGAGCATCATTTGAACAATTCAAATCCTACAATTTTAAAGATGGCTCCTTCAATTCAAAAGATAGGCAACCTATCATAATAAAATTTTATGTACAACTACTCAAGTACTAAGTATGTGCAATTGAATTTTGGTAGATGATTTCTGGAAGGAAGGTGAAATAAGTAAGTATTTCATTTCTCGCATGAAGAAAAAAATTCTGTAACATGCTCATAAATAAAACATATCAAAAAAATATTTATTTCCTCTCATTTAAACAACACTACAACAGAATAACAATTTAGGAAACATACAACAAAATTGAAAACACAAGAGGCATATAAAAAGTAAGGTTACCTATTTTATCACCCTGCTCAGTTTCAACAAAAATTGATGCACTTTGAAGGCGGTGAAGATGCATCCTTTGGCTTTCATTCGAGACTAATATCAAGAGTGTGTTTTTGAGCGTTCAATCTTCAGTGTACCATTTTAGTTGCATCTAATGAAGTACATTACATACATAGGTACTTTGCAGTATCCCCCAATTTTTGAAATTTGACGGTAAAACCCCAATTTAAATTCATCCACAGTTGACTGGCAAAATGTATTAATTACTCGAGTAATTATGAATGGCTGAAAGAATGTAGCATCTGAAAATATATTATTAGGTTTTTACTTTATCTTGTATCATCATTGAGGGGAAAAAATAGGGAACCTTAGTTTCTATACAACCCTTGTACATATCTAAAATATCTTACAACAAATGAAAGAAATGAGGAGTGATGACATTTGTGGAAAAAATTACTTCATTCATACATCAAAATTGAACCAAATGTGTGAAAAATGCAATAGCCCAAATACCTGAATATAAAATAAGGTAATAAAACTACATCTACAATACTTAACAAAAATAAGAACAAACTAACAAAACTAAACAAATTATCACATTTTTTCAACAAAAAAAAACTACCACATTTGTAGTTTGAAATTAAACCAACAGTCATGGTAAAAATGCAATAGCATCAGGATTAACTCTATGCACAACAGCCAGATGACCTTTCAGTGTTACCTTTTGAGAGAAACTTTTAAAGCAGATTTTACATTTGAAGTGCTTTTCACTTCCACACTCATATTTCAAATGCCTTTGTAAACTACCTTTGTTCTTGTACTTTCTTCCACAGTTGTCACTTGGGCATACAAAACTTCTATCCGGATCTATTTCGGTAATGTTGAAAAATAATCCTAAGAAAATAATACAAAAATATACACAGCGTTAAAATTTCAAATCGATAATCAATTTTGAGTAAAAATTATCTGTACATAGGTAATTTACAAAAAATGAGTAAGATGTTAGTACATAAATTAAAAGAGTGTAGAAACACAAAAGAGTACATGTTTATTTATATTTTGGTTTCACAAAATAAAAAATGAATACCTAAATAAATAAATAAATAAATAAATAAATAAATAAATAAATAAACAAATAAACAAATAAACATGTACAATATTGTACAAATAATACAAACACAATAATCAAAAAATGTCGAGGAAAAAGCATAATACATTCAATAATCACTAGGTACAATATACACCTACATTCTTAAACATAATTATGGTAAGTTTAAAGTCATGGTATAAATGTTAAAGCATCCGGATCAATGAGTTTATGCACAAGACCCATATGAGTTTTAAGCGTTGCTTTTTGAGTATACGTTTTATGGCAGATTTTACATCTGAAGTGTCCTGTAGTTCCGCACTCGTACTTCAGGTGCTTCTGCAAGTTACCTTTGTACTTGTATTTTCTTCCACAATACTTATTCGGGCAAATAAACTTTCCTTCTCTATCAATTTGGTTACCATTGTAACCTAATCCTATGGAAAATAATAAAAATAAATTTGTAGCACGTTAATAGACACAAATTATCAAATTAATTTATCAACAGGTGGATACTATACAGAAAGATACCTACTACCTATAGGCAAAGAACTTAGGATATCTACACAGGAGATTGTGTTAGTATTGTATGTAATCGTGCATATGCTACAATACAACAGATATTATGCAATTCTTCAAGCTGCAAAAGAACTGATCAACATATCAATCAAAAACCATGGCAATAAAAAAATTTGAGTATAATGTAGTAATAATATGAGAATTTTTTTGGTCTACAGCTTCGATATTACACTTTTAGAGTAAAATAATTTCTATAAAAATAAATACTAGCACCAAAAAATTTAAATAAATTTTAAAATATTTCACAAAAAAAAAACTTTAAAATTTATACAATTAGTATAACATAATACACAATTATTGAGAAAAAATAGGTAGGTAAATAAAATTAAAGCCAATGTAACACGCAAAAACTGTAGGTAGGTGCATAGATCATATTTTCTTCCAGTCTAAAAGTTTGGAATGAACACCGGCCATATGCTCTCTCAAATGATCAGGTCTTTTGAATTGTCGACGACATATTTGACAGGTGAATTTTTTCACATCGCCACATTCGAATTTCAAATGACGAGATAAGTTTCCTTTGATTTTATACGCTTTTCCGCAATTTAAACACGAGTAATATTTAACATTTCCGTAATATCGATCGACCGTATACCCGTTGGATCCTAGTGAAAATCATCAAGTTAATTTAATCAAGTAGGTATGTAAACATTATCTTGAATTATAATTTTTTTTTGTTGGATTTAAAGCAAATACCATAGCTATACAAATTAATGTACTGCGAAGTTGTATATTCAAGAAGCGATGACACCTTGTTCACTTGGTTTAAATCAATTTTGGCATCAAAACCAGCCACCAGAGAGCCCCGATGAGTGATCAAATTGATTCAATATAAACATTTAAAAAAAAAAAAAAAATACAGATCCATTTATCAAATCCGGGTCAATTATCAAAACATGATTAGATCTGATCTGACATGAGCAAATCTTTTTCAACAGATCTGCTCAGATTATATTTGAACAGATCTGCACAAGTGCACATTCCCTGAGACCAATTGATTTAACCAGATTCGATCAGATCCAATTACTTTATATCCATGAGGTGATATGTACATTTATAATTATTTATGCATAGGCATGGCATAGCATATTTGGTTCACAGCGAATGAAGAAGCAAGCACCATCAGAATATTTATAGATTTATGTATGCATTGCTTACCAACGAACATATTCAGGATCACTCATCAAACAAGAACACTCTATTTTTAAACTCACCCCCTGTGATTTCCAAGCCCATTTTACCCAATTATTGACAATTTTTTTTTCAATAAAACTGTTTTGAGGCAAATTTTTAAACTTTTTTGAGAACCACTAGTTTTTTTTAGCAAAGTGAACCCATATGAATTATTGTTCCTCCAATTCAGCTTTCACACATCCACAAATACGAGTACTATAGCCCAGTCAAATAGCAGCAAAAAATAGGTGAACCCAAATATTATTGCGATCAAAGGTTAATTTGGTGAATATTGTGTAGAGTGGTGTGCTGAGCAACATACTAAAAGTCCCCGCCCCTACCCCACGAGCTACCCCCCCCCCACAGTGGATCAAAGCCCCCCAAAATCAGTTTTTTATCAAAAACTTCTGAAATATCAACTTTTGAGTAAAATGAGCTTAGTGATAATTTCATCTCCTCTCCAATATTTTTACATTTTATGACTTGGGACTTGGAACCTGTTCTAATAGATTAAATTGAGTCAAACTTTGGGAATAGGATCCTTTTAAGAGCCAGAGTTGACCTGTGGAGTGGGGAGGGTCGAAGTTGAAAATTACCAAAAGGTTATTTTTTTGGAGGGGCATAATATGACCCCAAATGGGTGAAAAGGGTCAAAAATCATACCATTGGTCAGTACCCCCATTGTGATCAACATATCCAAATTTCAGCTTCCTAGGTCATCCCCGCCCCATTTGAAGACAATTTAAGTTCGAAACCCCCTTATTTTGCCCCTATTTTTGGTTTTTTCCACCCTTAAAGGATTAGGGATGTTCTAGGAAATTGAAATTTGGATATGTTGATCACAATGGGGGTACTGACCAATGGTATGATTTTTGACCCTTTTCATCCATTTGGGGTCATATTATGCCCCTCCAAAAAAATGACCTTGTGGTAATTATCAACTTCAGGCCTCCCCACTCCAGAGGTCAACTCTAGCTCTTGAAAGGATCCCATTCCTCAAGTTTTACTCAATTTAATCAATTAGAACAGGTTCCAAGTCCCAAGTCATAAAATGTAAAAATATTAAAATTACATCACTTGAAGGGGTCGCGTCGTAGCACCACCCCCTTGAGGCTAGGGAGTTGGTTGACAGCTCATTTGATAAGTATTGGAGAGGAGATGAAATTATCACTAAGCTCATTTTACTCAAAAGTTGATATTTCAGAAGTTGTTAACAAAAAACTGATTTTGGGGGGCTTTGATCCACTGTGGGGGGGGGGTTAACTCGTGGGGTAGGGGCAGGGACTTTTAGTATGTTGTTCAGCACACCACCCTACACAATATTCACCAAAAAAACCTTTGATCGCAACTATGTTTGGGTCAAATTGCATTTTGACTGAGCTGCTAGTAGGTATTAGTTCATTCTGGAGCCTCCAGCAGAGATTTTCAATTTTCTCAAAACTGCTTCGGAAGTACCAAAAAAAAATATTTAGCACCCATAACTGGTCGCGAAATTTCAGCGAGTTCAGAAGTGAATTTTCAACCAGTTTGTAAATTCCATGAAAAAACAAATTCAAATTTTCAAAGTTTTTTTGAATTTTTCAAGTTTTTAAAAATTTGCCAAAATGCCAGAAGTGAACTTAAGCACCTGAAATTTGAATTACGAGAACTTTAAAGAAAAAAAGCTGATCCAGGATTTTCCATCAAAGTTTTCATAAAACTCAACGTTGAACTTTCCATTTGAAAGCTAAAATTTCAAAATGACATCGTGATTTCAAAGTGTGGGGGGGGGCATTTCCTCCTCCAATTTGACGAGAGTGGACACTTTCTAAAAAAAAAAAAAAGTCGAAATCACGTCACATTTCCAACAGTAGGATTTTGAAGACGCTGAACTCAAAAATGACCTCATTGTTTTCACCTGATCCCCCCCCCTCCGTCTCGTCAATTTTCTTTAACGAAGTCAAAATCTGAAAATCATGACAAAAGTCTACGATACATCAAATGGTACTTTTCAGAAGGGCCTGAAAACAAGTATGCACTTAGTTTTTCGATTCGCCCCTCGCGGTGTCCTTCATACATTCATTCGAGGTCCAACAATGAAAACTCAGGGTAATCAGATGATAAAATCGAAATCATATTGGTGTTCAGGACTCTCAAAAACGTACCATTCGATACATCCCATGACCCAGAACAGTATTTCCAGAGTTTGACTCCAACCCCAAGGTGATGGGCCCCTTCCCTCCCTCCAAAAATATCGTAAAATTTTTCAAATAAATAAATTTTTGGCTAAAATTTTTCCAAATAATTCTTTTTCCAAAAAAAAACTCTCCATCAACCCTTCCCTCAACAATTTTGGCTCTCTTGCAAGAAATCCCCTCACAGATGGAAAAAATTTTCAAAAACCTGAAATTGAAATTTGAGAAAATTTTTAAAAAATTTCCCATCAAAAAGGGAAGTTATTCAGATGGATTTTCACCACAAGAATGGAAACTTTCAAAAAAGAAATTTCGGACTTGAATTTTGCATTTTTCAAAATCCCCCCCCCCCATTTTGAAGGCTCGAAAAGTTTCTACCGACTTTGATTAACTGAGTCCATTTTTCGTGATATGTACATATTTTTTTAACATTGAGAAGCTCCATATCGAGGGATAAGATGGTTTGTGGGATGAGGGGGGTGGGGAATTATTCATCAGACAAAAATAATTTTCAAGATTATAGTTCAACGCCTAACTTATTCATGAAATCTTAATCAGAAACCTCATCACTCATCAGTCATCACTCTAGTAAAAACATAAGAACAAAAAAAAAACATAAAAAATACAAATAATATATTTAAGACACTGTCTAATAATTTAAAATGTAACTAAACTTAACAGACTTATAGATGAAATGAGACTAAAATTAAAATGACTTCTGTTCTCGACTAAATAAGTACAAATTCCTCGACGAAAAAAATCGTCCCCCTCCCCTCCACTCGACGTATTCTAAAATTCATTCTCTTTTTTTTTAAAGGTAGACCAATATTCTAAAAGGAACATAAAATAAGGAAACATTATTCCATCGCATAAAAAAACATTGATGTAAAAAAATTGACTCGTAAAAGAGCGCAGCTCCGTGTACATAAAATGGGATGACCTTACAAAAACCCATAAATCTTATTATAAATCGTAATTTTAAAAAAAAAATCCTAATGAGATCACAGCAAATAACTTTTTCACAAAAAATTGATCCCTCGGGACTTTTATAAAATAAAAAAAATTATCTGAAACCAGTTCATTTAAAAATCACGAAAAATGAGCTAATAATAAATAGAAGAAAATTAGGAACAATGTTTATAAAAATAAAATGTACACTCGATAAATAATAAATCGGACTATGACTACCAAGAAAAAAATTTTCTTGATGAACTCGAATAAAATTCAAAAAAATAAATTAAAAGGATAATAATAACTCCGGATTAAACGTTATAAGAACACCATATGAATAATTGGAACACACACCTGTGGAAAATCTCTCTCCAACTCGGCATAGTGAGTAGATCAAGATCAACACGTCGACGAATTTTTATGCAACTTGACCACGTGCCTTTTAAGATTATCTTTTCTAGTGAATGTCTGATGACATAATACACACGGGTATCTTCTTTTACTATCTCCATTAAGATTAGATGAATCCTGACTAACGACATCGAATACAGGTAAACTAAAGGCGCTAGGATAATAAAACTCATCCGATGATAAAAGCTTACGACTCAATGAATCGTTTTTCTCATCTTTGTACTCGACCGCTGCTGCCATCGCTTTAACCGAATTAATGATATAGTTTTCTGAAACAATTCAACGTTATACGTAATGTAAATGCTGGGGGAAAAAACACTCAAATTTCAGGCAAACTACTCTCATATGTAGGTAACTACTGCATTCAAATATAATCCTATACTACAAGAAGGTTACATGCGATCCAGAAAAAAATCATCGTACAAAATGGGGAAAATATATATTTAAAACACTTTTATTTTATCGAAGAAAATAGAAAAAAATATTATAAAAATTATGATACATTATTGGAGAAGTTTTCGATGCACTAAAACCATGTGCGATTTCAAGACACCTTTTTGAGAGAAAAATCGAAGACATTCGTTACACTGGAATTGTTTCCGGCCACATTCGTATTTCCAGTGCTTGGTCATGTTGAATTTATATTTGTATTTTCTGCCGCAGTTGTTGGGACAAGGGTAGATTTCCAATCGAGCTGGCATATTGTTTGGAATAACGGCGAGTTTTTTGAAAATAGACATGGCATCTGAAAAATTAACACGTTTTTTTGTTAAAATAAGTCGATTGTGAAATTCCAACACTTACCCAGAACCCAGAATAGCGTGAAAATGGGGAAGTAATTCAGCAGCCTTTCAGTATAATGTAAAACTTGCCAAGTGCTTCTACAGCAGCAATAATTCGATGGAAAATACATATTAAAAACAGTGGAACGTCATACTCGAAAACATTGTTTTAATTTTTTACATCGGTTGGAAAAAAATTGAACAAAGATAAAATCATAATATTAAAGTATACAAAATAATAATTCGTGTAAGTGAAGGTAAAACACAATAAAAATGTCTCTTAAGAATACAAATTTTGATAATCGATCATAAAATCTAAATACACAAACATAAGTAGATTAGTATGAATTTTTCAGTGGTTACTTATCAAAAAAATAATTTAGATTCACATGAAACGAAGGTAGATCGAAAGAGCACGTCCTACAACCACCAAAACCAAAATTTCAAACGCTGAAGTTCATTTTTAGATTTTTGAAAAATTTTTGAAAATTTAAAAAATAAGCCACAGCCTTGAAAAAGCAACTTATCAATATTACAACTTGAATTAGGTCAAGATAACTTTATGAACGATGCCAAGATGAGACTTGAGGGTGGTCTTCCTGGTAAAAGCTCTGCTACAAATTTCACATCGAAATTCTTTAGGTCGGCCACATTCGTATTTCAAATGAAACTTCAAACTTCCTTTACTGGAATAAACTCTTCCACAATTGGACGGACAGATCAGTTTCATTATTTCTAAAGAAAAACGTTCATTTAATAAACTGCTCGTGGGAAATAAACAAAATACATAATTTTCCAATAACACCAATAGTAGGTAGGTCTATTTGTACGAGTTAAAAAAATAAATCAACCCATTTCGTAAAAAATGTTATCGTTTTAATAATAAAAATCATACGGCGAGATGAAAAAAACAAATCATTAACAATAAAGCAATCTTGGAAGGCAAAAAGAAAAATATCACAAATGGAATGGAAAAAAGTATATTATTGTACTCGTATTAAACCATTCCATGTATATTGATTTGGTGAGCTTTCAGATTAGCTTTCCTAAGGAATAATTTTCCGCAGGAGCTACACTGGTACTTTTTCTCTTTTCCACATTCGTATCTGTAGTGATATCTGTAGCTGCCTTCGCTCGAGTACGTTCTTCCGCAATTATTTGGGCACTTGAATCTTGTGTTTGGATCAAAAAACTCAAATAAGCTCGAATTTTTCCAACCTGCTGAAAAAAATCGTCTCGTTTATATGAGTTTTTTTTGATAAATTTTCAACTAGGTACGTATCATGTTGGTAAATAAATTTTTTGAAAAAAAAAATGCAAAGATATTTCGAAGGGAGTATAATTTTATTCACAAGGTTTAGCAACTTCGAAATTCATACTGAAAAAATCAATAATGGATTCGGGACCAGGTATTAATAGTTTGAAAAATCCCAAAAAAAAAATTCCTAGCAGAGTTCGTGTTGTTCAAATAAAAAAAAAAAGACACTTTTATATGCGAACAATTCATTAATAAAACGTTTATTTGAAACTCGACACTTGAAAATGAAGAAAATATTTGAAAAAAAAAAGATTAATAACAAAATATCAAGTATAGAAAAATCTTCAAGGTGGTACTATTTTGTGAACATAGATAAAATGTGTTTTCAATGTTGTTTTCCTCAGAAAACGTTTACCACATTTCGAGCACTCGAATTCTTTCGCTTTGCCACATTCGTAACGATAATGGTACTTGACACTCGCCTCACTCGAGTAAGTTTTTCCACAATTATTTGGGCAAACGAATCTCATACCAGTGGCAAAATTTTCCATTCTAAATGTTACCCCATCACCTGCAAGAATACAACAAAAATAGAAATCGTTAGTGCAAAATACATACAAGGAAATGTAGCATATAAAAATCAACAAAGGCACTAACCTGCGTTCAGGCGTTGAAAATATAAAATTACTCACTAAAAAATGCAAAAAAAAATATACCAGAAAGATTTCCAAAGCCACTTCAGAGCTTTACAAATTGGTTCAATTTTCAAGCAAATAATACATAGATAATATCTACTTTTAGAACTCCTAAAAAACAAAAAGGATTCAGATTGTGTTGTGTTTTTTTTAGCCAAGACTTTTTCAAATCACGTCGATTTGAAAAAAAAATATCCAAACAAAAGTTGTAGAACATCAAAATAGGAAAGTTTTTCGCGATCACAAAATTTTTCTTGAAAGCTCGAGCTCACAAAAAGGAGGTGTGGCTTTTGGAAAAAAACAACATTTTCGTCAATTTTTTTTCCAAAAAAAAAGTAACTTAAGCAACTGAAAAAGTCACCAGACATGAGCGAAACATCTCAATGCAGAAAAAAAATCACCAAAAAAAAAGAACATTTCATTAAAAAATGTAAAAAAAAAACTTCGGCAATAACAGACAAAAAGTTATACTTTTTTCCAAAAAACGTGAGACTATTTCGCAATTTTCTAGTCATAAAAATGACTTTTTTGCAATTGTTCAGATGAAAGTGAGAGTTTTTGGCAATTTCTGGCAAAAAAAAAAACGAGATTTTGTCAACAAAGGTAGGAGTTCTTTGGGAAATTTTTGTCAAGAAAGTGAGACCTTTGAGCAATTGTTGGAAAAAAATTGACGTTATGGAATTTTTCGCAAAGAAGAGACATTTTTCGGTAATTTTTGGCAAAAAATGGTTTTTTGACAATTTTTGGCACAAAGTGGCTTTTTTTGACAATTTTTGGCAAAAAATTACTTTTAGGACAATTTTTGGCAAAAAATGACTTTTTTGAAAATTTTTAGCGAAAAATGGTTTTTTGACAACTTTGGCACAAAATGGCTTTTTTGGCCATTTTTGGCAAAAAATGACTTATGACAATTTTTGGCCAAAAATGACTTTTATGACAATTTTTGCCAAAAAATGACTTTTTTGACCATTTTTGCCAAAAAATGACTTTTTTGACCATTTTTGGCACAAAATGACCTTTCTGACAATTTTTGGCAAAAAAATGACTTTTATGACAATTTTTGGCACAAAATGACCTTTCTGACAATTTTTGGCAAAAAAATGACTTTTATGACAATTTTTGGCACAAAATGACCTTTTTGACAATATTTGGCAAAAAAAGACTTTTATGACAATTTTTGGCAAAAAAAGTGACTTTTATGACAATTTTTGGCAAAAAAAGACTTTTATGACAATTTTTGGCAAAAAAAATGACTTCTATGACAATTTTTGGCACAAAAGGACCTTTTTGACAATTTTTGGCACAAAATGACCTTTTTGACAATTTTTGGCACAAAATAACGTTTTTGACAATTTTTGGCAAAAAATGACTTTTTTGACAATTTTTGGCAAAACAGTAAGTTTTTTGAAATTTTGGGCGTTTTAGGTAGAAAAGCACATTTCATTATATTAGTTGATACATATATTTCGATAAAAAACGAGACTTTTTGTTAATTTTTTGCAGAAAATCAGAATTTTTGAAAATTACTGGCAAAAAAGTGAAGTTAATTTTTGTCAAAAAAGCGAGAATTTTGCAACTTTTTAGTTCGACAATTTTAGCAAAATAGGAAGGATTTTGAAAACGAAGCGAAATTTTTGGACTATTTTTGGAAACAAAGTGAGACATCAGAAATTTTTCGCAAATACTTGAGCAACAATTTTCAAAATTTTTTGGCAAGAAACTACGCTTTCTGGCAGTTTTGAAAAAAGGCAAGATTTAGTCACTATTGTTTGATTACCCTCCCCCCCCCCACATGTAGGCACCAGAATTTCTTCTGATAATGACAAAAAAAATTGGTATCTTCTTGTTATGTACCATTTCTAAGGAGAGCGCTGAGTCCAAAACTGTCTTTGTTTTTAGATTTGACCCTCTTAGCCCCCAACAAAGGGACTCAAATTTGGAGTGAATATGGAAAAAAAATATTTTGGACGTGTGACGTATCGTTTGTTGGATTTTAAGGGAACTGATTGTGAGTTCAAAAATCAACTAGATTTTTCAACACCCCCCCCCCCCCAGACTGGCATGATGATGAAAAAACTGATATTGTCCAGTGACGTATCGTTTGTTTGGTTTTAAAGGGCACTGAGTCCAAAAATCGACTCGTTCTTCCAATTCGACCCTCCAAACCTCCCCCCTCCCCCCTCCACCCTCACACCCAAAAGCACTCAAATTTGGACTGTATTTTTTTTTTTGAAAAAAATTTCTCCTCAAGTGACACATCGTTTGTTGAGTTTTCAAGGGAGCTGAGTTCGAAAATCGACTCAATTTTTCAATTTGACGCTCCCAACCCCCCCCCCCCCCCCCCATCGACTGGATGATGAAAAAACTGATATTGTCGAGTGACGTATCGTTTGTTTGGTTTTTAAGGGCGCTGAGTCCAAAAATTGACTAATTTTTCTAATTTAACCCTCCGAACCCCTTCCCCCGCCCAAAGGCACTAAAATTTGGACTGATTTTCTTTTTTTTGAAAAAAATTTCTTTCGAGTGACACATCGTTTGCTGGGTTTTCAAAGGGGCTGAGTTCTAAAATCGACTCAATTTTTCAATCTGACCCTCCCGACCCCCACCACAGACTGGTCTCATGATGAAAAAAATGATATCGTCGAGTAACATATCGTTTGTTTGGTTTTAAAGGGCGCTGAGTCCAAAAATTTACTCATTTTTGTAATTTGACCCTCCCTAACCCCCCCACACCCCCGGCACTCAAATTTCGGCTGAAAATGAAAAAAAAATCTCTTCGTGCGACACATCGTTTGTTGGGTTTTTATGGAGAATGAGTTCGAAAATCGACTCAATTTTTCGATTTGACCCTCTCAACCCCCCTCCCCTTCCCACCACAGGTCGACCTGATGATGAAAAAACAGATATTGTCGTGTGATACATAATTTGTTTGGTTTTAAAGGGCGCTGAGTATAAAAATTGACTCATTTTTGTAATTTGACCCTCCCAACCCCCATCATAAGCACTCCAATCTAGTGGTGTGACATGCTGGGTGCGAATTTCAAATTCATTCAAAATCTGACCAAGTACGAGCATTCACATTTTTAAAAGATACAGAAAATAGTTCAAATGTCCACTTATACTAAAAATACAATCTCAAGGTTTTTTCAGCCCCTCAATGCCCCTCATCTTTCGAAATTAAAACAATGTCAACGATTGCTTTTTGAAAATTGTTTAATTAAATATTTTATTCCATTTTGTAATTTCGACTCAAATCTTTCAAAAAGGAACAATAGCTACTTTGATCCTACTAGTAAAAAATGATTACAATAATAAATTAAAATCAGCACGATAATCGAGAATTTGGTAATACTAATTTCACGAAGTATATACGATATTATCTTTCTTATGCACGAACATCATGTGCGTTTTGAAAACTTCTCTTCTAGTAAAAAATCTAAAACATTCGGGGCATTGGAAACAATGATATCGGCTATGTTTGGTCATATTGAACTTATACTTGTAATTTCTGCCGCAATTATTGGTGCAACGATACATTCGCCTGAAAAGTGCAGTAGATGAGATATTCGGCTCGAAATACGAGTAATTTTCAGTTCTGTCGTAAGTACACGTACTCGTAGATGAAACGTTACGCTCGATAGAAATTTCGGGCCTGTTAAAGATGGGTATGATATCTGAAAAATACAACACAATATTTTGATTAAATTCATTCTCCTTTTCGATAGTTGAAAAATGACCAAAACCTATCAGACTCCTCCTACCATCACCCAAACAAAAAAAAATACGTATATCGTAAATAAAAATTACGTGTTTATTTACAAATGAATAAATAATAATTACATAGTTACAGCTGCTTAAAAAGAAACAAAACAAATACACCTTTATTCGTAAAAATAACACCGATTTAATAAATTAGTCGGCAGTTATGTAGTCTAGTACACGTTAAAATCAAAGAGGAACGTTGTGCTTCGTCTTACGAAGTCATCAAGCTGGCAATACACGATGCACCAAACCCATATGAGTTTTAAAATGTCCTTTTTGGGTGAAATACTTGAAACAAATAGTGCACTGGAATCTTTTGCCTTGGCCACATTCGTTTTTCCAGTGCTTCATCATATTGCACTTATGCTTATAACTACGGCCACATAAATTAGGGCAAACGAAATCTCCCACCATCAAGTTGCTAATTCGGTTGAATTCTGCAGCAGGCAATAATACTACAACAAAAAGTAAAACACACTGTCAATACTTCAATTTCAAACAAATTCACTCGAGTTGAGCAAAATGTAGGTATAAAAACAGTACAAATTGTAAGGATTAAAATACCTATTAAAACGACGACGACGCGAGAAAAATAATTCAAATAGAAATAAAATTTATTACTTTCAAAAAAACAAAAAAAAAATAATTAACAGCAACAAAATATCGCAATAACCAATGGTAATACTCATTTAAATATCAACTTATGAACAATAACGCAATGCGTTTTAAAATTACTTTTCTGAGCAAATTCTTTACCGCACAAATTACACTTGAATTTTTTACTAACTCCACATTCGTATTTCAAGTGAAAGGTCAAGTGTTGTTTGTGTTTGTACTTTCGTCCACAATTACGGCACGCGTGTCTAATAAAGCCCGCCTCTTTATAACTGATGATACGAACTAGAACAGAATAATCGTGGCGATTTACAAAAATTGAATTCAAACGAAGAGAAAAAAAAAACAAGCGCACCTAAACTTAATTCGAATAATTCCCTGGTTATTGAAGCGAGAAAAGAAAAAAAAAATCAGTATTTATTTTAAAATCTTGCGATGAATGAAACCCATATGCGATATTAAATGAGTCTTTTGGGCGAATGATTTGTCGCATTCTTGACATCGGAAAAATTTCTTGTTGCCACATTCTAGTCTCAAGTGTCTCATCAACGTTGACTTATATTTATAACTTCGACGACAGTTCGGACACGATAAAGCGGAAGATGAAGCTGTAACATTGATTAAAAATTGAAGAAAAATTATCAACAGGTATCGAAAGAGATGGCGATTTCGAAAATAATTAATTTTGCTTTTAGGGGACATGACGCTTTTCTGGGCATTTCCCCTTCATCTGGTGAACATTTTGAACTTTTCTTCTTCTTTAAAGTAGAAAAAAATATACTATCGCGATTCCCTTGGGTAAATTCGACAAACTAAACAATAATTAATTCGTGAAAAAAATTTATTATTCTCATTGGTGAATATAACAAAAATAGAAAACAAAACAATCGAAATCTTCATACAATGAAAAAAAATTACACACAAGAGTCTAGCGAATCATAAAACAACAACTTTAAACAAGTGTATGGTGAACGATACCCAAATGTGTTTTGAAATTGCTTTTTTGGGCAAATTGCTTCTGACAATGAGGACAAGTGAAACTTTTCTTACCGCCACATTCGTTTCTCAAATGCGCAGTCAGAGTGCTTTTATGTTTGTATTTTCGACCACAGTTGGGACATTCGAAAGGGCCTCTTCCTCGGAATTTCTCAGATCCATTATGGCTGATGAACGTTCCTACACAAATATTATAGCAAATTTTGTTAATAAAAGTTTCGAGAACCGAGATAAATAAATCGAAACAATTACAAAATTAGATGCGACGGAGAATGAAAGTAAGACATTTTAAAAACCTGACAAGCATATGAATAAAGTTATAAATATGTACATGTAGAATATTATGTTCGAGTTATTTAGCTTTCAATTGAAAATTCAACGTAGTAAACGATTGCAAAATACTTGATTTGGATTGCGCAGGCGCAAACTGAACTCGCAAGCTCACGCGTTGCTCAACATCTGCGCAATAAAACAAGCGCAGAACATTTCATTTGAACTGCGCATGCGTTAACTCGTTGATTTTACTTATAATAACACCAGACTCCACTGCGCATGTATTGGCCACACCCATAATGACGTTTGATTCCACTACGCATGCGTTACTCAACACGTTTGTAAAAAAAATCAACGCGATGAAACAAGCGCAGAACGTTTAATGTGAACTGCGCATGCGCCAACATGTTGATTTAACTCATAATAACACTTGACCCTACTGCGCATGTATTGGTCCCACCCTAATGACGCTTGATTCCACTGCGCATGCGTTATTCAACATTGTCATGGAAATCAACGCAATGAAACAAGCGCAGAACTTTCAATTTGAATTACACATCCTCCAACAGAGTGGCCTTGACTGGACTGAGCATGCGTCAACGGATTCAATCTATAAAGGGACTAGGAATACCTACAACCAGTCAGAAAATCCATTTTGGGATCAAAGAAGTCCATGTTCATTGATTTTATGCATATTGCATACCTGGTATCACAGCTGTGGGTCCAAAACAATCCCAAGACCGATTAAATTCCAATTCAAATCCAATCCCAGAACCATAATTGTTATTTTTTTCAATCGCAAAACCAAAAAAAAAAATACTAAAACCAATAAAATTTTGAACCCGAAACAATCCTGAAACTGAAACGAAACCATTTTGGTTTTGAGATTTCAATTTTTGACTTTTTCCATCCTGATTTGATATTGATAAACTGTCATTATTTTACATCATTATCATATCATCATTCATTTTGGATAATAATAGAAATTACTCAGCAAATAAGCAAAATATGTATTTAAATCATTAAATTAATCACACCATTGGATTCTCCATGCCACCCCCCCATTTTTTGGACCCCTTGCAGGGTTCATTAGTCAATTATTGGTTAAAATGAAAATCCCAAAGCTGGAACCGATTCATCCCGGAACTGAAACAATTTTTTCAATCCCTGAAACAAATCCTGAAACTGAAATGAAAAAAATGAATCCCAAAACAAATCCAATCCTGAAATGAATAAATTTTGATCCCAAAACCGAAACTCAATCCCAAAATCGCTTTGGACCCACAGCTCTGCCTGGTATTTCTATTTTTTTTTTACCAAACTAAGGTTATCTCAGCTCAGGGGAGGCACGACAAAATTCACTCAAATTTAGTATTTGGGCTTATAGTTTGGCATAGGATTGAAAGAGTTTGAGTGGGGATGACATATGACATCCAATCAAAATCTACAGAATGTCCAAATTTTTAGGAGGGGTGATGGGGTAAAAAAGTCAAGGTCAAAATGGGGATCAACCAATAGGAATTCAAGTTGCATAACACTTCCTAAAATCTGCATCCTTCCCATACAACAATGACCATGCTAATTTTGGTGTGAATGTCGACCCATCCACATCCACATCCACATCCATAACTTTTGGATGCCACATGTCGATGTGAATTTCAACCCTCTGTCGAGATAATTGTCAATGTAACTGTCAACAAACTGATGTTGATCTGCATTAGTGTTGACAATTGGCTCGACACAGTGTCGAAATTCACATAGACATGGGGCATCCAAAAGTGACGGATGTGGATGGATCAACATTCACATCAAAATTCTTGTCGACCTCCTGCTTTGTAAAAATATGAAATTTGAGTTTAAAAATTGTAAAATTTTTTCCAAAAATGACTTCCTCTGATGTGGCTATTGCTCATGCTGAAAACAGCATTGATGCAAAGTCGACTTCCAAAGAAGTACAGACAAAAAGTCTGTATAATCAAAAGGCTGAACAGAAATTCCTTATATCAAAGATGGTGCAATACTTCATCTAAGAGTACTAAACTAATCCATTTTCATGTCGACATGTCGATGTTAATGTTGATGTGAAATTTGACATCAACAAATACATCCACAATATCAACATCATATCATCTACAACACTCCAAACTGTGGAAAAGTGAATAATTTCATCAATGCCCTAAAAAATTTGTTTTCCTCGTTGAACAAGATCATATTTTTGAATATTTACAAAACTTTTAAACACTAGAACAGAAATTTCAATTCTGAAAAATTGGTCAACATAGTTGTAGATGTCAATTTTGAGCATCGAATTATACATCTACATGTCAAGATGGCATGTCAAGGTATCAGAAATAATGAGAAAATTTTGAAACTTTTCATTTACCTGGCTTTTGTACAGACAAAAGATTCCTACTAAATAATTAATTGATCACTTTTCCATCATTATGTTGGAAAAAAACATAGTCAATGTAAATGTCGACGTTGACAATTGTTGTGTGGGTTCAGTTATTTGAAAGGGAGAAAACAGGGTTTTACATGTTTTTTGTTCTTGAAAAATCGTCTCACCTACCCCCCCCCCACCCCCTCCCTCCAAATTGACTTGGAAACCTGAAATTTGACATGCACATCTGGAAAGTGCCTGACTCATCAATCACTACTCAGACTCACCCGTTCCAGTAAGTGAGTTTCCTTTTTTTGGAAACTAACAATGCAAAATTTCTGAGGGTGTTTTGACACTACTAACCATTATAAAAAATTTTCAAGTGGTGGTGTAATTCTAAGGGAAGCTACAGTACAAAAACTATGGAGTGATGCCTCCAACTGTGAAAAGATCAACTCAGGAGCACCGTGCATTACTACTTTGAGAAAGCATCTGCATATACAATAAGTGCTTGGAATGTGGCAGGGATTGTGTAGAAAAATGGATAACTTCCTGTAATATATCATATTTTTTTTTCAAACCATTTTGATTATTTTTTCAATGTTTTTTCCGTCTTTTTTTTATATCGGTTTTTGATTTTATGCCATCACTGAAGCCTACCCAAATTGACCTAGGAGGCTGAAATTTGGCATACATGTCTAGAGCATGCCCTAATTGTGCCTTTTGAAGGTTTCAACTCTTCAACTTCCTCTCACCCATTTATTACAACAAAATAGATAGAAAAGCAGGATTTTAGATCTTTTTCAGCGCTTTCAAAATTCAGTGTCCCTACTAGAGCTTCTCCAAGTGGACTGAGAAGTCTGAAATTTGAAATGTACATCAGGAGGGTGCCCTACATGTGCTTTTGAAGGGTTTCATCTCTGCAATCTCTACTCACCCCTTTACAACTACAAAAAGTGAATTTTTGCTCTTTTTTTCTGCGGGTTCAATTTCATGACATCACCGATACCTCCCCAATTTAGCTGGAGATCTAGAATTTGGTATGTACATCCAGAGGATGTCCTAGATGCGTTTTTTGGTAGTTTCAACTCTTCAAGCACTCCTCACTTCTTCCCAGAAACAAAAAAAGTGGATTTCTGTGTCTTCAATACTGGGTTTTGATTTTGTATCATCACTGGGGACTCCATAAATTTGGCATTTAGGTACATCCGGAGGGCGTTCTAGATGCACCTTGAGGGGATTTCTACTTTTCCATCTCTCCTCGCACCTTTTCAGCAACAAAAGGTTACAGTATTGCCTATTTTTGTGAGGTTCTTTGAAAAGCTAAGCTAATTCAAGATCATTCCACTCAAAACTAATAATAAAAACAACCACAAACAAATTAGGTCCACTATATTTTATGTAAAAAATAAAGTAACATAAACAATACCGTCTACATCATCATTTTTAAAACATCACAAAATATGAATACTTAATTGAGGAGCTCATTGCAAAAGTAGCCCTTGTCACATGAACTGTTAGACACGTTTTACTCGATTGCACCTATTGCCAACTGCGGAGATCATGTTGTAATGATGAAATGACCGTCAAGTTAGTCTACCCTGAGTAGCCCTGAGAGGAATTGCTTTATAGAGTTTACATTCATGATACTGGGTACGCTCAAGGGAGAGCTTTGGAGATTGCATAGGTTCATGTGACAAGGGCTACTTTTGCAATGAGCTCCTCAATTGATTTTACAAAAAAAAAATACCAAGTATCTGATACAAAGTGTTACTTCTGAAGCAATATTTTATGCACAATACCCATATGCTTTTTAAGATTTTGTTTATAGCTGAAGTCCTTGAAACATACATCGCATTTGAAAGGTTTGATATTTCCGCAATCTGTTTTCAAGTGAGCGAACAAGTTATACTTATATTTAAAAATATTGCTGCATTTAGGACACTGAAATTCATCTTTTGATTTCTCGATATCTGTGGTTATCCATTGCGGTAGACTGAAATGAGAACTCATTTCGTAACAACGCTGCAATATTTCTGCAATTAGAAATACACAATTGCCATTACTGAATGTATTTTAGACACAGGCCAAATCAATTCCACTAAATGCATAATTAAGATACTTCAAATAATCTTTTTAAGCATATACGTAGTAAAAAAAAAACTGTGTTCCATTGCAAGACCATTAATACTAAATCTGAGTGAAATTCTGATCCAACAACTTGCACCTTGGGGTAGGTAGGTATTGGAAAAACATGCGCATAAGGTTTTTGTTTTTCAAAAAAGATGTAAGTATAAGAAAAGAAGAAAATGCAAAACGTAAACATCCAGAAATTAAAACTACAAAATTAATCTAACTACTAGTTGGTAAAAATCTTGAAAAATGTATGATCAAGACACATCACGTAATCACCGCTTGAGTAATATTTTATGAACAAGACCCATATGAGTTTGCAGGTGATGTTTATAAGTAAATTCTTTGAAACAAAGATCACAAATGAATTGTTTTTCTGTGCCACATTTGGTTTTCAAATGAGTCACCAGGCTACTTTTGTGCTTAAAAACACTACTGCAATTAGGGCATGGGATGAGATCTGAAGATGGTGCAGCAGGTCCTGCAGACCTACGTCTTCCAGTAGGATTAGCTTGGTTATTGCGACCGTACATGGTTTCTGTAATTATAAAATATTAACACAAGATTAGGTACTAAATATTCGAACAATTATCACCTAATCGACAAACATAAACACCCAGTTGATACTCAAACGCGTAAAATAATTCAGTAGCGAGTTTTTCAACACAAAATAATGTATTTTTTGGCAAACAAAACTATACCTATGCAATGCATAAAACAATAAGGGAAAAAAACGATACAAAATATCACTTTTGATGCAGCAATTTATGCACAAGAAGTAAATGCCTGTCCAAATTATGCTTATAAGAAAATCGTTTCGGACAAAATTCGCACGAGAATGATCTCTTTTTACCACATCCAGATTTCAGATGAGTTACCATGCTGCTTTTGTGCTTAAACACACTACTACAGTCAGTATTCGGGCATCGATACCCATCCACAGACTTGGACGGAAGTGCTGAAACCCATTGCAATAATCCAAAATTACTATTCGATTCGTTTTCATCGCATCGATGCGCAAGTTCTGTAATTCAAACATTTTTTTCTCGTTAGTTACAGCAGATTCGACGAGCTAAACATTCATAAAATTTGTCAATATACAAATGGAAGAAACACCGAAATGATGAATAAAAGCGTTGAATACACGAAACAAAATTTTAATAAGATATTACGTACATTTTGGAACGCAAAACAAAACGAAACATGCTTTATTTAATGAAAATTTTATGCACAATACCCATATGCGTTTTTAAATTATGCTTGTAAGTGAATTCCTTCAAACATACGTCACATTTGAACAGTTTTTTTTTACAGCATTCGGTTTTAGTATGCAATGCCAAGTTATGTTTGTATTTAAAAACGCTGCTACATTTATTACACGGGTATAGCGTATCGGAGGATTTTCCTAGACTGTTTTTAATTATTATTGGAGCTGAACTCGGTTGCCACTGCGGTTCTGTATGGCTCGTAAGCATTCGATTATCGAAGTATAGATTTTCTGTAATGAAAAATATTCAAAAGGCTGGATTAAGCTCAAAAACTCAAAAGCGACGCAATAACATGAAAATGTATGATTTGAGTAGGTAAATGTACGTGGAAAAATGTTAATTTGACGAGATAAAAAGAAGTAGACCTAGGTACACACAAATATGTACATAAGAAATAATAATCTAGAGTTCAAATTAATAATATCCAAATTTCAAAGTACGAGAATATTATATTGATACACTGAATATATAAGTTGAATAAAACTGAAGAATCAAAATGGAAAATTCCTAAAAAAAATTTAAAAAAATAAAAAAAAATACCACCCATAATTAAGTACCATCATTGATCAATCCTTAAATAATAATCGAAAAAAAAAATTCGCATGAAAATAGAAAATAAAATTATACTAGGTGGGTACCTATGTAAAATAGAACGCTCAAAAATTGAACACACTCTTTGGAATATTCATAATTAAATACACTACAGGTAAATAAACAAAAACAAAGATGCAAAGGACGTCTAAAAAAAAAAAAAAAAAAAAAAATGAATAATGAACAAACACTGACAAGAAACCTGAAAACATTGGAACAAATTTGATTTTGATGTGCGCTATCAAATTGGATCCAGGAAATGTGCAGATCTGATCTGATCTGATCTAATCCAATATCACTCAATTTGTTCAGATAAGTGCCTAAAATACTCCTGATCAGATCCAATGTGAGTGCCCTGATCCAGAGTAAAATGAACAAATCTGATTCTAGACCTGAGCAGACCACATTTCAGCTGAAATCAGCCAAGTTTTGGGGTTTAAAAGTTCTTTGTGATCATGTTTTTTTTTTGTTGGAGAGGGGGGGCGTGAGAGCACCCAATACCCCTCCTCTCCACCCCCAAAAACTCCAAAAATATCGAAAAATTGCTACAAACTGAAAAAATCAAATACTTTGGGCCAAAAAATGAAATTTGAAGAAAAAGGGAGCTTTTTAAGCAATTTTGGATACTTTGAAACAAAAAATCAACTTTATACGTAAGCAGAGGCAAATGCTTCATGGACGTTTTGGCCAAAAAAGCACAAATTGATTCGCAAATTTATTTTAAATACTTCCAGAGGATTTTGACGAAAAAACATTACAACTTTACGTAAACCCGTCAAAAACTGACTCTCTGACAATTATGACAAAAAAAAGGTAGCTAATTTTCAGAGAAATTGGGGCAAAAAGAAGTGTTTGAGGCAATCTTGGCAAGAACAGCGACTGTTTGACAATTTTGGCAAAAATTGGCCTTTTTTGACAATTTTACCAAAAATGGACACTTTAATAATTTTGACAATTTTACCAGAAATGGACACTTTTCAACAATTTTTCCAAAAATTTACGCTTTTTATGAGACTTTCCCCCCCCCAAAATTTTCACTTTTTGACTTGGCAAGAACCTTTGTTTGGCAATTTTGGAACAAAAAGAGGACCTTTTAAAATAGATAAGGCGGAAATCAAATCTTTTCGGATGTTTGGGATGAGGAGGGGGCATGGGCACAAAGAAATCAAGATCTTACAACTTTCAAGAATTAGCGAGCTCACCCCCCCCCCCCCCCCAATGACAAAAACCCTGTTTATAATTATTGGTAAATCAGAAACATTTTTATCGGGAGGGGGAGAAAAGAGGGGGGAGGGGGGACGTTGTTTATTTTAATCTATATGAAAATTTCTCATCATAATTCTCAAAATTGGAGGAGTCAAATTGCTCAATTCTGTTGCTACTACTTTGATAAAAATTGTTCGCAGAATTCAAATGATATTTGAAAATAATGTCAAAAATATTCACCAAAAAATTCAGAAGTTAGGAGTTGAACTTTTTTTTGGAAGTTCACTGTTGAACTTTCTTTGGAAGTTCAAAGTTGAACTTTTTTTGCAAGTTTGAAGTTGAACTTTTTTGAAAAGTTCTAAGTTGAACTTTTTAGGAAGTTCAAAGTTGAACTTTTTTGGAAAGTTCAAAGTTGAACTTTTTTGGAAAGTTCAAAGTTGAACTTTTTTGGAAAGTTCAAAGTTGAACTTTTTTGGAAAGTTCCAAGTTGAACTTTTTTGGAAAGTTCCAAGTTGAACTTTTTTGCAAGTTTGAAGTTGAACTTCTTTGCAAGTTTGAAGTTGAACTTTTTTGGAAAGTTCAAAGTTGAACTTTTTTGGGAAGTTCAAAGTTGAACTTAAATTGAACTTTTTTGAAAGTTCAAACTTGAACTTGAGTTGAACTTTTTTCGAAAGTTCAATCGTTAAAAGCTCGTCACATTTTGGTGTTATAATTTTAAAAACTTGAAAAAAACAAAAATCATAATTTTTAAAATTGAAATTTTTGACTATACCAACTTTTTGTGATGGTATTTGCAAAATCCATTTTGACGGGGAGGGGGGAGAGGGTTATAGAGAATCGAAATTTTGGTCAAAATGCCAAAAAAAAAAGGTCAAATATCCAGTGACATTATCTTTTCAGGCGTTTTAGAAAACGCTGAATAGGAATATCAACTCATTTGTTCGATTCTACCCCTCCGACCCCCTCCCTGGTCCTAAAATTTTTTGAAAATTGAAAAAAATCGGATGACATTGGGTTTATTAGGTTTTTGGAGGCGCTAAACACGAATCTCGACTTGTTTTTTTTTGGGGGTAAGTATTTAATTTTTTAATTTGACCTTTTCAACGCACCCCATTGCTCCCCCCTCATTTACCAAAAATTTGAAAAATCATGTGACACGCGCTTTTTTAGATTTTTGGGATTGCTGAACACGAATTTCAACTTATTTTTTTGATTTGGCACCTTCAATACCCTCCTAAACCTTCAAAAATCCTCAGAAAATTGGAAATCGTATTCTCACAGCGTTTATCAGGTTTTTGAGAGCGTCGAATATGAACATAAGGTTGTTTTTAAATTTTCCAAAGAAACGAGATGATTACTAGTACTTTGAGTGTACCCTTTACAAATGTACATAGTTGACTCTGGTCAGGCCTAAATATGATTCACAAAGTTTTGAAATCAAAAGTGAGATGCAAGAAATTTTATTTGTCCCCCCTCCCTCGCCTACAGTTTGAGGGACTAATGCTGGCGATTTTTCATGTTTCTCATTGAAAACCTACAAAAAATTTAAGCCATGTCTGGGCATTCAAACCAAAAACCTGACTCATTTGACACAAAATCGGTCGCCGGTTGAGAGATGTTCAATTTAGATAAATTAACCATACTTTTTTGACCTGCTTGATCAGATCACATCAAATCTAGACATTCTCTATAAATTCAATCCAATTTAACCAAAGCTCATCAAATCCAATAATGTTCTTTTTACAAACAAAAAAAAAAAAAAAAGCTTTTCAGATACAATAATATTTAATTAGTAAAAAATTATCTTCAATAAGTTGTCAAAATTCCGCAACATCGAAACAATTCCAGGCGATTCCAGGTCAACAAATTGCATCACTTCGAAACACACGAATCTCAAGATTTGAGTAGTATTTTATGAACAAGACCCATATGTGTTTTCAAGTGATGTTTATAAGTGAATCCTTTCAAGCAGACATCGCACACGAATGATTTCTTCTTTCCACATTTGGTTCTCATGTGAGCGTTCAAGTTGCCTTTGTATTTAAAAACATTCTGACAATTAGGACACGTAAATGATCCGGGGGGTGACAGCGAAGGGCCTGGTACTGTCGAACTCGAACTTTGCGATAATCCGGCATAAAAATTCGTTTCATCTTCGCAAATAAAATCTGTAACGAAGCAAATGGAGTTTGTTCAATCATTAATGATAATAATACTCGTATTATGATCAAAAATCAAAAATCTTAGCCACTTGTCGATGTAACAAACATCACAAAAAACCCCAGAAAAATATCGAAAATATGCGAACATGAAAATATTTGCAACAACAAAACTACTAAAGAGTCACAAAAGCAATATTACCAAGGTATCAAAAAAACATTTAATTCAAAACGAGTACGCGATTTAACCTAAGACAATAAGTAATATTCTCACTGGAGGCATACGATTTTATGCACTAGACCCATATGAGTTTGTAAATTTCTCTTATAATTAAACGTTTTGAAACAAATCTGACATTTGAATGCCCTCTTTTGGCCACATTCGGTTTTCAAATGAGATGTCAAGCTGCCTTTATGTTTAAAAACAGTTTTACAATTCGGACACGAGTATTTGTGTTGATCTATCGAGTTTGGAAAACCGAACACTGGCAAGGTTTGGTGATGAGATCCGTTGTGATTGAAAGTTTCATAGTCTCGTTGACATGCCAGAGCTGAAATTGAACACAAAACTTGGTCAATTATACGATAATAAAAATACACGAATGAGGTACTTAAGCAAGTATCAAATAAATCCGAACCATTAAAAATGAACACAGAATACTAAATAATATATTCTAACTCACTCGTGTAGTAATATTTTATGTATGAGACCCATATGAGTTTTCAGACTTTGCTTATAACTGAACTCTTTGAAGCAAACGTCGCATTTGAATGACCTTTTCTTGCCACATTCGGTTTTAACGTGAGCTACCAAATTATGTTTGTATTTAAAAACGCTGGTACATTTCGGACACGAGAATATCTCCGATGTTTTTTCATTGCTGTATTTCGATTGCATCCATTGATGAGGCAGTCTATGATCAACGGGTATTTTATTAAAATGGTAAGCGATTCCTGTAATAAAAGTTCAACTTTTATTGGACAATGTTCTGATAGGTATAGGTAGGTACACGAGTATGCAACGTGCATTTAGATTAAGAATATAGAAACAATGAGAAACGACCGGGAAGAAAAATGTATAATAATACTGAATAGATTTACAAAAATCAAAAATCACAACGAGGAATGAATTCATTTACATAATGATAAAAATACAACACTTTAAAGATTACTTGGAGAGTATTATTTTATGTATTAGAGCCATATGCGTTCTTAAATGATGTTTATAAGTGAACTTTTTCAAACATACATCGCATCTAAATAATTTTTTCGTTCCGCATTCGGTTTTCAAATGAGCTAATAGGTTACGTCTGTATTTAATAACACGATCGCAATTAGGACATTGGAACGTATCTTGTGTTTTTTCGAAACGATCTGTCGGCCATTCTGACTTCGAGTTATAATTTTTTTCATCTCGATACCACATTATGTCTGGAATTAAAAACAACACGTTGTCATTGAACTTACACAACGAGCGGAGCAAATTTTTCTAAGTAAGTCTAGAGGTAGAGGTACACAAACATAATAAATTATGTGTATGCAACGAAAAATAAAAACACAAATCAAAAATCCATCATATAACTGCAGAAAACGTTTACTCGCACATCATGTGACATCAATATATACTGTTTTAAAAAATAATACATAGGTATACTTATAAGATAATAATTAGCAGCCAGTTCGGTAAATCTCACTTTTGCAATATCATTTTGTGTAAAATACCCATATGTCTTTCTAAATTATGCTTATAAGTAAACGACTTGAAACAAATATCACATTTAAATGATCTCTTCTTGCCGCATTCGGTTTTACAATGAGCGATTAGATTACGTTTATATTTAAATAAGCTGGAGCAATTGGGACATGGGAACTTTTCTTGAGATTGATCGCAGCTTGCCACCCACGAGTGTTCTCGTTCGCTGTAGTAATAGGTCATTTCATCGGCACGATGAAGTTGAAATTCTGTAATTTGAAAATACACATTTTGGTTAATTTAAAAGAAAAAAAAACGTAGGTATAAGAAGATAACAAAAAATTCGCGTAAAAATAAGTAAATAAGTATCGAATAGGTAAGTTAACATTCCGCATTCAACATAAAATTTAGGTACCTTGAAAACCTGCCAGCATTATTATTCTAGGTTGCAAAACAAGCTTTTCTTTTTAGCAGCAAGAAAACGAACGAATAAATTATATTTTTCAAATTACACAATCATTCCTTATCAAATATCATAACTACAAAAAATATTAGTTTAAAATCCATTTTGTGGAATTGAAAAAATGACAAAAGTGCGTAAAAATTGTCAAAATATTATTAGAAAATTTTTAAAATATCACAAAAATTATTCATGTTGCAGAAAAATTGGTAAAAAGCATCAAAATTTTTGAAAAGCATAAGAGTAAGTAAAGTAGGTATCACAAAATCACGAAAAATTGCAAAAAATCTTCATTAAAACGTTTTTAAAACATTATGAAAAATTGTAGAAGCGAGTCGAGTTTGTTTCTCATGCATTAGAATTGTTGTAGCCCATTCAAAATTTGGTGAGGTGTAAAAAAAAAACAATCAATTAGTATCATATTTATTCAAGACCACAAAAAATATGCCGAAAATTTTTTTGAAACATGGTAAAATTTTCTTAAGTAAGTAATAATATTCTTTAAAAATGGTAAAAATAATTCAAATGTGTCAAAATTTTTGAAATCACAAAAACGATCCAGAAAAATAACAATGGATCTGATCAGATCAGGAAATTCATCAAATCATAAATAAACAGGGGAAAATGATCTGAACTGAACAGATCTGATTAAGAGCATTTGATCAAGTCTGTTTAATTAGATTCGATTAAATTTGTTGGTACTATTAATTGATTTGATTTTTACTCCGATCCATCTGATCAAATCAAATCAGATCAGGCACTAAATTTTGGTAGATTAATTTGATCTAAGTTAATCATATCTCCATGAACTGGTTTAATCGACTGATAAGGTACTTATTCAGACTTCTTTGATCAGATCAGACCAAACCAGGTCCTGACATTCGCTGAATCTAACTTACCTGATCAAATCAGATTAGATTAAATCAGATCAGATCCTGGCATTCCCTCGATTCAAATTCATCTGATTAGATACATTTGAGCTCGCTTAATCAGATCAGAATCCACTTTCTTTGATCAGACCGTTCCTACCTCTTTGATCAGATCAGACTAAATCAATTCTGACCTTGTTGTTTCATGTGATTTCATCTGATCAGACCTGTTTGAACCAGTTTGATCAGATATGAAGAGATCAGATCACATCCTGATATAACCTTGATCCGAATTCATCATATCAGATACATCTGTACTCGCTTGATCAGATAAGCAGATCAGATCATGATGGATCTTGACATTTGTTGCTTTATCCAACTTGATTTGATCACATCTGCTCAGAACTTTGATCAGATATAATAAGATCAGATCACATCTTGGCATTCGCTGGATCCAATTTCTTTGATCAAATCCGTTCAAACTTCTTTGATCAGATCAAATTAAATCAGATCCTGACTTTGGTGCTTCACACAACTTGATCTGATCAGATATGTTGGAACCAGTTTGATCAGATAAGATCCTGATATTCCCTCGATCCAAATTCGTCTGATCAGACCTGTTTGAACCAGTTTGATCAGATATGAAGAGATCAGATCAGATTCTGATATTACCTGGATCCGAATTCATCAGATCAAATACATTTGAACTCGCTTGATCAGATAAGCAGATCAGATCAGGATGGATCCTGTTATTTGTTGCTTTATCCAACTTGATCTCATCTGATCCCATCTGCTCAGACTGGTTTGATCAGATATAATAAGATCAGATCGGATCTTGGCACTAGCTGGATCTAATTTCTTTGATCAGATTTGTTCTAACTTCTTTGATCAGATCAGATTAAATCAGATCCCGACCTTGGTGCTTTATACAAATTGATCTGATCAGATCTGTTGGAACCAGTTTGATCAGATATGAAGAGATTAGAGTAGATCCTGATATTCCCTGAATCCAAATTCATCTGATCAGACCTGTTTGAACCAGTTTGATCAGATATGAAGAGATCAGATCAGATCCTGATATTACTTGGATCCGAATTCATCAGATCAGATACATTTGAACTCGCTTGATCACATAAGCAGATCAGATCAGGATGGATCCTGACATTGGTTGCTTTATCCAACTTGATCTGATCTGATATCATTTGCTCAGACTGGTTTGATCAGATATAATAAGATCAGATCGGATCTTGGCACTTGCTGGATCTAATTTCTTTGATCAGATTCGTTCGAACTTCTTTGATCAGATCAGATTAAATCAGATCCCGACCTTGGTGCTTTACACAACTTGATCTGATTAGATCTGTTGCAATCAGTTTGATCAGATATAAAGAGATCAGATAAGATCCTGATATTACCTGAATCCAAATTCATCTGATCAGACCTGTTTGAACCAGTTTGATCAGATATGAAGAGATCAGATCAGATCCTGATATTACCTGGATCCGAATTCATCAGATCAGATACATTTGAACTCGCTTGATCAGATAAGCAGATCAGATCAGGATGGATCCTGACACGTGTTGCTTTATCCAACTTGATCTGATCACATCTGCTCAGACTGGTTTGATCAGATATAATAAGATCTGATCAGATCTTGGCATTCGTTGGATCTAATTTCTTTGATCAGATCAGATTAAATCATATCCTGACCTTGGTGCTTCACACAACTTGATCTGATCAGATCTGTTCGAACCAGTTTAATCAGATTTGAAGAGATCAGATAAGATCTGATATTCCCTGGATCCAAATTAATCTGATCAGATATATTTGAACTCGCTTGATCAGATAAGCAGATAAGATCAGGTTGGACCCTGACATTTGTTGCTTTATCCAAACTTGATCTGATCAAATCGGCTGTAGGTGAGTTGATTCCCGTTTGATTTTTTTTGAAATGAAGGTGTCCGAATTGATTCCCATCTTTTCTTTTGACATGTACGAATTGATTCCCACCTTTTCTTTTCACATGTACGAGTTGATTCCCACATTTTATTTTCGAGTGTACGAATTAATTCCCATGTACTTTTTTATTGCGTATGAATGAATTGATTACATTTCATGTCAGAGTTTGTGCTGAAGTAAGCATATAGGTATTTACCTATTTATCTGCTATGCAATTGCACTTTATTACATGAACAAATACGTATCCATCGACAATGTATGAATCAATTTCAAACTAGATAACTCTTATCTCCGAATGGCGCAGCAATACTTTTATTCAGTTTTCTCATTCACTGCCCTTTCATTCAGCATTCTCTCATTCAGTATTCGCTCATTCCTCCCACCTGAAGATGTGGCTGAATATTTCAAAAATATAACTGAGATTCATAAACAGAAAACGAACGATGATAAGATGTCTGAATTTGAGACATAGGTATGTTTACGACAACTACATCTCAGCATCATCTCAATTCCTGCCAGCACTTTGGGCTCAGTATGCTGCAACCATCAATCGGACGACCAATTCCTGTGAAAGTTTCCATTCTAAACTGAATTCCGATTTCTATTCCTCCCATCCCAGCAATGTGGGAATCAATTCGTACATGTCAAAAGAAAAGGTGGGAATCAACTCGTACATGTGAAAAGAAAAGGTGGGAATCAATTCGGACATGTGAAAAGAAAAGGTGGGAATCAATTCGGACAGTTTTTTCATTTTGGGAATCAACTCACCAACTCCCGATCAAATCTGCTCAGACCGGTTTGATCAGATCGAATCTTGGCATTCGCAGGATCCGATTCCTATGATCAAATCCGTTTGAACCTCATTAATCAGATCAGATTAAATCAGATCCTTCTGATTGGACCGGTTTTATCAGATCCGATCCGATCTTGACATTCTCTAGATCCAGTTTCATCTTATCAGATCCGTTTGAACCTGTTTGATCAGATAAGATCCTGACATTTATTGCTGGATTTAACTCCATCTAATAAGATCTGTTTGATTAGATGATTTCTATTCAGATTGGTTCAATCAATTCTGATTTGGTCCTACTGTATAATTTTCAACAGGTTGGATTAGATGATACCAATTCGGACCAGTTTGATCAGATCAAATTTTTCTTAAGCCAATTCGATCTGACTGAATATGTTTACATTGATTAAAGTATGCTGCGCTGGTTTAAACCAGATTGATCAGATAAGACCAGAGCAGATCCTGATATTTGCCGAATTTAATTTGCTTAGATCAGATCAGATCCTGACATTTGCTGGATCTGACTTCATCTGAAAAGATCAGTTTGATTGGGCGATTTCTACGCATTTAGACCAGTTTAATTAATTTTGATTCCACCGAAACCAATTTAGTCTGATTGTATAAATTCAACAGTAATCAGATCTGATCAGATCAAATCATATCAGATCCTAACATTCACTGGCTGGAATTTCATTTTATCAGATCTGTTTGGACCTGTTTGATTGGATGATATGATTCATATTTGTAACCGCTTGGTCAGATCAGATCTTATTTTGTTGGCTTCAATTTGATCTGATCATATTTGTTTAGACCAGATCAGACTCAATCATATCCCATCATTTCATCCTAAGATGCCAGAAAAATTGATAAAAATGGATAAAAAATTTCACACAGCAACATTACATGGATTTGTTTTTTTTTCTTCAACTTCTACAAAATGAATGGGAAAAAAACTCTCAAATTTCAGAACACAATTACCCATTACCACCCATACCTCAACTGAGTAATTTGCATGTACCTACTTCCTTCAAAACAACACACAAAACACAACACATCAGATTAAAACTCTTTATTTTTTCGGTACTATTTTATGCACACAACTGATATGCCTTCTTAAAGTATGTTTACGACCAAACGATTTGAAACAGACATCACATTGAAACGGTTTTCTCTGGCCACATCTGGCTTTCAAATGAGTCGTCAAGTTGCATTTGTACTTGAACACACTCCCACAATGAGGACACGATAATAACCCTGGTAACTCGGCAGTACTCGTATTCACCCATACATTTGTACTTTGTCCGTCTTGAGGATCGATTACACTCTGAATGTATACGAAGTCTGTAATTAGAAAAAAATGAAAAAAGTCAACACATGAAATACAACTTGCAAAACTCCATATTTATTTTAAAAATAAAATAACTCGTAAGTAGGTATGTACAATAGGTAAATTTCGACAAAACAACAACACAAGCGAAAAAATCATCAACATTAATAAAAAAAAAAATCTACTTCTACGACCATATTTTGAAAGAAAAAAAATCACAATAATTTGGGTATTTCGATCACGATTTATCTAATTCTACTCGTAATACACACAGAAAATCATTTTGGAATCAATATTTTATGGACAAGACCGACGTGTGTTTTTAAATTTTGTTTATAGCTGAATTGTCTGGAGCAAATATGGCACTTGAATGCTTTTATCGAGCCGCATTTGGCTTTTAAATGAGTCTTCAAGTTGCCTTTGTATTTAAACACGCTATTACAATTGGGACACGGGAACTCTTCTTGTGATTTATCAACGCTCGTTGGTAGCCATCGAGGTTGTCCAAGGTTAGAATTCGTCTCGCGACGACGGACTGCAATGTCTGAAAAATTCAAATATCGTTCGAGTCATTGATTTGTAATTTGAATCAGGAGATTGTGAGATAATGTGCAGTTAGGTGTACATTGAACATGAAAGGTACAAAAACTACAAAAGTCCAATAAAGAATGACCCATGTGGAGTCACGTTATACAATTTTTATAAGAAACCCATCATCAGTAATCGTTCCACGGTCGTTTTTCAACAAACGTTCCAGAAATATAGAAAAGGAGTGAAATGATTGAATCAGATCAGGAATGATCAGATCAAATCTGATGCTGGTAAGTGGAAGCATCCAAATCAGATTTGATCAGGTCTGAACAAACAGGTGTAAACTGATCAGATCTGCTCAAACAAGTCCACAGAGGATCTAATCAGATCTGATCACTTTTCTCTGAGCACATCAGAATACTTTTCATCAGGTGAACGCATATCACATCAAACCTGTTCATCAATTTCAAAACAGTCCAAATGGCATAAAACGATCTTCAGGCATAAAAAAAAATCAACATAGAAAAAAATTAATATATTTGAAATTCACTTCAATGAAATAATAAACCAAGGGTTTTCGTAATAAAAACAACAATAACAATTATCTTTGATAAACAAATTTGAAAATTCTCACTTCTCTGCAATCTACTTACTCATATGCATACAAGTCATATGCCTATCAAAACTGCTCTTATAACTAAACGCTTTATTACACAACTTGCATTCGAATGGCTTTTTTTTACCACATTGGGCCTTTATATGCCTACACAAGCTGCGTTTGGATTTCAACTCACTGCTACAATTAGGACACTTAAATCCTTTCTGAGATCTTTGTATTGTAAATGGCTTTTTCTCAACCTCGTATGATGCTCCGATATTCGAGATGGTGTTTTCCAAACAAGGCTGAAACGCTGTAAAGAAAGATATTATAAAATGTCTCTTGATTAATAAAGATTTGCATGCAGGTTAAAAATTTGAATCGCCATGTAATTTTTCCAACAATTTAAACAAAACAAACCCATCAGTGAAAATCATCCGTTTAATAAACCAAAATTACACGCATAAAATAATGATAAGAGAAAAAAAAATAAATTGAATTTTACTTTCGGAAGAGAAATTTATGCACGAGATTCAAATGCCTTTCCCAACTGCTTTTGTAACTGAATAGCTTGAAACACTGATGGCATTTGAATGGTTTCTTCTTACCACAATCGGTTTTAACATGAGCTACCAAATTTTGTTTGTATTTGAACGAATTACCACATTTGTAACATGAAAGCCCACCTTGCGAAACGTTTGTACTCGTAATATTTCTCATCAGCGACGATGATGATGATAATGATGGTGGCGATGATAATGGATCCGATAAATTGAAATTCATTTCGTCATATTCCCAATCACAATTGGCGATCTCTGTAATTGAAAATACATTACATTACACAACATAATCACTCGATAATCATGCGATTGCCTTAACTATAGAAATACGTAAAGCAGTTTATCAGATCTACATAAAAATCAAGAACCAACGTAGAAAATAGACAAAAATATGTATATTGGATAAATTAAGTAACAAAAATTAGGTACACCCATAAAATAATGATAAAACAATAAGCAACTGTGCGATAAATTTGAATTTTACTATCGGAAGAAAATTTTATGCACGAGACTCAAATGCCTTTCGCAACTGCTCTTGTAACTGAACTGCTTGAAACACTGATCGCATCTGAATGGTTTCCTCTTACCACAATCGGTTTTCATGTGATTCCTCAGACTATGTTTGTATTTGAACAAATTACCACATTTGTGACATGAAAGCTCATCTTGCGATACGTTTGTGGTACTTCTCATCAGCGATGATGATGATGATGATGGTGATGGTGATAATAATAATGGATCCGCTAAATTGAAATTCATTTCATCATATTTGTAACCACGAATGGCGATCTCTGTAATTGAAAATACATACATTACATAATCACTCAATAATCATGCGATCGTACTAAACGTAGGAATAAGTAAAGCAGTTCATCAGATCGATGGAGAATTAATAAGAAAAAAATCAAGAACCAACGTAGAAAATTAACAAAAATATATTGGAAAAATTATGTAAAATGCAACATTATTGGATCACTTTCTTAGAACTATTTTATGAACACAGGCCATATGCCTTTCGTAACTACATTTATAGCTAAACGCCCTATAGCATTTGTCACACTTGAACGACCTTCCTTTGCCACAATCGGCTTTTAAATGCTTTGATAAGCTGGCTTTGTGTTTAAACACGCTACTACAGTTGGGACAAGGGAATACATCTGGCGAAGTCTCGAAATCTTCTTCGTGTGGCCAATTTGATTGTCTGTAATTAGGATCATCACATTGTAGGGTGTCTGTAATTATAAAAAATATTTGTTATCTTATCTCTGAGCTGTTTGTACTGGTATCAGTTCAGATATGTGCATCACAATGATAAGAGAATGAAACCTTTACACAAACATTCAATAATCACACTGAGACAGTAATACATAGATGTAATGTACATATGTATATATAAGAAGTTCAACTGATCACAAAGGTGAAAATAATTGGTAGGTAAATTAAATTCAGAGATTGTCTGGATTTGATCTGATCTAATCAGATTTGATCAAACCCATCAAAACCAGGCTGATGGGATCTGATCAATTTTCACTGAGTAGATACAACTCTTATCAGTTCAGATAAGCGCAGGCAGGTTTCTTCATCAGACCAAGTCAAACCAGTTTGAACCAGTCTGACAAGATTTTATCAGTCTACCCCTACCCGTCAAAACCAGTCTGATGGGATCTAATCAATTTCCACTGAGTAGATACAACTCTTATCAGTTCAGATAAGCGCAGACAGGCCTCTTATCAGGCTCAGTCAAACCAGTCCAAACCAGTGTGACCAGATTTGATCAGTCTCCACTGAGTAGAATTATTAGATTTGATTTTATCAGATCAGATAAGCGCAGACTGGTGTAATCAGAAAATAAATGTACTTGATGGAAATTAATTACATCAGTCAGATCAGACTGATTCAGGCGCATTCAATTAGATTTGATCCCCCCTGCGCTTATCCGAACAGATGAAATTATATCCACTCAGTGGAAACTGATTATATCTGATCAGATTAATTCAAAACTATGTACCTGACTGGATCCTACTCTGAACAGCTGAAATCAAATCTACCCCAAAGAAACTGATCATTTTCCACAAAGTTAAAATGATTTTATCTACTCAGGTAAGCATAAGCATGGGTATAGTACCTACTGTAGTCACTCCCCCATGAAAAGTTCAACATATTTTGATTAAATAGAGAAGAGACATTCATTATGAGTTGAAAGTAATTCAGAAAATTTTTTATCCTTGGAAGTGGTCCTGGAGGGGAGAAACAGGTCCTCAAGGAAAGGAATTTTTAATAAAATTGTGGTTTTTTGCCTCAGTTGATCAAATGAAAGTACAAGGCATGCTTAGGAAGTTAAGTCCCCTATTTTACGACGATGCTTGGTTTCAACCAAAATGAACAAGATTAGTGGGGTCTAAAGAGACATCTTTTGTGCTTCATTTAAGACCAGTACCACATTTCTAGCATTTCAGCAACTCATGTAGCGAGCATTTAACCATGAGTACCTTGTTTAAACCTTCGTCCAAAGATGAGCCTTGTGGTATCACTAAACTTTGGAAGTTTGACAGTGTAGTGGGGACTAGGGACTCCTGGTTACCTACCTAGTGTGGTAATTATGCCCAGCCTGAGGGTAAGCTAACTAGATTAGCGCCCTCTGGTGGATCATTCCATCCAGAGGTAGACCCTGCCGAAAGCTCCTGCCTCTGTGCAGTTGTTTATCATACCTTGACATAGTAGCTCCGCTAGCCTCTACCGTTATAAGCAACGCTCAGCAGAATAATACTATCTGTATTGTATCGTATCACAAGTATGACCGTGTGACCATTTACCATTATACCTAATAAACGTTATACTGAACAGTGCCATGCCTCTTCATTAGTATAGTGGGTATAAGGGTCCCCAAACATCTGTTGGGTCTGACGTAGTATCACCAAGTTAGTGGTGCCCTCGGAAGCAGATAGAGCGGGGAGTGGCACCCTCAGTGGTGAAAGTTGGATTACCCCCAACAACGGTAATACCCCAACTGAAATTCATTCACAGTTGACCCAGAAGTATGGATGTAAGATTACAAGTGTTCGACAAGTGTGTAAGTGGCAGTCTATGGTTGGTGAAAGCCTGAAAGGGCCATGAAGTTGAATGACAAAAAGGCATTCAGGTCGCCTGCTTGGGCTGGCAGATGCACTAGTGCTAAAATGGTCAGTCAGAACCTCAGAATCACTAAATCTGATTTGGAAGGTGATTTATTGATGATTAGACATGTTATTCACAGTTATTCACCACATCACAGAAAATAAATAGCAATATTAAAAATTATGAGTCTTGCGGGTTTCAAGGTAAATGGTAATTTTTAGGAGAAGGTACAGTAGAAGCTCGTTATAACGCTTTTCAAAGGACCAGAAAAAAAGATTGTATAAGCCAAAACGCGTTATAAGCAAAAGTCTCATTTTAACGCTGATAAGCATAATACTGCAAATTCTCATTTTAATGCAAAAAGAGTGTAATAAGAGAAGTGGAAATGTGAACTTTATTTTGAATTTGAACAACTGTTTCAGTTGAGAATAGAAAAATCTGAAATTTTACTTTGATTTCGAGGTCTGCCGTAATAATATAATTATGTCAGTTTTACAAAACAGTTTTCTTTGGTTTTTGTAGTAGGTAGATACAGTGGAAATCACTTACAACTAGATTCAAAGAACTGGACTCTTTGCTCGTTGTATCCAGTCTCTCATAGTAAAAGGTTTTGAATTTATAAGGAGTATCTTGTAATAACCAGATATAAAGAGCTTCTCGTTATAAATGATACTTGTAACACATGTAGCAAAAAAACTTATCAATTTTACTACTATTTTTGACTTGTTAAATCGATTGGAAATGGTTTCAAATCGTTTCGAGTAGTTCTGGAGCCTCCAACAGCTTTTTAGAAAGTTCTGTTGTTCAAAAAATGCCACAAAATCTGTCTGAATTTCAAAATTTTACCAAATTAACCTATGAAGCTGAAATTTGGGATTTAATAAATCGTCGGTTTCCAGTACAAGGGTGATACGTCCATCTATTTTTGCCCCCAGGTTTTCAACGTTTTGGGTAAGGGTATAGTAGGTCTTTAAGTAGGTACTCATAAAAAATTGAAAAATGTTGTTTGTCAACCCACTTTTTTTTTGATGAGTACCTATTTAAAGACCTACTATAACCGTACCCAAAACGTTTAAAACCTGGGGGGGGGGGGAAAGATGGACATATCACCCTTGTATTGGAAACTGATGAAATGTTTTCTGTATGAACACTCGTTATAAGCGGAAGAAAAACAATAAAATGAACCAAATTTCAAGAATTTCAGCTCGTACTATCCGGATTTTTCGTTATAAATGAACTCGTTCTAACAGGTACCATATTGTACATGTTTAAATGGTGTTGTGCTCAGGACCAAGCATTTTGCTTGTTGTATCTGAAATCTCGTACTAACCGATCTCATTATAAGCGATTTCCACTGTACATACAATGTTACCAACTAAAATTTTCAGAAAGCTTTGCTTTTTTGTTCCAAATTTTCCAAAAAGTGATCAGTTGCTTACCAAAATTATGAAAAATTTTACTTTTCAGTTTTCTTCTCAAGATTATGGTGAAAAATCTAGAACTCTACTCTATTGTGAAAACTGTGGATAACTGCCTTTTTTTGTAAGAATTGTAATCAAGCTTCTATTAAAGTTTGATACCAAAAAATCTTACCTTTTTTTGGCCAAAAATGAAACTAATTTTAATGCTTTGTATGAACTGAAACTGTTGGAAGTTAAAAACCAAATTTTTTGGCAAAGTTTTGCAAAAAAAGTTTTTTCTGTACTTTTTAAAAAATCAAAACTGCAAAAATTGCAACAAAAAAAAACTGCTGTTGCAACCAAAATTTTCAGAAAGTCTTGATTTTTTTTTTGTTGTCAAAATTATTTTTAAAATGTGATTTTTCCTGAATTTTAGAGCGTTAAAACAGGATTTATAATCATCATGAGTGTTATATCCCAATTAATTTTAAATTAGTTTAGATGAGGTTGTCTAGGGACCAGAAGAAATCAGTGTTATAACCAAAAGCGTTATGATGAGATTTTACTGTATCTTAAAACCCGCACCAAGATGTGACAAAATGTAAGGGTAAAACACCCCTATTCCACCCAGTGCCTAATCCCAACCACCATGTATATCTCATCTGTTATTAGCGCTACCTATTGAAAAGTGATATAAACGTGTTCCCTCTACCACAGACAATTAATCTAAGACCAACCCGACAAATGTAAAGCCAAAACTCGCAAAATAAATTGAATTTGAAGAAATTCCATGATCAAAAAATTGTTTTTCACCATTTTTTATGACCAAAAATTTTCAACTTGTTATAACTAATTTTGTGGTGTTGAAGATGATTTGTGATTGTGATTAAAGTGAGATTTTGATGGTATTGCCATTTTTGTAATCAATCGCAGGTATGTATAGAAAATTTCTACAGAAGTGTAAAACAATATGGGTCTCCTAATCCCGACTACCCATCAGATCATGTAAATTCAGTGTGGTTGGGAGCCATAAAGAATTATTCTATAACCCCAAAATTTTAATATGATTTGGGGTAAGGTTCAATCTATCTTTTAAGCCATTTACTGTATTTTCATGTGAAATAGTATTTTATTTATTGCTGCACTTTTAAATGTGGTCGGAATTAGGATACCTCACTTTTCAGGGTGGTTGTGAGTAGGATACCAAAATTTGAAAAAAAATTAGGAGTTGTTGCGGGAAAAAATTCCAAAAACATATTAAAAATTATCCGTTTGCGCCAAAATTTGGATATGAGATAGTAGAAGGTTCAACCTACATTTTAAGCTATTTACCATATTCTGAAGTGAATAGTCTTCGATTGGTGGCAGTTTTACAAAAAGTGATCACTTTTGGGCAACTTCAACCCTTATTAATCGCTCAACTAATTAAGTCAAAAAATAGCTGAAGGAAGGTAGTTTCTGAAAATATACTAGTTTTTGTTCTATCTTATTTCATCATTGAGGAAAAAAGTATGGAACTTCAGTTTCTTCTATACGCTGCTTGTATGTATTTGATTTGATTTTTTGAAATTTGCAATATTGACTAAAAAAATTGGCACCACTCTGCTTAAAAATATTTCCCTAGTATCAGAAATTATATCTTTCAAAATTTTGACATAATTAATGCCAAACAGGTATCTGTGAGGAAAAAATTTTCAAAACACAAATTTATTCAAAAACAAGTGATTTGCCAATTTTCAAACACTTTGTAGAGTTATGAAAGAAGCTTTGAATTTTATTTTGATGACAATAGCATAAATCGGCGCAGAATCTCAAACAATATGTACTTTCATTTTGGACCGGGTTATTTTTGCCAAAACAGGTTGTGTAGCAACAGGAGCAAAAAAACACCATTTTTTTAAAAAATGCCATCTTTAAAGACCCAGTTCTCTCCTCCAGGGGCTTCTCCAGAGTTGAAATTTTTTCTGAATTATTTTCAACTCGTAATGAAAATATATGCTGAATTTGGTCAAAATCCAATCACTGGGGGGGGGGGAATTCGCCCTAATAGTAGGTATGATCAGATCACTGAGAGTGAGTACAAACACAAACCTGATCAGATCCCATCAACACAGGTCTAAATCAGCCTGATCAGATCCAATCAGGTTCCACTGATGGTTTCATCTGTTCAGGTAAAAGAAGTCTGAACAGATCTCGCAAAAGAACCTTTTCAGCTCGCACTCTTCTATTTTAATGAAATCAAGCTAAATAGAAAGAGCATGTCTAGTAACATCCTTGTAACCAAAATTTCAGATACCGAAGTTCGTTTTTGAGCTTTGGGCATTTTTTTTGGGGAAATTTTCAAGATTTAAAATAATTTTGAAGCTTTTTCATGAAATATGTTTTTTTTTTTGAACAAAGGAACGAACATGAACAATTATGCCCCTTGAGTTTCCTTCAAATCATCGATTGTGGATTCAAAATAATATTCTTTCGTCATATCTGTTCAGATACACCAATTTCCTGATCAAATCACACCCTACCATTTCCCTCCGTGATATTCGAACTAGGAATAAATAAAAATCAAAAACGCAAACAACAATCGATAAAATATATTGGAAACATGAAATTCATCACTTTCTTAAAACTATTTTATGCACACAGCCCATATGCCTCTCATAACTGCTTTTATAGCTAAACGTCCTATCACATTTATGACACTGGTAGAACCTTCCTTTGCCACAAATAGCTTTCAAATGAGTCGCCAAGCTACGTCTATGCTTGAACACGCTTTTACAGTCGGGACAAGGGAACACATTAGGCAAAGTTTCGAAATCATCATTGGGTACCCAGTGTGGTTGTCTGTAACTAGTCTCATCATCATCATCGGGATGTAGAACGTCTGTAATTAAAAACAAACAAAAAAAAGAATTCGTAATTTGATGATTGAACTAGACAAATTTCCAGCAGATAGGTAGTGTACATCACAATGACAAAAAACAGAATCCCCAATTATTAAACGTGCTTTGAAATAAATCCACGATACGAGTCAACAATTACAAAGAAATATATTATTAAAAAGTTATTAATATTATGTGAGATATAAGGATGTAAAATGCCAACCAAAAAAAAAAAAGTAATCACTTATGCAATAATATTTTATGCATTAGAACCACGTGCCTTTCTAAATTATGCTTATAGGAAAATGTTTTAAAACATAGTTCACAAGTGAATGACCTTTTCTTGCCACATTCTGTTTTTAAATGAGTTTTCAAGTTGCCTTTATATTTAAAAACACTGTTACAACTAGGACAGGGGAACTTATCGGGCCACGCTACACTTGCTTTTGCTCTTTGCTGTTGTCTAAAAGAAACATCTCTTGCGTCACGATTGTATTGCAGGTATTCTGTAATTGAAAATACATATTTGGTCATTGAACGAATTTACACCCACAACACACTTACTCATATATGTAGGTACACAAATAATTCCAAGGAAATGTGAGTAAAAAAAACCCTCAGACATTGAAATAAAAGTAACAATATGGAGAAATAAATATGTATAATTTAAAAATAAGGTTAGAAAAGAGCAATAAAACAAATCACCAGTGATTTAAAAAAAAAATGAAGAACAAAACGAAAGATTTAACAAAACGATGTAGTAGGTAAGTTGAACAGATATCTCATTCTTTATAAAACATTTGATGAACAAGAAGCAAATGAGCTTTCAGACTTTTTTTATAATTGAATCCTTTGAAACAAATTTCACATTTGAAAGATTTCGCTCGACCGCAATCGGTTTTCGAATGAGTATACAAGTTACGTTTGTATTTAAAAAGACGTCCACAATGTGGGCAAGGAAACATTGCATCTTGTGATTTACTAGCATTCGAGGTGCTCGATTTTAGCCACTGATGGGGTTGTCTATAATTAAAATTCGTTTCATTGACACGGTAACACATTTCTGCAATAGAAAAATCAAGAAAAAAATTTTTATTATTAACAATATACGTATAGTAGGTAACAAAAACAAAAAACTTTACAAAATATTATTTTTAGTAGATGTAAAATGCGGAAAATAATTTACAAAATTTATCTACGTAATATTAATAGAATGGACACATGCAAAAAGAATTATTAATGAAACACGTCACTTTTTGAACAAAACTTTGTGCGTAAGACCCATATGAGTTTTGTAGTGAGATTTATAAGTAAATTCCTTGAAACACAAGTGGCATCTGAACGCCTTAATAGTATTACAATCGGTTTTCAAATGCGTCGATAAATTACGTTTATATTTAAAAACGCTACGACAATTTGGACATGGGAATAATTCTTGTTGCCAATTTGACGTGCCTGATGTCTTTATTAATTGCGAATGCGATTGTCTATCACGACCACATAATATACCTGTAAATTCAAAATAAACCATTCGATTAGTTCAATTTTACTCGATGCTGACTTATTGCATAGGTAACTAGGTAGACTGATTTGTTAGGCGATAGAAGAAATTACACGTGCTGAATGCATCACCATTAAAATAATAATATTTTGTAAGTACTTTAGTTATATAATTCATTCATTTACGAGTAGTATAAAAAATATTTACAAAATACAAATGCCATTAGGAAGCTCAATTTTTAAGTATTTTTTTATGTATTAGACCCATATGAGTTTTCAGATTCTGTTTACTACAGAACTCTCTAAAACACACGTCGCAAGTGAATAGCTTTTTCTTCTCATTTTTCGCTTTCGAATAAGCTGTCGAGATGGGCTTCGATTTAAAGGCATCGCGCCAACTGGAATACGAGAACACGTCTTGCAACTGGCAAACCGAGTCGGCTATTCGAGCTTGTGGATCACCGTAGATCATCATATTATTTTCTGTAATTAAAAATGAATCATCGATTACTCGAGAATAATTGAGATAAATGGAAACGTAGGTAATCGATTCGGCGAGTAGGAAAAATATAAATTTGAAAACACGTAACAAACATCATCCTGATCTGACCACCAGATTTAGTTTTTCAACAACGATACAGTATTTTCATGCAATTCGATGTCCTAAAATATTCTACGAATTACATAATTTCACCTACGTGAATTCAACCAGTTTTCAAAATAATTCGACATGATTCCGCTTCCAAAAAATCACCATTATTTTCACCTGAATCTAAATCACCTTGAGGAAGGGTTAAGGGGAAATCTTCTCTGGTTTTATTTTAATTGATTTATGTTTTTGGCACGATTCTCAATTTTGAGAAAAACGTCTGCGCAGAAATATTGAAAGAGACGTCATACCTAATTTTTCAATATCGCTCCCCCCCTTCACCCTCCCGACCCTCCTGAAATCTCATCAAAAATTGAAAAATTGTGAAACACATTATGGTTTGTTAGATTTTCAAAGGCGTTGATTATGAATCTGTACTCAGATTCTTGATCCAATTCCACCAACGTTTCACGATGGCTTCTCAAAATCAAAATTTAAGATTTTCTCCCATCGTGTTTGGCAGAGAAACGTTTCAACGAGTGGTGCATGAAATGAGCAAATCGAGAAAAACAGCAGAAAATTCGTAATCAGAACACTGAAGAAAATGCAACATTTTGCTCGAATTTTGATTAAACTAGAGAAACTCTTTCGTACCCAACCCCCCCCCCTCCTCACGATTCGGAACCCAAAATCGACGACAAATCGATTTAAATTTTATTTTCAAACAAAGTGTCGAACAACAACCCTGGAATTTTATGCCTTTTTAAACCCAAAATCCATTAAATACCCAATCAGGTCAGTTTTTGGTTTGGGGTCCCCCGAACTTTGCTCAAAACTTTCGTGCCTCACAATAGGAAAGAAATGAAAATCGTTATCACTGGCACTATAATCCTCTCCCCCCCCCCCTCCTCCAACCCACAGGAAACGTAGAGTGGTGTTTTTTTTCAGTTTTCCAATGGCTAATTTCGACGTTCGATTGAGATAATCTTCGCCAACAATTCAAAAAGTCCAAAGTCGAGCTTTTTTTGGAAGCTCAACTTTTCAAAATCCTGCAACAATTCTGGAGCAGCAATTTAAAATTTATTTTAAAAATTCAAGAGACATTCATTTTTATGATATTTGAATCTACGAAATTTTCGCATTGGGATTCGGAAAATCAAATGGTGGGGGGGGGGGGGGTATGTTGCCCCAAAATGTTGGTGAGAATATCAAAAAATATCGAATATTGTGAGACATTTCGATTCGTATGATTACGAGAGCACCGTATACGAATAACAATTCATTTTTTTCAATTTGACCTTTCCAACGCTCCCACTGCCCCTTCTTCCTCCCCCTCCCGCTCCTTCAGCATCACGAAAAATATTGAAAAAAATCTTGTGATGCACACTGGTTCAGGTTGAAATTCAAGGGCACCAAAAATCAAAGCATCGATATTATAGACGTGTAAATGCTTATTTAGGGGTAATTTGAGGCGCTAAATTCATTTGTGGCGTTATTTTTTACCACAGGCCCAAAAAATGGGCCCTCAAGGGGGGCTGCTATGGGGCAACTTTTGTAATTTTGCGAGTGGGGGGTCGAAATCTACATATTTTTGCATCCAAAATTCATTTTTGACGATCTTTTCACCATAGCCCCGAAATGGGCCCTCAGAGGGTGCTAAGAGGCAAATTTTGGAATTTTTCGAGTGGGGTGTCGAAATCTACATATTTTTACATCCGAAATTTATTTTTGACGTTATTTTTTACCCTAATCCCAAAATGGGCCCTCAAAGGGATGTGCTAGGGGGAAAATTTTGGAATTTTTCGAGTGGGGTGTCGAAATCTACATATTTTTGCATCCGAAATTCATTTTTGACGTTATTTTTTACCCTAACCCCAAAATGGGCCCTCAAAGAGATGTGCTAGGGGGAAAATTTTGGAATTTTTCGAGGGGGGTGTCGAAATCTACATATTTTTGCATCCGAAATTTATTTTTGACGTTAATTTTTGCACAAGCTCCGAAATGCGCTCTCCAGGCGGGGGGGGGGGGGGTTGCTAAATGGCAAACTGCATTTTTTTCGAGTGGGTGGGTGTTGAAATCTACCTATTTTTTCCTTCCAAATTCATTTTTGACGTAATTTTTTACCCTATCCCCAAAATGATCCCTCAAGGGGGGAATGAGTGGAACATTTTTGATTTTTTCGAGAAGGGTGTCAAAATCTACACATTTTTGCCTTCTAAATTTGTTTTTGACTTCATTGTTTTACTTGCACCCTACAATGAGATTCAAAGAGGAGGGATGGGCTAAGTGATAAAATTTACAAATTTCTCGAGTTGCAGATGGTAATCAAATCACTGAAAAGAAAAATCACAATTATCGAAAATACGATCTTTGGTCATTCTACTCAACAAAAACATAAGTTGTAGGTTTCTTTTTTCACAAAATTTAAAACATTATGGATCCATTAGGATGTAGGAAATACACATTTGTTCTTTCTACATCTCACAAGGTTCGAAAAAATTTGAATCCATAATGAGTAATAAAATAGAGAAACTCAATTTCGTTGAATTCCCCCCCCCCTCCTCAAAAACTGCCAGTTCGTTTTGTTTAACATGGTCAGCATCGCTTAAATCATAAATAATGCGCAATCCGCAAGATTACCTCAATTTTCAGAAAATTTTGAGAACCAATGGGCCGTTTGAAGAGGTGAATTGAAAAATAGGTAGATATTGTATTTGGCGCTCCCAAAAACCCAACAAACTATTCATGGCATACGATTTTTTTCAATTTTCAGGAGATTGAAAGGTGAATGAAAGCGTTGGAAAAATCAAATCGAAAAAATAAGTTGATATTCGTACTCAGCACTTTTGAAAACATACGAAACGATAGGTCACACAATATTTTTACCTTTTTTTTTTTTTTTTTTTTACATTTTAACCAAAAATTTTGGGGCTGAGTACCCCCCCCCCCCCCGGCCTGTTTTACGAATGCCATCGCGAAAAGTTCATAATTACAAGACCACAAAAATGTGCACGTCTGTTTTTTCTCGAATTTTCAAATATTGTAGCTCTAATATCGGTAAGTTTTTGAAAATTCAGCGTTCAAAAAAGTCCAGCTTTGAACTTTTGGGTTCATATTTTTGAAACCACTCTCAATTAGGTACCTTTAAAACGCTGCGAGCTGATTTTCTCCAAGTTGTAGCAGTCTCGAGCAATCAAACTTCAAAATTATTGATCAATACAACGAAAAACAACTGCTGAAATGAAACGCCTCTTCTGTCCAGGGAGGGGGGGGGGTTCAAGGCCCAGAAAGACCCGAATCTAAAACTAGGCCATGTTGATTCGATATTCATCGAATTTCCCAAAACTTTCTGAAATAAAGTTCAGCTTTCGAAAACCCATTTTTCAACACTGTAAGTAATTTTATGTTGAAAACTGAAAATTTTCAAAAATTTATGTGTACAGCATCGAAAAATCAACTACAGCAGCAGCTAAACTTGGTTTGGGATGTATAAAGGGGGAGGGAGAGAGAAGGAATGATGATGGGAAGAGATCTCTTTAAATCTAGCTCCTATTCAGGTTACCTCGAACCAATATTATTATTTAAAATTAGGACGATACAGGTAGGTACTTAATTATCAACTCTGCTATTAAAAATAAATACTGTGCGAATGTTTAATTAAATCTCGTTTAAAAAAGTAAAATTCTAGAGACATAGTCACATTTAAATTATTTCTTTCCGCCGCATTTGTCATTCAAATGCGTCCATAAATTACGTTTGTATTTATAATTCTTGCTGCAATGAGGGGACGAAAATGAACAGCTAATTTTACTTTTCTTCCTCGTAAAAAGTTCATCTATATTCAAGGATTGTCTGTCATCGAAACATAATTCCTCGCAGTAGTCCGAGTCATCTGTAATTATTGAAGTTTCGTTTATTGAGAAGTAGGTAGATACGAGTAACTGGAAATATGTATAGATTTTCAAAGTTCGAAATATTCCATGCAATATTTTATCAAAATACAAAAAATCGAACTTATTTTAGAAAATTATATTTTTGAAAATTCCACTTCACTGATTCTAAAACTGAAAATGACTGTTTAGAAAAAAGCTATCACCGAATCTGATCCCCACACAATTCATCAATTTCTCGAATCCAACCCATAAGCCGAAAAATAATATTATTAAAAGAAACTTCAGATGAAAAAAAAATCAAAGACACTCGAGACGAGTAAACTCTCATCTTGAAAAAATTTCATATAAATCAATTTGGGAAAACTGTTTGAAAAATTCAACGATTTATTTAAACTGAAAAATACTCCGAAGGACTCCCCACAAACCTCAAACAAACACAAAAAAAATCATCTAAGTAGATAAACAAAAAACAATAGATAACGTTATAATCAACAATAAATTAATCTACAAGTACATAAATAAATAATAAAACCACTATATCAACATCATTCTTAAAATAAAAACAAAAAAAAAACGTGATTTACGAAGCATAATGCCAAAGTCAGACATTAAACGAAGTCAAACGTGAAAAAATCTCACTTTTTATTTTTTTTTACTTTTCAACAAAATATTATGCTTGATACCCATATGAGTTTTCAGGTTCTGTTTATAAGTGAACTCTCTGCCACACACGTCGCACGAGAAAGACTTCTTCTTGCCACAATCGGCTTTCAAATGAGTCCACAAACTACGTTTGTATTGAAAAATAGTGCCGCATTCGGGACACGGAAATATGCCTTTTTCTCTCGACTTGGATACCTTTTTATTAGGCGGTTGAGGATTTCCGTAGATGTACTCCACTTCTTCGTACTCGGTTATCATGTCTCCATCATCTGTAACCGAAAACGATCGTTTTATAAATGGTTGAAAAACGGTACCGAAAATTAACTCGACGATTTACGAGTAAGAGAAAAATAAATAGAGAAGAATAGAAAAAAGAAAAACGTAAAACGCAGAGATAATATTTGTGAACGTGTAATAGCGTATATAATAATTCAACAAAAAATGTAGGTAGATATAGGACTATAAGTAGGTAAGTATTAAGAGTAGAAAAATCTCACTTTTCGAGTAACATTTTATGTATGATACCCATATGTGATCTTAAATTTGATTTATAGCTAAATTCTTTAAAGCATACGTTACAAGTGAATAGTTTTCTTTTGCCGCATTCGGCTTTCAAATGTGTGACCAAGCTACTTTTGTGCTTAAAAACACTACTACAATCGGGACAAGGGAACGTGTTATCTTGAGATTTGCTAACGACGACCGATGTGTTTACTGGTTGATGACGGTGTCTATGATTAGAGTTTGTTTCGTCGTCGCCATAGTATAATGATGACATTTCTGCAAGTGAAAATTGATTAGATTATTTTGATATATAAAATCGTAATGTAATAACGTAGCTGTACCCGTATAAATTAACAACATTGTAATTTGACACGAATCTAATTAAATTCCAAAACATTATAGAAGTTCCACAAAAAGTAAACATGAAGTTCGAAATCTCTAAAATGATTTTTTTTTTCAAGTTAGTACACAAATGATTCATCAACATTTACGCAAGCACATTTTGACATTACATGCATGACGTAATCTGGAGAAAGAAATGATTCCACATTGGAGGGAGACTCCAATTTGAAAACAGTTTGCTCTGAAACAACACTAAAAGTCACATCAAGGGAATTACTGGAGCCATTTTGAAATTTGAGCGAAAAGGAATCTTCAGAGTACGATTATTTGGAACCGATAAAGAGTTGGAAGGAGGAGGGGGGGGGGGGGAGGTGATCAGAATGTCCAAAAATTTCAAAAATGAGTACTCGATAAACCATCATCAATTTTCGAACATGTTGTTACCACGTTGAATTTTGACCCCCCCCACCTCAATTTTTTCAAGTCTCTCATGATTCAAAATAGAAAACTATTTTTTTTGAACACGAATCGAGGATTCTGGCTGGAATAGGGCGAATTTTCGTGATTTCAATCAGCCAAAATTTCATATGCTGAAGTGCATTTTTCGATTTTTGATCAATTTTTTAATCGGGGGGGGGGGGGTGATGGTAAAAAGTTATCAAATATTTCGCCAAATTAACCTAGAAAGCTGAAATTTAGTTTGGATCCGATTTTCAACACCCCAAATCGATTCGAAACGGTTTTAGGCTGATTTGGAGCCTTCAGCAGAATTTCTTGAGTTGAAATTTTTTCAAAATTTTTCCCCAATCAACTTTAGAATTTATTTTATACCGTAATTTCGACACGTCGAATCGATTTGACGTGATTTTGAGCTGTTTTGGAACCTCCAGCCATTTTTGGAAACTCCAGAATTTCAAATCTTTGATGGAAAAAAACTGGAATTCAGTTTATGCTCCGTTTTCGACATGCCAAGTCGACTGGAAATAGTTTCAGATCGTTTTGAAGCATTTAAAAATTGTTTAAAAGTTTCAGATTTCCTAAAAAAAGTGTTTTTGTGAAAATTTCAATCATCAGAAATTTTCTGGGGGCTCCAGAACTTCTCAAAACGGTTCGAAACGGTTTTCAATCAACTCAGTGGGTCCTTAAGAATACCTACAGTATGACACAAAAGTAGTGCCCGGTGGCTTTTGTTTCTAAGGCGAAAGAGCTAGAGAGATAAATGAAGCGGCGTTGAGTAGGGAAAAATAGAAGCTTTCAAAGGGATCTTGAAAATTTCCGGCCCATGCACAGGGTGTCCACAAATTGAAAAACCGGTTTGGTCAAAAATTCATGCTGGTTTTTATTGGCGCAATGTATTCTACACACTAAGGCGACAGAAACGTGATATGAATTTTTTGAAACCGGTTCATTAATTTGCAACCAGTTAACAAACAATATCCAAAAACTGTGGATGGAGAAAAAAGTTTGAAACAAAAGTTGTAGAGCGTTAAAAATTACACAATTCTGTCGAATCACATTTTGAAACCGGTTCATTTGTTCGCATTTAGCAACCAGTTTTTGACAATCGCCTAAAAATTGGAGATAGAGAAAAAAGCTTGAAACAAAAGTTGTGGAGCGTGAAAAACTGAACCATTTTCGCTGATTGAGTATTGAAACCGGTTCACTAATTCGCCACCAGTTATCAATAAAACCGGTTCATTGGTTTGCATTTAGCAACCAGTTTTTGACAATCACCTAAAAATTGGAGATAAAGAAAAAAGGCTTGAAACAAAAGTTGTAGAGCGTGAAAAACTGAACCATTTTTGCTGATTGGATTTTGAAACCGGTTCATTAATTTGCAGCCAGTTATCAATGAAACCGGTTCATTGGTTTGCATTTAGCAACCAGTTTTTGACAATCACCTAAAAATTGGAGATAAAGAAAAAAAGCTTGAAACAAAAGTTGTAGAGCGTGAAAAACTGAACCATTTTTGCTGATTGGATTTGGAAACCGGTTCATTAATTTGCAGCCAGTTATCAATGAAACCGGTTCATTGGTTTGCATTTAGCAACCAGTTTTTGACAATCACCTAAAAATTAGAGATAGAGAAAAAAGCTTGAAACAAAAGTTGTGGAGCGTGAAAAACTGAACCATTTTCGCTGATTGAGTATTGAAACCGGTTCACTAATTCGCCACCAGTTATCAATAAAACCGGTTCATTGGTTTGCATTTAGCAACCAGTTTTTGACAATCCCCTAAAAGTTGGAGATAGAGAAAAAAAGATTGAAACAAAAGTTGTAGAGCGTGAAAAATTGAACCATTTTCGCTGATTGGATTTTGAAACCGGTTCGTTAATTCACAGCCAGTTATCAAAAATTACTCAAAAATTGTAGATAGTGAAAAAAGTTTGAACCAAAAGTTGTGGGGCATGAAAAATTACTCAATTCTGTTCAATCACATTTTGAAACCGGTTCATTGGTTTGCATTTAGCAACCAGTTTTTGACAATCACCTACAAAGTGGGAATAGACAAGAAAGTTTGAAACACAAGTTGTAGATTGTGAAAAATTTAGCCATTTTTGCTGGTCAGATTTTGAAACCGGTTCATTAAATTGCACCAAGCCATTAAATGTTACCTGTTTGCAACTTGATAAGTCATTTTCAAAGTCTGATTAGCAAAAATGGTTCAATTTTTCACACTCTGCAACTTTTGTTTCAAGCTTTTTTCTCTATCTTCAATTTTTAGGCGATTGTCAAAAACTGGTTGCCAAATGCGAACCAATGAACCGGTTTCAAGATGTGATTGAACAGAATTGTGTAATTTTTCATGTCCAACAACTTTTGTTTCAAGCTTTTTTCTCGATCTCATACTTTTAGATGATTTTTGATAACTGGTTGCAAATTATGAACCGGTTTCAAAATCCAATCAGCAAAAATTGCAACTTCTGTTTCTAGCTTTTTTCTCCATCTTCAATTTTTGGGTCATTGCCAAAAACTGGTTGCTAAATGCGAACCATTGAACCGGTTTCAAAACGTGATTACACAAAATTGTGTAATTTTTCACGCTCTACAAATTTTGTTCCGAGCTTTTTTCTCTATCCACAATTTTTGGGTATTTTTTGTTAACTGGTTGCAAATTAATGAACCGGTTTCAAAAAATTCATATCACGTTTTTGTCGCCTCAGTGTGTAGAATACATTGCGCCAATAAAAACCAGTTTTAATTTTTTGAACAAACCGGTTTTTCAATTTGTGGGCACCCTGTGGATGGGCCGGAAATTTTCAAGGTCGTTTTTGATATTTTTCCCTACTAAACGCCGCTTCATTCATCTCTCTAGCTCTTTCCCCTAAGGATGGGCTATACTGAATTTAAGGGGATACTTATTCCCTTAACTTATACTTTAGCTTGGTTTATACTGAATTTAACGTACGTTAACCTAAAATTTGCCTTTGTGTAACTTCTAGGGTTAAGTTTAAGTTTACGGTTAAATTCAGTATAGCCCCTCCTTTAGAAATAAAAGCCATCCGGGCGCTACTTCTGTGCCATACTGTAGGCTAATTGAGTGGATTTTTGGTTTTTAGCTATTTTCAGCTCAAATTTGATTTTCCAAAATTCACCAAATTCTGTCCTCTTAGCCACTTCTCCCTCAAGAACCCAGCAATTCACGATTTGAGCCAAAATGAGAAAAAAGAAAAAAAAACCTAAGACCTTTGTCCCTCCTTCGAGCAACCTTTTTATACATTGACTTCAACTGCAAGAATTTTCACCCCCCCCCCCAATTCTTCAAGAAAACCATCCAGTTCAATAACTTCATAATAACCGATGAAAAATTGAAAATATATAATGCAAAAAATTTATTCCAAGAAAAAAGTGGTAAAAAAAATTCATTCAAAACGTAAACAAAATTAGCTCAGTAGGTAATACCACAAACAAAAAAATAAAAAAAGACAACAATTTCTACTTAATTTATAAATCAGTTCTTTCGTGCACAGTAACCAAATGTTTCCTGACCAAAAATTTATGACTGAAACGTTTCTGGCAAATGGGACAACTGAAAAGTCTCAGAATATCTTGTACTCCGGCGCATTCGTACCTCATATGTCTGATCCAAGTATTTTTACGTTTATAAACACGTCCACAACCATTCTCGCAAGTAAATAAACCATTGGTACAACCTAAGTAGGTAATCAAAATATTATTAAAATATTAAAATCGTTACCCACTCTTTCCGAAATTGCCAACTAACTACACCAAGCCCATAAAAAAAAATGATCCAAATAAAATATTTAAAAAACAGATTAAAAGTTGATTTATTTACTACAAAAATTGTCTTAACTTTACACACTGGCATAAAAAATTTAGGGGAAAAAACACAATATAAATAATTTTGAAACGAGATTAAAAATACTGCACATCACATTAGAAAGTTATGCTATAAAAAAATAATCGATCGAAATCGCATCAAGTTAGAAGTTTTCCGTGTATAATACCGAGATGCGATTTAAGGCTACTTTTCTGCGAAAACATCTTGTGACATTCGCTGCAACGGAATTGCTTGGCTACTCCGCATTCGTATCTGATATGCCTATTCAGGTTGAACTTGTGTTTATACTGTTTACCACAATTGTTAGGACACGGTATCATAGGCCCATCACTTCTCGACGATCTGACTCGTCTTGACGCCGATAGTCCAGATAAATTCAGAAATGATAAATGATTATAAAATGCTGCAAAAAATCGATAGCTATCGTTACACAAGAGTACAATAATAATTGATATCTCGAAGAAGAAGGGGGAAAAAGGCATACATTATAATATTATTCGAGAGCTAAAATACAATACATAATAAGGCGAGCGAAGGTAAAGTAAACGCAAATTTCCAAGATACCCGAATTTTATTTTTACATAATATTTATTTATAGTAAAATTTCGTGAACGACTATGGCATGTCTTTTTAACGCATCCTTTCGATGAAAATGGCGATCGCAAACTTTACAAGCGAATTGTTTCGATATTCCGCATTCGTAACGTAAATGCCTGGTCACAAGAGATTCGTGCTTATACTTTCTTCCACATGCATTCGGACAGATAAACAAACGATCCCAATCACCTGAAAAATAATTTACTAGAATTTAACCTCGAGTTCATTCCGTTCTCGAATTTGTGCGCTTATTTTATATCATCTTTTCCACGAAGCGTAATAAATTCGAGTTCATGTAGAAAAAATATATTATAGGTATATCACAACTCGCATTTTTCGTGCTATAGGATACTCCTGTTTTGACAGCACAATAAAATCAAAACAAACTTAAAACCAAAACTTGGAATAAAAAAAAATTAACAACTTCTTTAATATTTAACCTAAATCAAAAGGATATGGTTTTAATAATGGAAAAATTAATAATATGCAAAATAATCGTTATCAATTTAGAAAAAAAAAAAACTCAATTGAACTTGGAATAAAAAAAATTAACAACTTCTTTAATATTTAACCTAAATCAAAAGGATATGGTTTCAATAATGGAAAAATTAATAATATGCAAACCAATCGTTATCAACTAAAAAAAAATCAATCAGCGAATAAAAATAATGAAAAAAAAAAATACATGAACATCACACAGATGCAAACCATAGTGAATTGAAAACTGTTTTCAATTTATTGGATGAATCCACAAGAAAGTTTGTCCTTGAAACCCCAGCATTTTCAGTATTTTACTTGTGAGAGATTCCAAAATTTATGCAAAAAATATAATAAGGATTTTTTGAGGGAGGGGGGAGGGGGATCACCCATCAATCACAACAAAATGATCAGACGCTACCTTGCAATATAACGTTTCCTTTTTTAGATAGACCTAAAATTTTGAAAAAAATTACACGTTTTAAAAAAAATTTTACCTTTCCAAAAAATAGCAAAATAAATCATTAGTTTTAGTTCATACATTCAGGTCAATCTGAATGCTGCACGCGCATCTGTTCTAAATTACGAATTTCAAAAAGTGCATGCGTCATGTCTACTGCGCATGCGTCAAGTCTACTGCGCATCTATTTCAACACGTTGTCAGGTGCGCACGCACCAGCGCAACACTCACTACGCATCAATTTACAACGCGTTGTGACGAACGCATGCGCATGCGCTGTACAGTTTTGCTTTTATTTTGATATGTTGTCAATGGTGCATGCACCTCAAAACATGATGAAACATTATGGTGATATGGATGATTCGCATAAGAAACGATAGTCACGGGTTTGCTTCTGCACAAGTCATATGAGAACTAGATGAATTTTTTATAATGTTATTCAACTCAAGTACTGATAATAATTTTCAAAAATGAAACTTAAAAATTCTGAAAATTCGGAAAATAAAACCGAAGACTCGATATGAATTGAAGGACCAATTTCGGTGTTTGAAAATTACAAAAATTGCATCACAGGAACTTATGGCATATTGGAATTCTTATTAGAAGCAGCCAAAGCAGCGTTGGCAGCAGCACTAGCGATACGATTCCTCTTGATGTTATCCTTTCTGGTACGGATCCAAGATCCCATTTGTTTCTTGATGACATCTTCGTTGATATCGTACAATTTCTTGACAACTTCTGCAATTGAAACAAGTCTCTTTAAAAATCAATATTCTACGACCAATTTATTAGTTTTCTTTCAATTTCGACTTGTTACCCAATATTGTAGATGCTACGTTTGTATCAGCGAATTTGAGCAAATCTCCAGCGGATGAGTTACTCCTGCCAGTCATACTGATCCTGGTAACAAGATTATTTCCAATGACAGCTTTCATAATGTAACTAACACTAGAGGTAATATCACGGCCACCCAATCTTTCAATGACTGATTTCTGCAAACAGAAAAACCACAATCACATTCATTAGTTTTTCAATATTCCAATCAATGCAGGACAAAGATGTAAAAATATGGGCATTTTATTTTTCTATATGATATGTATGTACAATTGTACATGTGTGAACTATATTGTATTATACTGTGTAATACTGTGAAATACAGATTGGTAATTTACTCTGAATTGAAAATTTGATACTTAATTCTCATAATCCCTTCCTCCCTTCCAACTAAAAAAAACTCCATGAAATCCAGTAAAATACCATGTTATTTCATATCATACCGTATTTTATGTTATGCATAGTGTGGTGTTAAACCCGTAAAATGAAGCCTTATTACACAGTAGTAAATTACGTTACATCTCTGGTGCAGCAATATGAATATAAATTCTCAAACAAGGCAGGAGTATTTATACTTACAAATTGACATCGGTTTGTCACAGACTCCAAATTTTTATTCAACTCCTGTAATTTATCTTCAGTTTGGACTGGTAAATTCATCTTGAGGAATCTGTTGAAACCACTGTTCGCAGAATTCCCAAAACAAGGATCAGTCATGCAGGCTGAAGCAATCGCATCCACCTTGGCATCTGCAACATGTGAATAGTATGATAAGAAATCTTTGCAGTTGTAAGATATTCTTACTGAAACTCGTGTTTTCCACGCTAATCTTACCAATTTTGGCCAACTCTCCATAAAAAGTACTAAAGCAGTCTTGCAGAATTTCAGCCAAACACAGAGATTTGCCACAATGGGTACAACTTGCAGTGTGTTCTAGAGGAAGTACTATAAAACAAAACAAAAACAAATATTAATAAGATGGTTATAAATTCGCAGAGCAGTCGAATGTTGATTATAAAACACTCCCAAGTAAGAATCCCATGAAAGCGAAACCAAAGTATTTTTTTCACATATAGAAAGCGTTGAACAGCTGATTAAACTTATGCATGAGTATGTAATTTCCATAGTTTTTTTTCTCTCATTATAGAGATGCAAGGTACTTCAATCCTGTATAATATGTCCATACTACACACACATTATAATACCGTATTATGCAAAGAAAACACGGTATAATACAAAATATGGAATTTAACAGTATTTCTTCCAAATTTGATATGTTGTTTGGTTCAGGTGAAAGCAAAATGAATACAAAAAAAAGTATCAAATTTTTATATCAGAATAAAATACCAACCTGCATATTACAGCATTGGACAGTTGTGTAAAACGGACATATGTATTATACAGAAAAATAAAATACCGATATTTTTACATCTCTGCTCCAATTACATCAAGTTTGAAAAATAATTTTTAATAAAAGCATACCAAACATGTTATAATTTTAATACAAAAACAAGTACACAGTAAATTATTCAAAGCGTACAATAAAATCATACTTTCTGGTAGATCCTCATTTACCGTCTCCCATTTCCCAAAAACTATCATTAAATTTCCTCATCATCTGAAACTCATAACAGACCAAATAAACATGCAAATGATATTACAATTTTATTACTGTTTGACCAGTCAATACAAAATAATGATGCTTACACCATAAAAATATCACAATTTGAACATTTACACAGAGTAGATCTCTACATACAAAGAGAGACCATGTTTCCACAAACTAATCACTAATCAGTCAATAGCATGCCATGAACCATGGCCATATGAGTCTTGAGTGTGCTTTTCCTAGTGAACATTTTCTTACACAAAACACAATGGAATTGTCTGCCAACACCGCATTCGTACCTCAAATGCCTCTTCAAATGACACTTCCTTTTATATTTACGACCGCAATTATTCGGACAATAATAATACTGATCTAAGTAGACAGAATCGTTGATCGAAACATTGTTCCAGATTTTCAGTTTCATCGACATCGCGTTTTCTAGAATATCACAATGAATTCGACTAATATTAGAGATGAGGTTTTAACGCATATCAATAGTAAGGATAAGAGGAACCTAGTCACAATCTACAATTTTAAAACTTATATATGTACTATGCAAGTAGCATTTTATGTATGTGCAAAACATGAGATTTCCAGTTGTATCTCTGCGCAAATGATTTTCCACAATAAGTACAATGGAATTGTTTCTGAACTCCACATTCGTATTTCAAGTGTCGGTTTAACACGTATCTTTGCTTATAGGATTTACAGCATCGGATACATGTATGTAGGCCTACACTTTCACCGTCCTTTGGCACAGCTAAAAATAAGTAGTACACAGCTGAGTTAATGGAACCAGAATACTAATTCAAATAAGTGTACCTAGATGATGATTCAAACACATTGAACACATCTATTCAGAAATAAAAAGAGTAAAGCGATAGAAAGCTAAGCAGAGAAATGAATATTAAAAACAACTTGTAGGAGAGAACAACATTTTATTACATGTAGGACAAAAAAAAAAACATGAAATAAAAACAACGAGGACTAAGATTATACTGAAATTTCCAACACTTAGCTAGGAATTTTTTTATGCACCACAACTGCGTGACTTTTCAAATTGAAATTATGTGTGAAAGATTTGCCACAATCTTCGCATGAGAAATGTTTACTTCCACCGCACTCGTATCTTAAATGCCTATTCAGCAAGTACTTATTGGTGTATTTTCGTCCGCAGCTATTAGGACACATCACAAAATGCTTGCTCGACTTAGAAGATGGCATATCAAAACTCAGCAAACTCTCCATACTGACAACTGGAACAGAAATTACACCGTGGTTAGAAAAGAAATCAAGCTAGTAAAGTATAAAACTCGTTAAAAAAATCAAAGCTTCAAACAACTCAAGAAGTAGAACAAACAAGTCGATACAGTTTTTCAAGCACGGGTTCGATAAACATTTGCAATTGTATGATTTCAGCCCCCACAGGCCCACACATACTTCAAGATAGCCTCAATGCCCAAATCATCAATTTATAGAGACATCCAAACATTCTAAATTTTACAAAGTGGAAAATAAAACCGAACAAGAAATTGATAATAATAATCATTGAAACCTTAGGCAACTGCGCATTTCACAGCACATTCATTTTGTGATGGGTTGTCAACAGCACACACACCACTACACAATCTTCTCACATGCCCCCAACTCGCTGCATAGTCATCCCAACACTTTGTCAAGAGCGCATGCGCAGAACTCACAGTTCATCCATTTTGTGATGGGTTGTCAAGAGCGCATGCACCAACCCCACTACTCAATCATCTCACATGCACAGAGTTCACTGCGCAATCATTGCAACACTTTTTCAAGAGAGCATGCGCCAAACCCATTGCGCAATCATTTTGACGCAGTATCAGAAACGCATGCGTCTTAAACATGATACATTAATATTGTGCTCAAAGATACTATTACTATAAATAAAATTATTTGCAAGTATCCTGATTCCTGTAAAAAGATTTTAGATGAATGAATTATTTCATTTCAAAGAACAAAATTATATATTTAATCAAAACAAAATCTCGAGCAAATAGCTTCCAGTCAATTTTTAAGTGTTATTAATCAGAATTGATACCCCAAAGGTGGATAGTTTATAAAAATAAAAAAATAATAAAACAAGAATACCTACAACAACATAAAAATAAAATAAAACGTGCTAAAAAAGAAACATCTATCACGTAGTTTTTGACTTGACATTCACCGTGACTTATAAGAAAAAGCAAACAGGAATACATTAAAATAATATTCTTAAAATCAAAACATCAACCCTTTTTGACTGCATATTAAGTTGTTTTTTTTTGGAAAAATAATATGTATTATAAGCATAGGAATGCAAAAGTAAGTAAACCAACATTCTTAATAATAGAATAACATTTTGTAGGAGTAATAATATGAGTAACGTTTGTAAGAGTAATATTAGAATAACATTCTTAAAAATAATAAATTCCAAACATCACACTATTTCGATCCATCATTCTCAATCACAGGTATTTTATGAACTTTCAAAGCATGGTTCACCATCGGAGCTTTATGAGCGAATGATCTGTCGCATAATGGGCACTTGAATTGAGGCTCGCCTCCGCATTCGAACTTCAAATGTCTCTTCATGCTTCCTTTGGATTTATACCTTCGACCACACAATCTAGGGCAATAATAATAATCATCTAGAAGAACAAAAAGCACCAAGAACCAAGAATCAGCAACAAATTACACAGTAAATGGGTCCAAAAAAAAGGAACAATCAGACAAATTCATCTTATTTGGAAAGAAACAAAGAAAAAGGGCATGCGGCATGCGATCAAAAACACAAAGACAGAGACACAGAAGGAAAAACTCGATCAACTGGAGTCGTGTGACCAAACTTTAGGACGACTAGTGACGTCATCTGAAGTACATATCAACAATACATACAAGATGATGTATTAAAAACTCGACTAAAATGATTTATTTTCCATCTGTAAATTATAAATGGACTAGTGACAGACTATATAGTAAAACAATTACGAGTACAATATCACAGATACATTACATAATATTAGTATAATATTTTATGAATATTCAACAGATGATTCATTAAAGAAGTCTTATGAACAAATGGTTTGCTACATTCGGGACATTTGAATTGCTTTTCCACTCCGCACTCGTATATTAAATGTCTTTTCAGATGACCTTTACGTTTATATTTACGACCACACGAATTTGGGCAGTAATGATAAGCTAGAAAAAAGATAAATCAACGGTAAGTACAGTTACGTAAAATAATTGTAGAGCTAATTTCGCCAGCTTTTAGACGCCATTTCACACATAAAACTACATTTTTTTAAAAAGGAGAGGGAAAAGCATGCTCAAAAAAATTAATGGTGTCATCAAAATTCCACTTTCCTTCTTACTATAAAGGCATCTCAAATATTGCAAAAAAAAAGCCAAAATTTGACCAAATCAATTTAGAAATCTGAAAAGTATGCAGCTCGTATTCGACATCTCCAATCGATTGGAAACGGTTTCTAATCGATTTGAAGAGTTTTGAAGCATCTCGAAAGTAATTTCATCCAATTTTTCCAGTTTTCAGCCATTTTACAGAAGCAAAGTTTTCACTAAAATGAGATCTTCAGGGTTAAAACACTTAAAAAATTGTACGTAGGTAAAACAAAGGGAAATCGAGTATTTTAGTATCGGAAAAATGTATTTATTTCTGCAAAACAAAAAATCGGATCACGAATTCGATAACAATAAATTCAATAGGTAATATCACAGAATGACAACTTGATCGAATCCATCATACATGCAATCGTTTATGAATATTTAACAAATGAACCATTAACGAAGGTTTATGAACAAAATGTTTTTCACATTCGGGGCACACGAATTGTTTCTCCACACCGCATTCGTATTTCAAATGCCTTCGTAAATCTCCCTTACGTTTATAACTACGACCACAGGAGTTCGGGCAGTAATGACGCTCTTCGGCTGGAAAAACATTAATAATTTAATCGGTCAGAAGAATCGATAGGTTTCAAAAAAAAAAAAAAAATACATTTCTTTTTGCATTAATTTGTTTGTGCCATTTCCAGATTAACAAAAATTAAAATTCCTATTTAAAATAAAACAAAAACTAAAAAAAAAAACAAAGCATCAAGTATTAGAGGCAAAAACGTATGAAAATCGAGAACGAAAAACGACACAATTTTTTGAATCGATATAAAAATGATATAATTGAACGAATCAGCACATGCAACAAAACAGGGAAAAATTTAATGTAAAGCAAAGATCACAAAAATTTGCTATGCGCCATCATGTTGTGTATTTTCAACGTTCCATTTTGAGTAAAACTTTTTCCGCATACTTGGCAAATAAATGTCTTCATGCCCCCGCATTCGTATTTCAAATGTCGTTGAAGATGGCACTTATGTTTATATCTTCGGCCACAATCATTCGGGCAATCAAAATGTGAGTCTACAAAATTAAAACTTTTCTAAATTAAAGTGAAACAATTTTAAAAATTTAACCCTTTGAGACCCGAGAAGAATCTGACGAATGAAAATTGAAAAATTTCATTATAGGGGAAGGAGTAAGTACATAAATAACTTCGTTGAGCAGATTTTTTTTTAAATTGAGGTTTACTCAAAATTCAATTTTGGAAATTGAAGAAATGCTCAAAATGAGCATTTTTTTATACCGATTTCCAAAATAAATTTTCATACCAAAATCAGAAAATTTTGAATAATTTATTACATCAAAAACTTTTGAAGCCAAATTCCAAAATTTTGAGAAATATGAAAATTAATTTCAAATTAAAAAAATTGTAGGTCAAAAATATAAAGATTGACGATGGGGATATTTTTAAATAAAAATTATTTTGGAAATTTAGTTTCAAGGTCGTTCCAAGGTCCATTATGAAAAATATCATTTCTTGAAAAACTCTTCAAGGGAATCGAAAATTCAAGTTTTTAACCTTCACAACATTTGTTTCAAGCTTTTTTCTCTATCTTGAATATTTAGGCGATTGTCAAAAACTGGTTGCTAAATTCGAACCAATGAACCGGTTTCAAAATATGGTTGGGCAGGATTGTGTAATTTTTCACGCTCTACAACTTGTTTCAAGCTTTTTTTCTCTATCTCCAATTTTTAGGTGATTGCCAAAAACTGGTTGCTGAACGTGAACCAATGAACCGGTTTCAAAATAAGATTAGACAATTGAGTAATTTTTCACGATCTACACAACTTTTGTTTCAAGCTATTTTCTCAATCTCCAATTCTCAAGTGATTGCCAAAAACTGATTGCTAAATGCGAATCAATGAACCAGTTTCAAAATGTTGAACCAATGAACCGGTTTCAAAATAAGATTAGACAATTGTGTAATTTTTCACGCTCCACAACTTTTGTTTCAAGCTATTTTATCAATCGTCAATTCTTAGTGATTGCCAAAAAAACTGGTTGCTAAATGCTAATCAATGAACCGGTTTCAAAATGTTGAACCGTAGAACCGGTTTCAAAATAAGATTAGATAATTGTGTAATTTTTCACGCTCTACAACTTTTGTTTCAAGCTACATATTTTCTCAATCTCCAATTCTTAAGTGATTGCCAAAAACTGGTTGCAAAATGTGAATCAATGAACCGGTTTCAAAATGTTGAACCGATGAACCAGTTTCAAAATAAGATTAGACAATTGTGTAATTTTTCACGCTCTACAACTTTTGTTTCAAGCTTTTTTCTCAATCTCCAATTCTTAAGTGATTGCCAAAAATTGGTTGCTAAATGCGAATCAATGAACCAGTTTCAAATTGTTGAACAGATGAACCAGTTTCAAAATAAGATTAGACAGGATTGTGTAATTTTTCACGTTCTACAACTTTTGTTTCAAGCTTTTTTTCTCTATCTCAAATTTTTAGGTGATCGCAAAAAACTGGTTGCAAAATGTGAACCAATGAACCGGTTTCAAAATGTGATTGGACAGAATTGGGTAATTTTTCATGCTCTACAACTTTTGTTCCAAGCTTTTTCCTCTACCTTATCTAAAATTTTTGGGTATTTTTTGATAACTGGTTGCAAATTGATGAACCGGTTTCAAAAAATTCATACCACTTTTTGTCACCTTGGTGTGCAGATTGCATTGCGCCAATAAAAAGCAGTTTGAATTTTTTGACCAAACCAGTTTTTTAATTTGTTGACACCCTGAGCATGGTTCTGAAATTTTCAATGCCAACTTTGAGGAAATTTTCACACTATAAAATGTTTGAACTTTTGTGCAGAAGCTTTTAAATCTATCGCACAAAATTTGGCCAAAATTTATACCGGTTTGAGAATTTTTTAGTCCAATTCCACCAAAATTCTGGAAAGAAATTTGATTCTACCTGGTAAATTTTCACATCTTGAAAAGTTTGAACTTTTGTGTACGAGCATTTTGTAAAAAATTTTCAAAATTTAAAAGTGCTTCAGATCTCAGCTTTCAGTGAAAATTTTTCAAAATTAATGGAATTTCATTTTCACAAAAAACGAGATTTTTTATGGAACGACCTTGAAACTCAATTTCCAAAACAATTTTCATTTTTCAAATACAAATCTCACCGTCAATTTCTTCATTTTTGACCAAAAATTTTTTTGATTTGAAAATTATGCTATTTCCACATTTTTTAATTGTCAAAACTTGTACAGAAAATTATTTTGTATTTTCTTCTCTTAATTTTTGATTTTGGCTTGAAAAATTTTTGATTTTGAAAATTGGGATGGAAAAAATGTCCTTTTTGGGCATTTTCTCAAATTTCAAAACCAATTTCGAGTTTCCCTCAATTTTTTTTGAAAAATCTGCTCAACGCACCCAAACAAAGAAATTTTTCAATTTTCATCTCTCAGATTCTCGTCGAGTCTCAAAAGGCTTAATCACAAAGGAACTACAACATAAAACATTCATTGCTAAATCTACTCACAACAAACTCCAAAACACCCAAAACCTCAACCACACAACTCACGAAAATGAAATTCGAAACATAACAAAAAAATCATTTTTATTGATTAATAAAAATACAAAATCAACTTCATCGTCGTCATCAAAAATAACAAAATAAATACATCAAAGTAGTTATCTACGTAAAATAAAAAACAAAATATCACAATAATCTTCTATGTACGCCGATGATGTGCGATTTGACGTTACCTTTTTGGGTAAACATTTTGCCACAATAAGGACACTGGAATTTTCTATCACCTCCGCATTCGTATTTCAAATGCTTATTCAGACTACACTCGTGTTTGTATTTTCTACCACAATCGTTCGGGCAATGATACAAAATCACCGACGATTTCTTACACACGGATACCTTTGGGCGAAATTTCACTGAAACGTACAAATAAATAAATAAAATAAAATAGACGAAAATGCAAAGGCAGAGATCTGAGACTCGTCGTATCAACGAGCTAAATAAATACAATCGCATGCGATAAGTATTAAGGATTAGAATGCGAGATTGCTTTATAGTACACAAGAAATCGTAGAAGTAATTTAAACGCAATTAACAACACGAAATAAAAAATATTTATTACAGGAATGCGATCAACACCAGTATAACAATAACGATGACTAGATAGGTATACCAACCTACTATATTGCACATTACGATAATCTTCTATGGATATTAATCAAATGAGATCTTAAATGAGGCTTTTGAGTGAATTGTTTACCGCATTCGAGGCATTTGAATTGTTTCTCGACGCCGCATTCGAATCTCAAATGTTTACTAAGACTAGTCTCGTGTTTATACTTCCTGCCACAGTTATTCGGACAAAAGTATAATTTCACCGCTGATGGAACTCCATCGCTATCCACAACACTGTAGTCGTATCTGGATCTCTTTTTTGGCATCAGCGAAGCCAACCACGCTTCTGAAAATCAATATCCATCTCGAGTTAGAAAACTTCATATAATAGTGGAAATGATCCAACACATAGATATGCAAGGATGGTCAGGTGTGTGATCAACACAAAAAAGTTCTGAACTTGGAAACTCATAAGACTTACAAAAAAATGAATTTTCATCCCAAACACATAGGCTTGAGAAATCAACATCTATCTAAAATTCCTTCGAAAATTTATTCATTCACAACATATTCGAGTAAAATAGGTAGAAAATTTAACAAAATAAAAAACCATATAAATATTCTAAACACGAGCCTTCATCTTCTAAAAAATAATGAAGCGAAATAAATGAGAAATTTGCAACAACGAAAACCCAAATTTGAACAAAAATTATTCAGAGAATACGTATATCGACGAATATGGTACCTATTACCTAAGAACAATTTACCAAACTTTTTTATGCTTATTGACAAGATGCAACCTTAAAGTCTGCTTTCTGGAGAACATTCGATCGCATAGAGTACATCTGAACTGTTTTTCACCGCTGCACTCGAATCTGAGATGGTTACTAAGGCTACTGGAATGTCTATATTTGCGTCCGCAATCATTAGGACAAGAGTATACTTTGACCATGCCGTCGTGTTCGTACAACATTTCAACTTGAAATTTACGTATTCTTTTTCGATTCGCATCGTGGTTGATCCAGGCTGTAAAACGATCAATTTAGTATTAGCTCTAATTATCTGCATTAGATTGCAAAGTACACAATACCACCAGAGTAGCCCATTCGTTTGATTTCCAAGGTTATTTAGTAAGGTAAAAGGCACCAAAAAAAAAAAAAAGACTACTTACAGTTTGAGAAAAAAGTGCCAAAATTAAAGAAAGTGTAACTACTTTCGAATTGTAAATCTTAGAATTTGAAAACATGCCAAATTCTATTTTTCAATTAATAAAAACCTTCTCTGTAAAAAAAAAAGTCATTTTTTGTAAGAAAAAGGTTAATTTTTGTGAAAAAAGTCGTTTTTTTGTAAAAAAAAAAAAAAAAAACATTATTCAAAAGTTATTTTTTGAAGAAAAAAGATGAAAATTTTGTATAAACAGTAGTGAAAAAAGGTCATAGTTTATAAAAAAAAACACTATTGTAAAGGGTAATTTTTTGAAAAAAAGATATTTGAAAGTCATTTTTTGTAAAAAAAAAAAAAGTTATTTTTCACAGAAAAAAGATGAAAATTTTGTAAAAAAAAGGGCCATTTCCGTGAACAAAGGCCAATTTTGTAAAAAAAGTCATTTTTTGAAAAAATAGTCAATTTTTGTTTAAAAAAAGTCGTTTTTTTTGTAATAAAAAGTCATTTTTTTGTAAGAATAAATCATTTTTTTGTAAGATTAAATCATTTTTCTAAAAAAAACATTCATTTTAAAGTCATTTTTTGTAAAAAAAAAACCCTTTTGGTAAAAAATAGTCATTTTTTGTAACAAAGTCATTTTTTGTAACAAAAAGTCGTTTTTTTTCAAGAAAAAGGGTAATTTTTTGTAAAAAAAAAACATTCATTTTTTGTAAAAAAAAAAGTCGTTTGGAAGTCATCTTTGTGTACGAAAAAGATGGAAATTTTGCAAAAACAGTCATTTTTTTTAAAAACAAAGGTCATATTTTGTATTAAAAAAGGCCATTTTTGAAAAAAGAGTCATTTTTGTAAAAAAAAAACCATTTTTGTAATAAAAAGTCATTTTTTTTGTAATAAAGTCATTTTTTTGTAAGAAAAAAGGTCATTTCTTGAAAAAAAAAAAGACGTTTGAAAGTCATCTTTGTGTAGAAAAAAGATGGAAATTTTGTAAAAACAGTCATTTTTTTGAAAAAAAGTCATATTTTGTATTTAAAAAAGGACATTTTTGTAAAAAGAGTCATTTTTTTGTAAGAAAAAAAGTCATTTTTTTAAAAAAAAACATTCATTTTTTGTAAAAAAAAAAAGTAATTTTTCACAGAAAAAAGATGAAAATTTTGTAAAAAAAAAAGGCCATTTTCGTGAACAAAGGTCAATTTTGTAGAAAGTCATTTTTTGAAAAAATAGTCAATTTTTGTTTAAAAAAAAGTCATTTTTTTGTAATAAAAAGTCATTTTTTTGTAATAAAAAGTCATTTTTTTGTAATGAAACGTCATTTTTTTGTAAGAGAAAATCATTTTTCTAAAAAAAAACATTCATTTTAAAGTCATTTTTTGTAAAAAAAAAGCTCTTTTTATAACAAAAAGTCATTTTTTTCTAAGAAAAAAGTTAATTTTTTGTAAAAAAAAGCATTTATTTTTTGTAAAAAAAAAACATTTATTTTTTGTAAAAAAAAAGTCGTTTGAAAGTAATCTTTGTGTAGGAAAAAGATGGAAATTTTGCAAAAACAGTCATTTTTTTGTAAAACAAAGGTCATATTTTGTATTAAAAAAAGGCCATTTTTGAAAAGAGTTTTTTTTTTTGTAAAAAAAAACATTTTTTGTAAAAAAAAAACATTTTTTGTAAAAAAAAAAAACATTTTTTGTAAAAAAAAAAAAAAACATTTTTCGTAATAAAAAGTCATTTTTTTGTAAGAAAAAAGGTCATTTCTTGTAAAAAAAAAGACGTTTGAAAGTCATCTTTGTGTAGAAAAAAGATGGAAATTTTGTAGAAACAGTCATTTTTTGAAAAAATGTCATATTTTGTATTTAAAAAAAAACATTCATTTTTTGTAAAAAAAAAAAAGTTGTTTGAAAGTCATCTTTGTGCAGGAAAAATATGGAAATTCTGCAAAAACAGTCATTTTTTTGTAAAAAAAAGGTCATATTTTGTATTAAAAAAAGACCATTTCTGTAAAAAGAGTCATTTTTTGTAAAACAAGCCCATTTTTGTAAAGAGTTTTTTTTAAAAAAAATAGTCAATTTTTGTAATACATTTTTTTGTGAAAAAAAAAATCATTTTTGTAAAAAAAAAGATGTTTGAAAGTTATCTTTGTGTAGAAAAAAGATGGAAATTTTGTAAAAACAGTCATTTTTTGAAAAAAAGGTCATATTTTGTAAAAAAAAAAAGCCATTTTTGTAAAGATACCTAGTCATTTTTTGAAAAAATAGTCAATTTTTGTAAAAAAAAAAAGTCATTTTTTGTAATAAAGTCATTTTTTTGTAGAAAACGGAATTTTTTTGTAAAAAAGAGTCATTTTTTTACAAGAAAACGGGCCATTTTTTGTAAAAAAAAAAAAAAGTCAAAACGGTAAATTTTTCAAAAAAAATAAGTAGGTAATGAATTTTTGCAATTTTGACAAAACATTGGCCTTTTTTTAGATTTTTTACAATAAAATAAGTGGGTAATCTTTGAAAAAATGTTGGATTCGCAGACATTTTAAGCATGAAAAATCCTAATTTTTTGTACAGCTGCTCAACTTTTGTAAAATGATCAATTTGGATGTAAACAGTTTCTTTTTTGATTGAACTTCAAAGATTGATTTTTGTTGAAAAAGTCAACTAATTGTCAAATGTTTAATTTTCAAAGGAAAAATGTCCCATTTTCAGTATAGGAACAAAACTGATTTTTTTAACAAAAGCAAAAGTCAAATCTTTGATCAAAAAGTCAATTTTTTGCAAATCAATCAATAATTTGTGAAACAATAAGGCCCACATTTTTTAAAAACTGTAAAATTTTGTGAAATGATTCAAAAAAATTTCTTATCAAGTATTAAAATCAGATGTTTTGGGAAATGATCGGTTTTTGTGGGGAAAAAAATGTCATTTTTAGAAAAAGTCAACTTTTTGTAGAAAAAAAGTCAGTTTTCGAGAAAAGGTTGACTTTTTTTTTGGTAAAAATATGTCTCTTTAAAAACGCAAGTTTTAGTGAAAACAATAAGAGACAATATTTTCTGTAAGAAAAAAGTCAACTTTTTGGAAAGCAATGTCAATTTTTATTTTTGTCAACAAAATGCTAATTTCTGATTTAAAAAAAAGGGGGGGTCAACGGGTCATTCACTCCAAAAATAAAAACACCCAATTTCAGTGAAAAAGGTCAGTGCTTTGTTTTTAAAAAAGACAGCTTCGGGTAAATAAAAGTCAATTACTGCGAAAATGGGGGTCATTTTCTGTAAAGTCCATTGATGTTTGTGAAGAAAAAGAATGTCATTGAATAACTTTTCCAGTAAAATCAATAAAAATCTGCTCCCAAAATCAAATCTAGAGCTTTCAGCAGGACCACAATTTTCTCCATAAATTTTGAAATCAGGTTCTGAAAATCCATCGTTTCGCCATAATTCCAGCAGGACATCTTGAGTGAGTTTTTTTCTCACCAGAATCAGGTTCTAGGTTGAACATTTTCAAATTAACGTGAAAAAAATCTAATTTTTAGCTTCCCGAATAAAAAACTTAAAACCTTGTAGAGTGTTCCAAATTCGAACCCCCCCCCCCCCCCCCATCGATTCGTAATCAAGTCAATCAAACCCGCGAGGAAAAAAAATCAAAAAGCAGTATTTTATTGGAACGAGTACATTAAAAATAAATTTACGAAATATTGACAAGAATTTGACTAAAATTAAGTAACGCAGACTTAGTCTCTAATAGGAGAGAAAAAAAAACAACACGATACGACGATAAATAAAAAAATAAATAAAGTATCAAGCTAAAAATTGGAAAACTTTCCGTTCATTGTTTCACTCGGATATGAAAAATTTTCACGTTTTGTACGCAACACGAGGAGGAAAAAAAATTACGCGATAATAATTTAAAAACTAGAATAAAATTACCTAAAAATTATTAAAACTGGTCACAATTTTACGACTACGATAATTTTGATTAAATCATGGTAAACCAAGTTTGACTACAACGTTGCAACATAAATAAATACAGAAACATAGAAATACGTAAATAAAATACATACATTATTTTAACTACAAATTATAAAACATCGTATATACGTAGTATACGCGCATGCGCGCTTCGAGTTTTTTTTAAATTAATTTTTTATGAACAATAATAGCGTGATTTTTCAAGTTATACTTATGGGAGAATTTTTTGTCGCATTCTTCGCATTTGAACTGTTTAGAAACGCCGCATTCGTACTTTAGATGTCGATTCAAGTGACGTTTATGCTTATACTTTCTACCGCAATTATTCGGACAATAAAGAGCGCTATTCAGATCGTATATTTTGGGTCCATTCGCGATCACAGGTTCTCGTCCGCCTTCGAACGCTTCCCAAAATATAAAATGACCTCCGAACGGCACTGTCAATAAATACCAATCAATATTAGATATAGGTAGGTAAATATAGGCGATCATCCATCTTTCTCAGTGTACACAAATTTCTTCCCTAACTAATTAAAAATTGCCCACTTAATTGAATGAATCGAGTGCAACGCAACAATAACAATTTATTAGTTAAGTAGGAGGAAAAAAAAACAAAACAATTAACGAAAAATAAATAAATAAAAAAACAAATTCGTACTACAATTTAAGTAATTAATTTTTTATGAACGATGATCGAATGATTCTTCAAATTGCACTTGTGAGCGAAAGACCTGCCACACTCGTCGCATCTGAACTGCTTGCAAACTCCGCATTCGTATTTCAAATGCCTGTTCAAATGATGCTTATGTTTGTACTTTCGACCGCAGTTATTCGGACAATAAAGGTTGTTCGATGATGAATAAGCTACGAGTTTACGACTAGATGCCATATCCAAAGACCACTCCCAGTCTGCAAAAAAGAAATTGGTACGAGGATGTTAGTAAAATCGAGTACGATAGATTCGAGTGTCGAAATAAGAACTCTCAACTGAATCAGGTACTAGAAATTTTCAACCTTCGAAGGTTTACGTGGCCAGATAATTTTTATGAAATCAAACGTATAAACGCTTTGTTAAGAGGGCATAATAATTCAAAAACGATTAAAAAATACCTTCACAACGTGAGTTTCTTCAGAGACCATCTTCTAAAAAACAGCAATCACAGTAGGATATTTCTCATGAACATCGATGTTGGAGGGGGACAGGATTAAAAGCACTGTTAAAAAACCTGACTGATCTTAACAAAAATTAAATTTCGGAGAAAAACTGATTTCCAAACACCTCCTCATGTGCTCTCCCCTCCCCCCTATCATGGCTTAAAACTGATTTTTAATTTTTTTTCAAATCAAAAATCAATATTTTTTATTGAACATGAAATACTTATTTGCAGCAACAATGAGATAATTTTTCAGTAAAATTTCTATAAATTTGGTCTTCGAAGAGTATAAATTGATATCACTAACTTCATCCATCACCAATCAGCAGCTTCCAGTCAGATTACAGTTCTGTTCATAATTCAAATCTCACACCAAAAAAAAAAAAAATTAAAAAAGAAGAATTTCTGATTATTCTTTATTGGCCATTACGAAAGTACCTATAGGTGGAAATCGACATAACTTTTCTATAAAATTTCCTTCAGGGGTATGAGACCTTGTAATAGTATGATTCTTACAATTTCAGGTCAATCTTGAACCTGATCATACATAGTTTCAACACCCATTTTTAAAATCACTACTTTTTCACCACTTTCACTACTTGTCAGATGCCCCGAAATTGATTTTGATGACCAAAAAATGAAAATATTGTTTTGAAAATGATTATCAAAGAACCTCTCAACTTGAATTCCAAAAAAGTCGTGCCAGGACCCCCCCCCCCCTCCCGTGAATAAAATAAAGTTGTACAATTCACCCAAAAATAGTTTCTAATGTAATCCAATTTTCAAGAAAAAACCTTCCCTGGTGTCCCAAAGATATTTTGGTTTTCTTGTATGAAGCTCACAAAGCCTAAAAAAATCAAAAAATCAGAATAAATCAAGGTGAGTTGAAATTTTTTGAAAAATTTCTCATTTTTGTAGCAAAATTACAATAATTTTTTCCCTTCTGAGAGAAAATTTATTTCAGGTCCTCCAAAAATGTTGGTTTTTTTTTTTTATTGGACCATTCAAACTTGATGAAAAAAAATTAAAAAAGCGAAAATTGAAGTCTAAAAATTTTCATTTCTCATCAAAATTTGTCCAAATAATTGAAAATTCTGTAGACCAACCCCCCTCCCCCTCTCTTCACAGTTTGAAAAACATATAAAAAACTTGAATAAATACATTTTTTCCCTTTAAAACAAAAACCGTGCCCAAACAATGCTGATCCTCTTGTATGGACCTCACTCCACCCCCTACTCTAAAAAAATAAAATGGGAAATATTTTATTTCTGATCAACATTTTAAAAATAATTCCTCATCTAAAGAAAAAATTTCCTCGACCCCCCCCCCCCCCCCATTTATTGAAAATTTCTTATTTTCAACACAGAATAATCCTCCCTCCCCCTTTTAAGGAAAAACCGTGCACAAACAATGCTGATCCTCTTGTATGGACCTCACTCCACCCTCCCCCACTCTAAAAAAAATGAAATAAAAAATTCCGCAAATTTTTTATTTCTGATCAAAATTTTAAAAATAATTCCTCATCTAAAGAAAAAATTTCATCGACCCCCCCCCCTCAATTATTTGAAAATTTCTCATTATAAACGCCGAATAATCCCTCCTCTCCCTTTCAAGGAAACCCCTTGCTCAGTTCTCCAGATAATACTCGTCCACTTGTATGGACTTCACCCCAATTCCCCCTTAAAAAAAAAAATAAACAGGAAAAGGAAAAATGTAAGTCTGCAAATTTAATACATTCATTACTGGTCTCGAGCCCCTCTAACAATATTGGCCTCATTGTGAGTAGCAAAATTTCAAAGTTATCAACACTTTGAAAAAATCTAAGTCTGCACAAATGCTTTGAAAAGTTGCAGTTCCTGGTTAAAACCCTTCTGAATGAGCCCCTTTCCAAGAACCCCCCCCCCCTATGGTGCCTCGAGCAATGACCTTGCGAAATGGGAGACACAATTCAACAGGCTCCCACCAACGGATATTTTTTCTTTAAAAAGGGGCTTATTCGGAAGAAGTTTGAACAGAAATGAATTTTGGAGCTCTACAAAAAAGAACCAACATTGTTGGGGGGGGGGGGGGTATTGAGGAGAATTCGTTCACGAAAACGAACTTATTCAGAAAAATTCCGACACAGAAAAGAGAAATTGTCTAACATTTTTCACATCTTTGATTTATTCTGTTTTTTCAAATTCGGGGGGGGGGGGGGAAGGGGAGTCCATACAGTGAAACCAAAACGGCTGAGGAGACCAATGGGAAATTTTTGAATAAATCGGATTCTTTTCTTTTCTTTTTTTTCAAATTAGGAATTTTTCTGCCAACATTTTATCGCCTCAATGATGCCCTATCCTTTTCAATCACCAGATTTAAACTCAGAGAGTCGAATAAACTCCATTTTTGCACTCGTAACGATGATTTACCAACACAATTTGGCAATTTTTTCACCCTCTTCCCCCCTCCCCCTCGCTTCCTCAAATTATAAGTAATTCTTCCGTAGAAAACTTAATCCAAAAAAATCAATGAAAATGATCGCAATAAGGGCACATTTTAGAGCAATAATTCTACTCACCGAGAGATTATTTTCCTACTAAATTTCTCGAAATTCGATTTTTCGATCAAAGTTTTCAAAAAAATGGCGACCAATAACTTAAAAAAATTCATCAAACATAAACATAAAAAAATCAATTTGAGGGGGGGGGGGTGAAATTTTGGAGAACAGGGTTTTGGGATTTGATATTTTCAAAAATTCAACTCTCGTTGAAATCAAAATCAGGCATCTCAAGTGACCCAAACAATTTTTCACCTTCCAAGGACCTAATTAGGATGAAGAGCAAATTGTTCCCTATGCTTTTCTCTTCCCTCTTCATAATCTGCCCTCAAAGCTGAAGCAGTGTGAGAGAGATGATTAGAAAAAAAAAGAATATTGAAGAAAATTTTAGTGGGTTGGGGAAAGAACAGCCATTTTTCAAATTCTGAAATTCACCTTCCAATTGGATTTCGATATGTTTGATTGTTTGTGTTTCAATAGAGTTTGGAAGAAAACAGCACGATTATTTGAAATGCATCTGATTTCAAGTCCCTCACCCCCCCCCCTTCCCAACAACTCAGATCCTCTAAAAAATAAACTACTATATTTCGGGGCAAAATATCAAATTTTCAAAGAAAACAATCACCTCCGATACATGGAAAAAAAATTCAAAATTCTACCAACTTGAATAAAACAACAACACTAAACAAATCACTGATAATTTATTCGAACGTTACAACGTCGATGAAGAAAAAACATTAATAATCCGAGTAAAAAAATGATATATATTCATAAGTAGGTAAATTAAACATCAGTTAAGTATAATAATAAAAAATGAAAAAAAAAAATGGTTAAATAATAATTTTATGTACGATAATAACGTGAGATTTCCTTTGATCCGGTCTGGCGAATGCTTTTCCACAAACCTCGCATACGAATTGTTTTTTCACTCCGCATTCGTATCTTAAATGCTTGCTACGATTATGTTTATGTTTATACTTCCTACCACAATTATTCGGGCAAAAGTAAACCTTCTGCAGGGTATTATTCGATAGCAACACGTACCCTGTAGAAAAGAAAAAAAAAACAACCTGTTTTTAGCCTCGGTTCGGGTGAAAATGAACGACAACGAAACAAAATACGAGTATAAAATAAATAAATTTATACAGTAGTGCAAAAAAGCCATCACAGAAGAAAACAACATTCAATAAAATACTGCCTCATCATATACTCAATGCTAGCTCCACAATCCAATCAGCGTGCGAATTAATAAACAAATAATAATATATTTTACCGAGTAATTATCTTTTTCAACAAAAAAAAATTCAACATTTTGATCGAAATCTTGGATTTAAAAAAAAAAACAACAAAAATCATCAACACAAACAGGAACTACATAAATAAGAGTAAGTATAAAGTCTAATACAACAGAAAAAATGAATAAGTAAAGTGTCAACTAAACACCAAAGGGCGATTACTCTCACCGAGTAGTTTCCTATGTATAGTTATATAATGAGTTTTGAGATTTCCTTTTTGCGAGAATTTCTTGCCACATTCTGGACATGTGAATTTTTTCTCAACACCGCATTCGTATTTTAAATGTCGACTTATATTCGCCTTGTGTTTATACCGTCTTCCGCAATTATTCGGACAAGGGACGCTGGCTGGCTCATCGTCGCATGGAATTTCCTTCGGATGCTGGTTGTGAGATTTAAAAAATTCTAAATACAAATGTAATAAGAAAATTAATTAATATACGTATAGGAAATAGATTTAAAAGGATGAGAAAAAGGTGGAAGTTTTTTTACAAATACACACACACACGAGAACGTAGGTATAATTGAAGCATAGGCTGGATATGATACATGCTTTGCATATGTGTGAGAACATCGTGATGATGAGGTTAGTTACTTAGAAAACAAATAATAGGTAATAATTTATATTTTACATAAGTAGCATTTTTTTTTATTCGTTTTCAAAACCTTAAGAATTATTAGCTAATTTCGAAAAATATTTTCTTATGAACGGTTATCAAATGAGTTTTCAGATTGCCTTTCTGTGTGAAAGCTCTGCCACATTCGGAGCATTTGAACTTTTTCTCTACTCCGCATTCGTACTTGAGATGATTATGCAGACTGTACTTATATTTGTATTTTCTTCCGCAGTTATTGGGGCAGTAGAATTCTCCGAATACGTGACTGAATGTATACTGCTGGGATTTGACGATCGACGTAATCAAATCTGTAACAAATCGAAAAAAAATGGTTAGAATAAGAGTCAGTGAGCTGGCAAACGATTAAAGATATTCGTAAATGGTGAACCTGTCTGCTAAACAATCGGATCCTTTAATTTGGCAATCGATAAAACTCATTCGAAGGAAGAATTTTCCATGCTACATATTTTAATACTCAATTTTCCTTTCTAAAGTGATACGAAGGTACATAGGTAATTGAAAGAAACTCCACAACGAAAAATATAAGAAAGGTATAATTATTCAGTTATTCGATCACAAATGGTAACAAAGTAAGAAACAATAATGACTATAAGAATACGAGTACGTGTATTAAAAAATATGTATCAATTTCAAGCCAATCTTCGACTATGGATCATGGCCATGTGAGTTTTCAAGTGCACCTTTTGTATGAACAGACTGCTACATACTTCGCATCTGAATTGTCTAGTTTTATTTCCACATTCGTATTTGCAGTGTCTGTACACGTTGCTCTTGTATCTGTACACTCGTCCACATTTATTAAAACATTCGAATCCCATTTCAATCGTAGTACCATATCCTTTAGAGAAAGATCGATTGCAAAAAGTATCATTAGAAAGAATTCTATGTAAGAAAATTCTTGATAATAAATACAATATAGGAATAAGAATACACAAATAAGTTGTGATGGAGGTGATGTGAAAAAAAAATTCAAAGACACGAATTTTAGCGAATAAGGCTGTAGATTTAAATTAGGTAATACTGAATTTCAAACACAGCAGCAATTAAAACGTAAACGTACAAGATGTTATTCTTAGAAAACTGCAACAGATTACGAATCAAAAGCAAATCAAAATATTATAATAATTAATTTATTGTCAAGAAAATATCGAATCAGAGCACAAACTGGGCAAATCAAAATAAAACGATTGAATTTGAAGTATTTTTGAGCGAACTTTACCTCCTGAAAATTCAAAGCCTGGTCAGATAAAAGATGAAAAATTTTCAAACTATTTTCACACACTGGACAAGGATTTTACACCTGAATTGTCGAATAATCAAAAAAACAAAAAAAAATCAAAAATGAGTGCGAAACTTTCTTCAACCGATTTCTGAAGGAGGGGGCGGGGCATTTCAATCACCTAAAACATTTCATTTCAGGAGTTGATCATTCAGAAAATTTTCCATAAATTTTCAAAGCATACAAAAAAATTGAGATCGAACAAAGTATGCAAAAGCCGAGATGAAGTAGGAAAGCCGGTGAAATCTGAATCGCTATAACATTCTAGCTGCTTGACAGTTGGATCGCGATGATAAACCAACTTATTAATGAATTTATCAACATGTTGCAGTCTGAATTTAAGATCGTTTCAAAGACAGCAGACCAGTTCCTTGGTATACGAATACCTAGATCATCAAACAGAGATATATCCTTGGATCAATCACTTTATACCGAGAAAATAACAAAGCGAATCGGAATGGCTGATCATTTATACAGCATCATTGTTTCTTTTTAATTTTTTGTGTAATCGATAATTTTATGATGTTGTAAATAATTCTAAGAATTTTTATATTTTTTTCTGATTTATTGCAATTATGTTGTTTTTTTTTTTTAGATTCTATTAGTTTTATTGAAGGCATTTATTTAAATATCTGTGCTAATCCTATACCTCTGTAATGCTGTACATGGCGCATTCATTTCATTTTATTATTCATTTTTTTATATATCTTTGTTAGTAAATAAGTCGACTTTGTAAATCGTCGTCCTAGTTGTAAAAGCTCGTATCTCCAATTCTGAGATCACACCTTGTGTAAACCATCGACTTTTATTAACCTAGACTACTAATCATACGTGAAAAAAAAACAATTGGTTATGTCGCCAACTCTGTGTAATAAACAAACTCAACTGCGCATGCGTCAACAACTGATGATGTGAGTGTGTGTGTATATTGCTGTTAGTAGTTGAGTTGTGTTTACCCTGGTTTACCCTTACTGTAAACTCAACTCAACTACTAACAGCAATATACACACACACTCACATCATCAGTTGTTGACACATGCACAGTTGCGTTTGTTTATTACACAGAGTTGGAGACATAACCAATTGTTTTTTTTCGCATATGATTAGCGGTCTAGGTTAATAAAAGTCGATGGTATAAACTGTTCTTTTTGCACTGTAGCGCTCCCTATTGGACTTTAATGCTCAACTAAAAGGTGGGTAAGAGTGGGTGGTCTCCCTCTGTTACCTATATCTTTTAGTTGAGAATTAAAGTCCAATAGGGAGCGCTACAGTGCAAAAAGAACGGTTCACACCAGGTGTGATCTCAGAGTTGCAGGTACGAGCTTTTGCAACTAGGATGACGAAATGCAGCAATGCTGTCTAGTGTCTATTGCAAAAAATAAAGTTGATTTGATTTGATAAGTCAGTAGATACATCAATGGTCAAATGATCTACAAAATCAGACATCGATAAAATGTCTGATTTTCCCTACTGATCAGCAGTTGGTGTATTATCAAGATCCCTGGAAAAACCAACACCCGAAGACATTGGCTGTTTGAAACGCGTGATTTGTTACTTGCAAGGTACAATCAATTTCAATTTAAGTTGGATTACCATTGAGCTCCAACTGTCAAGCAGCTAAAATGTTATAGCAATTCAGATTTCACCAGCTGTCCTACTACTCGTACATCTTGATCAACAACCTGTGTTCTGATTAAATATGCTGACGCGGTGATATCCTGGATAAGTAAATGACAGCAGTTGGTAGCTGACTCGAGTTGCAAAGCCGAATTACTCGCTGCTAATGAAGCATTGAAGAAAGCCATCTGGATATCAAGATTATTTCGAGGTGCAGTTTGTGTTTCATCATGAGAAAAATATTTTAATGCAGAGCTGAATGACCAAAAAAAGTAGAACGATTCAAATTTTTAAAAAATGTTTTGGTTTTTAAAGAAAAGTTAGAAATGTTTTCAATTTTTTGCAGAAAGCAAGCTTTGACAATTTCAGCAAAGGAAGGATTTTGGCAAAAAAGTGATGACTTTAGACTATTTTTGAAAACAAGAGACTTTCTAGAATTTTAAGAGAAAAAATGAAAAGTTCTCAGTAAGTTTGCTGAAAAGCAAGAATTTGGTCAATTTTTGGCAAAAAGCAAAACTTATCAATTTTATTTTTGCAAATGAGTGGCTTTTTAAAAATTTTGCTAGAAAGGCAAATCTTTTGGGCAGTTTTTGAAAAAGTGGTATTTTTGGACTTTTGAAGAAAAAGTGAAATTTTTCACAATTTTGACGAAAAGCAAGCTTTTGGTCAAATAGAGGGATTTTTTTTGTAATCCTTTGCAAAAAAAACACCAATTTTTAGTCATTTTGCTAAAAAGCCAGAATTTTTGTCTTTTTTCCCCAGTAAGTAATTAAAAGCAGTGACAATTTTTGCAAAAAGCATGATTTTTGGTAAATTTGACAAAAAAATTGTGACTTTTTTCCCCAAGAAAACTGCATTATTTTTAGCCAAAAAGAAACAATTTTTAGCAACTTTAAAAAAGCAAAAATGTTTCACAAATTTTGAAAAAAGTAAATTTTTTTGTATTTCTTTGATAAAAAAAAACTACAATTTTCAGTTAAGTAGGTATTTTGCTAAAAATTTAAGTAATTTTGTTGTCAACTTTGAAAAACCGGTAATGTTTCACATTTTTTTGCAAGAAGCAAGATTTTGACAATTTCATCAAGAACAACAAAATTTTCTGTTTTTTATTTTTTTGGCAGAAATTGAGACTTTGGCAATCATAGCAAAAGTCATAGCTTTGTGACTGCAACGCTGATTCAATACTTCGTACGACTTCATCAATATTTTCATGTTTTGACCTCAAAACATGGAGCAGGATTTTACCCAAAATCAAAACTCATCTTACTGATTATCGATACAACGTTTCAGGGTCACTGATCAGTGATCATGAAAAATCTCACTTCAGCAGGGGTCAGGCTCAGGAGGTTCAACTTTCATCAGTTTGTTTTGAAAATGAACTCTTAGGTAAGTATGCATCATTATTTCATTATTATCCTCACAAAAAATCCAATTCTAGCAGCCGCATAATAAAATACCATTCAAAAAAAATATCTAGGAATAAACAAAATGAAACAAAACTAAAAAATCAACTCATTTTAATTTTCAAATTCAACACAGAAAAAAATCATTACAATATATTCAAACAAAATCAAATTAAAATGAACCGTTTACGTTGAACAGTTCACAAAAATGAAAAAATAAAACAAAACCAACGTCAAAATTTAAAAAAAAAGGAATCAATAACGCTGAGTAAAAAAATCAAAAAACAATAGTTTCGAAAATGGAATCCATCATCTGACTAAAGCAGATAACCTTGGTGTAAACAGTACAAAAATGTTCAAAAACCAAAACACAACTCGTTCAAATCATAATTGTTTCATGAAGCAATCCCATATGCTTCTTTAGATCGGATCTGTGAGCGAACATTTTGTTACAGATTTCACAAATGAACTGCTTCATTTTACCACATTCGTATTTCAGATGCCTGTTCACCGATCCTTTGCAAGTATAATGTCTTCCGCAAGCATTCGGGCATGGCAGTCTGTCAGGAATATCTTTGGACAGATCATCGTTCATGGCAGCATCGTTGATAGGATTTTTGCAATCGATGTAACCGACTTTTCGGACATATGAGACTGAAATCCACAAAACGATATAGGTTAATAAGGAAATCCTGCTGATTCAACTATTTATCTACAAACCTGTTCCCTGTGCTTCCTCACCAGTCTAGTAAACATTCAACAACATCAGCAAACTACTCGTAGAATAAAACCTCAATCGAGATATATTATATTAATTATTCATTAATCAACAAATAACAAACAAACGAATATAAAAATAGCGTATAAATAAATTTAGACCATCGTCGAAATAATTCAAAATGATTAGAAATCAAAATCACAACTACGAGTATAGCAATTACTGTAATGATGACTATACACAACAAGTAATTCGAATTACAATCGATCGTTGTCGTTGTGGTTGTACGAGTAATCACGAATCAGGATCGGCTAAAACACGATGCACGATACCCAAATGAGATCTAAGATTAGGTTTCCTGGTGAACGTTTTGTTGCAAATGTAACATCTGAACTGAGGCAGTAATCCGCACTCGTATTTGAGATGTCTGCCCAGGGTGGGTCGATGACCGTACGTTTTCCCACAATTTGGACACACGTAACGACCGTCTGATTTGTACTTCGATATCGTCCATCTGTAAACTGTAATTATTTTTTCAGATTTTGTTCCGAATGGATTAAATTACCAACGGACGAATTGATACAGGGCTGCCAACTTTGAGAGAGATTTATTCTCCAGAAAGGGGATTTTTTCATCATACTTGAATTCCTGGGTGAAATAGCTAATGAATTGCCCCTGCCCTCGAATTTTTGAAATTTTAGTAAAACATTATTGGGTTCCATTGAAAAAAATATTAGGAGGCAAAAAATTCCCTTCACCCTACTCCCCTGTCTCACAATGGCAAAAAACGCCATTTTCGGGAGGGAAAAAAATGTTGAATTCGCCCAAAATATGTAGAGGGGATATGAGTCCAGCCACTTGAATTTTTTCAAAATGTTTTGCCCCCCCCAGGGGTGAGATATTAGCAGAATAGGTAAAGAATGAACCAAAACTAAGGAGTCCAATAATTGGAAAAGAAAATTTGAAATCACCACACCTCCAAACCTAATTCAACTACACGAAATTTTTTTCAAAAATTGGCAACCCCCCCCCCTCAATGTGTCCTCTAGAAGGGTCCAACTGCAAATCTAACTTCATATTCGTGAGCGGGTTCGATTCATATGATAACCTCTTTCAATAAAAAAATTCCTCAAAAAGAATAACACCCCATAACTCGAGTAAAATACAAAAAAAAATTCATTCAAAAAATTCAAAAAAAAATTGATACTAGGAAACAAAAATAATTTACTGACGACACAAATTGATCACAAATGGAAAATAAATAATTAATTAATCGATATGGAATATAAAATGATAATCACTATAAATGCCATAAAAATAGATACCTATTAAGTTTAGTACACCTCTTCAAAGGCCAATTTAGAAAAAAAAATCGCTAAAAATTCGCGACCAAATCACAAAAAAAAATTTTATCAAAAAAAAAAGAAAAAAAAATTGATCATAAATTTCAAGGCATCATTATAGTCTGATGAACGATACCTAAATGCGATTTTAAGTAATTCTTTCTAGAAAAGTGTTTATGGCAAATGTAACATTCGAATTGTTTTTCGATTCCACATTCGTATTTGACATGCGAATACACTGATTCTTTGTGTTTGTAGAACCTGCCACATTTTGGACAAGCGTATCGACCATCAACCACTTCTATATTTTGATAATTGAATGGTAAGTTGAAAACGTTGCTAATGTTGAGATCCGTATCTGAAATGATGGAAACAAAAATGCTGATTAGTTCGAGTACACAAAATCCGAGGCAATTCACTTCAGCTATACGAACCATTCCGTTAGAATAAAAATATTCTAGATTCTACACGTTATAATAATATGTAAAAATGCATTCAAGAATGTAAAAGCAATTCAATCAGCATTCTCAATCATACAAATCCTATACTTTTGATAGATCAACTCCAAGTTATCAGAGAAATCCACTAACACCATAAATTAAGCGAAATTTTTTTTAAAAATTGTAACAAGCAGTGAACAAGAAAATTAAAAAATTGAAAATTTATTTTTCAAAAAAAAAACAATAAAATATACTTCCTCGTGGTAAAAAAAAAAAATAACAAATTAAGTAGATTATAGTATTTTATATAGGAAAACGAAACGACTAAACTATTTGTCGATGTACCAGACCCAAATGCATCTTGAGTTTGGGATTCGAAGAGAAACTCTTATCACAAAACGTGCATTCGAAAATGTTGCCTTTACCACATTCGTGTTTTAAATGCACGTACAACGTATTGACGTGTTTGTAAACTTTTCGGCGACATTTCGGGCAAACGTATCCGTCATCGGTACACTCAATCAATCCGTAGGTTTTCGACCTGATTTGTTTTTTTTCATCCGATCCGAAATTCGTTGTAAAATCACCTAAAAAAAATAAACACCAAAAATATCCACCTAGAGTAAAACTTCACACAGAAGTCGCTGAAGAAAAATTATTCGTATCTAGATCATCGATACACAAAAATCCACAAAACAAGATAAACTAGCTCAAACTCTAATACACCTGATACCATACGAGGGGGAAAAAATCGAACAAATTGCAAAAATAATATAATTACTTTGGTTCGTATTGAGACAACTCAACAACTAAACTAGAATAATCCACATTGAAAGAAACATAAATAAATAAATGAAAATAAAAGCAAAAACCTGCATTAAAATTCGTCGCATCGCAATTACATACATAAGATTACTTAAGATAATAATCGTACATGCACGATTCAAAAGAGTAACAAAAATTCATCATTGTTGAACAATTTGGTGTTTAACCAATAAATGATTCCTCATGCTGGTTTTCCTGGAAAAAGCTTTATGACAAACGGAGCATTCGAATTGCTTTTCAACTCCGCAATCGAATTTCAAATGTTTGTACAACGAGTTCTTAAGATGGTAAATTCGGCCACATTTGTTCGGACAAGCCATCGGCATTTCTCCAAAGTTAATCTTAGAATAGTAATTCGATTTGATGAATACGGAGTGCGTTTTGAACGATTCGAACTGGATTTCTTCATCTGTGGTATAAGCTGCGCAACAAGCATAATAATATAATCGTTAGGAGGGATCTGAACAGTTATCGTAAAAGTACCTAAGAACCTATATGATTGTACTATTGAATACACGAAACGTACAGTCACATGCCTGCTTCAGAAAAATGTCAAAAACCTGATAGGTGGCCCTGATTTTACACATAAATCTCTTAATATATTAAGGCGAGCATGAATTAATTGTTCGTATAGATGAGGAATTTTCAAACAATATGATATCTACTCTTTGTAAAACGATCAAATAAATGCCTACTTCCAATTTGGAAACTCCAATACTAAACTTGCCTTACAAAAAAATCAACTAAAACGAGTAAAAATTTGAGGAAGATTTCGTATAATCGTTCAAATAATACAAAACCATTTAAAATATGTACTTCAAATTACACAGAAAATTGAGAAAAAAGGCCCTTCTTCCTCATCATCCAATTGAAAAAAAAACTGCTGTCGAATTTGTAACATAATTAAGTTTGGTTTGAGGGCTTTGAATGGGCGATGACCTTGACTCCAAACTTGCTGAATGCTCATTGCTCATGTCTTGAATTTCAACTGAGACGGAGGGGGTGAGCATATTCAAAAATCTCAAAATAGAAGTCAATCGAAATGGAAATCAAAAATTGTAAAAAATATTTGAAAATCCGCCTTCAAGAGCAATCTGGAGGGGGAGAAACCCGGTTTCTCGAGGTTTTTCGACCTACGAAAATCCTGTGGCATGCCCTTCGAAAGGTTTTTGATTGTGTGCCATCGCTGGATCCTTCTCAAATTGACCTAGGAGGTTGAACTTTGCCATAAATATATCACAAGACATCTCTAGAATATATGGGGGGGGGGGGGTGGTTTAAAAAAATACTAGTCTACCACCCTTCCCTTCAGCTGCAGAAAAACGGATTTTTGAGCTTCATTAGAAACGGTTTCTGATTTTGTGACCTCTCCTCACCTCCTTCCTCTTTTAATTCACACATGAGTTGATTTTT